>NC_143515.1:2495260-3095260 GCF_031878675.1 Megascapheus bottae
TTGGTGGTGGTTGGTGATGGTGGTGGTGGTGGTGGTGATGGTGGTGGTGGTGGTGGTGGTGGGTGATGATGGTGGTGGTGGTTGGTGGTGGTGATGGTGGATGAGGTGGTGGTGATGGTGGTGGTGGTGGGGTGTGGTGGTGGTGGTGGTGTGGTGGTGTGGTGGTGGTGGTGTGGTGGTGGTGGTGGTGGTGGTGGTGGTGGTGGTGGTGGTGGTGGTGGTGGTGGTGGTGGTGGATGGTGGTGGTGGTGGTGGTGGTGGTGGTGGTGATGGTGGTGTGGTGGTGGTGGTGGGTGGTGGTGTGATGGTGGGTGGTGGTGGTGGTGATGGTGGTGGTGGTGGTGGTGGATGGTGGTGGTGTGATGGTGGTGGTGGTGGTGGTGGTGGGGGTGTGGTGGTGGTGGTGGTGGTGGTGGTTGGTGGGTGGGTGTGGTGGTGGGGTGGTGATGGTGATGATGGTGGTGATGGTGGTGTGGGTGGTGGTGGTGGTGGTGGTGGTGGTGGTGGTGATGATGGTGGGGTGGTGTGGTGGTGGGATGGTGGTGATGGTGGTGATGGTGGTGGTGGTGGTGGGGTGGTGGTGGTGGTGGTGGTGATGGTGGTGTGTGGTGGTGTGGTGGTGGTGGTGGTGGTGGTGGGGGTGGTGGTGGGGTGGGTGGTGATGGTGGTGGTGGTCGTGGTGATGGTGGTGGTGATGGTGGTGGTGATGGTGGTGGTGGTGGTGTGATGGTGGTGATGGTGGTGGTGATGGTGGTGGTGGTCGTGGTGATGGTGGTGGTGGTGGTGGTGGTGATGGTGGTGATGGTGGTGGTGATGGTGGTGGTGGTGGTGGTGGTGGTGGTGGTGGTGGTGGTGGTGATGGTGGTGATGGTGGTGGTGGTGGTGGTGGTGTTGGTGGTTGGGTGGTGGTGGTGGGGTGGTGGTGGATGGTGGTGGTGGTGGTGGTGGTGGTGATGGTGATGGTGGTGGTGGTGGTGGTGGTGGTGGTGGGTGATGGTGATGGTGGTGGTGGTGGTGGTGGTGGTCGTGTGGTGATGGTGGTGGTGGTGGTGGTGGTGGTGGTGGTGTGATGTGGTGGTGGGTGGTGGTGGTCGTCGTGGTGATGTGATGGTGGTGGTGGTGGTGGTGGTCGTGGTGATGGTGGTGGTGGTGGTGGTGGGGTGGTGTGGTGGTGTGTTAGTGGTGGTAGGTGGTGTGTGAGTGGTGGGTGTGGTGTGTGGTGGTGGTGGTGGAGTGTGTGGTGGTGGTGGTGGAGGTGGTGGAGGTGGTGGTGAGGTGTGGTGGATGGTGGTGTGAGTGGATGTTAGGTGGTGATGGTGGTGGTGGTGGTGGTGGTGGTCGTGGTGGTCGTGGTGTGTGGTCGTGGTAGGGCGTGGTGGTTGTGGAGTTAGATGATGTATGGTGGTGGTGGTGTGGTCGTGTGATGGTGATGGTGGTGGTGGTGGTGAGGTGTGGTGGTGGTCGTGGTGAATGGTGATGGTGGTGTGGATGGTGGTGGTGGTGTGTGATGGTGGTGAGATGGTGGTGGTAGTGTGTGGTGGTGGTGATGGTGTAATGATGGTGGTGGTGGTGGTGATGGTTGGTGATGGTGGTCGTAGTAATGATGGTGGTGGTGGTGGTGATGTGGTGATGGTGGTCGTGTGTGAGGGTGGTGGTGGTGGTAATGATGGTGGTGGTGGTGGTGATGGTTGGTGATGGTGGTCGTGGTGATGGTGGTGGTGGTGGTGGTGATGGTGGTGATGGTGGGGTGGTGGTGTGTGGTCGTGGTGATGGTGATGGTGGTGGTGGTGGTGGTGGTGGTGGTGATGGTGGTGGTGATGGTGGTGTGGTGGTGGTGGTGGTGATGGTGGTGGTGATGGTGGTGGTGGTGGTGGTGGTGGTGGTGGTGGTGATGGTGGTGGTGGTCGTGGTGGTGATGGTGGTGGTGGTGGTGGTGGTGGGTGGTGGTGGTTGTGATGTGTTGTGATTATTGTGGTGGTGGTGTGTGTGGTGGTGGTAGATGGTGTTGGTGGTCGTGTTGTGATGGTGGTGGATGGTGTGGTGGTGGTGGTGGGTGGGTGGGTGGTCGTGGTGTGATGGTGATGGTGGTGGTGGTGGTGGTGGTGGTGGTGATGGTGGTGGTGGTGGTGGTGGGTGGTGGTGATGGTGGTGCGTGTTGGTGTGGTGGTGGTGGTGGTGGTGGTGGTGGTGGTGGTGGTGGTGGTGATGTGTCGGTGGTGGTGGTGGTGAATGATGGTGGAGGTGGTGGTGGTGATGGTGGTGGTGGGGTGGTGGTGGGTGGTGGTGGTGGTCGTGGTGATGGTGATGGTGGTGGTGGTGGTGGTGGTGGTGGTGATGGTGGTGGTGGTGGTGGTGATGGTGGTGGTGGTGGTGGTGGTGGTGGTGGTGATGGTGGTGATGGTGGTGGTGGTCGTGGTGATGGGTGATGGTGGTGGTGGTGATGGGTGGTGGTGGTGGTGGTGGTGGTGGTGGTGATGGTGGTGATGGTGGTGGTGATGGTGGTGGTGGTGGTGGTGGTGGTGGTGATGGTGGTGGTGGTGATGGTGGTGATGGTGGTGGTGGTGGTGGTGGTGTTGGTGGTGGTGTTGGTGGTCGTGGTGATGGTGATGGTGTTGGTGGTGGTGGTGGTGGTGGTGGTGGTTCTTATTAGGGAAGGCCATTAGCAAGATGTCTCTACCCATGAATAACTGTCCAGTAAATAACCCCGGTGTCTAGGGGATAGAACTTCCCATGGACCATGCACAGGAGCTATTCAGCTCTCTGGGTACAAAATGGAAAGACTTAAGCAAACTTCACCCCTAGGAAGTGAACTTACACAGCATCAGCTGGAGCCACCTTTTAATTTAGGCCGAATGCATGTCTGACTAGGAAATGAGGCTTTGCAGGCTGCCAGAATGCCCCATAGCTCTCTGTCTTCTGGATTTTGATTCCTCTGTAGCCAGGAATAAGGAAGGGGGAACATGGGCGTGGTTGTGAGGCTGATTTGATAAGGAAATCTGTAGGGAGCAATTAGAAGATGGTGAAGGGTCTAGGACATCAGCTGGAAGCTCAGAAAGCCTCTCTGTGTCCTGTAAAGCAAGGCCAGCTAAAGCGTAAGCCTCTTTGGGTTTCCCAGTCTGGCATAGTCTTGCCCTACTTTAATACTAACCCCACCCTGTTCCCTGAGAGAGCTCAAATGAGCTCTATGAGCATGAGTCCGTTATTCCTGGCATTTTACAGATGCTTAGAAGGTGGTTCTCATGTCTCGTGACTCATTACAGTCTGTCTGTTTCCCTGTAGGTGAATATGTTCTCCAAGAAGCAGTCCCAGCTCCACTTGTGAATTCTCAGACCACTACAGACACACACACACACACACACACACTGAATCATTATGTGAGTTTTAATAAGATCACTGGGTACACTGGCTGTATATTAATGTCTGAAATGCTTTGCTCAAATTCCTTGAGACTTTTCTGCCATATCACAGCTAATAGATGAAATGACAGTTGTGATTTGGTTCCTCATTAATTTAGAGCTGAGGCTGGAGGTGATATTTAGGGCAAGGCATATACACAATTAGTCCTGATGATTTTCACATATGAAAATCAAAACCTATTTGCTGTGGTTTGACTGTGTCCTAAAAAGACTGAAGACTTAATTCCCAATGGTGCCCTGTAGAAAGGTCACTGGACACAGGATAGAGTGAATGAACTAATGCCAATATGGAAAGCAAATTCATTACAGAAGGGGAAATACGGCATTTTCATTCTCTCTATGTATCCTCCAGATCCCCTTATGTCTCTATTTCCTTCTCATTTGCCCTTCCGTCTTCCATCCTTTAATGATGTAGCAAGAAAGCATTTTGATGGTGCTGATTCCTTTATGTTGGCCTTTCTAGCTGTCATAATACATACCTGCTCATTTTAAATTACGGAGTCAGGTATTCTGTTGCAGTATCTGAAAACAGAACAGAGTTCCTACCTTATAAGGTTGTTTTTGCTAATAAATAAGCAAAAAGATGCAAAATATCTGTTGTTTCATCTAGTGTCTGAAAGTACTCGGAAGTGTGAACTGCACTACTCTGGGTGGATTCTATGCATAAGGAGAAAATAAATATTCCACTGAATTGAACAAAGGAGTTCAGAAAGTATAACAATGGAATGCTCTTCACTTTATTCTCCAAATAAAAAAGCTTCTTCCTTGTTCTCGAAAGGATGTGTAAATCATTACAGGTAAAGAAACAAGAGGGAGTGATGTATGCCTGTAAACCCAACTAGTTGGAAGGAAGAGTTCAGGAAAGATAAAAATCTGAGGCTGACAAAACAAGTGCAATGCCCTAAGTTCATTTACCCCTACTGTCAAAAAGGAAGAGGAACTTTTGGATATCAAGATTAATTGTACTGTTAGTCCAATCCAAAAATAAAGATTTGTACCAGGAAGATTTTGTGCTAGTCCTTGGTTAATAGTCCTAGGTGGCAGACAAGAGGATTTTGACATCTCTAGCAATGTTCTCCATGACCTCATGAAGGGACAGAATGCTGGAAGTTTGACAGGAGGTAAGCAAAATAAAGCTTCAAGGTTTTACTTGAAAGCAGATTTCACATGTATACCTATTGCAAATTCATTGCATACAATATCTTGAGGAGATTATGTGCTGTGGTGATTGTTTGGCTGTAGAGATACAGGAGGTTAATTTATTTTGATTGTATTCTGCAGGTTTGATCAGGATGAAGCTGATATTGTACATAAGTTTTTACAATTCTATGCAATCACACTTTTAGCCCAATCTTTGGATAAATGATTAGCAGTTCAGAATATTTTACTGCTGACATTTTGTTCTCCCTCAAAGATCTCTGGATCTCATCCAGTTAATATACAGTTTCATCTCCTGATTTCAGGTACAAACCTGCTGGGTCACTAAAATAATGTTAGCATATTCCTAATGCCAGTGTTGACATTGATAAATATTCTTGAAGCTGTGAATTGTGGAGAAAATAAGGCATATTTTAGATACCATTTTAAGAACTTCAACATTGATTCAATTGCATGTGAAAGCAAGCATACCTTCAGGTTTCAGGAAACTGTCTAGAAAATCACAGGCCAGATTGTTATTTAATCCTTCAACTTATCCTCAAGGGTCACAGTGTTTGTTCATGCTGAGCAGTAGTTGCAACTCTACAAAAGCAAACTGGTGACTTGATGAAAAAAAAGCTGTGTTAAGACCAGAAAAAAAAAACTTTTCGAGAAGGATATGTACCTTTGACAGCAAATGTGATATGTAAAATCTATGGTGTTAATATTACGTCACTAAAAAGATGTAAGGTGATTTCACAAAATGAATTCCAGAATAAATAGGTTAAAAGAACAAGATGAAGTTGGGGAAAGATAAGACTAGAAGCCAAAGAAAGTTAAATTCATTTTTCAGCAAATTTAGAAAAAATAGTCAAATGTACAGGTTGGTGTTAGGACTAGAGTTCAATTTAACAAGTTACCTTAAATTCCCATAGAATTTCTAGTGAAGCTATCTGACATAACATTCCTTTTCTAATTTAATTTAATTTAATTTTTATTATTTTGGTCAATTGTGGGGCTTAAAGTTGGGACCTGGGCACTATCCCTGTGCTCTTTTTGCTCAAAGACTAGTGCTCTACCACTGTGAGCCACAGAGCCACTTCCATTTTTCTGGTGGTTAATTGGAGATAAGTCTTTCTGGCTGGGCTGGCTTCCAATCATGATCCTCAGAGTTCAGTATCATAAGTAACTACCATTGCAGGCAAGAACTACCAGTGTTCAGCAACACTTCATTTTTAATGGGAAGTAAATGTTTGAAAAGAAGGAGCCAAAAGTTATACGTTTCTTAAGTTAGTGTACAGATGAGCATGGAGCAAGGAATGAGATTATTTCAAGCTTCACTCCTTTTCCCAAGCCCTCAGAGCCTTCAGATAACTCAAGAATCTTATTAAAAGTTCTATGAACCCAACTGAAAAAGCCTGTGAGGATAGCTTTGCTAGAAAGGGATACAGTAGAACTTGTTCCCCTTCCATTTGCCCTAAGCTCAGTTGCATCTTACATCAATGACCAAGGCCAGCTGTGATCTCAGTTTTTAGAGAAAGAGAGTGAATTCCACTTTGTTAAATACAAAGCAGCAAGCTGGCTACAGCCAAACAAAGGAATATTCTTCCTTTCTTTGATCTTAGAGACTCCTGTGCCATTTTATTTGGTAGTAGGGGATAGGATGGGGTATGGAAATTGAGAAACTACTGAAAACTACATGAATCACTGGAGACTAAAAAATAAATAAATCCTATTATTAAAACTATTGTGCTGGAAAACTTCATTGCTACAGAAATGTTTATCATATATTATTTTTCCTACTTGTGAGACTAAGAAATCCAAAACCATTCATTACAGGTCATCCATTATCTGTCCACAACCCTTGCCCATTATTTAATAATGCTGTATGCACAAACACGCACATTGACCTCTGACCCCTCCACTCAAGGGCATACAGATGCCAGGTGTTCTCCCATTCCAGTGATTACCAACTCCATCCACACAGACAAACAACAGAAGTCTATGAAAAACTCAAGTCTGCCAAAGTGAGACTCTAGCAAGGCCAAAAGGCAAACCTACCATCTACTTCATATAATGGCCTTCATTTGTGAATGTAGAATCAGGCAGTGACTCATCCCATAAATAGAATGAGGGTTCTGCTGAGCGGAGCAGAGCAGAGGAGGTTGACTTTATAGGCAAAAAGGGCTGAAGAAAGCAGAAACATAATAAAATGAAGACGTTGCTTCAGAGTTACTTGATAGTGTTGAAACAGAGAAGGCTTTTTTATTCCACTGACTCAGTTTAGCTAGCATTCACAAAGACCTGGGTTTGACTCCTTGGTCCCATACACATAGAAAAAGCTGGAAGTGGTGCTATGGCTCAAGTGGCAGGGCTACAGCCTTGAGAAAGCCCAAGGACAGTGCTCAGGCCCTGAGTGCAAGCCCCAGGACTGTCTCTTTGTCCCATTGGGGCCAGAGGACTTCCGCTGAGTCTCTTAGAGTGTTATAGATTTGCTCACAAATGGCAGAACAGATACAAGGAAATCATGCCTTCCTTACTTCTGTATGTTGAGTTATAAGGCTAGGAGACCTAGAAGAGGCTAGCTTCAGCTCCCGTTCTCTGTGACATGGCAAACTTATCACAAACAAGTAGAAAAGGAAAGATGAACAGTATATATGGGAAAAGGAAGTCTGTCCCTGTGTTTTATGTGGGCCCAGATACAGCCCCTAAAGTTTAGAGCAGTAAATCATCATCTATTTATGGATCTGTACTGGCTACCCTTCTGTGCTGCTGCATATTCTGTATTGTGCTCATTTCTGACACATATTCATTGGGACATTTCTGTGATTAAAAGTTATCATATCTCACACCTATACTTATATAGACAGTCATTTATATAACATGGAAACATAGCTCTTTACTGTATTCATTAGGTAACTATTATTTTTTTATTTGACTGCCCAAATCGTTCTAGCTTGCCCACTGTGATTTCCTTTAGACTGAATCCCATTGGCATCCTCTTATCTTCCTCTTTTTTCTTTCTTAAAAAAATTTACTAATTACTGACTTTGTGGTACCACAAAGTTTTCCAAGTTCATTTTCTGTTGTTCATTTACTACCTTTGGTAAACTGGTTAGCTAGCTGTCATAACAAAATAGACTATATGGCTGGACAACATAAATTTATTGCTCATAGTTTTGAGAGCAAAAATATCCAATATCAAGGTTTTCTCAAGGACTTTTGATCTGAAATTCATTCTCTTGTTATTGATGAAGCTGGTGCAGAAAGAAAGAAATCGTGCATGAACTATGATGCCTCTTCTTATAAGGCTTATATGCCACCTTGGTATCTCACTTTAATTACTTCTCCAAAAATCCCATCTTCAGAATATTACTATACTGTCAGTTAGGGCTTAAACATACCCATCTGCAAAGAGGGAACCCAATCTCTAAAATTTGGAACTTCTCTCAGGATCACCAGTTTACGTTATTAGAGAATGGTATTCAGAAACTAAGATCTGGACATGTGTAACAAGAAATTGAGAATTTATTTTTCTAAAATGGCTAAAACATTTTGTATTTCCATCACCAGTGAAGGAGGTCTGGTCATTTCACATCCTTGCTAGCATCTGACAATTTTAATATGCTTAATTTTGATTATTTTAGTAGGTTATTAGTGACAACATTGCAGGTTCTTCTGTGAAGAGGTGGTAGCCCTAAGCAATTCCCTCTGACATTAAAGTTTGAATGGAACCATCCAACACAGAATTCACTGCCTTGAGTTCAAATCCATTTGGACGCTGCTTGAGAATTTCTCAGAAAATTGCACAAGCCAAGTCCCTCTTGCAATAATAAGTTTCATTTAAAACTTGTTGCTATAGTTTTGAATCTTGGGCCTTATCCATGCTGTTCCATGGGTGTGGTGGCAGCAAAATGCTACAAAGAGTGCATGCTACCTGGGTAAATAGGGGTGTGGGGCCTAAACGCCAGCTTTGGTTCTTTTTCTGAAACTCAGTGAGAAACCAAACTGAGTTTTCTCAGCTTTATCAATGTGAGGATTCTAACCGGTGAAGGATTTTGTGTTTGTTTCACTTGGGTGATGAATACTCGGTGCATATTAGAGGGTTCCTGTAGTTCTGGAAGCACCTCTGATTAGAACATCCAGTCTTTGAGGGGAAAAAAGAACACAGACTAAAAAAATGAAGAAAACACAGCTTCCCATTCCAGACTAGTCCTTAGATCATATGTAGCTTTTGGCTTCAACTTTTAGAAAGAGTTAAGTTTAAAGTTTTAGCAGGCAGTTTCCAAGGGGTTTATTTTATGGTAGCAAAAGCATAGGCACAAAGGGATTCTCCTGAAATCACTTTGGGATTCTTTAGGGGACAATACCAAGCAGGGACAATTCCGTCCCTCTTTTATCACATATCCACTGTCACTAAAAATTGTTTTGACAAGATATTTATCAATCATAGGGGTAGAAACAGCCTTTCTATTAATATTATTCTTCTTTCATATTTCTCTACCTTCATAACTTTCATGCTTAAATATGTTGATTTTAGGTGGTCGATGACACCATGGTTCAGTTGTCGCTCAGCAACCTTTCTGTTATCAAAACTTTTGATAAAAGGGACAATGGACTTATTTATCTAGATTTTGTTCTATTGTGAATCTCTGCTAGGAGACCCCAAGGTTTCTACTGATTATATCAGATGAGGGAAACCATTAAGGGAATCCTTTGAGCCTAGCTTACTTCACTTAATATGATTTTTTCTAAGTCTTTCCATTTCCTTACAAATGGGGCGATGTCGTTTTTTCTGACAGCAGCATAGAATTCCATTGTGTATAAATACCACATACTGTCCCTTGGTTATCTCATATTGTTACAAAATTTCACCTTGTTTTCCGATATATTTTATATATGCTTAATTGGTTATTTGAAATAGGAGAGGGTAGGGGGGAAATCAAGTTGTGCAGGGGGGGGAGGGAAATGGGGACTATGACATGAGAAAGGGTATCAATATTTGTGAAATAAAGTACCTTCTATCTGGTGAATATAATGTAACCCTTCTATCAATTACAATAAAAAATATATGGAAAAAAAGAACTACAAAAAAAAGGGACAATGGAAGTAGGCGGAAAGTGGAAAGCTGGAGTAAGAGCTATGTGAAGGACCACTGTTGCTTTCTCACATGCACTGGAAAGTCAACAAGCCAATGTTATCTAGAAGAGGACATTCCCCCTGCCCATTGAAAAACCATCTGTTTCTTGATAAGCCACCCAAGCAAGGACAGTCAACTATACGATTCTGTCATTGCCGTTCTCTCACCTCTAACCCCTTCTGCTGTAATGCAGGTGACAAAAGAGTACTGAGGAGGGTACAGGTGCTCTGTTCCCAGCGGCCATCACCAGACCTGAGGAGCAGTGAATTGTTCATGTTCCTGTTCGTGAGTTTCAATAAACCTTACCCATCACCTGCTGCCAGATGTTTCTTCTGTCTCTCCACAACCTGCCCACTGCACTAATCCAGCTAGCTATGGACAAAGCAAATGTCCACTTATTCCTGTTTCAAAAGTTTATCCTAAGTGCATGTTGAGAAGTATACGCAATGATTCATGTTCGTTATATCTTGATGTATATAATCCTAAAATTTGAAACAATCTAAATGTTAATGCTGGTTAAGTCAGGATTGCGTATTGATACAATGACAGTCGTTTTTAAATGTTTTCAGGATTTTTATAATTTTATCACTTCAGTCAGGTCTTTTATATTTCCGTGTGCATAAAAGGCTTTACAGACTAAATAAAATTATTTTCAAGGTTACTTGTAGTGATGGTTGCACTTCTTAGTATATCCTCTAAAAAATGAAGTATTTTACTTCAAAGAATTGAATTATTTAATGCATAAAATATGTTTATTACAGGCTCATGATTGCAAACCTAGATGCTCAGGTGGATGGTAAAAATTGAAGCCATCCTGGACATGAAAAGCCCATCAGATTAAATCTCCAATTAACCAGCAAAAAAGCTTGACAGGAGATGTGGCTCAAGTGGTAAATCGCCAGCTTCACAAGCAAAGCAAACAAGCCAAGTAAGAGTACAAGACTCTAAGTTCTAACCTCAATATTGAGAAAAAACACACACATACACACACACATACACATACACATACACACACACACACACACACACACACACACATTCACAATGTTTTGCTTAAGTTGCAAGAGAATTGACAATTCCTGGAGATGTAGAGTATCATTGTCAGTCATTGGTTAAAGTGAGGGTGTTTTGGAGATGAGTAAACAAATGTAGTGCAGAATTGAGTTCTCTGCCTAGTTGCTAGAATGCCAACCACAACCCCTCAGACTATGACTATCACATTATTCATATTTCCAAATTGCTTCTTCTCATGGGAGAATATGGGTTCTTGAAATCATTTTCCTCAGAATCTAGATTAACATATGAGTGAGAGCAAAATTTAGAACCAGCCCATGAAGTTGTTATAGCAGCAATGTCATGTCCAGGAGTTTTCCAGTAGGGTGCTGCAGATACGTTAGGGAGAGAAATGCCATGAACACACAGGATTCTGTTGATAAAACTTCAGGATCTAGTGTGTGGTGGCATAGCAGGTCACCCCTTTAATATGCAGAGCCAGGTCCCTAATTCTGAGAGGAAGACACATTTGGGCTTTCTGTTTCATAATTCTCAAGCTTCCTATTCTGATTCATTTGCTGTTGTTTCCAAGTTACCTCCAGTCCTAACTGATTCTCAGAACAGACAACTTAGTAAGTGATCCGGGTGCAACTGGAGCAGCCAAGTCAATGACCACTTACACACTGTCAGAACCAGTGGGAACAAAGTAGGAGCCTCAGAGCTGCTGCTATCTGGATCCTAGCCTAAGCCAGAGAAGGGGTGGAGATGGGGGTGAATTCTCAACACCAGCATTACTTTCCCTTTAAGAAGCAGCTCTGAGTCTGCTGCTAGACTCAGAAAGTGAATGCCTGGCTGTATGAGCTGGTGCATGCGGACACCATTGACTGGCCATGCTCCAACTCCATGCCCCAAAGGGTTGCATGAGATATACTCTCAAAACCCAGCTACATTTTCAAACTAAAGTTTAGGATACAGTGGCACACATCACAATTCTGGCCAATGAGACAAAAGCTGAAGTCTCCAGAGGATCTGGTGAAGATTTTGTTCTCCTGGTAAGAAAGACAGTGCTGAACTGATACTCATCTTTCTTGACTTTCTGAACTGTGCGTGTCTGGAGCAAAACAAGTCCTGTTAGGACCCAAAGGAAAAATCCAAGAGAACTGCAAATATGTTTTTCCGATTCCCTGAGCTGCCAAGCCTATGTCAGCATTTATATGTCATAGAAATCTTTAACGAACACCAAAGCCCTGGGTGGTTAAGTCACCACAAGTTGAGTTGTCTGTTACCTGCAGCTTGGAGCATTCTTGACTTATTTTTAGAGATGCATGGCATGACCCACACTGCCAATGCAGATCTAGGGATTATTCAGTGTATCTTGCACTCCATCATCTAGCCAGCCTGGAGGACCCAGTCCCAGGCCACTACATCCTTTCCTTCTTTTCAAACTCTGCTTTGTTCTTTAGCAAGAAATCTTAATGGGCAATTACTTGGGAGGAGACAGGTGCCCATTTACACCAAGGAAGCATCGCTCTGAATTATAGTAGAAGATATCCCCTTGATATGAAAAGGTTTGTGTTGTGCATTTCATTCCCTATATTTCTTGGAGGTGGCCTGAGAAGGGAGTGAGCTAGTTTATCACTACTGAGTGTATGCACAAACTAGCCAAGTATTTACAAGAAGCATACTAGGAGAACTATGAACAAAAATATTTGGGAAATAAAGCATATAGATTGTCTTTTCTAGAATAGTCTAAGAAAGTCAGCAACTCTGGGCTGTATGAGATTGCTCATCAGCAGGATAAAACTTCCTCTTCTATCTGCATTGCTTTATTATCCTTCCCCCTGCATCCAAACACTGACTTGGCAGGATCCCAGAGTGTTTCCAAAGAAAGCAGGCAACACTTGGGTACAAAAGCAATTTTTCCAGAACATGCTTTGCTCTCCCTATTGAAGAGTGCTCGAGTAGTAGGCACCACTAACTAAATTGAGATTCCAGTAGTTACCACACCCCAGGGAACAAACCAGCTTTCCAGGAGCAAACAGACTGCATAGAACACTTTGCCTCCTGGGAGCACAGCTGCTCCCTTTGCTGGAATTAATCCTAACTTCGTGCTTTGGACAGAGGCCAAGTTCAGGACAAATCTGTATTACATTGCATTAACAATTTTCCTAAATATAGGAGGAATGTGCAAGTTGGCTGGGGCTTCCCAAACAAGTGATTTAAACCACATATATTTATTCTCACATAAGTCTGGAGTTTAGTAGTACAAGATCAGTAGGGTTCATTTCCTGACTTATGTGGCTTATAGATGATCATCTCTCTCATTTTCTCTCCCTCTCCCTCTCCCTCTCCCTCTCCCTCTCCCTCTCCCTCTCCCTCTCTCCCTCTCTCCCTCCCTCCCTCCCTCCCTCTCTCCCTCCCTCCCTCCCTCCCTCCCTCCCTCCCTCCCTCTCTCTCTCTCTCTCTCTCTCTCTCTCTCTCTCTCTCTCTCTCTCTCTCTCTCTCTCTCTCTCTCTCTCTCTCTCTCTCTCTCTCTCCCTGCCCCCCTCCATGGTATTTTAACTCTTGGCCTGGACGCTGTCCCTGAGCTTAATAGGAGATAAGAGTCTCAGACTGGAATGCCAAGCTGGCTTTGAATCGTGAGCCTCAGATTTTGGCCTCCTAAGTAGCTAGGATTACTAGCATGAGCCACTCCACCTGGCTCCTAATCTCCTTTTACAAGAACCCAGTTGACTGGATTAAGATCCATTCTATCCTAAAGATCTGATTTCAGCTGAATTACCATTTGAAAGTCCCTGGACACACAATGTGTGTGGATTTTGCTGAGTCCTAAGTGTAGAACAGAGCTTACTAATCAAGGTGCATGGGTTATAGGTGGGGTACTGCACTTTGTCAGAAGGAATGGCATAATCTTGATGTCTGGGACATATTCCAGCTGGCTGAACCTCCCATTCCCATCCCACAAGTGAGAGTAGATGGCACCCCAAGGACACACCTTGCCTTCTGAGTCACAAATGCCCTAGCTCTCCCAGCCTAAGTCAAACCATTAAACCCTATTATTAATGTTCTAAATGTGTGGTTAATGGCTTTAAAGAAAAAGACAGAGGGCCGGGAATTTGGCCTAGTGGTTAAAGTGCGACCAAGACATGTGAAAGGGTATAAATATATGTGAATTAATGCACCTTCTATCTGTCAAATATTATGTAACCCTTCTATTAATTACAATAAAAAATATTAAAAAAAAGAAAAAGATAGAAACCACAGGTAGTTCTTTTGTCCTCAAATACACACATTTTCTTTACATTATGGAATACAAAGAATAGTCAAGAAAGTCTTGAAAAACAAGAAACAAGTTGGAAGAATGCTACTACAAAGCTACAAGTGCTGGAGTAAATATGCTAAGTATGATTAGTAATTAGAGAAATGTACATCAGAACCATCCTGAGATACCAGGTCACACAGAACAGAATGACCACAATAACACAATTTTATAAAGGAAGAAAAGTGGAAAATAATGGTTGGTGAGAAGAGTGAGATATGAGCATTTATTCTACTCACACTGTATATGTGAGAAAAACTGAAAACAAACACCCTGGCAAATACTTTTTACTGACATCCCAACAGCTTTATTCACTATAACCAAAAGATAGAAATGATTCCAAATCTATCCACAATGAATAGATAAGCAAACCAGGGTATATTCAGAAATAGAATATCTTTCAGTCATAAATAAAATAAAGTGTTGCAATGCTGCCGTGTGAATAAATTTCAGAAACATGATGCTATGTAAAAGACACCAGATGCAAAAGGTCACATATTGTGTGATTCCATTTTTATGAAATAGTAAAGACAAGCAAATCCTTGGAGATCACAAGCTGACTGGTAATAACCAAGGTTTGAGAAGAGGTGAGACTAAAATGAGGTTTCCTTTGGGGATAGTAAAAATACATTGGAACTTAAGAGAGGTAGTACTTGTAAATATAATAAACAGTGCAAAATTTATTTCACATTTTTGTGAATTCCATCTCATTTGTGAACAGTTGTGTAAATAAAATGTTTTGAAAAAAATCAGTTACAGAATATAATGTTAAATGTTATCCCTCCCAACCATTTGAATTTAGCTCAGAGATTTAATTTGCAGGCTGATTTGAGACCTGCAAGTTTTGGGTGGCCTCAAGTTGTATATCACGGGATAGTCTGACATTTGTCTGGTATGTGATGAAGAAGGAAAAAACGAAAGGTGTGTAACCTCACAAGGATCACCCACATGGGCCAAATACTCTAGGCTCTTGTGATGTGTGATGATGGCCTTTTCTCTCAGAAAAAGGTTACTTATCTCTCTGACTCTTATATGACCAAGAAATTCCTCAATGAAAAAAGACAATAATAAAGTTCAACATTATTAAAATCCCTGCATGTCCCTATGTTCATAAGAAATGAGTCATTATATATTCTGAAAAAAATCTTTCTTTAATCCTCAAGTTTAAATGCTCACTGGGTCTTAAATACTATGTTCCCTGCCAGCCATATTTAATACCCTCCACACAAAATGGAATAACCAAATGCCCCTCATTCTCTCACTAATTCATCCTCTAGACTAAAGATGTTGATAGATATAGTAAGTTCCCTGTCCATCTCTACTGAAAATGGAAGAAGTGATAAAATAAGGTGTGTGTTAGATGCAGAAGGAGCATTTACGCTGCAAGAGGTTGGAAAGTACTGATGTTGCAGGAGTTCGGGTTCAGAGAGAACCCTGATTTTGCAGGAGGTTGGATTCAGATGCAGCACCAATATTGCAAGGGTCGTATGGGGCTGGTAGATGGATTTCTGAGTGGACCACATATGTTTTCACTGCTCTGAGTAAGCAATCCTCACATCTAAAGTGTGATCTATTCAGATGATGGCACATTACAGGGGAACTGCAATGGGTGTAAAGAATTCATAGGCATCTGCCATGCACAATTTAACTAAGCAATTTGCCAGTCCTGTCTTTCAGAGTGGCATGTTTAACACCTTCATAAAGCAACAACATAAAAAAAGAACAATCTCACATCTATTCAAAAAGACAGCCAGCTCTGCTAATAAAGCACACCAAGAAATACAGTTTCTATGAGTTAATGTTATACAGAGCTACGTAAAAACCCTGCAGTGATTAAAACAATCAAGGCATTAAATGACATAGAAAATCTGTTTGATTCCCTAGTCAAGAAAGAAACAAAAATTATTCCCTTGTTACAGGTCTGCTTATTTATGTGACCATCAGTTTTTTCTTTTCTTTTCTTTCTCCTCTTTAATTTCAAATGCATGCCATCCACACTTAGGTACAGTTTCAAAATAACAGTTCAGCAGAAGGAATGGTAGAAAAGGAATATCTTTGCTAATAAATTTCCAAATGTTGCTGAAAACTATTCCTTGTGGATTCAATTTCCCACAAAGCAACTATACCCTAGTCCCAGTGGATTTTAACAAAATGGGTATAAAAAGGTACATTTGATTAAGTGAGAACGCTATTTCTAAAATGATAAAAAAAAGAAAAGACATTGTTTTTAACGAGGCAAATAATAGTTTTAAAATAGCATTTAAAGGTAAGAGCAATGCATTATCAGACTCAGAGATGTTACCTAAATTCAAAAGGTACTGACATCCTCTTTAATATTTTTAGAGAAATACCACTGAGAATCTATTTTAGAAACTGCACTTCTACTATTTATTTTTGCCAGTCTTGGTACTTGAACTCAGGGCCTGAGCACTGTCCTTGGACTATTCTCAAGATTAGAGCTCTACCACTTGAGCCTCAGCACCACTTCTGGCTTTTTTCTATTTATGTGGTACTGAGGAATCAAACCCGGGTCTTCATGCATGCTAGGCAAGCACTCTACCACTAGGCCAAACTCCCAGCCCCCTATTATTTTTAATGCAGTGCAAGATACCTCCAAACCCACTAAGTAATCATTTGTGGAGACCCAAAGTGAAACCTCCTTCTCCTCCACCAGCAGCTCCTCTTCATCCTCCTCTTCATCCGCCTCTTCTTCCATCTTCCTCTTGTTTAGTGATACTGTTGTTTTAAGTAGCTGTCTTAGCGTTTGAGTCACACCTTCAGTGTGCTTCTTTATTGTTACTTTTCACTTACTTTTCAGATTGGCCTCAGATCAGGATCTTCTTACCTATTCAGATGATGGCATATTATAGGGAAACCGCAAGTGGTATAAAGAATGTTTGCCTTGTGGTTGGGGTTACAGGAACATGACACTCTTCGGGCTTGTTCATTGAGATGAGGGATTTTGTTCCAGGTTGCCTCAAACCAAGATCCCCTTGTTTCTGCTTTCCAAGCAGCTGGACTTGTAAGAGTGTACCATCATGGCTGGCCAGCTGACTATCTTTTCAATGGGCTTACCAAGGGTGAAAATCTCCATGTGAGTCAAGGCAGGCCCTCGTTCCTCCTTCCCTCTGAACCTTTCTAGCAGTGATAGAACATGTGGTTGGAGGGATAGAGAGGGGGAAGAAAACGATGAGACAGTTTTCAAACCTGATTAGGTAGTGTGCTCGCCATATTTCTCTTTTCCCCAAAATTATAAATAAAAGTTTATCGTTGATATACAAGTGTCTTTCCAAAAAATTGTCTTTCCTTGGTAACTGACTCTAGCCTACCATTAGCTCTCTGTTAATTTAGAATTTTCCTTAAGATTCTTATTTCTAGTGCAAATGTCAAGAAGTGACAAGAGCATGTCTTCGGGATGAAAACCTGAGTAGATAAGAGTGGAAAATCGGTATAGCGGTTTTGGGATATAGTGAGGAGCCACGACCTAGAATGCCCCATGGAATTGGAAAGCCTTTTACTCTCAATACCACTCTCTACCATAATCCTGTCCTTATACACCTCTCTTCTACTTCATCAGTAGCTTCATATGCTCTATAAACTCAGAGTTGGACAGTGATCAGCTGCCATTGGCCACTGGGAAGCAAAGAAATGAATCCAGATTGCACTGTTGACTCACACCTATCATCTCAGCTAATAAAGAAGTTGAGATCTAAAGATCATGATTTAGAGCTATCCCAAGCACACAAATTTGAGAAATTCCAATCTCCAATTAACCAACAAAAAGCTAGAAGTGAAGATGTAGCTTAAGTAGCAGAGTGGCACCTCGAGCAAAAGTAACTACAGAACAACATTCAGATCTTGAATTCAAGTCACAGTATCTGCACAGGCACACATAAATAAGTGATATAGCATGAATCCGTGTAAAATAAATTCCTCTTACATGTTTCACAAGAGGCATTTAACTCCCTGAATCAGTTATATAGAAAGAGCTGAGAACTTTCACATACAGGTGATCAGCTAAACCAAAGGTTCAATCCCTCCTTTGGCTGGAAAGACAAACAGTTGAGGTGGCATTATTGATAGATCTCAGGACCTTGGAACTGCAATATTCAGAGGGGTGGGTGCCACATCTGAAAAAGGACAACTCAGCCAGCAAAGTCCACAGTGGAGACAGCTAGTCACAAACACACAGACGAAACAAGAAAGAAGACATCCTGCATACTCTATCTGCTAGCCTTGAATCTTTGACACATGCCCTCTGTTGGACAAATCCAGAAGATGTGCCCCAAGGAATAGCAGAGAGAGGAAGAGGACGCATAAGTGACTAGCACATCTACACCGAGAAAACCTGGCATTCTATGAGTTTGATCAGTGCAGAGAAGAACAGTGCACTGTCCCTGCAGCTTTCAATTTGCCATGGCTCTTCATTGTTTACAGATGGTAAATAAGAATTTTATGGTCAGTTAGTGAGCTTCACTAAAACTGATCATGCTAGCCAGTTAGTAATGGCTGCCTGCAGCTATGTTTTCAAAGATTTTGAAGCTGAGAAAGGACTCACTATAAAAGACTGTTGTGGCCATTAATATTGTCCTGGTCTTGAGAAGAAATAGCAGAATGGTACATTGTATCTGGCATCCTTAGGGTAATGATTGGCTAATCTGCTTCATTTGCCTTGGTTACTACTCCTACAACTTTCACTTTCAACCAATACTATCATCTGCCCATCATACACAGCATGGAATATTTTGCCACACCCCCACCTCCATTTGAGTGCCTATTTTTCATCCCTCAAATAGAGAGAAACCTCACCCAACTTACCTCCAATAAAACAGAAAGCATAACAGTCCTGACACCCTGTCAGGTATTTGCATGCTCTCTGCATCTGACTCTGTCCTCCTCTGCAGTGAGTCACTTAAATCCAAGGGAACTCATATCTATACTCAGAAGCTAATGGCTGTCCACCATGTGATAAACAAATACCATGGAAATAAGGAATGAGCAAAGAGAAAAGATATGACAGTACCTATGTTTGTACCTATCTTCCCAAACCAGTGGGTTATCTGGATAAGATGATGAGAGATGTAGTCCAACTTTACAGGGAGGGAAAGGTGTTGATAGAAGATGGAGCTGCATATTCAGACAAAAGCAATGTGCCAAGAGGGGTTCATCTTTATTACTAATGCACTGCGGCTACAGCTTGAAAACGCATGGCAGGAGAAACTGATTTGAACTCAGAAAAGGTCTGCTGACTTTTGGAAGGACCTTGACCAATAGGAGTCACCAGTCGTCAGTACATTAAAAGTCACCAAGGGCACACATAAACTCCAGTATGTCTCCCTACAAAATGGGTGCTTAGGAAACTTGTCCACATGCCTTATGGACACCAGAACCCATCTCTAGACCTCACTGTTTAAGCTTCCATGACTTCTGCAGGATTCACCTGCTTCTTTTCATCCTCTGGCCCATTACTGTTTCATCTTTCTTTGGTTTGGTTTATTCTCTGGAAAGTCAAAACTCTTCTGAGTTTTCTTTTTGGCTTTCTAAATCTTAAACATGAGACACCAACCCTGGCTGGACCCCTGTAACAGAAGACTCCTGGCCAAAACTATCAATATCATGGACATAAAACCTACCATTCTGTCCCTATTAAGTTGGATCACTCATCACCATCAGGCTTTTATGACTCTTCAGCTAGGCTTGCTTTCTTCTTCCCTTCCTTGCTTTCATCTCCTTCTCTTTTCCATTTCTTTCCAATTCGTGTTGCAAAATCACAGTTATAAAAGAAATAATTTCTTCTTTTAAATATAAGGCCCTAATGAGACCTCTGTGCATGGATTGACACAGCCACCAACACTCCACCCCTCCACACACACACAAACCTTCCTTCCTCTCAGACTTCCTGTTTCCATCTTCAGCTTTACACAGCCAGGTTTGAGGACCTATAAACTTGTTCCAAGAGTACATGCACATCCTTAGCCCTCATCTTCTACTAACTTTGACTTGTGCAGTTGCATTGCTTCCATCAACACCCTCGAAGGGCTATTTGTTGGAATAACTCTCAGAGTCCTTCCCTGGGCATGTAAAGAAATATTCCATGGGTTAAAGTTGAGTGCAATCACATTGATCATAAAATGACTATGAGGCGGTAGAGAATTTTTCCTTTGAGATCCTTAGAGTGATTGATAGAAATTGCTGAAGGTTTCCCTAAGCATTTTTTAAATTTTATTGTCAGGCAGATGTATACAGTGGTTTAAGTGGCATTTATAAAGTACTGAGTACGTTACTTCTTGAACATCATTACCTCTTCCCATGGTTTTCTCCCACTTGCCTCCTCCTACCCCCTCCCAAATTGTAAAGTTCATTTCCAATGCATTGTCCTGTGAATGTTGTTACACTGGTTCACCTTTGCCCTTTGTCACATCATCTTGTTTTTCCCCTTCCCTTCCCTGATTCAAATAAACAGATATATATATATATATATGTATGTATATACATACATACATACATACATACACAGTACATACATACATACATACATACATACATACATACATACATACATACATACATACACAGTACACCAGGTACAAAAGTCAGATACAGCAACAACAGGGGATAAACCATAAGAGTGGGGGAAACAACAGAAAAAAATGCAAATAAATAACTTCACATAGTGCAATGAAAACAACCACCACAAAAATAAATCTCTTTTTCTTTATTGTCCTTTCAAGAGAGCTAACTTAAGGGCTCACATAAGCTAGGAACATAGTCTCCTGATGAAGCACACACAAAACCTTAAATTTACCTTCATTAATTTCTGTAACTCAATCTTCACAATTTGTGAGTTTGCATAATTATCAGAGGGAATTGATAGGATCATTGTACTTTCCAGAATATATTCCTGAGATACAAAGGTACGAGAGCCTCTCACAATTCTTCCTGTCTGTCTACAAATAACCTTTAAAGCCCTACCAGGACAGATGGGAGGGCTGCCTCCTCTCCACAGCATGGAACTGTCAGCCACTGCATGTCTCTTCCAGTTTCACAGACGGCAGCCCCAAAGCCATTTCCCTTGAAGAAATTTCTTTTGCCTAGACCTTGATTCTGTAGAACTATTCCGTCTTCTTGCAATTCATGCTACTCCACAGGAATTCATCCTCTGTGGGATTCAGATCCCAACCTTTCTTTCTGTCCTCTGGATGATTCAGGCTTCACCCATGAGACCTTCCAATCATACCTTCCAATAACTTCGATGGTGGCTCAAGATTACCCTGTCTGTATATGTTATGTTTTGATAAATCTTTATGCTCGCTCATTAAGGCAATTACTCTGAGGAATTCTTCCTTCATTTCAGAAAATAATTAAGTTTAAAGGTTCTTGTGCCAGATGCTAGTGATTCATGCCCGTAATTCTAGCTACTCAGGAGTCTAAGATCTTCTATCATGGTTCAAAGCCAGAACCAGGCAAGAAAGTCGCTAACACTGTTATCACCAATTAAGTACCAAAAAGCTGAAAACGGAGTTGTGGCTCAAGCGGTAGAGCTAATAGTAATGTCTTTTGCCCTCTGGGTGTAAGTCCCAGTATGAGCAGGAAGCAAATAATCAAAACAAAACAGTTTGTGTCTTAGCTCTAGACAGCACCTAAGTGAATTCCCTTACTGTCTCTTATTGCTTTTATTATTATTATTATTATTATTATTATTATTATTATTATTGTTAAAGTTCAGGCTTCTGCTCAGCAGCAACTTCTATCCTAAGGGCCAGTTAATCTTCCTTCTTTGGGACATGTGAGGTTTTCTTTTTCTTTCTCTTTTTATTTTTTCATTGCTACTTTAGGAATCCTTTTGGCCTTTTGATCCTTTTCTTCTTCTCTCTTGTCAATAGAACATTCATTTTTTTGTGTTACCAATTTCCCAGCCTACCTTCAGGCTGGATTGAGGCTATCCTAATAAAAGAGATGTGTGTGTTAGCCCTGTCTTCTTCCAGAAAGAATCTGGGACTTGATGCTGGAGGCAGAGAAGCATCTTATAAACCACAAAGGAATGAGTATTTTGTCTGCCAAGGATTGTTAAGCCCCACAGGAAGCATCCACATCTTTGAGGATGCCATAGGTCTGCTACACCAACCTTGAAAAGCTCAACTTCTAGAGTTCCTATCATCGGAATAAAATAAATCTTCTAGTGTGTTTGTTACTCTAGCTTAGTTTTCTTTATTTCTAGTTAGATGCAATGCCTAATTAGTACAGTCCCTGCTGTTACCATCTTTAGAAAAGGAGCCAGTGTTGGAGGAAGGCACTTTTCATTCCTCCGAGTTAGGATGTACAAACAAGTCTGTGGGCAACGGACCCTCCTGGTGTGTGTGGCCTCGCAGAAGTCCCTAGGCTTTCCATTCTTCTAGGATAGAAGTAGCGGCCACTAGCAGCTTGAGAAACTGTGTTGATTAGTCTGCTTGATCTGCTCTAATAAAATAATGTAGATCAGATGGCTCAAATAAGCAGCATGTTTTTTGCCACCATTCCAGAGGGTACAAGTCTGAGGTCTTCATGACAGCATAGCCAGGTCTTTGTGAGGTCTTTCTCCTGAAGGTTTCCTGATGACCGTCTTCTACCTATAATCTTCATATGATGAAGAGACAGCCCATGTCCTCTCCTCTTCGTCAGTTTTGTGGAGCCTGGGATCCACTTTCTTTGCTTCATTTAATTCACTCCTTGAAAGCCTTAACTAATTTTGTGACTTAAAAAATTATATGAACTTACTTTGGTTGTAAAGGTGATATACAGAGGGGTTAGTTACACAAGTCAGGTAATGAATACATTCTTGGTTGAACATTGCCATCTTGTCCCTCATTTTTTTTCTCCCACTTTCCCTTCCTTCTGACTCTTCCTCCCTTCCCCACAAGTAGTAGAGTTCATTTCCAACTTAGCATCTTCTGGGTATCCCTGTTTCATTGGTTCAGTTTTTGTCCTTTGTTTCTCCATTTTATTATTCCACTTCCCTTACCCAAATCAGATAAATGTATATAGAAGACACAGGGTAGGAGAATCTAACACAGAGACTACAGGGAATAAACCAAAAAGAAAAAGAAAAAATATTCATACAGTACATTAAAAACAGTATCAACAAAAACCCCTCTTGTTCCATATCTTGGAGCTCATTTTGATTAGTATCATTTTGCATGGTCAAATGATCATACCTATTGAGCTATTGTTATCCTCTGCTAGCGCTGTCCTAGATGTGCTCTAATTATTACAAATAATGTAGATCAGATGGCTCAAATAAGCAGCATGTTTTTTGCCACCATTCCAGAGGGTACAAGTCTGAGGTCTGAAGCCATGGAGCCAATGTTTCTTTGGGTCTGGCTTACTTCACTAAATATGATCTTTCCCAAGTCTTTCCATTTCCTTACAAGTGGGTGATACTTTAATGTAAACTTATGGGGCATTTAAGTAGGAGTTTGGAGATTATATGCATAGTAATCAACACCTCAGCCTTCCAAAGCTTCTCCCTATAAGTGCTCTAGTACCATCCAAAAAGAGGGCCGTCAACAGAACTTTCCCCATCATTCGTAGCTCTGAAGAAACTCTCTTCCACATACAAGTTCTACCTATTCCTCTCCAGATCTCCCTGAGGCCAGCAGAGATGGAGAAATGCCATCTCTGTAATTCATGCTCAAGGATCTCCACTAAGGTTCTGGGTCCTAGACTCTATTGTTAAAAAGAATGCTGAGCACCAATCACTAACCCATAACCATCACTAAAAGGTTAAACATGTCTACCCACAGAACACAATGCACTCAAGCACAGGATGGGGAAAAGAGAAGGGCTGAGGTCACTCTGACAGAGTATGGCAGGTCCCTGTGGCTTTTTCACCTGAATGAACAGAGAAAAATGGCTTCAAGAACTCCTCTCATGCCTCAGTGAAGGTCCCCATCCAAAACATATCAGGAGATTGACAGATGCCCTGTGGACCACTCTGAGCTTGCACCAGGGAAAGATAGATCCACTCAGGACACTAAATGTACAGGTGTGTATACTCTTTTATCCTTGATGTTGTCTTCTCCAGCCTCAAAGCCTAGCCTTCGATAGTCAAAAGCAAGTGGAAAGGCAGTTTCTAGACCTACTTTTCCTCACTGCACTCCTCCTTCTCCTTCTGGATGAATGTGGGAATGAATGCTCAGGTGGCATTCATATCCAAAACTGTGGTACTCAGTGCTTAGCTCTTTTGGTGTTTAGAGCTCTTTTGGTGTTTACCCAACCATACAATAAAAATGTTTTTGTATTGGAAACTCTAGAGACACACAGGATTCCCTTATTTCACGTGGGCAGAACAGGGCCTTTCTAATTGAGTGGTCATGTCAGCTAAAATGACATGGAGCCTTGCTCTGCTCTTCCAGGCATGAAGGATCCACTCATCTCAGCTAGCATCTGAGTCAAACGAACACACAGGAAATAGCAACAAGCACAATCTTCCATCTTAAATCATCTCCCAAATCCATGAAGGATGAGACAGTGAAGGAGTTTGCTTGTGGAGGTAAAAGTTGGAAGAATTCATTCAGTTTCCTCCATTTCTCATCTGTTTTCTGAAGCCTCCACTTCATCTTCTCATCCAATACAGAAAGGCTGAACAACACCTGCTTTCAGCTTGAGTTTTTATAAATTGGAAATGGATTTTTAGTAATACAGCAGCATTCTGTACCACAAAAAAATCAATGAACCCCTCAGACTGTGTGAGGAAGGATTTGACCTATTTAAAGAAAGTGCTAACGGATGAATGTCGAGCAGTATCAAGAAGTTATGATTTCTCTGCTCTGCCCCCATGCCTGCTGAGTGTGCTTCTGGGGAAGGGGCTTGAACCAGGTGGGACTTCTTATGCTAGGTGAGTCAGATTATGCTAGGCTAAGTCGGTGTTGGTTAATTCTCCATTAGTCACAGCCACAATGCTATCCCTTCCCTTCCTGCCCTATTCACGTGAACTGTGCTATGCCATCTAAGCAACTCTCCTTCTAAATCCCCTTCCATCCTTGCCAAATCAGCACCCAGAAGCATCCTTAGGGCTCCAGAGCACTAGTTATAAATGTTTCTCACTGGACCTGAGTACATCCTTTCCACTCCACATCTGTCCTCCTCTACTACCATGAGCTCCAATGCTGGCCACTGGGAACAAATACGACTTCATTAGTTTAATTCACTGTGGTTAACTGAAACGTGCACACTATCCTCTTCCCCTCTCCACAGTTACCTACTCTGTTCAATAATATATAGACCTTGCCTTTGTGTTTTTTTTCTTTTCTAGCTGTTCAAATGCTAAATGTCAGTTGACAAAAACCACCTCTATTCTCAATTCCTCCACAAAGCCTTCCATAACTACCCTTTATTGATTTGTTTCCCCTCCAAATTTCCTACACTCTCTTTAGTTTTTTTTTATGGTACATGTGATGTAAAGAGGGGTTACAGTTACATAACTAAGGTACATTTCTTTTTTTTTCAGTATTTTTTATTGTAATTAGTAAAAGGGTTACATGATATTTGCCAGATAGAAGGTGCATTAATTCACATACATTGATACCCTTTCACATGTCTTGGTACCCATTTCCCTCCCCCCCACACCCCTCCCGTCTTGGTTTTCCCCCCTTCCCTATCAAATTTCAAATAACCAAATACAAATAAATTCAATATATCAGATAACAAAGTGAGATACTGTAACAATATGAGATAACCAAGGGACAGCAAAGGAGATGAGAGACAACATAGTACATTAAGGACAACAATCATTCGTTATATTTCTTTTTGAACAGTGTTACCCCTCCCTTATTTTCTCCCACTTCCTTCCCTGTCTTCCCTCCTTTCCAGCATGGTATCTAGTATCACTGTTGCTTTGACTTATCCTTTGTCCCTCTGTTTCTTTCAGTCCCTTTCCCTTCCCCAAATCAGATAAACCAATATATAAGACAAAGGGTAAAGACATCAAAACAGTGACAACAGGGCATAAACCAAAGGGAAACAAAAAGAAAGAACTGCAAACAGCACATTATGCAAAAAAACCCTCTTGTTGCCGTTTATTCTAATGAGTTTCATTTTATATGGTTATAAGCACCTAGCTATTGAACTATTGTGATCTTCTGCTAAGAATTTCATAGACCTATTCTAGTTACCACAAATGAGGGAAAACACCCAGGTAATGTTTCTTTGGGTCTAGCATGTTTTACTTAACATAATTTTTTCCAAGTCTTTCCATTTCCTTACAAATGGAGCAATGCCATTCTTTCTAATGGAATCATAGAATTCCATCGTATATCTATATCACATCTTCTTGATCCATTCAAGAGGGACATCTGGGTTAGTTCCATATCTTAGCTATGGTAAATAATGCTGCAATAAACATCGTTGTACCTATAGCCCTTTTTCTGCTCATCATGGCTTCTTTCCTAATGCCTTACTTAACCTTCATGCATTTCCGTATTATAGTAATGACCTTTTTTATCCAGTATTTACTCGCCACAGTGTCAGTTACTCATAGACAACCACAGTCTTGAACATAGTAAATGGAACTTTCTAGAAAGAAATAATCTGCAAATTGCACTTTGTCCAGAGTACTATGATGAAATCTTGTGTCGTCCTACTTTGTAACACGCCAAATTTGAATCCCCTGCTTGTCCAATGTATCCAATCTATATATGCTAGCTACCCCATTAGTCACTTAGCTATCTCAGTTATCAAATCAACTGCCAGAACACAACAGTACTTGTGAAACAGCCCTTATTTTTCTTAATAAGGGCCTTTGGGTACATTAATAGTGATATGAATAAACAAGGCCAAACAGAAGCCAGAGCTACATACTTTTAAAAGGTGTAAGTTCAATGAGATACTTTAAATGAGATAAAACATTCCCATACTTTTTAATTAAATTATGTCACCATAATTGTTCTGCCATGTTAGTCAGCATTGTTAGTCTTTTGATTGCCTAATTCACACATTTTACTTCGTTAAATGTCTGTGCATGTAGGGAAACACACAGTTTGGTAGTGTCAGGCTCACACTGGTGCTCCTGGGATGCCTCCCCCAGGGATAATGAGACACCACTGTGCCAGGCCCATGATCAAGGCTTGGCATTAATGAATGTGGCCGTAAGACGTTTGCATGCTGTGATAAAAATACTGACAATGGTAACTTTATTTGGGTTCATTTCAGAGGTTTCAGTCCATGGTTTGCTTGCGTTGGGCCTGTGATGAGACAGAATACATTGTGGCTGCCCACTGCAATGACACGTCACTTTGGAGGCGGACTGGGAATGATCACAGACTCAAATCGCTGCAAGCAGAGGTCTTTTATTTCTCTCTCCTTTCTTCTCTGCCTCTCTCCTTTCTCCTTCTTTCTTCTCCTCTCTCAGTCTTTTTTTCCTTCTCCCTCTTCCCTGGAAACCCCACACTATTTATATCCTTAAGCAGCCAATCACAGTAAAGGTCATCTGCAAAGCAGCAAACAAACCTGGAAGAAATCTAGCGATCCACTCTATCCACAAGCGCGGAAGAAACAAATCAACAAATGCAAAGAACTTCCTGATCAGCAAGTACTGACTCATTAGCGAGCTGCCAGGGGCCATCTCATAATCTTACTACCGCAGGAGACTAAAAGCAATGGTCTCCAACAATACATGACAGCAAAAACATGTATAGAAACAAAGTTACTCAGTTCATGGAAGCCAGGATTAAAAGAAACCGAAAAGGCCTGGGACAATATAATCCCCAAGGACATATCTCTGATGGCCTACTTCCTCTAGTTAGGCCTTTCCAAATAAATTTTCCTGCACCTTACAAAACAGAGTAATTAGCTGGGTGTCAGGCCTTTGGACAACATGTCATATTCAAAGCACAACACTAACTAAACATATTTTTGTGGGTAAAAATATCTTTTTCTGTCCAGCTCATCTTCCTGTTTTGTTAGAGCTAACTCATCGCCTTCTCCAGTTCCAGCCATTTAGACACTCCAAACACCTGTGAGTGAGCCCTTCCTTCCGGCCTGATTTCTTGGCTGGTTGAATCTGTTCCTTAGTTTGAGATGTTTAATTTGAACAAAATTTACCATGGGATATTTGCTTCAGCATTCTTAAATCTACATCTGTAGCCTGTGCCAAGCTTCCCTGGACTAGGCAAATAGTTACAGTAAACAGTAAATATGGCAACAAGTAAGCTCACATACATTAGTATAGCAAAGCCCTGTTATGTTACTGATGGAAAAACTGAGCTCCCTCTCAAGGAATTAATCCTCATGAAATGCCCTGTGAACCTGCTGCAGAAAGGTCTTGAATTTGGGCAAGGTTTCAGATTCCCATCACTGTTATAATTTCTCCAAACTTCTTGGCTTGAAACTGCCTAGATTTGCTCAGGGGCCATTCAGGCTCTGTGGCTTCCTTGGGTTTTTAAGAGAATCATGGTTTGTCCCTAGATGCTACTGGTGACATCTGGCTCATGGCTGCTACAGCTAAACTTTGGTTTTTTGTTGTATCTTACCTAACATCCTTGTCCTGCTTATAATTACCCTTTATTACCCTAGGGCCAGAATAATGTCCCTATCTCAGGATGTTTTAACTTTATCTCATCAGCCAGTTTCCCATTGCCATAGGAAGTAGATTTCTGATGGACTTCAGTGATTTGCAGTAGACTTAAGTCAATGTGCCTCGTTGATTTCCAATTGACCTCAATGATTTCTAACAAACCTTGGTGATTTCCAATGGACTTGGGTCATTTCTTTCTTCCTCTTCCTTCTCCTTTTGTCTGTCTTAGAGCTTGAATTCAGAGCCTGCGCATTTTTTAGAAGGTATAAACTCCTGGGTACTGCCAGCTTTCTACCTGTGAGCAAAGGCTTCCACTAATCAGGACTAGTACCCAGGAGAAATTCAGGTCCAGAAGTAGAACACACAAAATCTGGGAGAAAGGCATAGAGAAATTGAGGTGGGGTCTTGTCATATGTTAGGTACAAAAAATGTTTTTTTTTAAATCCTCTGTTGTATAAATTAATAACCAAGTGACTTTGCGCTGGCTAGGAATCTCTAGTCCTCAAGCAAGATGACTGGATTTGTATTGGATTTGTATTGGCAATATCCATTTAAAGAATGATGTGATCTCAACTTATAAATACTAAGATGTTTCTCATAAATAATATTCATAGCTGTGTTTTAGATTGCTTTTTATATTTTGTGGTAATTTTTGGTACTAGGGTTGGAACTTGGGGCTTTGTGCTTGCCAAGTTTCTTTGCATGGCTGGTGTCCTACCACTTGATTCATGCTTAAAGACCTACTTTTCCTGGTAATTTGGGAGATGGAGTCATTCACACTCACACTGAAATTCTCCAGATATCAGTCTTTTACAGCTAGGTTGACAAGCCATCACAATATCTTGTAGTTAGCTTTCCAAAGTCCTCCCATGGACTCACTCGTCATCATGTTCCAGAAAGGCATATTTGGCCTTTAAACCAGAGATTCTTTGCTAATTTCATCCCTTCTACCCATTCCATCTTCACAGCATTTTTCCTTCTCTTGTCTTGATTTTCCTGAAATTCTATGTCCACCTATTTCTCATTAACTTTCTTGTTGTCTGTTCTAGTCTTTCCATCAAAGCTATTCTACTCCATATTAACCTTAGGATCCCCTCTGATGCTGTTGCTTCTTTTATGACTCTCCATTCCACTCCTCAATGGATTGATCTATCACCACATCAATCATACTATTGGGGTGGTAGTTTTTTCCATATTTATTACACCAACCTTAGTGATATGTGTACATTTTTACCCCCATCTTTACTACCTATCCAACTTTAAAAGATCTCAAATTAAGTCCAAGAATATTATTTTCCAAACCTACTTTGCCACTAGCAATCTTCCTTTGGGAATCAGAATCATCTTCTTGGCCATGCAAATTTGGACAAAGAAGAAAAAGAAAGGAAAGAACCTTTTCACAAGACACTTGCTATGTTAGTATATTTCCTGTTGTAATAAGAAATTACTCTGGATTAGCATAATTCATAAATAGAAAAGAGGTTTACTGAGCTTAAAGTTTTTGCAAAGTAGAAGTTAATATGAAGTTGTTCCCATCTATTTACTTCTGTCACAGGCCTCATCACAGGTGAGATTGCCATGGCAGGCCAGAGATGAATCAGAAACTAAGTTTGCTTGTAGAACCATTCCTTCTTCTAAGAACAGGCCCTACTCTGACCAGTCCTGGACCTGTTTTACAACTCTGTTATGAAGACCAAGCTTTCACTATGTGAGCACTAAGACAAGAAACCACATTCTAAGCATCCCTTGACTTCATTCTGTCTACTAAAAAATGTTCTTTGTATCCAATTTTGTTGGACAAAGTAACAGTTGGGAAAGTGCTGTTATAAAAACAGAAGTCTCTGCTCCTCCTAATCTAAGTGACACACATCTAAGTAACAACAGCATCATCCATTACTCATCATCTGAAGCTGCCCTGGCTACCCCAACTCCCTGACACAGGCTGTATCTATATGGAGAGGCACTGTCACATTCTCTCCAGGAATTGGCTCTGAATGTTGATTCAGCAAAATGATTTAATTGAGGTGACTATCAGACACTTTCATGCTATATAAAAAAAGTAAAAGAAGAGGATCTTTTTAAAAAGCAAGCCTACGTGCTCCCAGAAGAGCAAAGGAGCCAATGTGTGGAGTCAGAGGCAAGGAAAACAAAAGTCTCTGAGAAGCAGGGTTTTGTTTCTTTTGTTTTCCGGCCTGTCTCATACAGTGGAAATCTTGACAAGGCAAATGTAAAGCTGACTCATAAAAATAAAAGAGAAAAGGCCTATAATTTTCCAGCTTAAAAAAGCAATAAGCAAATCCTGCAATGACACAGCTGGACAAATGCTGATTATAAAGACAACTTGGGGAGAGTGGCAATGTTCAAAACAATTATTAACACAAGAGGCCTGTAGATTACCTGATTAAAAAAATGGTGCAAATGGAAGTCTTTCACTGCAACCTCTGATTGTAAGTGCCTGGATCTTTAAAGACTACTAAATGTAAATCTGAACAGGCTTTTCTCATATTTATATCTGTGCCTTAAATACTACAAGGGTAGTTTTGAGTAACAAGAAATGTATCAATTAAGTGACATTATCTTTGAAAAGATTTTGTCAATGCTCCAGAGATTTGCTCACATCCAATTTTTTTATTACTTAAATTCATAATTGATTTTTGTATTTTTATTAGGTATGTAATAGCACTTTATTAATATGAATGCCATTTAAACACCATTATTATATCACACTAAGAGTTAGAGCTATCTAAATGACAGAAGTCAAAGAGTGAACCAATATAAGAGTGATACACACAAGAAAATATATTGGAAATGAATTCTACAGCTTGGGAGGGGTGGAAGGAAGGGAACAGGGAGAAAGGCATGGGAAGGGTAAAAATGTCCAACCAGAAATACACTCATTGCCTTACGTTTGTAACTGTAACCCTCTGTACCTCACCCTGACAAGAAATTTAAAGAAAAAAAAGAATATAATGATATAATGCATTAAAAAAAGAATTAGAGCTATCTAAACCCAGCACCAGTGGCTCATACATGTAATACTAGCTACTTAGAAGGCTGAGATCTTAGCATCCAGTTTGAAGCCAGTCAGTGAGATTCATATATCTAATTAACCACCCCCTCAAAAATAAACCCAGAAATTGAAGAGAAGCTCTAGCAGTTGAGTGCTAAACCTGAGAGAAAACAAAAAGCTCAGAGACATTACCTGGGCCTTGAGGTAAAGCCCCAGTACTGGCACAAGGAAAGGGGAAGGAAGAAGAAGAAGAAGAAGAAGAAGAAGAAGAAGAAGAAGAAGAAGAAGAAGAAGAAGAAGAAGAAGAAGAAGAAGAAGAAGAAGAAGAAGAAGAAGAAGAAGAAGAAAAAGAAGAAGAAGAAGAGGAGGAGGGGAGGAGGAGGAGGAGGAGGAGGAGGAGGAGGAGGAGGAGGAGGAGGAGGAGGAGAAGGACTCTGTATAGACTGTCAATTCTCTGCAAGAATTTGTCATCTTACAGTATGATAAGCCAAGCCAAGCTACAATGTTGAAGCTGGTTGTTCCCAAAAACAGAAAATTATTTAAAGCTATCCAAAAATTTTTGCTACAGCTGCATTCTGGCATGTCTGTTCTCACAATGGTCCTGCTAGTAGACCAAATTTGAAAGGAAAGAAACAACCCAGGAAAAATGAGAGCCTCCAAAAGTAAACCTTCACGCACACACACACACACACACACACACACACACACACACGGGGGAAACAAGCTAAGTAGACAGGTGTAGAGAGCTATTACATTCGCCATTACAAGATGGCGCTGGCATCTGCCTTTGTGGTTGCGCCACTGAGTTGTTTGTCTGAAAGTTTCCAGGAAGAGATGTGATTGTTCATGAGCTTTATGCATGATTGGAAGTATGTGTAATGCCATATTGCTACTTGTTTAGAATGTGCTATAGAGGTGTACTTATATTATTGGCTGTAGAATTGTAAGAAAGCCAATGTGATTGGATGATGGGCCTATAAAAGTCCAGGGTTTTGAGGAAGTCGGGGTCAACCCGGCATAGCTGTAAGCTTGCTGAATAAACTGCTGCTCGAGAAGAAGTCTCACTTGTTGCGTCTTCCTTGCCGGCCGAGGGGATAGCGACAGACAGGCCTATAAAAGGCTTCTTGATGATAACTTCACCTTCTTGAAAGAGTGAAGAAAGAGCTACTTACTAGGTAAGTCTCTCAAAAACTCATGACTGTCCCTACCTGACTTCCAAACCTATAGTAATTAAAGCTACAGCAATTGAAACAGTATGGTATTGGCTGGGTGCTTGTAGTTCCTGTCTGTAACCCTAATTACTCAGGTGGCTGAGATCTGTGGGTCATGGCTTAAAACCACCCTGGGCAGAAATATCCATGAGACTCTTATCTCCAACAAACTAACTAAAAACCAAAAGTGAAGATGTGGCTCAAGTGTTAGACCTTCAGCCCTGAACATAAAATCCAAGAAAGAGAATGAGACTCTAAGTTCAAGCCCTAGGGCTGGCACCAAAGAATAAACCCAAACCAAATAGTGTAGTATTGGAGAAAGAAGAGGTAAATAAACCAACAGTGCCAAATAAAAAGCCAGATATAAATGTACATGAATATGGGTATAAAAAGATTGCCAGGGCCGGGAGTTTGGCCTAGTGGTTAAAGTGCTTGCCTAGCATGCATGAAGACCCGGGTTCGATTCCTCGGTACCACATACATAGAAAAAAGCCGGAAGTGGTGCTGAGGCTCAAGTGGTAGAGCTCTAGCCTTGAGAAAGTCCAAGGACAGTGCTCAGGCCCTGAGCTCAAGCCCAGGACTGGCAAAAAAAAAAAAAAAGATTGCCAGTCCTATAGTCAATTCTTAGACAGTTGGATATCTACATGCAAAACACACACACACACACACACACACACACACACACACACACACAAAAACAACTGCATCTACCACCAACCTTATCATCTTCACAAAAATAACTCAGCATGTACCATGGATCTAAATATTAAAGGCAAAATTTTATGACTCTAGGAATCTAACATATGAGAAAAATCTAAATGTCCTTCAGTCTAGCATTTGATTTATAACATTTAGGAGCAGTATGTAGAAAAAAATAAAACTAATAAGCTATATTTCACTAAAAAATGTTTGCACTCTAAAAGTCATAGCCATAATGAAATGATAAGTTACCAACTGGAAAAAAATTATGTAATACATTACCTCCTAAAGGACCTGCATCTAAAATTAAAACTTGAAATACTGAAAGTTCAAAAATAAGACAAAATTTCAAATTAAAAATGTGAAAAAGCTCTGAATGGACATCTCACCAGAGACAGATGAAAATAAAGCACACAAATCAGTGTTCAGCGTAAGGTTACTGGAGTCACAGCAACAGGACACCTCGACCTAATTAGAAAAACTAAAATCTAAAGCACTTACTGTGTCAAATGCAGGTGAGCAACAGGAACTCTTATCCACTGCTGGAGGGAATGAAAATTGATACAGCCACTTTTATTTTTTTATTTTTTATTGTAATTAATAAAAGGGTTACACGATATTTGCCAGATAGAAGGTGCATTAATTCACATATATTGATACCCTTTCACATGTCTTGGTCCCAATTACCCTCCCCTCCACCCCCCCATCTTGACTTACCCCCCTCCCTATCCAATTTCAAATAACCAAATACAAATAAATTCAATATATCAGATAACAAAGTGAGATACTGTAACAATATGAGATAACCAAGGGACAGCAAAAAAGATGAGAGATAACATAGTACATTAAGGACAACAGTCATTCATTGTATGGCTTTTGTTTCAATATCCTGGAGGTCTTTTCATTTAGCGTCATACTATATGGCCTTATGTATCAAGATTTTGCTCTATTGCAGATCTCTGGTAGTAGAGCCCAAGGTTTCTACTGATTATGACAAATGAGGGGAACCACTGAGCCTAATTTCCTTTGAGTCTGGCTTACTTCACTTAATATGATTTTTTCTAAGACTTTCCATTTCCTAACAAATGGGGTGATGTCGTTTTTTTCTGACAGCAGCATAGAATTCCATTGTGTGGCTAGGAGTTTGGCCTAGTGGTTAAAGTGCTTGCCTAGCATGCATGAAGACCCGGGGTCGATTCCTCGGTACCACATACATAGAAAAAAAAGCTGGAAGTGGTGCTGAGGCTCAAGTGGTAGAGCTCTAGCCTTGAGAAAGTCCAAGGACAGTGCTCAGGCCCTGAGCTCAAGCCCAGGACTGGCAAAAAAAAAAAAAAAGAATTCCGTTGTGTACAAATACCATAACTTGTTGATCCACTCATCAACTGAGGGACATTTGGTTGGTTCCATATTTTTGCTATGGTGAATAACGTGCAGCCACTTTTAAAAGCAGCTTGTTTCTTATGGAATTAAATATATTTTGGGCCAGGAACTCTTTGCTCACACCTGTAATCCTGTTACTCAGGAAGCTGAGATCTCAGAATCATGGTATATAGCCAGTCGGAATATAAAAGTACCCAAGGCTCCATTTCCAAAATAACCAGCAAAAAGTTCAGTTAGAGGCCTGGCTCAAGTGGTAGAGCACTATCTAGGCAAATACAAGCAAATGCTGCATTCAGATAAAAGAAAACCTAAACATATCTTTGCTATATAATCCATTAATTAATTATCCTTTATATTTACCCAAATGAGTTGATAATGCACACAGGTGTACAAATAATTATATTCATACTTACCCAAAGCAGAAAATAACCAAAATTTGGTTTTGTGGGTCAGTTTAATGTTACTAATCACCAAAACAACAGAATCAGTAGCATTATTTCTCTTTTCTTTAGCATGTTTATAATATTTTATGTTTTCAAAATGTAATATGGTCAGTATTTCTCCTAGTTGATCAAGAAATTTTTCTAGCAGAATCTTGTCTCTGGAATACAAGAAATATAGTAACTACTCTTTTAAGAACATTTACTTCGCCAAGAAAATGTTTTCAAAAGGAAATAGTGTATGTCACCTGTTAATTTGAAGGTTTCTGAGAAATTTAAAGCCTCATGCTGCAAAATCCAGTTGGTTTGTGGTCACACACATGCATTTTGTAATGCTGTTCTTCCTCTTCTTTCTAGGCCCAAATTCTAATCTTATGAAAATATTGAAAATTCCTATCTAAAAAAAATGTGCTTTAACCAAACTTCTCTACCTTCCTCTGTGCCCTCTCTACCTAATCTGCCTTTAACCAATGGATCATGTACCCACTTACCCCACTGGTTTTAAAACTACTGACAAACAGCAAATAGAGTGTCCATAACTAAGGTCATAGTCAAGAGATGCCTCAAAGCTCAAGATTTGAGCTTTAGCAGCACAAGTTCAAGATTGTCTTCCAAGAACAGGCAAAAGACCAATAATTGTCCCATGGTGGAATTAGTGAGGAATCTCTCTTTCCTCTGGAAGCAGAAGCCAGGGGGAGAAATCATCAGAGCTGTAGGGCAAGCTGAAGGAAGGGCAGAACAAGTGTCCCTAACCTCAGATCCCAGAGCTTCAGCACCACAAGATAGACTAGCTTTCCAGAGAAATTTCCCTACAAGACTCAATTGCATCATTTTATGGACACCAGTTTCTCTAATCTGAAAGCATTAAAAGATGTAAAGATTTATTGACAAATAAATCACATCCTACTGTTCCAACAAGCCTACCTTGAGTTGCACAAAAATAGCAGCTCAGCATGGTGCCAGTGGTTCACATTTACAATCCTAGCTACTCAGGAGGTTGAGATTTGGCATGGTTCAAAACCACCCCCAGCAGGCTGAGATTCTTATGTCCAATTAATCAGGAAAAGATAAAAATAGAAGTGTGGCTCAAATGTAGAGACCCTTCCTTGAGCAAATACATCAAGCAAGAACTTGAGACCCTGCATTTAATCCCCAGTATTGGGTACACACATACACACACACACACACACACACACACACACACACACACACACACCCCCCCCAATGCTAGGAACTTGTAAAAGCTATCAGCATATCTGAGTAACTTAGCCTACAGGGTCAGCTAAGAATTTCATCATGCCTCTAGAGAAATCTGTAGCTTCTCAGGCACTTGTGTTATAAATAATGGCCAGTCTGTGCTGAGGTGAGCAGAAAGCTCACTGGTCCTTCTTGATCATCTGTATTCCAGAGCACTTCTCTCCTGCCTGACCAGCCTTTTCACAGACCATACATCTTCCATGCACTTCAGACTCCATTTTATTCCCTCCTTTCTATATTCCACAGTTTTCCCACTTCATTGTGGCCAATAATACTTATTATTAAAACCACTGACAAACAGAATCCACCAATAAGAATTGCAGATTCAGATTCAGGAGTACAACACAAAGACATGTAATTTCTCAAGTTCAGGTCTATCTCACTGTATCAGCAAAGGCAAAGATTGGTTGGATTTTTCCTACTTCTATTGTCCACAGTCATATTTTGTAATATCTAGTGGCCACAAAATGCGACAAGAGTAAAGTAAGACATAGGAAGATCCAAGATTGCAGAATGTGCAGTTTAGCCAGGCATTGATGACTCATGCCTCCCAGGTACTCAGGAGGCTCAGATCTAAGGACCAAGATCCAATGCTAGCCAGGTAGAAAATACATGAGACTCAGATCTTGAATTAACCAGCAAAAAGCCAGAAGCAGATCTCTATCAATCAATTGATACAGTGTTAACCTTGAACAAAAAATGTCAAGCAAGAATATGAGTGCCTAGTTCAAGCTCCTGTACTGGCACAAACACACACACACACACACACACACACACACACACACACACACACACTCACACCACTATTAGGTTTATTAGAGATCTATACAACTAAGTATTTCCTGGACAGCAGCAAGGTGGGTGGATTCTTGAACACCAAAGCACAAGAGATTTATGTGATAAGCCAGACCAGATGGACCATGCTATTCAGAATGTTTTTGGCCTTTCCAACAAAGGCTTGAGTTCAATCCCCAAAATCACAAGCAAAAGCTAAACAGTCCAGGTACTAGTGGTCAATACGCCACTCTCAGCTCCCCATTCTCAGGATTTTCTTTGTCCTGGAACACTCGAGATGCTTTCCAGAGTTGCTTGGTATGTAAAATAATGACCATAATTGGAGTGGTTGTGGCCAAGTGCACTGGATTTTCCAGTGTTTTCTAAACTGTGCTGAATTTGAATAGGCTGGACTGCTTTGGGTGTCTTATTCTTGCTTCTTGCATTACATCCATGATCCACTTCTAGTATTTCCAGCTTAAACACATTTTTGAGATGAAGTCAATATGAATGACATTTAACTGGAGTGCTTTTACACTGACATTTAAATTTTTATGTTAGATAAGAAAAAAATACTCTGGAAATTAAGTCGTGATGTTTTGGAGTGCAGTTCAAGACTTATGGATTCAGGCCAGCCTTATCTCCTAAATTATTGTATTTCCCATTTCAATTCTTATTCTGATTTGCTCTCGTTCCATTAGTGATGTGAAAATAAAATATATGAGGACTGTGACTTGGACTTAGCTAATAATGCAATGCACAGGCCAATGGCCTATATATTGAGTTGGCCTAGGTTTCACTGTGTTTGATCTCATCAGTAGTTTTAATTTGTTTGTTTGTACTGGTGCTGGGGCTTGAATATAGGGCCTGGGATTGTCCCTTAGCTTTTTCACTCAAGGATGGTGTTCTACCACTTGAGCCACAGTTCTACTTCTGCCTTCTTGGTGGTGACATGGAAATAAGAGTCTCATTGACTTTCCTGTTTGGGCAAGCTTCGAACCACGATCCTCAGATCACTACCTCCTACATCCTTAGGATCAGAGTCTTGAACACTAATGCCCAGCTACAGATGTGTTTGCCGAACTAAAAAGTAAATTGCGGGTATATGTCAAGCATGAAGACCTCACCAGTGCAACTCAAGAAACTTCAGTTCTAAACAGAAGCCTAACACAATTTTCTCAAATACGTTGAATCCATTCACAGAGGCTTTGCTACCTTTGCTGAGCATGCTGGCATTAGTGTGACTTGGGACAAGAACATTGGTTTACTTGCAGGAAGAGTGAAATGTCAGAGGTTGTATATATGATGTTGTAGCGTAAGTGTTATTCTGGTTGGCACCGCCCCACAGCAGGCTAGAGTCAGTGGCTCTGGAAACCTACTACTGAAATGCCGAACTATGCAGTTTGTTTCCAGCAGAAAAATGTTAAGAAATATGTATTACATCTGTGCATCTTGGTTTGTGGCATGAAGCTTCTGTTGCTAATGTTGTTGCAGATCTTAAATGAGTTCCCACAGAGTCAGCTTTCCGGAAGAGATTCTCTTCCTTCTACAAGTAGCTTACATTCTTCATAAATACGTTTCCTTTAAATATTAATTTATCTATTTGTGAGCCAGTATTGGGGTTTGAACTCATGGTGTCTGCATTGCCCCTTTTTGAAAATTGGCTCTTTGCCTGTAGAACCACACCTCCACTTGGGCTTTTTGGTGGTGAACTGAAGATAAAAATCCCACGAATTTTCCTACCTGGGCTGGTTTTGAACTACAATCCTCAAATCCCAGCCTCCTGAGTAGCTAGGGTTACAGGCATAAGCTCCGATGCCCAGTTTCACATTTCTTTGAAATTGACTTCATTTTCTATCCTTTGGGTAATTTTTAACAGTTGAAAAAGAAGGCAGCAGTTTCCCCTTGTAGGACAGGAAAACCAGAAGCAGCCCCACTTAAAAGAGAGGGCCACGAGGGTGTGGTGGAAGGCCTCAGAATCCAAGAACAATGGAAGAGTAGTGGTGGCAGCTTCAGGCTGGAAGGAAAGATCGGAGGAAAATGGTATTTGGATTGAGAGTCTGTGAAGCTACTGCTGTTTCTCACTTCCTAGGTACAAAGGAATCTTCCAGTGGAGAAAAATCCCTACCGAGGAAGAGAGAACAAGCAAAACACGAAGAGAATGAATAGTTTCCACCAAAAAAATACTGCTATTTCTGGACAGTGCATGACTGGTTTAGATTGTGACAGTTGAGCAACTGCTCGAAGTGCACTACAAAGTATTCATCATCCGAGCCAGCCAAAATGATGGCTTTGTGCACAGAGAGGACTGAAGGACACCCTGCCTCAGAGCAGCCATCCTGCACACCAAGATACAGCAGCCTTTCCAAGCCTTTCTTAACCTGCTCAGGAAACATGGCCACTGAATCAGTCTACCAAGGCGGATCCCAAAGAATAAGTTTATCCAATACATGCACTATGGCCCCAGTGATTCAGGAGCATCCCCCAGGCACCGCCCCAAATTGTTGACCTGTGAAGGGAGATCAGTGAATACCAAATGAGACAGACTCAGGATGCAGCTTGCCGTTAGCCCACCGTGGTATCTATGAGATCAAATGGATCCTGCCACACAAAATGTCACTAGGGTTCCGCTGTCACGTCCCCCCAAGTCCACAGTATGTACTGGAGGCTGTGGAAGGAGTGTGAATTGGTCTGTAGGCCAGAAGCAGAAACATGCCAACCCTCAGAGTGGTGCTGAATATTTATCCAATCCTGAGTAGAGTCCATCTCACCCATTAGTACGACGGTTCAGCTCAACTTTTGCCTATTCCTTGGACTTTCTACTAACACAAACTAACGCTTTGAAACTATCTTCATATTCATATGATGATGTCCTCTCTATCCCTGGAAAATTAAAGTCGAGGGACTCCCTTGGTGAATTGAGTCTTGAGTGGTTGAATGCACTAACCTCAGGATATTTACAGATACCATGAGGGAGAGGGTCAGAAATACCTGATGAATGTAACTGTAACCCCTCTATACATTAGCCTAACAATAAAATAAATTACATGAAAATTAGCTGGAAAAAAAAGAAAATGGAAGGGTATTTGCTTGACGTATATTTGCAATTTACTTTTTAGTTCAATAGATCCATCCATAGCTGGGCATTAGTGTTCAAGACTCTGACCCTAACAATGTAGGAGGTAGTGATCTGAGGATCGTGGCTCGAAGCCAGCCCAAACAGGAAAGTCAGTGAGACTCGTCTCCATGGAAGCTATTAGGATGAGAAGAGGTTAAAGGATGGAACTCTATGCTGGCACTAGTGGCCCTTTATTCTGTCAGTTGTGGGACTTGAATTTAAGGCCTGGCGACCATCCCTGAGTTCTTTTTGCTCAAGGCTAGCACTCTACAACTTTGAGCCACAGCTCCTCTTCCAGTTTTTGAGTAGCTAATTAGAAATATGAGGTTCAGAGTGACTTTTCTGCCCAGGCTGGCTTCAAACTGCAATCCTCAGATCTCAGCCTCTTGAATTGCTAGGATTACAAGCATGAGCCACAGACACCTGGTTTACTAGTGGCTTTTTAAGAAGACAAAGAAATATCCACAATAGTATTCTTTCTTTACCTGGTAAAGGTAACCTCTTCCTATGTTCAGAGGCAGGCACAAAGCCCTCCCAAATGCTGAGTGCATGCCAGCACGGGATGGACAGCACTGATTCTGAACTGTGAGCCACACAAGCTTCTCTTATTTATGAATTACCCAGGCACAGGTACTTTGATATAGCAACCAAAAATGGATTAAAATGATACCCTTTCCCAATTTCAAAAGGCATAGAGAAAACATCTGTGATGTCTCTACATGGCTACTGAAGCCAGGGTTAGACATAATAGAGGATTCAGACTTCAAGCCACAACTTCCTTCCCCTAACAAGCTCTGAGCAAGTCTCACAGTCCCCTGATGAGCATGACCCTAATTACCCACTTCAAAAAGTGTGCTAAAACTTTTCTTCATTTCAGTAACTATCTGGAATATGATGTTTTTCTTATCCCTTTTCCTGCAAGGCAAACCAAATAAATAAAGTTAACTCAATTTTTATTGAGAACTATTCTCAGTGGGATTCTGAGCCAACTCACCAAATTAGGAGAGAAAAACACACATTTCTGACAGTTGTATGCTCTGCCATTTTATGGACACCCATTTCCAGAGGGAACATTTCTTTGTATCTACTGAACATGGAAGCCTGCTGTGGCTCAAAAGCTTTGCTGCACATATCAGAAGGAAGGAAAAATACAAATATAAACATTGCATGCAAAGTAGTTAAGTACAGAGTCTTAAATTAGTTCTCAGAGGACAAGATACCATGTATATTATACATAAAAGCAAATACCATATTCCAAGGAAGAGATATTTCTTCCTATTTGTACAAAACTAGAATTTTATGCAACAAACAAGATAGGGAGTAAGGCATTAAAGTGAGATATATGGTCCATAAAAATAAATTTCTTATTAGGGTAACAATGTGACTGAACACTTAATTTAATAAAAATAGATATTATAAAGATTACAATGTTAACACCCAAGTTTCATGCTGAAACAAATCCTTAAGTCTAGGCTAACCTATGGCATCTCCTTTGTTATTATCTAATTAACCTCCTAATAGCCACATCACAAGAGTTTGTGTCCATAATTATTTTAGAGCTTAACTTTAAAAGATATCAAAAGAATGTAATCACAATAAATAAATAGATGTTAGATTTGAGTTCACTATAAATTCAGTGTGCATTGCTTTGGGAGACCTCATCTCAGAGACAAAAGATGCAGTCTTCTATATCTTGGAAGACTTAAGATAAAGAATCATGCAGAAAGGAAGGCATGGGTCAGCCTCTATCAGGTTGAGATTGTCTGCAAGGGACAGGAGAAGTGAGAAAATAAGTCAGTGTTCCCCTTTAAGAAATAGATCGAAGAATCCTAATGTCAACAATTCATACACTGTTAAAGTTGAGAGAGCCTGAGTGTGTGAATATTTCCATTTGGAATTCAGTGCTCATTATAAACATATTTATCATGATAAAATGTACTTTACCAGCATTTCTTCAGAGTTGATTATCTAAATTGTTATCAACTATATGTCCAAAAACATATCATCAAGTGGCCCTAAGAAATATAGAAATATATATTTAATACTTCAAACAACCTAAGACATAAAAACTAAAAAATAGGGCTGGGAGTTTGGCCTAGTGGTAGAGTACTTGCCTAGCATGCATGAAAACCGGCATTGGATTCCTCAGTACCACATACATAGAAAAAGCTGGAAGTAGTGCTATGGCTCAAGTGGTAGAGCTCTAGCCTTGAGAAAGCCCAAGGACAGTGCCTAGGCCCTCAGATCAGTCCCCAGGACTGGCCAAAAAAAACACAACAACAACCCTACAAAATAAACTTTTAATTTAAAAAATTGTTTTTAAGTAGTTGTACAAAGGGCTTTCAAGTCAAATATATGTGTACAAGTATCTTGTCAATGTAACCCATTACTTTGTTATCCCCATCTCTCCAACCCTATCCATACCCTTGTTACCTAGCACCATTTTCACACATAGGCCAAAGTAAATTTATATTCAAAATTACTCTAAACTATCAACACTGCCAATTTATTTCATATCTTTATTATTTTTGGTATATTACTTACATACCTATTTTGATGACATCACAGTGTCCAGATGGTACTGTTTGGATTTCTCTCTGGGACAATCGTCATCTCACCAGACCCCAGAGAGAACCCTCAGCTCTGGTCCTGTTAAAAGAGTTGAGATATAAGCTTCCCGTGCAGATGTGGTTTCTTCTCCCAATGACATTGAGCGTGGTATACACTCTTTTAAATTTCAAGCATGATACCATCAAGACACTTGCACATCCATAATCATCGCTGCACTATTCACAATAGTCAAGTTATGAAAATAGCCAAGATGACCTACAATAGACGAATGGATAAAAGAATAATGTGGTAGCCAGGTGTGGTGGCGCCTATAATCCTAGCTACTCAGGAGGCTGAGATCTGAGGATCAAGGTTCAAAGCCAGCCTGGGCTCCAATTAACCTTTAGAAAATGGGAAGTGGGGCTTGGCTCAAGGGTGGGGTTGTATCCCTGAGCTGAAGAGCTCAGGGACAGCGCCCAGGCCCAGGGGTAGGGTGGTAGCCCTGAGCTGAAGAATTCAAGGACAGCACCCAGGCCAAGTTCAAGCCCCATGACCAATAATAATAATAATAATAATAATAATAATAATAATAATAATAATATAATAATAATAATAATGTGGTACCTATACACAGTAGAATTTTACACAACCATTAGAAAAAATGTTATATAATTTGTAGGGAAATGGATGGACCTAGAACAAAAGATGTGAAGTGAGGTAAGCCAAGCTCAGAGAGACAAATGGCACATGCTTTCTATCATATGTAGAAGCTAGAGTCAGAATACACTGGAACATGATTAATTATATAGGTCTCTAGGCATTCACATACAGTGAGACCAAGGAAGGATACTCTTAGGAAAAGAACAGAAAATCACAATGCCTGTGTGCATATGATCATACAAGATAGTATTTATAGAAATGAACACCAGGAAATGGAAACAAGAGGATTTTTCTTTGTTGTGGTATCTGTTTCCTTTTATTTTTGGCTTCTATGTTCATTTATCCATCTTTGTTCATTTATCCATCTTTGTGCCACCAAAATGGCACAACAAAGGATAAACAAATGCAGCAGTGGTACTCATTAAAAACTATGTTGGGAATGAACTATACACCTTGTGGGTGGAGACAGGAGGGAAAAACTGGAAGAGAATGAGGGAAGGGGTGATATTATTCAGAAAGAAATATACTATTTATCTCATTTGTATAACTGCAACTCCTCTTTATTCACTTCTGTAACAACAATTTAAAAATGTAAAAAAAAAATCAGGCATACCGTGTAGTACTGTTCATTACAAGCACAATGCTATATGCATAATAGGAGACTTTATCCTTTATTTTTCCATTAGGAAACTTTATGCTTGCTGACAGCTGACGTGGGAAGCTGCTACTCAGCAAGACATTTAAATTCCAAACTTCTACTTAGGTTCTGGTTGCTTTTAAACAACAGTTGCCATATCCCCTCCTCCACTACAGTGTGCTGAACAATGAGAGATCCTCCGAAAGACACAGGCACATTTGAATCTCAGGAATCTGTGGATACCATACTAAGACCTTCTATGAAAAGACGTGAAACTGCAATTAAGGATGCTGAGTTAGCGAGATCACTCCAGGGTACTTGGGCAAGCCTCGATTGCTGTACCAAGTGTTCTTCTAAGAACCATTTGGGAGAAATCTGAGTAAATACAGAAGGAGAGAGGAGGGGACAATGTACTGATCACAGGAGCAGAGACCGGGGTAGTGAAGTTTCCAGTCATGAACCACTTGCCACAGTCAGATGAGATGTGAGATTTGAAACTTGCTTTAAATCTTTCAAATACACCGAGGCCTTTCTGAATCTAAATTTCAACTTGAAGCCTCAATAACCATAGGGACTAAACTTACATTATTTTGCACCACTAATTTCATGGTAGTTATTTCATCAGCCACAGAAAATTAATCCATCTCCACCACCCCCCAACACACAAAGAGTACTTTAAATAACGCATGACTTGAATTACCATAGTCTAGGACCTGGCTTAGGGAAGCAATGTTATAAATAGTTATATGTGGCATTTTTCTTACCTATTTCTCTCCAGTAATATAATGTTGAAGCTTTGTTTCCTGGTAGAAATGAGTCTGCATAATTAGTTCTCTTCCTTAGGATACTTATGTTTGTAGAAAATCACAATTTAAATCATCCTTCCTGTTTGAGGTCTCCTTTGGTACTTTGTTTTTGGATTCTTTGGTTTGTTTGCAGTTCAATTCATTCCTTCTTAAGCACGTGGGAAAAGCAAGTACTTGTGTGTGTGTGTGTGTGTGTGTGTGTGTGTGTGTGTGTGTGTGTGTGTGTTCTGGTACTGAAGTTTTCACCCCCACAGTTTTCTGCTTTCATGCTCATGGCTGATATTCTACCATTTGAGCCACACCTTCAATCTGGCATTTTGCTGGTTAATTGGAGATGGAGTCTGACGGGCTTTTCGGCATTGCTTGACTGAAACAGTGGTTCTCCAAATCTCAGCCTCCTGAGTAGCCAGGCATGAGGCACCACCACTGGGTACATGTTCATTGTTTATGGAAGTGACACTAGAATAAACAACCCATGCACTTGAATACCACCTACTGAATAAATGTAAGTACTTCTATTTATTGAAACATAAATACTGAAATAACTATATCCTATATTTATTATTATTATTGATAAAGAACAATGAACATCACTTGCTTTTACCCATATAGAATTTTAAAGTTTGTTTTCTTAAACATTCTAGGATCTATTCTATGTTTATACATTTGGGAAATATGTGCTACAGCTACCCCTCTTGTATACTACTTACTGACTTTTTCAAGCATCTCCTCCTCACCTTGGCCAAGGCTTAAAAGATCCTAATCTGCTAATCTGATCAGTGGGTATCTCTTTAACATGTTCCCATTGCTCTCTCTCCCCACAGTCCCTTGCTTTAAGAACACTAGATTTTCCAGATCCATCCAGATGTTGCTCTGGTACAATGGAATTAGTTACTCTATAAGCATTCATGATTCCTTTCCTAGAGAAAAGTCTGAAGCCTTGGTGTTAGAGATGTGGATGATGGGACAGAATTATCCTTTTATTTTGGGGTCATGTCTAATAAAGACAGATCCAAGCCATACATTGTAGTCTCATATCTTAGATACATGGTGATGCTTCTGACAGTCGTGGTTACCCTCCATCTACTCCTGCGTGGGTCTGGGAATTCCACTGAGCTCAGCAATAGAGGCTGAGTGCCACAGTGACTGTCCAAAGCTCCCTGACTCTTGGGATTCCTCCCAGACTCTGAAAATAGAAGGAGTCATTCCCCAGTCATTCCCTCATCCATTTCAGTACTTCTGCTCCCTGTGGGTGATGCCTTCATCATAAATCGTCTCCTCCCCTGTCTTGAGGATTTGGAATAAGAACAGCTTCCTATGGAAAGAGTTTTTCCTCTTCCTGTGTTGATCTCAGCCTACTCATTCCTCTTTCTTTCTCTCTTTTCCCTGAAATCCGGCCTATGCATCCTCCCCCCGCCCCCAATTTGGACAGCAACTAACATAAACCATTATGTGTTCTTAAATACTCTAATTTCCCTACATCAAGTTTACTCCTACATTAACAGAAGCCAGATTTTCATTCTTTATTCCATGGTGAGGTTTCAAAGAAGCAGTACTTAGCATTTAGTTAGCCCATGCAAAGACCACAAATTGAACAAATTAGTGACAAGCTAAATTGGCACCACAGAAACCAATTCCTCTAAGGCTAGTTAGAGCCTGAGGATCTTTTGTACATCCTGCAAAGCAGTTCTCTGCTGTTTTATTATGTATAATAAAATGTTTTATTATATACAGTAAAAATGAAGGGGACTTCCTGTTAGTCCTTGTTCTGGCTGGCTTTCAAGTGACCAAACCAACCAGCAACTGGGGGACAACAGAGGGATTAAAATACAGAAAGATAGGAAGCTAACATTTTCTCATTGCTGATTGGATATTTTCTAATGACTTTATTTTTCTTTTTTTATATATTTTTATTGTAATTAATAAAAGGGTTACATGATATTTGCCAGATAGAAGGTGCAATAATTCGCATACATTGATACCCTGTCACATGACTTTATTTTTCTAGAAGAATTGTAGATTCACAGGAGATGGCACAGATTCCCACAGACCTGGCCTTATTTTCCCTACTGTTTACACAAGTAGAGTACACTAGTAATTAATCAACAGGAACTGTTATAACTTGCTAAAATCCATTCTGCTTTCCTTAGTTTCTATTTAATAGAAAACAAAAGCACATTATCATCTCATCTGTCAGGCTACTTCTTGGATGTGACAATTTCTCAAACTTTCCTGGTTCTGGTGATTGTTGCAATTTTTGAGGAAAACTTGCCAGATATTTTGTAAATTGAGATTTGTGTCATGTTTTTTTTTTCATGACTAGACTTGGGCTAATTACACACAAAGGTAAGAAGATGGTTTCTAGCACGTGCTATCGAGACACATACTTAGCCATAGAACAGAATGGGAGGAAGAGAGAGTAAAGGGGGGAGAGACAGAGAGACAGAGAGACAGAGAGACAGACAGAGACAGAGACAGAGTCAGAGACAGAGACAGAGACAGACAGAGAGAGAGAGACAGAGAGAGAGAGTGCATGCCTTCCATTTGGTTCACAGTTGTCTGGTTAAGGTCATACTTTCTTGAGGAGGAGATGAAAGCCCTATTGAATCAAGGTATAACTATACATGAGTAAGGCCAAGTAGATGAAAATCACCTTATACTGGTAGCATGTTTGTAAGCCTGCTTCTTCAAAGGCAGTTGCAAATGTTCCTCCTAGTGGAAATCCAGTATTTCTAGCTCCCACTGCTGAGAACATATTCCCCAAGCTCCCTAATTTGCTTTGATTCCAGGGAGGAAGGCTGAGATGTGTGTGAATGTTAACCCTGTTCTGCTTTCATCTCGGTCTCCTATCTCTCAGATCACTTCACTGATCAACTTTGAACTAAGATGTCTAGCACAGGGTAGCGATGTTTTCTTTTAATTCTTTGACTTTTCTAGCTCCCCTGGATTGATCAGAAAGTCTACTGAGTATGTAGAGGATAAATTAATATAAGAACTCTTTTTAGTGGCACCCATGGTGTGTGAAATAAAAAACAAATAAAAAAAAAAGGAGAATCTGAATTGAATTAGCAGGAAGGCCTGGACTCCCGGCACCTGGACTCCTGGCAACTCTCAAAACACATAGTAGGTGCTCCCAAGCCCGTATATCACTTCTTCATGTACGGGGACGCTCTTTTCTCCAAACAACTGCGCTTAGGCTACTACAGTCACCTCAGTTGCAAATATTGTAAGCCAAAAATGCATTGTACACACCTATCCTCACGAGCAGCACAGAGAGATGTGCTCAGACCATTGACATCAGGCTGCAGTTGGACAAACTCCCCCAATATAAACAATAGTTGTTTTATTATAAAGTGTTGACTACCCCACATAAGTTATTCATTATCTGTATCATTCTGTAAGACACTGATATCTCCTTCAAGGGGGGGCAGGGATAGCTCAAACTCTGCTCTCTCTCCTGCCTAGAACTATGAGCCTCTCCCTCGCCCTAGGAAAATCCAAATGTAGAACTGGAAGTACAACTTTTACTGAATGTGGATGATGTTTGCACCTCTTTTTTTGCCAAACCATTGTATGAACTCCAGGCCTCCCACTCACTCAGCTTGAGTTGCTCACAGTTGGTGCTCTACCACTTGACGCACATCTCCAACTGAGCTTTTTGCTGAATATTTTGGACATGGAATCTTTCGAACTTTTCTGCTCTAGCTGACTTTGAACTCAGATTCTCTCAGTCGCGTTCTCCTCTTATTGCATTATAGGCATCAGTCACCAACACTTTGGCTACACGAACTTGAAATTTAAAACTCCTAAATTAAACCATCATAAGTAAATTGAATCACCATAAGAGACTTTCCATACAGCTTAAATCAACAATTTTCCTTTTTGTTTGTGAAATATTTCAAGGTATTGATTTTTAGCATCAAAGTCTATAGAAAATTGTCTAACTTAGCAAGAAAAAAAATAGGAATAATTGTATGTCAAGTCAGTGTCTAAGTGCATAACACATATTGATATTTTAGTTATTTCTAAAATAATTTGTAAAATTAGAAAAAAAATGATACCTTCTTGCTAGTATTTTTTTAATGATTCAATCTGAGGAATAACAATGAAAAGGAGGCACCAGTGTCTCAGCCCTATAATCCTAGCTGAAATCAAGGAAATCACAGTTGGATATCAACTGGCGCAGAAAAGTCTAAGATTGCATCTTCAAAATAACCAGGAAACATCTGAGTTTGAATAAAGTGCCCACTGAACAATCCAATAAAGCAAATGCAAAGCCCTGAATTCACGTTGTCTGCAGTCATCAAAAAATAAATAAATAAATAAATAAATAAATAAAGGAAGAGAAAGAAAGGATGAAAGATATCTCTAATAGCTACTATCATTTACAAGTTTTTGATCTAAAATACCGAGCTCATTATTTTATGTTTTATCTTGTTTAAGCCTCATAACACTATATTGGGTTGAGTGGCTATTTTAGGAAAAATGAAGAACAGTCTTAGAGAATTCAGCTTAGTTTATAAGAGAGCAGAGCCAGTACTAATTATTATTTCAGAGCTATAGATAAAAAGCAAACTTCTTTTCTAGTTCTCCAAACTTGATCAATGCAATTGCATATATACATACAATCAACTCTTGTATCCAGAGGAACTAATTCCAGGGCCCCTTAGAGGCCTCTTCAGGTCTTCTTCCAGTGTTCTCTGGAATCCACTCACCTGCCTCTGAGCCCAGGTATATAGCACTTCACTTGAGGTGGGTTTGGCAGTCCTAGGCTGGACTCCAGTTCACCATTGCACTTAGATGCCCTCCTCTGGCTCCCTGGCTGCCTGACTGGGAGCTGTAAAGGGCATGTGTACCACTCCCCTATACAGACACCCAGCAATCTGAGCCCCAGGCAGGACATTCCCTTGGCAATGTAAGGAGAGCTTCCTCCTGGGCATGTTAAAGAATGTTTTCTGCCAAGGTCTGTTGGTGGGATGGTCTACTATCCATTCCCCTTCATTCACCCAGTAGTGCATTTATTCTGTTACTGAAAGCAAATTGACCCTAGAATACACAAACATACCCACTCTCCCTCCTCAGAGTTCAAATCTAAGAGAGCAAACAATATGCAACAACAACATTTTGAAATAAACACAAGGGTAATGCTTTCCATGCTTTTAGCGTTTGACTGATGAGACTGCAGAGGCCACGAGGATGCTCTGAGTACTTTCCCTCTACATCCTTTATTGCACGATCCTGAAATTCTACAGTGCTGACTTATTTGGCAAATGGTAGGTTCTTTCAGTAGGCACAATAGAGTTATCATCCACTAAATAACAAGTTTTTTATTCCACGGGGTGAAAATCTGTTTCATTCTTTTCTGCTATCTACTTTGCAGACTTGCACTGAATTGCTTGCGTGGACCCTCACATTTTTTTGTATGATCCAAGTCTTGCACTGAGGGTCTTTCACTCTTGCTTGGATTTTTCACTCAAAGCTAATGCCATACCATTTGAGCCACACTTCCACTCCCAGCTTTTTGCTGGTTAACTGGGTAAGAGTCTCTCAGACTTATCTGCCCAAATTGGATTTGTACCTCAGTGCCTCAGATCTCAGCCTTCTGAGTAGTTAGAATTTACAAGTGCGAACCACTAAGAATCATCATATTTTAAGTGTTAAATATTCTTCTGCCCATAAAATCCAATTTCTCACAAATCAAAGGAATGCCACTTTTAATTTCCCTCATATACTGGTCATTCCTATGGGTCATTGTTATTTCTCTGCCTTTGTCTTTCACTTTATAGACCTTTCTCATAGATCTGATGGTCCTCAATTGTCTTTTCAGACATAAGAAAACCCAATAAAAAGGCCAGTGGCACTCAGAAGATAGGGTTACAGGTGAACTGAACATGAGGTCTTACTTGGGTGCAGGCACCTGGCCCAGCATGCAGAATTGTAATGTCTTATCTTGCCAGTTCTCACATGAGCTAATGGTTTAGGTCTCCCCAAACAGGGAATTTAATGTTTTAGATAAAAATCATCTGCCTTTTTGAGGTGTTTTTATCTCCAAAACTACAAGCATCTTTTTGTATCCTGGCCTGGCTTGTAGCCTACAGGTAGAAATTGAGAGTGGTGACTGGAAAGGTCAAAGGAAGTAGGATTCAAAGTGGAAGTTTATCTTCCAATCTCTTCAGAAGGACAGAGAAACTGAGGATTGAATTGGTTGCCCATTGCCAATAATACAGTCAATTCTGCCTAAATAATAAAATCTTCATTAAAAAAATAACTAAGCCAGGTGCAGTGGTTCATGCCTATTATACCAGTTGTTCAGGAGGCTGAGATATGAAGATTGTGGTTCAAAATCAGCAAGGCAGGAAAGTTCATGAGAATTTTATCACCAATTAACCACTAAAAAGCCAAGAGTGGAGCTGTGACTCAAGTGGCAGAGCATGGGCCTTGACCAAAAAAAGCTGAGGGAATGGTGCCCAGGCCCTGAATTCAAGCCCCTGTAATGGCACCAAAAAAAGAGACACAGAGGCAGGTACCAAGACAAAGACAGAGACAGGGATAGAAATAGACAGAGAGACGGCGGATAGTACAAAAGTTTTCCCAGTAGTTGATCATACAGTGGATCCTGGAAGGTAGAGAATGTACCTAGAGACAGTATAACTCCATATTCCTCCATTTGATATGATCTACCTTCCATATACCATGTACCAGGTAAGGATACCACTATCTTGCCCTAGCCATCTCTGCCAGATGTTCCTTTTATGGTATGCTTAAACATAAGCATTCTATAGCATCTTTCCTGTGTCCTGTGAAGCAATATAGTACATTAATTAAAATGGAAGAGAGGGTTATTAAAATCCCATTTCATAGCCAATTATCAGAAGTTCTAGAAGCCCAGAGTTGGGACCACTATCTTTAGTAGAGGCAATCATGGGTCTGAATCCTCAAATTGTGGGATATGATGACCACCAGATAGCCAGTGTATAAACTGGGTTGAGTCAGAGGCACCCAACAAGTGCTTGTCCTGTGCACACACAAAGTCAGAATTGTTGCTGTTCTGCTTGTTGAGTAACAAATAGGAGAAGGGCCAGGCTCATGCCTGTAATCCTAGCTACTCATGAGGCTGAGATCTGAGGATTGTGGTTCAAAGCCAGCCCAGGCACTAATGTTCTTGAGACTCTGATCTCCAAGTAACCACTAGAAAATCAGAAATGGTGCTATGGCTCAAGGAGTAGGGTGGTATCCTTGAGCTGAAGAGCTCAGGGACAGCACCCAGGCCTAGAGTTCAAGCCCTACAACAGACAAAAAGAAGGAAAGGAAGGAAGGAAGGAAGGAAGGAAGGAAGGAAGGAAGGAAGGAAGGAAGGAAGGAAGGAAGGAAGGAAGGAAGGAAGAGAGGGAGGGAGGGAGGGAGGGAAGGGAGGAAGGGAAAAGTGAGTTTATTTTCCCTCCATCCTCAAAAAGTCCTGTGATTAATATGATTATGGGCTTCGACTTCCACCAAGGGTTCTTTTGAGCGTAGATGAGGCTGTTGAAATCTTCATTATTCAAATTGTTTTCATAAAAGATTCTGGATTCTCTGTTGAAATATTATCCTGGGTATTAGAGTATAAACTTAATACTAGTGAAGCAAATGTAATGCTGGAAGCAAATAAAAACTGCATTCTCAGTGGGTTTGAAAAACAGCATCCAAATATTCTAGGTTCTGAGAAGGGACACATTCTTCACTGCGATGATGTCAGTTACACTGGGTAAATGAGACATGTGAAACACATGTTCAGCCAAGCACCGAAGCAAGAGAAAGGGCTGAATGCCGCCGAGTAGACAAGACACTCCAGAGGGACAAAAGACTGGATAAAAACACAAATAAACTCATGGATTATACAGAACTATTGTTTGTGCACCTGTTAGAATTGAAAGGCAGTGCTTTTTCTTCTACTAGAATATTTCATGCTCTACTGTCGGCATCTCTTGCCGCTTGCCTCTCCTTCCCTGCTTCCACCTAGCCTACCTTCATTTCCTTCTCCATTCAGCAGTCAGAAGGAGCATATTCAATATGCCTGTTCTTGCTAAACATACCAGCACGTGTCTCATCTTTTCTGTGAAAGTGAGTAGTTTCCACATCTTGCCATCAAGGTGACCAAGGGACTCACAGAATGAGCCAGGCACAGCAGCTACTACCTGCCATGGCTTCTCCTCACAGAATGTGGTGCCTGCTCTGTGAGTACTTGGCTGTGAGTTCTTCTGTAGCACAACTCACTGCAAGGTCACACATCCAGAATGGTCCTCATACAACCTCCCTGAGTGTTAGGGGGTATAGGAAAGTGGATATAGACCAATATGAAGCTGTTTGGCCATAACTATCTCTTTTTCAGAAGTCTTCCACCTGTAGCAGGCACACCTTTTAGCTTGTAAATGGGGTAAAGGGACTTTACCCTGTTCTTGAAATGTAGTACATCCACAATAAAAGCCAGCTGCCTACCACTCCTCCTTGCCCATTTGAATTGACTACCAGAGCCTCCTCACTTCCTTTATCAGCCCCCTCCTGCCACAGGGCTTTTGTCCTTTCTGTTTCCTGTATCCAAAGCCCCTTTCCTAATCAACTGCCCCCCCGGCTCTCTCTCCTTCATCCTGATTTTTTTTCTCAAACGCCACCTTCCCATCCTAAAACCCGCAGTGCTCAACCCTCCTTCCCTGCTTTCATTTCTCGCTAGGTTCACCATCATCAGACCTCTGTCAGTTTTGCTCTTTAGTTTTCTCTGATGGATTCCTCCCACAGGGGCAGCACAGGAGAAGGCCCGGTTGCTCACTGCTGCTGTTCCTTTGTGAAGGGACCAGGGCCTGCACACCCAGCAAATGAGTGGGATGAATGGATTTTTGACAAACACAGCCCACTAGCTCACACATTGCAGGGTGAGAATCCATCCTCTGAAATCACTTGCGATCACTGGTGTTTCTAATGACTTAGAGATATTCGCGTATACAATAATAAAGTATCTTGGAGATAGGTCTAGCATATAAACACAACATTCATTTATATTTTCTGTAATTCACTTATATTTTATATAAAACTTTATCTTACATTCAGTTGTCTGAGGAAAACAGTTGTCATATTGGACAGTACAGTACGAGTTATTTTCAAATGGATTTGCGATCCTCACTCCTTATTTTCAAGGCTTTCTTCCACAAGTTCACACAGAGGAAATTGTAAGGCTATTGTGCTAACAAGAATGAACAGGAAGACCTGAGCTGCCAGCAGCGAGCAGCTCACTGTCAAATGTGTCATTTGGATCAAGTGATTTCGAAATCTCAGACTGGCACTTTGGATGTCTATAAACAACTGTATAACTTAGCAAGAACACAGAATAGATTAATTTTGTCTAGCATATCAACATAGGGAGAGCTGATACACACTACTCTTCATAAGATTTGACAAGTTAATTCTCAACGCTGTAGAAAGCTAGGCAGGCCTAGTGTTTTCTGCCTATAATCCCAGCACTGAGGAGGTTGAGACAGCCTGGGTTACATAGTGAGATCTTAAAAAAAGAAAGGAAGGAAGAAAGCGGGGGAGGGAGAAAGAGAGAGGAAGGAAGGAAGAAAGAAGGAAGGAGGGAAAACAGGTAGATAAAACAATGTTTGCTATGTACTGCTTTAGAGCAATAGTCTGCTGTGTAAGAACAAATGAGAACATTTGTAATATCACAATTGATTAAAGCAATCATTAAAATGAGATGGTTTCAGGGCTGAGTAGAAAAATAGGTCTGTATAATTGTCACATAACAGACAGTGAAATGAATCTAGCTGCATCTAGAAATGTGATAGGTCAGTTGCAGAGGACACGGCAGAGCCTTGGAGAATTTGCCTGGCTCTGATACATGCAAAGAATGACCCAGACTCATCTGTCAGCAACCACAAAAGACTGGTGTGCATCAAGAAGTAAGCACTCCAAGTGAAAACATTCATCTTTCAGAGAAGGAGACAGCACGATGCTTTGAGGATTCTTTGAACCAAACCCAGAGAGACTGACCAATTTGCTGTCTTCAAAATTTAAAACTGCTGCTGTTGTAAAGATATTGCAAATTATGACAGGATAACATGTATAAGTCATACATTGAGAGACAGATTGGCTCACTCTCTGTGGAGAGGAAATCCCTAAGATTCAATAAGGAATGAAAAAGTACTTCTGCTGGGGAAGTGTTCACCATACACCGCTGGACACATCACATAAAAGAAGCCATCAATGAATGAAAAGACCAGGTGAGGTGCTCAACTTTATTAATCCTAGCTACCAAAAGGTTGAATCTGAGGATTGAAGTTCAAAGCCAGCCTGCGCTGATAGGTCTGAGAGACTCTGCTGAGACACCAGCAAAAAAAAAAAAAATGTGGACACAGAGCTGTGGCTCAGGTAGTAGAATAGTATCCTTGTGTGGCAAAAGCCAAGCAAAGGACACAAGACCCAACGTTCGAGCCCCAGTACTGACAATAAATAAGAAAAGAAGTAAATATCCAGGAAGTAGAAATGAAATCAAAATGACGCACACACTGTAGATGAACTTCAGGACGAAGAGTGAAAAATCACAAGATGCAAAATAAACATGCAAAAAGCACGTTTGCATAGAACTGAAGCCCATTCAGTTTTGAATGCAGTTTGTCAGTGATGCTGGCACCCGAGGTACAACTCGAAGAACCATGAAAATGTAATCCACACTGCGTTAACACAGTGATTGCCACTGAAGAGGAAGGAGAAGGTCATGCTGAGGAGAAGGATCAGGGCCCGTGAGAGGAATGATGTTTCTAGTCCTCGGTGACAAGCAATTGTTATGTGTACTGTTTTCAGCTTTTAAACGTCCTATACCTCACATATAAATCCTTAATGAAATGTTTCAAAGTGAACGAAAGAAAATTAAAAGTCAAAGACTCAGGCTTCATCTTGAGAGACCAGTTGGTATTTGCAGTAGCACCTGACCATCAATCTGAGCAATGCATGTGTTTCTCTGAAGACAAACGTTTCAGCCTCGAACAGAGCAATAACTTTGTTTTAGTCGGATGCTTGGGGATCACACCTACAATTGTTGTCACTCAGGAGGGTAAGACCTGAGGATCATGGCTCAAGGCCAGCCTGAAGGGACAAATCTGTGAGACTTTAACCCTGAATTAGTCAGCAAAAAGCTAGACATAGAGGTGTGGCTCAAGTAGGAGAGTGCCATTCTTGAGGGAACAATCGAAGGAGAGTACAAGGTCCTGAGTTCAAGCCCCAGTATACACATGTTTAAAAGAAAAAAAAACTTGGCTTTATTTGAGATAAGACATATTCCCAAATTCCACATTCACTATATAGCTGCTGACTTTTCTAGGAAAAGAAAGGCTTATTGTCACAGTCTAGGATAAATTACACTGCCCTTTGTGATTCTGAATTCAACACTGTGGTGTGGAAACAGTAGAGAGAACAAAGTCCATAGTTGGGAAATAGATAGGAAATGCTATGCTGTTAAGTAGACAAAACATTATATTTATAAGCAGTGTCTACTAAATATCTAAATAAGATTGATTGCTATTATAGGCATACGGAATTTTACTTACACAGAAACTGTGTCTAAGTATTTGCACTTGTACCCATAAATGATTTATTGAAAACAAATTCACTTTTTGACATGGACTGTCTTTCCTTCTGCCTATTCCCAATCTTCTATGTCTAGCCCTGGAGATTGTGGCTGATCCTTCTAGTTCATATAATAATTCATATAGTTATTAAACATGAGACTAATTAACTTTAGAATATTAAAATTTTATCTAGCATACCCACTCTCCTAGGTGAGTTCCTGTTCAAGTTGGATGCCCTGCAATTCACTATACAGGATTACTGCAAAGATATAATAATGTGACCAATGTAACCACCCAGATACCAGTGGCTTCTCCCTATACTTCTTATTACTTGGGGGGTAAAATCTATAGGATTGCTTCAAACCAGAAAGACCAGGAGACTTAATCTCTATAACCAAACTCTAATAATCCAGGCTGGAAGAGTGGCTCAAACAGCACTATCTGAGCAAGCATGAGGTTGTGAGTTCAGTACCACTAAAGAAAAAAGTGAAAACTCTAAGGGGTTGATCTCTGTTCCCACCCTTGGTTAACATCTGATGAGTTAGTTATTATCATACAACAGTATGATAACCATAGAAAAGGTCTCTTGTTGGCTCAAATAAGACCAAAGGCCTAGGATGAGATTAAAGAACATTAACCAACTACACATTCTAAAGAGAGGAGACAGATGGTATGTAAATATATACTTGTGAATTCAGGTTGCATTGATGAATAGATGGACTGATTTCTGTATTCTTTGTGGTGAGCTGAATACACTGTTGACACACTGTTTGACCTCACCTGTGCTCCTGACCCCTGTAACTTCGGGATTCCTACCATCAAAGTGCATTTTCCTGGCACTCAATTCTAAGTGTGACCATGGGTTTACTATTGCTAATAAAGGGAATCGCGCAGTCTGCCAGTGGGCATGCCACAAGCAAAGGTTTAGAGTAGCATTTCCCAGGATCCGCTCGCCCTTGTGTGTTCAGGCTGCTGCCATGAGAAAGACCTGCCAAGAGGAAGATAAGAAAGAGCATTTATCCTTAGGTATCCCAACTAAGGCCACAGAGAACACAGAACAGAGCCCCCCGCCCCCCCCCCAGAGGACCTGCAGATGCCTGAAGAACTCCATATAGTCTAACTTCAGCTTGGGCAAAACTACAAAACACCCATCTTTAGAATCTAGAAAGTAGAAAACTCCCATCCTGCAGGGTGTATGGTAGCTAGATTATAACGATGATGATAATGATAACTGATAGTCATCAAGTTTAACACTGAATTAAGTTCTTTACATCTGTTGCTTTTATTGTATCATTGCACTAATACTGTAGAGTGATTCACAGGCAAGCTACCCTGCCTGAGTCAGGATTTACTTTGAACTACATACTAGTACTTTTTCTACATGACCTAGAAAAAGAAGTGATTTATGTCTAAGCCTCTGAAGTTTGCTTACTCTATAGCAACAATCATCCAGCACAGAAATTGGTACTAGAGGTACAGATCTGCATAAGGGGAAAAAGTGTATAAGAGAGAGAGAGACAGATTGTGTTCTTGAGAGACAGACAGACAGACAGACAGGCAGGCAGAAGTGGAAGAGGATGGAGTCTATGAATGTGATACAGGATTTGGTAAATGTCAACTAAGATAATAAGAATACCAGACGAACTTCTAATGCTGGGAATGCAGACTTCCAGACAGAACACTGAAAGCATCAGCTGATATCTTACCAGCTGCATATGACAGAGTACTCTAAGAATAATATGAATTTTTTAAAAAAAGAAATGACCTCATTCATATAAATGTAGACTTGCTAGTTGGAAAATGAAATAGTTTCTTATCTCTAACTTTTATGGCTTAGGAACGTTGCTCTCAGGAAAACATGGCCTTATATAGAAACCAAGGCAAGGATGTAGTATGTAGTCTGTATTTTCAGATCAGAGAATGAATTATGTTAACACTTAATGGAGGCTCTGAACTGGAGAAAAGGGTTCTTCAGAATCCAGCAAACTATATCCTGCATCGAGTCACATGCTCTGAAACAGAGATTAAATCTGGGACACAGACATCTCAAAATAAGTGGAGGAGCAGGTATGGATGTATGAGGGGAATGCATTACAAATGCATTACAAATCCACGAAAATGTATAAACAGATGTCTGAATAAAAGTATCAGCAACCCAAACTCAAAGGGACTAAGAATATGTAAAAGAAAACTTTTCTAGCCTGTTTTTCTTAATTATAGAGCAGGCTGGATATTTTATTCAGAGGGCCTATACCCTCTCTAATTTGCCAAAGAAAGGTGGTAGGAAAGGAAGGATGGCTCTCAAAGGGCAGAGCCAAATTGTGGATAGTAATGGACAATCCAGGGAAGAAAACCAGTGCCTAGATGAGGACATGTCCTCTCTCAGGATAGGAAGGGATGATCACATTTGCCCAGCATAGCTTCAGAATCTCTGTCAACCCACAACTATGTGCCGCTCACTGCTGCTATTTTGAATGACGCTCTATACTGTGGAAATGCTTCTTCCTTCACTTTTAGGAACTCTATAGATAACATGTACTTTTCCAGATCAGTGAAATCAGGTCAGGACCCTATATGCCTTGATTGAGGAGGATCTGGGGGTGATTAGGCAAGGGCAAGGTTTTTGTTTATTTGCTTGCTTACTTACTTACTCAGGGCCTGGATCCTGTCTCTGAGCCTGTTTTGCTCAAGACTAGTTCTCCACTTGAGCTATAGCTCCATTTCTGGCTTTATGACAGATTAATTGGAGATAAGCGCCATATGGACTTTCCTTCACAGGTTGGCTTTGAACTGCAATCTCAGATCTCAGTCTCTTGAGTCACTAAGATTAGCAGGTGATTTACAGGTGTAAAACACCAGCCAGTGTGTTTGCAGACAGGAGAGAAGTGAAATGTTCCCACCACAAAGTAACAATACTATTGTGAAAGCAGTACCTAATACTTCAGCCTGCTTTGACCTATTCCTTCACTAGGTAACTGTGTAGTAACCCTGCCTGATAAAATACAAATATCAGAGTGGTCAAAAAGAGAGCAAGAAACCCTTGGGATCCTTTGAAATGTCTGTCAGCAATAACTTGCTACCCAGATACTAGGTAGAGAGAAACAGTGATATCAATGATTAAATAGTACAAATATTAGATGTCAATAATGTTACCAATGATGTAGAGAAATTGCAACCCGTGTACACAGATGGTGGGAATGGAAAACTGACATTGTCTGGCAGTTTCCCAAAATGTCATCGAATTGCTCTAGCAATTCCATTCCTCGGTATATATGCAAGAGAAATGGAAATATATGTTCATGAAAATCCTGTCCAGGAATGTTTATAGAGGTGTTGCTAATAGATTTTTCCACAATTAAATGTAGTAATGAAACACGCTCCAACCAACACAGGTGATAAGCCTGATGCAAAGCCATAGGGGCCCCCCACTCAAACAAAGGAGACTGCACAATGACACACGAAATGTCCTGAACAAATACTAGTACTGTTCACTCCTAGGTACATATCCCCAAAGAATTCTTTGTACATATGCTTACAGGTGGGTGCAACAGTATTTACAGCCATGGTGTTTGTAATGGCCCCAAACTGGACCACCAATCTTCACTCATAAAAGAATGAATAAGTTCCAGTGAAATCACACGATGGAGTACCATATAGTAATAAAATTTAATGTGCCATGGTTTCATGCAATCAATACAGCGATAAAACTTGCAAATAAAACAGTGATTAAAAGGCACGCAATAAAGGACATACATCTTGGATGAGTCCATTAATGTAAACTCCAAAACTGGCAAATAAGCTTTCAGAGTAAAGATTTTACACACCCTCATATAAATCAAAGCAAGAAAAAGTACCATAAAATGGAATTTAAGGACTACATCTGGAGGAGCAAGGGAGTCTTGAGGGGTAAAAGCACCAGGTGAGGGTGGGTAGTAGATGGGAAATAACTAATCAGATATGAGGAAAAGGCGTTCTACCTGACCTGAACTGTGCAGTGTCCTTCTCCCTCCACCACCACCAGAAAAGGGCAAGACATACGTCACTAGATAGTCACAATGAACTTAACCCTGAAAATTATAGGAAGTATTTAATATTCTGCAAAAGAAAAATGTGGTGGATACACAGGACTCTGGGTTGAAACCAGCCTGGGCAAGAAGATCCTAAGATCCTCATCTCAACCAATAAAAGGCTGAGTGCGGTGGATGTGGCCGTCATACCATTTCCACTAGTGTGAAGGAGAGGACTGTGTTTTCTGCTGACCCCAGCATCAATGCAGGACCCTATTGGAAAAATAACAACAGCAGAGGGGCTGGGAGCATGGCTCACATGGTAGAGCACCTGTGTATCAAGTAGGAGGTCCTGAGGTCCTGAATTCAAACCATAACAACAACAACACATGATGGCAGCTGAGTGGATTAGAAACAAAACTTTCCTTATTGATAGAATCTTGGCATGCATCACTCAGCAGGTGCTGACTCTATCATAATCCATAATCCAGTGGTAAACCATAACACAAACATCCCATCACTATCTGGCTTTAGAAGATAAGTCTCCCAAACAATTATACCATTAGAGGCTTTTCAAATGGAAATAGGGAGCTAGGGTCCAGCTCTGAGATAACCTGTATTCAAAGCTGTGTACGGCTGTGGGATAGGTCTCTGGCACTATTAAAATATTTTTAAAATCAAATTCAAAGTAAATTAAGAAAGTTCCTGTGTTAACAGAAAGCATCTTCTGCGCTTAAATTAACATTTCATGTACATATACGTCAAACAAATTCAGAATGCTTATTAAAAGGCATGAAAAATCAACTAGGGATATAATTTGAAAAAATAGAACTCTGTGAACAAGATGGAATACCAGGGACTCGAATTCATCTTTTTTTTAATTATTTTATTAAATGACTACCAAACTCTACCACCTCCCACATCTCCCCAGAGATTAAGCTGATGAAGCAAAATGTAGCAATAAACAATCAAACTGTCAGCATATCAGCAGGATGAACAGTTCCTCTTGGGTTTATCAGGCATCAATACAATTGTAACAACAACCCTGGAAAATTCAAGAGAAAAATTTACCTTCCAGCCTTCCCCAAATGTCAACAGATTTTTTTTTAAAAATCGGCTGTTGTTATATTCAGTTACTCATTTTCATTTTTATAAGGTTCTTGGGCTTTTACGGGTAATTATAAGGCTGTGCCGCATTGTTTATTTCTGTTGTAAAATAATGAGATGTAGGATAAATAGTCACAACACTCATTTCCTCCACTGATTAGCAAACCAGACTCTTGTTTGGAGTTGCAGGGAGATAACATAAATTCCACATTCCAAACTCATAATAAAGCACATGTTTTCCCTCATTTTCTTAATCTATCTCTACACCAAAGCGCATGTACATATGGCTTTCTTTCATTATTAAGCCAATATAGTCATCATAAAATGTAAGCTAACCATCCAGGAATTAATTCATTTCATTACTTTGCTGGAGGGTCAAAAAAAATGAGCCATATGTTCATTCCTATAAGACCAAACATAAAAGCAGAGGAATTCCCAGACACCTAGGTATTTGTAATTATTTGTGTGGGATCTGGGACCAAGTGCCTCAAATACAATTATGGAAGCCCATAGTTTGCTAAGTCTTTACACAGTGCATAAAGGCTGACAATTACAAGTCCCAATAGTCTGAGCCAGATTTAATAAGATTTAATGACTCTGGCAGTTGTGCATTGTAAAATAGCAGCGGCAATGTGCTCAGATGTTTTGTAGAGTAGACGAGAGCCCAGTAGATGCCAGTTTCAACACAGTCTCTGAGATTTTCCTTCAGTTCTCTATTTGGCAAGGTCTACTTCCTCATCAATAAATCACGAGCTGCTTCCAGAAATCCCTTCAATACTTTATATTCCTCTTCCTTTCCATTTTAAGTCACTTCACTGAATTTCGATCCCTTCACTGTTTCTTGTCTCACAGCATTCACAACAGCATTCCACTTGGTCATTCTCCTGAACAGAAAGAATTACAAGGACCTTTGCCAGCACCCAGTGCCTCAGCCTGATGCACACAGAACTTTTGCATTATTTCTTTTCAAGTTAAGAAAATGGCTGGGTGCTGTCGGCTCATATCTGTCATCCTAACTACTCAGGAGGCTGAGATCTGAGGATCACGGCTAAACGCCAGCCCACATGAAAGTCCTTGAGGTTCTTATCTCCACTTAACCACCAGAAAACCGGAAGTGGCACCATGGCTCAAAGGGTAGGCTGGGAGCCTTGAGCTGAAGAGCTCAGGAACAATGCCCAAGCCCAGAGTTCCAGCCAAGCCCCACAACCGACCAAAATACAAAGTCCATCAAATCAAGAAAATGCCCCACCAAGAAGACCTACTACCATGAGTTTCACCAAGAAGTAAATAGGAAGAGGAAAAGGTTCTGAAGACAAATGTGTGGTATCTCAGGAGGTTGGAAAGGAATTAAAATCCTGACTACCCTTGTTCTGATACTCCAACTCAGTCTATGCACCAAGGCTTCCCTGTTTCATGATTTCATTCACCTTTGTAACTTCTTCACTCTTTCATTTGCTGTGGGTTTATAAGGAGACCAAGATCATTTCATACCATTATCTACATTCTGATTTTCTAACCAGAAATTGTAAGCCATATTTGGAATGGAGCAGTCATTGTATAAATTAGGGACCAGTTGTAGGTCATCCTAACCCTAACTCTATGAACACACTAAAGATACATTCCTTCTGATTTGTGCAAACAGCCTTCAAGAAACAGGAATATACTATTAAAAACAAATACAGTGAATGAATGTATCAGCAATGAGTCACACAGTACTAGAGACTGAACGTTGGATCATAATCTGAAGTAGAGAGCTGAGAGCCATGAGGCTAACTAATTTCCTTGGAACATTAACGTGGCTAAAGTAAATGATCAACTTTGGATATAGCATGCATGAAGTCAGAGCAATAAACACCTGCATTGTAAGGTTATGGTTCACCTGTGCCTACTGATGTAGCCTCAGAAATATCTTCAGAGTCCTTTAGTCTTCACTTACAATCCAACCTCTCTTTCCTATTAAAAAATAGGAGTTAAAAGTCAGGCAAGCTGGCTCATGCCGGTAATCCTAGCTACTCAGGAGGCTGAGATCTGGGGATTGAGGTTCAAAGCCATCCTGGGCACTAAAGGCCAAGAGACTCTGATCTCCAATTAACCACTAGAAAACCAGAAGCTGTGGCTCAAGGGGTAGGGTGGTAACCTTGAACTGAAGAGTTCAGGGACTGGGTCCAGACCAAGAATTCAAGCCCCAAAACAGACAAAAAAATAAGAAAGAAAAAGAAAGAAAAAAATATTAGTTAAGTAGTCCATGAATGATTAGGAATTTGGCTTAGGCAGAAACAAGTGGAGACTTGGTTTCCTTGTCTCTCTTCTCTCTATAATTTTCATGAAGTTCTGCAATAAAGTTGCTTAAGAAGATCATTACTCCAGCACAGAACTAGGAAGTAATTTTGTCTTTGTTTTTTCGTGTTTGTTTTTCTTTCTAGTGAGAGTAAGGAAAAAAACTTAACCTAATATAAACTAAACACGAAACGCTGAATGATAATGATCACATGAATACTAATTCTCCATTGAAAATGTAAAATCTACATGTCTAAATATTTCCTTCCTTTATTTATTCATTAATGAAATAGAAATAAACAGAGCTTGAGTTCTTTATATGTGCATACATATTGAAATTTTTATTATCTTCAAGTAGTTCTACAGAGGGATTTCCATTGAACATGTCAGTCTCTGAGTACCATGCACTGTGATCAATGAATGGCAGCCCTCCTATCATTCTCCTGTTTCGCTCCCACCTATCCTCTCCAATTACTTGGCTCCATTTTCATTTATGTATATTGGCTATTATGACTAGATTCACCCACTCTTTCTCAGACTCTTAATGTCCATCTGCATTGTTTATTCTGTGGTCCAGCATGATTTAAAAGAGAAAATGAAACATGTGCCTATGGGAAAGGACCAAAGACAATATAATATTCCTTGACATAAAATTTGCATATTACATATACCATTACCTCCTCAAAGGAGTATAATTCATTGGCTTTTATTGTATTTCATTACTGACTTTAAAACTGAAGTACAGTAGAGTAACATAAAATGTGCCACCTCTAAATGTATGTTTACACAGCATTCATTTCATTTCTACTGCTGTACAAGCGAGCTCACATCTATTTCCAGAACTTTTCATTTCTTCCAAGAGAAGCTATATAAGAATAAAGCAGCAATGTTCTGCTCTTCACACTGACACACCTACTCCATTTTTGTCTCATAAATTTGTTTGTCCTGAGTGTGTCGTGTAAGTGTATTCTATAATATTTGTCCTCTTATAAGTCAAGGTTTCTTTTAAAGTTGTGGCTGGTCTTATGGTTTGAACTTAGGGCCTCATGCTTCCTTGTTGGTGGTGCTCTACCACTTGATCCATGCCTCTGTCTTGGCTTTTTTGCTGGCTAATTGGTCATGGAATCTTGTGAAATTTTCTATCTAAGCTAGCTTCAAACCCAGATTCTCAGTGTCCTGAGTAAAGTTGGATACAAGCACAAGGTACCAGCACTCAGCCTAAGAAAATGTCTTGAAGCTGTCTGGTTGCTGATAATTACTGGAGTAGAAGGGGTAGCCAAGTACAGGGACAACCAAGAAAGTGGTGGAGGAGGAAGGAGGGCAGTTGGGGCAAGATGGACAGAGTGACAGTCTGGGAGTCACCTTCATCTTGGACTTCAAATGTTATTGATAAAACTAATACTAAAACCCTGAAAAAGGAAATTAAAGCAGAATTGAGGAAATGGAAAAATCTCCCATGCTCCTGGATTGGAAGAATCAACATTGTGAAAATGGCAATCTTGCCAAGGGCTATCTACATATTCAACTCAATACCCATCAATATCCTAATGGCATTCTTTAAAGAAATAGAAGAAGAAATCCAAAATTTCATATGGAATAATAAAAGACCCCATGTAGCAAAAACACTTCTTAGCAGAAAGAACAGTGCAGGAGGAATTTCAAAACCAAACTTTAGACTCTATCATAGAGCTATAGTGACCAGATCAGCTTGGTACCGGCACAAGAACAGGCCTGAAGACCAATGGAATAGAACTGAAGACCCAGATATTAACCCAGAGACCTATGGTCACCTAATCTTTGATAAGGGAGCCAAAAAAATAGAATGGAAGAAAGACAGCTGCTTCAACAAGTTGTGCTGGTAGAACTGGTTAAGCACCTGCAGAAAACTAAAATTGGATCCTTCTTTGTCACCTTGCACTAGAATTAACTCCAGATGGATCAAAGACCTTGAAGTAAAAGCCGATATACTGAAAACTTTACAGGAAGGAATAGGAGACACACTAGGTCTCCTTGGCACAGGTCGAAACTTTCTTAATAAGGACCAAGAATCACAACAAATCAGAGAAAGGCTGGATAAGTGGGACTGCATTAAACTGCAGAGCTTCTATATGGCAAAGGACATAGCTAGCAAATTAACTAGAAAGCCTACAGAGTAGGAGAAGATTTTCACTATCCAAACAACAGACAAAGGCCTCATATCTAAAGTATATCAAAAGCTCAAAAAATTGAATCACTCCAAAACTAATCTCCAAACAAACAACCATCCCATTAAAAGATGGGCCAAAGACTTAAAGAGGGTCTTCTCTGAAGAAGAAACAAAAATGGCCTATAGACACATGAAGAAATGCTCATCATCTCTGGTCATAAAAGAAATGCAAATCAAAACAACTCTAAGATTCCACCTCACTCCAGTTAGAATGGCCAGGATCAAGAAATCTAATAACAACAGATGCTGGAGGGGATGTGGCCAGGAGGGATCACTACTGCAGTATGTCAGTTCCTCAAAAGGCTAAACATAGAACTCCCCTATGACCCAGCAATTCCACTATTTGGCATTTACCCACTTGTCTAGAAACTAGGACATACCAAATCCACTAGCACAACGATGTTCATTGCAGCACTATTTACCATAGCAAAGATATGGAACCAACCTAGATGTCCCTCAGTTGATGAGTGGATCAACAAGATGTGGTATTTGTACACAATGGAATTCTATGCTGCTGTCAGAAAGAATGACATCTCCCCATTTGTAAGGAAATGGAAAGACTTAGAAAAAATCATATTAAGTGAAGTAAGCCAGACTCAAAGGAACATTGGCCCAATAGTCTCCCTCATTTGTCATAATCAGTGAAAATCTTGGGCTCTCCTAACAGAGATTCACAATAGAAAAAAATCCAGATACATAAGGCCATATAGTATGACGCTAAATGTAAGGACCTCCAGGACATAGAAACAAAAGCCATATAATGAGTGATTGCTGCCCTTGATCTACTAGGGCATCTCTTTTACTGTTCCTTGATTATTCCATATTATTACAATATTTCACCTTGTTATGTGATATATTTTATATATGCTTAATTGGTTATTTAAAATAGGAGAGGGAAGAGGGAAAATCAAGTTGTGAAGGGGGAGGGGAGGAGGGAAATGGGAAACAGGACATGAGAAAGGGTATCAATATTTGTGAAGTAATGTACCTTCTATCTGATGAATATAATATGACCCTTCTATTAATTACAATCAAAAATATATGAAAGAAATAATACCAATTTTTTTTCTGGGGGTAGGCAGCATGGCCTAGTGGTAGAGTGCTTGCCTAGCATCAACAAAGCCATGGGTTTGATTCCTCAATACCACATACACAGAAAAAGCCTGAAGTGGCACTGTGGCTCAAGTGGCAGGACACTAGCCATGATCAAGTGTCCAAGGACAGTGCTCAGGACCTGAGTTCAAGCCCCAGGACTAGCAAAAAAAAATTCTTGGCCAGATGGTTCACCCCTATAATCCTATCTACTTATAAGACTAAGATTGATTTCAGAATCAAAGTTCAAACTTAGCCCAGGCAGAACTGTCCATGTCACTCTTATCTCTAATTAACCACCAAAAAGCTGGAAGTGGAGTTGTGACTCAAGTGGTACAGTACTAGCCTTGAGCACAAAAGGTCAGGGATAGCACCCAAGCCAGAGTCCAAGCCCCAACACACACACACACACACACACACACACACACACACACACACACACACACACAGTAGTTTGGGGAAAAAAATCATAACATCTAAAACTAAAAATATACCAATCAAAAATAAGTTCACACATTAGTTAGATGCCACTGGAGAAAGACTGAGTGAATGGAAACTAGGTATATCTAAGGGAACAATTTTAAAATAAAATGTAGACAGAATCCCTAAAATGGAAAAACCAGGAAGATAAGAAAAAAAGTACGAAGAATAGGATAGAAAGGTCTAGCACATATTTTAATCAGCATCTGAAAAAGTTGGCAAAGGTAATATTGAAAGGGATCATGTGTAGGGGTTTTTTAGGATTAAAAAGAGAAAACACCAGTTTGCAGTGCTGTTTCCCTTTTGATTGGCAACTTAATTACTAGTGTTCAAACTCTCCTATTTTTCAAGGAAATGTATTGAAAGGTCCAAATTTCATTCTGAGAACCAGTTTAACTCACAGAATGTTATTTCATATTCACAATTTTTCTCAACTTGTTTATTATTTTTAAATGTGTTTTCTAAGCATTTATATAAATATTTGAGAGCTTTGGAGTTCTTGTTAATTATTTTGTAACTCTCAGGAAAGTTAGTTTTGTGATATTAATTTTTGAAATTGGTTGAGTTGTCGTCTAATGAGTGTGAATTTTTTTTGAAATTTCCCCCATATTCTTGAAAGAGTCATGTTCCCTCTGACAAGTACCTAAGTCTATGAATACTGGACCAAAGTTGCCAATTGTTTTTTTTGAAAACATTCGTATTTGTTTTGGTAGATGGACCATCATTTTCTAAAAAGAAAATACCTTGCACCTCCTCCTGATACTGTGGCTTTTTCCATTCGAATACTCTGACAGGTCTTGCCTTATGAGCCTTATTTCCTGTTCTATATTTCCTTTTGTCTCCTAGGAAATGTTTTTCTGTTCTCATATTTAATGTTATATTCCCTTCTGATGACTATTCATATTTCTCACTTTATTCCAGTGTTGAATTGAGTTAAAGTCAGCCTTTCAAAATCATTTTCATCTTGATGTTTTAAATATGTCTTTAAAATGTCAAATAGGTAGAGATCAATCGGATCTATTCATACATATTCATTTAATTTTTTGCTTTTCCATATAACATAAGCTTTGCCTTCTCATTTACTTTTGTATATACAAATGTGTATATACATAAATTCTTATAGATGTATGAATGTACATGATATGTACCTATATGCATGTATGTGTATATGCATACATATAATATGTGTATATATAGTACATATAATCATTTCTTTTTCTTATATTTTTCTCAAATACATTATAAATTATTCATTATGTGCTTATGTTACTTCTATTTGCATTGTATTTTTTTGTTCATCACTAAAATTTTCTACATGCATACACTTTAATTTCTTTGCCCAAACAAGAATAAAATTAATCAACGTCTCTATTCCCTTTCCAAACAAGCAAAGACATTTAATAATAAGTCAAAACTTCCCCTACTGGTAAGTCCCAACTCACACGATTAATAATGTGTCATTCCCACCTGGCCTATAAACCACTGCTCAGCACACATGGTGTTATCGTTGTCCTCATTACAGGTTTCTTTTACAGAACATGTACACTCAAACCTCCTTCCAAGTTCCCATTGATTTCTGCATCCACCTCCCTCTTTGAGAGCTCACTGCTATTGTTTAAATACACAATATTGTGCACATCATATATCTGGCTTAATCACCTTAATATTTAAAAGCATTTGTATATCTGAAATAATGTTATTTCACCCTCACCCTTACATACTAATTTAACTGGAAAGCTTTTTCCATTCATAATATTTTCCATCCAGACATGAGGGACTGTGTCCTTTGTCTTTTTTCATTTCTGATGAAGGCCTGTGACCTGGCAGACTGTTGAGGGTTTTGTTGTTGTTGTTGTTTTTCTTTTAATTTTTTATTATAATTAATAGAATGGTTACATTATATTTTCCAGATGGAAAGCAGATTCTTTAACAATCATTGCTACCCCTTCTCATGTTTTTGTCCCCATTTCCCTCCCCAACCCCCTCCCCTCATCTTGTTTTCCCCCTTCCCTATCCTATTTCAAATAAACAAATAAACATATATATAATATATTCGATAACAAGGTAAGATGAGAAATAGCATAGTACATTGAAAACAACAGTCACACCTTATATGGCTCTTGTTCCTATAGCTCAGAGGTCCTTTCACTTAGCCTCATCCTGTTGAGGTTTTGTTGTTGTTGTTTTATCAGTGCTCTGCACTCTGTTCATGTGGTTTGGTAGTTGAATTAAGGAACTTCAATGTGTATTTACAAAGTTTGATTCTTCCATTCTACTTATGTGTGTTATTTTTCTGGAAAATTCCCTGCAATTTCCTTTTGAATATTAGCTCTGCCATTCCCTCAGTCATCTGTGATGCTAGAAGAGATGCGGTGCTTGCTTGCTTTCTCTTTCTTTCTTTCTTTCTTTCTTTCTTTCTTTCTTTCTTTCTTTCTTTCTTCCTCTCTTTCATTCTTTCTATTTTTTTGGAGGGGTCACGGGGCTTCAACTTGGCCTGGGCACTGTCCCTGAGCTCTTCAGCTCAAGGCTACTCCCCTACCCCTGGACCTTGGTGCTGTTCCTGAGCTCTTCAGCCCAAAGCTACCACCCTACCCTTGAGCTAAGCCCTACTTCCCTTTTTCTAGAGATTATAAGAGTCTCAGGTTCTTTTGTGCTGGACTGGCTTTGAACCTTGTTCCTCAGATCTCAGCCTCCTGAGTAGCTAGGATTACAGGCATAAGCCACCTCACCCAGCTAAAATGACATGCTTTCTTACCTTGTGTTCTTTCTTTTTCCTTTCTGTTTTCCTTCTCTTTGTCTCTTGGGGCTGATTTCAGATTTACTCAGGTTTTCAACCACTGTCCTTTATCCAATAGATTAATAAACTTAAATTGGACTTATTTAGCCTGGAGCTATGTACCTTTGTAATCTCAGCACTGGAGTCTGAGGCAGGAGGATCATGAGTTTGTTGCCAGCTTGGGATATAAAATCCTGTGTCAAAAAAAAAACAAAAACGGCCAATTTACTAAGCTTTAAAGGTTTTGCTTTTCATTCCCCCCGCCCTTATCTGCTGGTTCCATTTCACCAAATCATTTTTATAGCATATAAACTGCTGTTGAGTGTGCTTGTTGAAGTTGACTTCAATAATTTGACTTCTCATATTTTTTTACTCTCTTCCACAGCCACTGGTACTAGAGAGGATACTAGCAACTAGGTGTCTTGGGACCAAAATCTCAGTTCCTGCTCACTCGTGTCTATGACCTCTGTCCCATCATGGACTCTCCACAGGCTTTCTTTCTCTGGACCATTGAGACTGTCTATACAGTGATGTGATTGCTCTTACCTGAATCCTATTGCTTTGTTGCTCAATATTCAAGCAGCACAAATCGTGAGACCATATCCAGTATGGCTACACTTGCAATCACATTAGATTCTGGCTACAGCCCCATCTGGAAGCCAGCAGTTTGTTTTTATCTATGGGACCTGCTTCTAGTTCCCACTCAAGGCAGGTCAGGCAACACTTACCCATTCCTAGTAATTCTGGGAAAAGCTCAATTTCTGTTCCCGGCTTTGTGTAAATCCCATTAATTTGATTTCCAATTCCATCATCGTATCAAGATTTAATATTTGTCCTGGCTTCAGCTCTTTTTAGCCATCCTGAGTCCTGAGGTTTCTCAGCTTTATTATTTCCCCTTTCAAAGTATTTTAAAATATCATAGCTGCAGTTTCATAGTATTTGAGACAGAAAAGGACGGCTTTTATGGTCAACCCACCGATTTGACTTGAGGTCAAGAGCTCTTTGAAAACAATATTCCACTAGGCTCACACCTGTAATCCTAGCTACTCAGGAGGTTAAGATCTAAAGCTCAGGGTTCAAAGCCAGCCCAAGCAAACAAATCTGAGAAATTCTTATCTCCACTTAACTAATAAAAATCCCAAAGGAGGAGGTATGTCTCAATAATAGAGGACCAGTCAAGAGCAAAAAAACAAGCCAAGAAAGAGCTTAGAGTCCTGAGTTCAAGCCATAGTACTGGCATACCAAATTTAAAAAAGCAATATTCCATTTTGTTTTGCCTTAAACTCTGAAGCAATTCTGTGTGTCTCTGGAGTACCAACGTATCAGTCACTAAAGCCAAGCCACCCTGTGCCAAGGTGCTGGCTGCTCACATCCATTTCTTTGTCTGTCGTGGAGCCGTCGAATCCAATTTAAACCTTGTTCAAATTGGCAGTAATATCCAAGCCCTCAAAGAGAAAAAGCTGAAGCAAACAGTAATCAACGCAACTAAAGTGTAGGGAGGATTTACCAGGCCCAGACTAGACTGGACAGGCAAGGTTTTTTGTTTTGTGTTGGTAACAAGTAGAATCTGAAAGAGAAAGGATGTGGATATGAAATGGGGGAAAAAAAGGCAAATCCCTCAAACCAGAGAACCATGGAGCAAAGCCCCACCAAAAGTCCTCAAGTATTTTCAGAGGAAAAGATGTCCCTTCTCAGGCTCTGAAAGAGGGCAAGTGACAGCAAGGTTTTGCCCGGAAATGATAGAGACAGGACACAGAGATGACAAGTGAAAATGTCTTGGAGGCAACTCTGACAAAATGCATGAGGCCAGCACATAGTAACTCTTACCTGGCATGTGCTTGTTCTTATCCCATTGCGGCTGGCCTGTCTACATAAGACATTAGGCACTCAGTGTGTAGAAAGAAAGACAGATGGCAAAAATTGTCATGAGAGCCAAGCAATGGTGACTCACACCTGTAATTCTAGCTACTCAGGAGATTGGTTCAAAACCTGGCCAGGTAAGAAAGTCTGTGAAACTTTTTTCCCCAATAAACTACTAGAAAAGCTGGAAGTGGAGTTGTGGCAAAGATCAGTGATAGCTCCCTGAGTTTAAGGCCAGGACTGATGCCCACTAATAACCATGAGGGTAAGGATTGAGAGCACATGAAGTTGAACCAAGAAACAGTGGAAATGGGACATATCCCAGAATGCCTTGAGAACCACGTGTAGCACCTTGATTGGGTGCATGAAGTCCCACGGCTTCGTAAATGGGAATTTTTGAAAAGAGGAGGTCTAAGATTTTGAACTCAAGGCTTTGTGTTCCATAGACAGGTGCTTTACTGTTTGAGCCACGATACTGGCCATTTTTGCTCTGTTTTTATAACATAGGATTTTGCTTTCTGCCTGAACAACCTGTACCACAAATCTATTTATGCTACCAAGTATGGCTAAGATGGTAGACATGTGCCACCATGTCTGCTTTATCCATTGCAATGAAGTCTCATGAACTCTTTTGTCTGGATTGGCCTGAAACTACAATCTTCCCATCTCAGACTCCTGAATAGCTCATAAGAAGCACGTACTACTGCATCTAGCTATTGCTTGACATGAGGGCCTTATAAACACTTTTCCCAGGCTGGCCTTGGACCATGGCCACCTCCTAAGTAGCTAGAACTGAAGGTGTGAGGCACCAACTCCTGGCACAAAATGGACCCTTGTTAACCAGACAAATCACTTGCAGCTTACAAGGAGTCTTGGTTGTATCTGAGACTGAGGAAGATGTCATATGCTGAAAGATGCCAGATAGACAACTGAGATAGGTTCTTGGAGGAGCAAAAACCAACAGAGATGGAAACAGTAAGAATGGCTGCTCAGAAAACTAGACGTTTCCACACTGCCCCTCTACATGGTTTCAGTTACAGTGTAAGGAAGGAGAATTGGGGGGTGGGGGGGAGGGTAATGGGTACCAAGACATGTGAAAGGGTATCAATGTATGTGAATTAATGCACCTTCTATCTGGCAAATATCATGTAACCCTTTTATTAATTACAATAAAAAAGGAAGGAGAATTGACACGTGATGTTAATTTAGTAAGTGAAGGAAACCAATTCCAAAGTATCAGAACTGTCTTATGTCAGGGCCAATGCTGCACTGGCTACATTTTCTCTTGTCAGCTCCACAAGAAGCTGACACACACACACACACACACACACACACACACATTTTCTTATTTGCTACTATTGATGAATCAGTAACACGTATGGTCATTTTACAATCATCTTATGTATTTGCACTATGGGTAGAAACATTCACACATATACACATATCCATACACACACACACACACACACACACACACACACACACACACACAGAGGCATTTCTCTGGCAGCTAGATTGGCAACTAGTTTAAGGAATACCCTGAATAATAATTATTCCTTTGCCTACAGATGAGAACTGTATCATATTCTTTAGCAAACAGCTCATAGATACATCCTGCAAAATGTAAACTTCACACCCTTCATGAATGAATGAATGAATCAATGAATCAATGAATGAATGGCTGGAGAAGGATTTGTGAAAGCAGTGTCCAACTGAAATCTTGAGATGGATATTACAGGTTCCTTTTCTCTCCTCTCTCTCTCTCTCTCTCTCTCTCTCTCTCTCTCTCTCTCTCTCTCTCTCTCTCTGTGTGTGTGTGTGTGTGTGTGTGTGTGTGTGTGTAAGTTCTCAGGAGTGAATTGAGGACTTTGCACTCTCACTTGGATTTTAGAGCTCAAGGCTAGTGCTGCATCACTTATGCCATATCTCCCCTTCTAGCTTTTTGCTGATGAATTGGAGATAAGAATTTACAGATTGCCTGCTCTGGTATCGAATCATGATTCTCAGATGTCAGCTTTCTGAGTCTCTAGGATTACAGATGTGAGCCACTGGTATCCAGCATCAGATTTCTTTCTTACTGATTAATCAAAATGCTTTCAGTTTGAATGTGTCTGCATATACATATCTGATGCAAAGTGAACAATTCTTCTATCACTTCAGCCATAAATTGAAATAAATTTACAAACAGAAAATGCTTTCTTTATAAGCAAGGTATCTTGGGCTTTTTATCATTGATAAATTGACTTTAAAATTTCAACAGGTTTAAACAACCTGCTTCAAGAGGTTTAAGGAGAGCTAGAAGAAGAATGTAGGTCTCAGTATCAAGCACAGATCTCTGTTTCCATCCTTAACTGAAAACCCATTTGGTTGCTTCACACAGATACAATAAAAGTTCATTAGAGTCAATTAAATGTCCCAGCATCCCACACACCGGGATGGGACCTGAATTAAAATTTAAAAAATAATCATCTGGACTCATGAATTTACAAGTTTTTTCAGACCACACATAAATATGTACATATGCACACACACACACGCACACACGCACGCACGCATGCACGCACGCATGCACGCACGCACGCACGCCCACAAATGGACCAGTATTGCCATATTTAGTTGATAACACTTGGTGATCATAGAACTATTATAATAGACAAAGCTTCAGTTTGGAGCAAGAAATATTGACCTTTGCACACTACTTTAAGCAGTGGACTATCCATCTCAATCCCTGAACACTCACAGTTCCTGGCCAGCCGTAGGAGCAGTCCCTGGAGAGTACAAGTTCAGGTGATAAGTGTTCCACCCCACTGAAGCAGCACTCAACCCTGCCCATCAACCAATGTGTGTTGCTGAACGTGAGCAACCAAGCAGACTCCTTTCCAATCTGCACCATCCCCTCTATCCAGTGGGTTCATTCTCCCTGCCTGAAAGGATAAGGATTTGGGTGAGCAGAATTATTTAAAGGTGGCCAGAGATGCAGCATCAGCTCCAGGAAAGACCAAGACTCTGGCTAACTGATGGGTTAGAGAACTGACCTGATGGCGTATAGACATGAGCTTCGGTGAGTTCAAGCCATATGTTCATTTCATTGTTCTGCAAGCTCACCTCTATGCAACTTCACTTCACATGCCATGTTTAAAATACAATCTTAAATTTCCATTAAACGGAAAGTAACATTTCCATTCATTCTTTTTTCCTCTATGCCCGTCCTTATAACTCAACTGCTATATGTTACTGGGAATGTATAACTAATTATATATGTTAAGGCCAGAGGTAATTTTACTTCCCTCTAGGCAAGAGCTAGGCTAAGACCAGCCTAGCTTAGTGTGAATAGTCTACTCATCAAAAAATCTGGCCAACGACACTGCTATATGTTTCCATGTTTGGGTCCTGTGTCTTGTCCCCTGGCCATTTTCTCATCATTATGGAATCCCAATTCAGCTCTCCATCAGAGCTGAATTGTCTTGCTAGTATTGTATCTGCTGCTTCTGTCAGGAAGCCAACATGAGCTCCCAGGGGACGGATGACAGGAAGCAGCACACACACAAGCATGAAGGTGTGGTGTGCACATGCGCTTACACAGTAACACATATATGCACATGCACGTGTCTGAACATGCACAGACATGCACTTGTACACCACTTGGGTTAATTTATCCACATCCCACTATAAATGAAATGGACTGGGCTGGCATGGTGGTGCAAACCTGCAATCCCATCTGCTCAGAAAGTAGGAGGAAGGATTCCATCCCCAGGTCAGACTGGACAAAATCAAAAGAGCCTATCTAAAAACAAACTAAAACAGAAAGAGTGCTACTGAAACATCCATGCATAATCCAGGTGCCAGTGGCTCACACCTGAGCTCACAGCTGCTCAGGAGAGTGGGGTCTGAGAATCAGTTTTTGAAGCCAGCCTAGGCAAACAAGTTCATGAAACTCCAACCTCCAAATAAGCAGCAATAAATGGCTCAAGTGGTAGAGTATCAGCTGTAAGTGAAAAAGCTATATTATTGTGTGCAGTCTTAGGTGAAAGATCCAGTACCAGCATTAAAGAAAAACAAAATGAATAAACAGATATAATAGAATGCACAGTATGAATTATAGATGTGCACAGATATGCAGAAAGCAAAACATGAGGAAATGTTCATTAAAAGCATTTCATGGTGGCGGTCTCAGGGGCAGCATATCAGGTGATTTCACTCTCTTATACAATCCCAGCCATGTTTGAATATTTAATATGATATATGAATAATCTCAAGTTATTTGCATAATTAGGATAAACAAGTATATTCCTAGAGAGAACTCTTGCCCCTGAAATGCCACGATTTCATATCTCTCAAAGAGGCTGTCAGCTGCAGCATGCAGCTAGCTCATTCTTATTTACTAACTGTCCCTACAGTCTCAAAACATTTCCACCCACCCTCTCCACAGAGCATTGGCCAATATTATCAAAGTTTACCTATGATCAGAAAAATCTTTATATTCTGAAGCAAACACATAGCTAAGTAAACTACTGTACACAATGAAGCCTCTTGTTCAACAAAACCACCACAACCATTTCAGAAAATTTATTTCCTTTCCAAATCCTATGTAGTGCTTTCTTTAATTTGTTATCACTTACTTCAAGCATTGCTTAGTAGTCTCACAATTAGCTCTTTGGTTGAGTTTATTTATGTGTCTGTTCTCTAGGAAGTGAATTGTGTCCCCCCAACCCCCCACCACCAGATTCTGACTTCTAGTATAACTGAATTTGAAGGCAGGGCCCCTGGAAGATATGACAGGATTAAAACCAGGTCTTTAGAGGATGTCAGTCATAAATGAGCCTGACTGGTATCACTGGGAAGAGGAAGTGTGGTTTAAGCCTCCTTGTCTGCAGACCCCGAGTGTACTGCAAAGTCAGTCCTCTGCCTCATTGCTGTCTTGGAGCTAGCCCACACTCTTTCCCCTGTTCTATCTACAGATCGGATCCAGCTGATCACTTTATCTGACCCCCAGACACTTCAAACCAAACTTTGTGGCCATTCCACAGGGATCACCTCTGAATGCTCCCATGTTTTGGTTGTATGGGCGCTGTGATTCCAGCAGGTGGCAGAACATCCTGGGAGTTGTTCAAATAAATCTGGTAAAAAAAAAATCTGTCCAGTGGAAACAAAGCACCTGTAATTAGTAGGTGCTTTGATGGTTCATCAGGTAAAATTGCTGAACAAAACCAAGTGTCCACTGTGTGGAAATACATCTTTAATGTAGATTAAAGGGATCATACATATTGAATGTTCTCTTACAGAGATTGTTTACTGGAGAGGCACTGGTGGGTCACTCCCTTATCCTGGTTAATCAGAAGGTTGAGATCTGAGGACCATGGTTCCAAGCCAGTCTGGGCAAAAAAGACCCTTTATCTTCCATTCACAAGTAAAATGCCAGAAGTGGGGTCTAGGAGTCGGACTAATGGTAGAATGTTTGCCTAGCATGCATGAAGACCTGGGTTTAATTCCTCGGTACCACATGTATAGAAAAAAGCCAGAAGTGGTGCTATGGTTCAAGTGGTAGAGCCCTACCCTGGAGAAAGCTCAAGGACAGTGTCCTGTTCCTGAGTTCAAGCCCCAGGAATGGAAAAAAAATTAAATGCCAGAAGTGATGTGTGGCTCAGTAGGTAGAGTGTCAGCCTTGAATAAGAAAGCCAAGCAAGAGCATGAGGTCCTGAGTTCAAGGCCCTCTACCAGTACAGAGAAAAGGGGGCAGGGGAGATCCTTTATCTTTGAACTCCATGTTCTTAATCTAAATTCCAAATTACTGATAAGATGCAATCAGTTTAGAATATGCTGCTGAGCACCTTTACAATACAGATTTCCTTTTTAAAAAATCTTCTCAGAAATGTTTCCAAGCCTCTGAATCTCACTAAAGAGTATTAGATCCTATTTAAAAAGATTCTCAAAACCAGGCACCACTGGTTCATGCCTGTAATCCTAGCAACTCAGGAGCCTGAGATCTGAGGATTGCAATTTGGAGCCAGTCTAAGCAGGAAAGTCCAGAAGACTCACATTTCCAATTGACCACCAAAAAGCCAGAAGTAGGGCTGTGGCTCAAGTTGTAGGGAAAAAAATCCTTCAGGGATAGCACTCAGGTCCTGAGTTCAACACACACACACACACACACACACACACACACAGAGGGGGGTGGGAATCTCAAAAACAGAATATTAGGGATTGTATCTTCAAAATATTTTCATTTAGAAAATAAACATTTAATATCCATTGAAAAACTTGAATGCAAAATATAAATGCAATGTAATAGCTGCCAGGACAGCAGTCAGCACTAACAGATCACAGTGATAACTGATGACATGCTCAGATTACAGTAAGACAGATCTCCAGCTCACTAACTGCAAGTGGCTGAACAGCCTGTTTATTGGAATATTGGTGCCATTTCTGGAAAAGCTATCATTTTCCCAGTAAATAAATACAGATTCATCTGGTTCATCAGAATGATTCATTGTGTGATTGGAGGTGGAACATCTATCATACAACTGTGTGCTCCAAAGCCACAAGCAAAGGACAGTTTAAAAAATAACAGAACTGTTCCCTGGCTTGCTGCCTTGCACACCCGCCTGGTGCCAAGGGCTTAACATCTAGGCTGTCCTGGGATTGTGGGGGAGGGGCGGTCCAGTGGGGAAATAGCTTCCTGTTTGGATATGTCTCTGAAAAGTGATTTGGTTCCATTCAAATGAAAACTAGCTTGAGTGACAGAAAATAATAGCCACAAAAAGAAAAGGAGAACTCTTTATTGGTTCTACCTGGTTTGAATGAGTGTCTGACGGTTACTGGAAACTGATACGATATCCCCAATCATGAGGAAGTTCCTTCCTAGCCAGGGGAGCTTAGTACTATGCCACCGCCCCCCCTCCAAAAAAAGAAAGAAAATGGGAGCAGAGCCAGGACCTGGCTTGTGGATTCAGGTTACAGTCTGTGATTGGTTGGATCCATGGTTGAGGGCATGTGAAGGGACCATGTGGTGCTCATCTCATGGTGGCCAACAAGCAGAGTCACAAGAAAAAGCCAGTGTTCTAACATCCCCTTCCAGGCCATGCCTCTAACAACCTAACTTCCTTCCTTGAGGCTCCACCTCCTAAAGGCAATAGAACCACACCAGCGCCAGAAACTGGCATGCATGAGCCTTTGCAGGACATTCAAGCTCTAAACTGAGCACACACAGAGCCTGGTTTACAACAGTGTGCCCAAGAGCTCACACAACGGATTGAATCCTGAACTGCACGTGGAAGTAGGCTGGCTATGCATGTGGAGCAGCTTTCATAGCACCACACAGTGGAGAAAGCCTACATCAAGCCATTGTTAATTCCAGGATTGTGTGGACATGACCATTAAACTCTGGTCCTACACAACATGATAGCCCAGTTGTACATGCAATGAAGTCCCAGCCATTCCTGACAGCCATAGGGAGAGACAGTTCTCTTTGTGTTGGAGTCATCACATAACATTAGTAGGGCATAATCTTTACTTTCTGTCGTTTTCTTAAAACAACCATAGATGTCATCTACAGCTGCCCTCACAAAGCTTTCCTCATTGTGGACACAATAATAACAGCGCGGAATGCAGCGCTCTCGCTGCTCTGCTGACCACCACATCCCCCATCACCACCTGATAGTTTGACCACCAGGGTCTGAGACCTGAGCACTGCCACAGTTCCCACCAAGCCTCACCCTGGTAACCTCGCCTGATGAACGGTGTCTGTCTGACTCAAATCTAAGAGACCTGGCTGATTTTTATACCATAATTTTGCTGAGATGTTAGGATTGTTACCTTGAAGAACAACAACAAATCTAAATTTCCCTGAACTTAAAAATTAACATTTTTTCACCAGGTGATGGTGGCATATCTCTGTAATCCTAGCTACTCAAGAGGCTGAGATTTGAGGACTGTAGTTCCAAGACAGCCCAGGAAGACAAATATGAGAGATTCTTATCTCCAATTAGCCAGCAAAAAAACAAAACAAAACAAAACGAATTGAAGCTCTTTGTCAAGTTGGTAGAGTGTTAGCCTTAAACAAACAAACAAAAAAAGCTGAGCGAGAGTTCAAGGCTCGAGTTCAAACCCCAGCAACCAGCAAACATACAAAAGTTAGAAAGAGAAAAAAGAAAGAATTAAGTTTCTAGCTGGGCACAGTGGCTCACACCTGTAATCCTAGCTACTCAGGAGGCTGAGATCTGAGGATAGAGGTTCAAAGCCAGCCAAGGCACTAAAGACTTATCTCCAATTAACCACTAGAAAACCAGAAGTGGCACTGTGGCCCAAGGGGTAGGGAGATAGCCTTGAGCTGAAGAGCTCAGGAACAACTCCCAGTCCCAGAGTTCGAGTCCCACGACTGACAAAAAAAAAGAATTAAAGTTCTAGTCAAAGTCAAAGACTGAGTAAGTCTATGAAGATTCTGAAATAAGCAAAATTTTAAGGTATTTTAATATTTTAGTAATATATGTCAATTATCTTCTTTAAAGTGTTGATTTTAAAAACCCAATATCGCCACCTAGTGCTCTACACAGTAATTATGGAATCACAATTAGAAGATGGGAAGTAGAAGAAATTCTATCCGAAATTCTGTCCTAACCAAGCAAAATATAATAAATATATGTATGAAAAATAAATAGGAGGATTTCTATATATAGAAACATCCCTATATTGTATATATTCAATATGAAAGTAAGTAGTATGGAATATTTACAAAAGATTGTAATTTTAAAATGTACTTTACATGTTTCCCAAATGGAATTCTTTTCTGTTTTTTTATATTTTTATTTTCTTTATATAATTATACACAGGAGTTGCCAATAAACAGAGCTTTATGAAAACAGTGCTTCTTGATCAATGTCACACCTCTTAATATTCCCATCCACCCCTCCTAACCCTCCCCCTTCCTCACTTCTCATCATTTTTATGTTATATATTGAAGATTTTCCCATTCAACAAAGCAATTCATGTATACAATACATCGTGATCTTTGTCATTACTTCAACATCTTCACCAAATAGAATTATTGGTACAAATAGTCTATCTTGCCTATGACCTAATATAAAAAGGTGGCATTTAGGAGTGGCAAGAATCTTTACAGAACTAGCCTATACTTATTGTAAATGAGACCACTTGGTCCCAGCCCACTGCACTCATCTAGGGAAGGATAGAGTAGACCTGAATCTGATCTCACATGAGCTTCCAGGTGTACCCATTACCAATGTCTGTCATTAGCTCAAGTCTCTATTCTGGCTTCTATTACCCACATTCACAAACTTGACACCTGAGCTCAAGGTTAAAAAGATGACTGGATCCAAATAAGTCCATACATGGCAGAAGCCCAGGGTAGAAGACTGTAAGGTGTGGTGATTGTGTGTGACACATAAGGGCTGCGTAAAGCATGTGTCATGCATGTCTGAAATTTTACTATTTTAAAAAAAATGAGACAAGGGTTTTGTTATCCAGCCAAAAAATTTTGCTATATAATCTGGGCTTTCCAGGAACTCATAAACCACCCCAGTGCTGGGATTAAAGGCTTTTGCCACCACACCCAGCTTGTCATTCACTTTTTGTTTCAAATCTGTGTTTATGTCACTCCCTTTTAAATATTTAAGAGTAGTTAGTTAGATGAAGCTAACTAGTGCCTATGGAACAGGAAAGTCAGTGATACCCACTGACTTTCTGGTCAACACTCGTACTCTAAAGCCAGCTGCCATAAACATTCATGCTACCTCAAGTCCCAGCCAACACATACTGTTGATGTCAAAAAAAGGTTTCTGTCACAAGAAAATAGTGACTCAGCTGGATGTAGTGGCTCATGCCTGTAATCCTAGCTAATCAGGATGCTGAGATCTGAGGATCAAGGTTCAAAGCCAACCCGGGCACAAAAGGACCTGAGACTCTTATCTCCAATTAAGTCTAGAAAACAGGAAGTGGGGCTCGACTCAAGGGTAGGATGGTAACCTTGAGCTGAAGAGCTCAGGGACAGTGCTCAGGTTCAAGCCCCATGACCCACCAAAATAATAATAATAATAATAATAATAACAATAATGGCTCATTGTATCAAGAAGTTGGAAACAGACTCGCCTGGGTAAAGAGAGCAGGGCCTTTTAGCTGTATTGTGCCATGCACTTTACACTCGAGCAGCCCTTGTTTACTGATGTGTTGACTGGTGTCAGTCAACTCATGGGCGAGAGAATCCTGCCTGCCTTGTAATGTTGTCATGCTGAACTCAAGGAACCTTTCAAGTCAGATGGTGGCCTGACACCAAGTGGAATGGAGCCCAGAGGCTTCCCAGGAGCTCCCAGGACAGACTGTGTCCACGTGGTTGTCCTTGTCAGTTTGAAGGTTGTTCAGTTAATGCAAGTGCATGAAGCAAGCAGGATGGTTGCTCTAACTTGCTTTTCCCTCTAGCTTTGCTTTTGTTAATACTTAGTAGATTAGGGTAGTACTAACTCTCCTCACCAACTTCAAATAACTATTTCAGTCTACCAAGAAAGGCATAAGAGTTGTTGGAAACCAGACTAGCTTAGATCCTTTGCATTCCTAGCTCACAATTACATTTGTTAAAAACATCATGGAAACAGCAGGCAGGCACTGGTGACTCGCACCTATAATTCTAGCAACTCAGGAGACTGAGAGCTGAGGATTGTGGTTAAAAGGCACCAGGGACAAGAAAGGCTATAAGACTCTTATCTTCAAATAATTACCAGAGCAAAGGAAGTGTCGCTGTGGCTCAAAGTTAGCCTTGAGGAAAAGAGGGCAGAAACAGTACCCAGATCCTGAGTTCAAGTCCCACGATGAGAAAAAAAATCATAAAGGCAACTGTGGACTGCACATTTACAACCTATAAAAATGCGTGACCCCCTTGGATGGGTGAGACGTGCAGTATGCATTGCCAGGTGACAGGATTGCTTCTGATTGCACAATTAAGCAATGTTGTCCTTGTACCAATGCCCATACTGTCCTTCTCCACCTAAGATGATATCATCTCATAGGACTATCATCACACATGCCTAGGATATTGACAAAATGTGGCTGTGTATACACACAGGTGTACAAAACTATGTACTAAATGGTTCATTTCTCTATGCTGGGCTCTATATTAGTCTACTTATAAAATACCAAGGTTTAGCCCGGAGCCAGTAGCTTATGCTATAATCCTAGCTACACAGAAAGCTGAGATCAGAGGATCAAAGTACAAAAACAGTCTGGGCAAGCAAACCTTTGAGACTATTATCTCTAACTTAAAAAAAAAAGCCAGAAGTGGAGGTATTGGTCAAGTGGAAGAACACCTTCCTTGAGAACAAAAGTAAGAAAGAGGCCCCCAGTTCAAGCTTCAGTATCTGCAGCAACAACAATGAAAAAATGCCAAGGTTTTCTCCACTGCCAGTGTGCCAGCAGCCCTTCCTGATCATCTAAACAGATTCCCATGGCCATCAACATAGTTTTTCCGCCTTTATTCTCGGAGTTAGGGGAGCCATCCCTGTCCTGTGAATCTATAAAGCTGTGGGGCAATACAGCCACCTGCAATGTGAGGGTTTCACAGTCTCCTGCTGGAGCTACAGCCCACTGTGAATCAGGCCACAGCCTTACCTTTGCAGGTAAGAAGACCGAGCTCACAAATCCTGAATCTGCCCTAAAGTCTTGCCCTGCAAATTCACAGTGTGAGCAAACACCCAGACTCCCATGCACAAACCAGCATGCCTCAGCTGCAGAAGAGGGACTTTCTGTTCATAATTTCTGGAAAATGTATGAGTTTCATTTGCTTTTTCATTTGGACTCTATTCTGTTTTTAAATTTGCCAGGTGACCAGGCACCAAAAATGCCATTCTTCTTCTAATACCATTCTTCCATGAATGTATAATCAGTATGCACTATGTATAAACGATAAATAGTAATTAAGCTGAGTTCCAGTGGCTCACACTTATAATCATAGCAACTCAGGAGACTAAGATCTGAGGATCAAGGTTCAAAGCCAGCTCAAGAAAATAAATCCAAGACACTCTTAATCTCTAATTAACAAAGAAAAAATTCAGAGGTGGAGGTATGGCTCAAGTAGTACAGAGCCAGCCTTGAGCAGAACATGCTAAGCAAGAGTGACAGTGGCTGAGTTCAAGCCTCAGTACCAGCAAAAAGGACAGGGAAGTGGAGAGAGCAGGAGAGGAGAGCGGGGAGGAGTGGGGAAGAGAGGAAGAGAGAGAAGAGGGGGGGGAGGAAGGAAGGAAAGAAGAAAGCAGAAGTGCCAATCAGTCTACAAGGGAAGCTTCTTCACCATAGAAACTCCCAATAGCATTCCAGTTAGATAAGCTGCCCTCTGCGGCCCTAAGTTCAAATCCCACCCCACTGGTCCCACTGTTCCCACAGAGACATGACACTGTGCTACGTGACATGGGAGCTAAGCTCTGGCCAATGGTTCTTTTAAATCCACTGAACTCATAAGAGCAGTGAAAAGAAAGAAAATTCCTTTCAGCCTGCCAGCACAGGTTACATGAACACAGGCTGATTAAAAATCTAGAAGCTGTCAAGCCTGCTCGATAATTCATGAGCTTGACAAAAAAAATCATACCTACATCACTTCAGAAACCACAGTGGTGCATAAGAGGAAAGAATGTCCATCTTTTCCACCCCTTAAAGTGCTCCTAGATGTGCTTAAGGGCATACTCTGCTCTGGAAAATTCCTTTGGTCCTTTAGCTCCAATGCTGTCATTTAGAAGGTTTTATAATCATGAGCAACTTGAGAGTCTGGGGATGTATAAATCTACCAAAGGTGCAATGACTGAAAACCGAAAATTCCTTTCCCAAAAGATCTAGCTCCCTCCCCACCTCCCCATTGTACCTGTACTTACCAGGGGCAGAAGAGGGAATGCAGGCTGTGAGAGGCGCATAGGGGAGCCTGGAGTGGCAGGTGTCAGTCAGTCTCTCTCTATATCTACATATTTCCTTGTGCATTTAACATTCCTAAAATCAAACCACTTTTAATAATTGTGATGGTCCACGCCTGTCATCTCAGCTACTCGTGAGGCTGAGATCTGAGGATCATGGTTCAAAGACAGTCCAAACAGATAAGTCCCTGAGGATCAACCTCCAATTAGTTAGCAAAAAGCCAGAAGTAAAGGTGTGGCTCAAGTGATAAAGCATCAGCCTTGACCACTAAAGCCGAGTAAGAATGTGAGACTCTAAGGTCAAACCCCAGAACCAGAGAGGAAAAATATTGTAAAGCTTCTTTGTACAACTTAAAGATTATATAAATAAATAGATAGATAGATAGATAGATAGATAGATAGATAGATAGATAGATATAAAAACGGTGTCAATATTGAATATATTCAGATTTTGTTCTTGTCATTCACTGCTTTCCAAACAATCAGGATGCTAACTATTCACAAGACCTTGACATTGCATTAGGTATCATAATTTATATAGTGATGATTTTCAAAGTATACAGGAGGCTGTGAGGATGTTGAATGCAGATGCGAGGTCATTATATTTCAAGCACACAAGCATCTAATGAATTTGATTTAGCCAGGGATCCTTCACTGCAAATATTTTTTTTGCCAGTCCTGAGCTTGAGCTCAGGGCCTGAGCACTGTCCTTGGACTTTCTCAAGGCTAGAGCTCTACCACTTGAGCCTCAGCACCACTTCTGGCTTTTTTTTTCTATGTGTGTGGTACAAGGAATCGAACCCCGATCTTTGTGCATGCTAGGCAAGCACTCAACTACTAGACCAAACTCCCGGCCCTGCAAATATTTTTTAAAGGAAGAGGAGGAGAAGCATGTCTGTTTTAAATATGAGCCAAATGGACTACAGTTTTTCAGCCTGTCCCAGAACTCAGGGACATTGGCTCCCTCTGCAAAGGGCCTCTTCTTGGCCTGTCACTCCCACTGCAACTTGGCCAAAGCAGAAGTGGTCTTAACTTGACCTGTGAAGGAAGTAGAAGCCCAGAGCAGAAACTGTCAGCCTTACCTCCCTTCTTCCCTGTAAGCTCAGATTCAAAGATTTGCTTCATTTACAGGATCCACACTTTACCTCTGGATAGTGACCAAACACTGATAAACCAGAGCAACCCAAAGGTCATTTGGGAAGTCCTCTGCCCAGAGTGAACCTCTACACTTTCTGCGGAGATGGATAAAGTCTGGACACTACAGTAGCCCTGCTGCCTTTTCAGGATGATTAACGGGACACCATCAACCAAGCCTTTGGGGCGCATATCTGAACTTGCTCAGCCTGAGATGCGCTCCTTTGAGCTAAAACACTGTATCCTTTAAAAACTCATGTCCCTCATTCCACGGACGCACTCACTGGGCCTCAGCAGTTATAAATGCAAGCAACAGGGGCTGGGAGTGTGGCCTAGTGGTAGAGTATTCACTTAGCATGTACAAAGTCCTAGGTTCAATTCCTCCATACCACATACACAGAAAAAGCCAGAAGTGCCACTGAGGTTCAAGTGGCAGAGTACAAACCTTGATCAAAAAAATGTCCAAGGACAATGTCCAGAGCCTGAGTTCAAGCTCAAGGACTGGCAGAAAAAAAAAGCCAAGCAACACTTGGAGAAACAGCAACCCCAGGACATGGCTGTGTATTTCAGGTGTCATTTGACTCTTCTACTGAAGTCCTAAATTCTGACAGCAGTGTGTCTATGCTTGGAGACAACGGCAGGAAAAAAAGTGAGTAAGTAAAATCAAATCTCTAAAGGAATCCCAACCTATCTGTGTCTTAATAAGAAGAGGACATCTGGATGCAGAGACAAGGAGCAATATACACAAAGAGTCATAATAAAAAGCTAGACACTGAAGCCCAAGAGAGAAACCTCGGGAGAACTCACTCTGCTAGTATCTTGATCTTGAACACTCAGCCTCGCAAACCATGAGACTTTTCTGTGGTTTAAGCACTTGGCCTATGGTCCTTTGGTGTGGCCACTGAACCAGACTCCTGTGGAAACTATGGGGAAAAGGTTGGTAGAGAGGTGGGAGGCTTCCAGATGTGCCTGCTGCTAACTCTACCTGGTGCTCCCTTAGAAAGTCATCAATAGTGCAGGATCAAACTCCTATCCCAGCCAGAGGGTCACAGGGCTGTGGTATTTCAGGGTTTCGGCTCTCACTCCCAGACTGGAGGCTGCAGGAATCACACCTGGGCACATCTGTAGCCCTCCTACTCTAGAGGTGGGCAGATAGGGCACAAGAGGAATTCTTTAGTCTGCCAGAGCTCGGGTCTGGTAAATGCTTCAAGGGACTGTGACGTCAAGCAGGCAGTGGAGGTAACAGCAGGCCCTTGGAACGAACAAATGTACCCCCAATATCTCACACCATCTTTAAAAGCTATCACACTATATCACAGATTGGGTAATTTGTAATGAGCCAAAATGTACTTTGTACAACCCTGGATCTTGGAAAGCTCAAGAAGGAAATAATGGAGACTATCTAGCAAGGGCCTTCTTATTAATTCACAGTCTGTCAAAGGCATCCAACAATGGAAAGAGGGGTACAGAGAAGTCCTGTTATAAGGAACCCACTGCTTAAATAATGTTGTGAACATAATCTTCCCATGAAGGTGGCATCATTATAACCCAGAGTTCAAGTTAAGCCGGCATTGCTGCACTGGACTCACCTTTCCAACACACAAATTTTGGGGTTCAAATTCTCCAATAGACCTAAAGGGCTATCCTATGCACCCCCTTGCTGACCTGTGAAGGAGCCCAGGCTAGCCCATACACAGGCATGTAGATAAGGAGATCAGATTTAGCACTCTAGAGAAAGAAGAAAAGACAAATAAGGAGTGACAGAAAATGAAATGGATTTCACTAAGTTGTGTTGGAATATGAATTAGTAGCATATAGCTATGGCGGGTGTTTTTTTACATTTAATAGCATCAGTTCATGGTCCAAGGAGGTTTCAGTTTGATGTATCCATACCAGCACCTTGATCAGACTTCCTTCCTCTGTCATTTGCTTTCCTTTTCCCAAATCAACAAACTTCATTGTTCTATCTTTGTACAGGTCCTTAAATCATTTCAACTACATATCTCTTCTTTCACATTCTCCATTCCCTGTTCCCCTTGCATAAGTGCTCTCACCAATATTACATTTCTGAGGGGTACGGTGGCGTATTCCTGTAATCCTAGCCACTCAGGAGGCTGAGATCTGAGGATCAAGGATCAAAGCCAGCTGGGCACAAAAGGACCTGAGACTCTTATCTCCAATTAACCTCAAGAAAACAGGAAGTGGGGCTTGGCTCAAGAGTAGGGTGGTAGCCTAGAGCTGAAGAGCTCAGGGACAGTTTCCAGGCCGAGTTCAAGCCCCATGACCCACAAAAAAAAATAAATATATATTACATTTCTGTCATTCATTTTTCTTTTTTCCTATTTTTTATTTAATTTTATTGTCAGGGTGATGTACAGTTACATACATAAGTGAGGTACATAAGGTACATAAGGTAGTGCATATACTTTTTGTTGGACATTGTTACCCCTCCTCTGTTTTTCTCCCGCTTCCCCTCTCCCCACCCCTCCCCTCATTTTTCTAAACTCAGGTTTTCACAGGTGGATGGATGGATGGATAGAGAGTTATATAGACAGACACATTGATAGATACATAGATGACAGAAAGAGAGACAGACAGACAGCTGATAGACAAACAGATGGGTTGTGGATGTGTGCATTTGTGTGGGTTAGTGTTCACATACATTACTCCAACTCTGCCTTCTGGAAGGACTAGAAAAAAAATTATATTCAGTAATGATGACTCAGCATTCAGACCTTATTTCTGAGTGGTGACCCTTTACCAACTAGAAAGAAATCAAGGTCCTTTGACACGTGATTAGTTCCACTACTTACACAATAAGCACAAAGTATTTGCTGCTGCAAATAAGGATATGCGAAAAATAGATGGAGTCTTGTAGAAGGACCACCTGAATCTAGAAATGGATTGATAGGAAGAGCAAATTAGAGAGAGGACTAGATTACAGCATAGCAGGAGTCCCTCTTGTCACAAATTTAGAAATGACCCAATAAGTTCTGAAATACAAGAAGTGAGGGCTCTTTGACTAGACTTCAGTGGGCTAACTAGAAAAACCTGACAATAACAGTTCTTCATAGAAAGTTTCACGGACTGATGCTAAAATTCCTCAGCAGAAGTTTCAGGAAAAGCTATTCACCTAATCTTTATGCAGCTTCCGCAGAAAAATTACTTACTTGTGATGTTGCCATCACTGAACATCAGTTCAAGTAGTAAGACTCTTGACAAAGATGACAGATGGCCTCCTGACAATCAGGGGAAGTCCAAATGCAGTGACCCTGGGCCCAACAACTGGCCAAGGCTCTTTCCTCTCTGTCTAAGCCAGGGAGTGACTGAAGAAGTAGGACTGCAAGGACAATACGGACAGGAAAAGTCAACTCCAGGATGGGATCCTGCACAGAACTTAGGAATGCTGGAATGATAGAATTAATATTAAATATTTTATCAACAAAGTACTAATGCTGCCAGGCACTGGTGGCCCATGCCCATAAACCTAACTACTCAGACAGCTGATATCTGAGGATCATAGTTCTAAGCCAGCCTGGTCAAGAAAGTATTTAAGACTCTTATCTCCAATTAACTAATGAAAAGCCAGAAGTGAAGCTGTAGTTAGAGTGGCAAAATATTACACTTCAGTAGAAAAAAATAAACAATCTAAGGAATAGCACCCAGACCCTGAGTTCAAGCTCTAGAAGTGGCAGAAAGAAATATGCCAATGTTAATTTCTTGGTTTTAATAATTATACCCTAGTATATAAGGTGTTAACATTGAGGAAAATTTGATGAGGTATGTGTGGAAACTGCATTCTGTAGACTTTCCCACAAGACTAAAAGTAGTTTGAAAAAAATAAATTATCCCAAGCGATGTTGAGTGGATACCTGGAATATGTTCATTCAAGTGTCATTACTGCCTTGGCCATTATAAAGTCTAGGCTCACAACTTGTCTTTGAACCTTGTAGTCTAAAGAAAACAAGTTTCCTGTGCACAGCCAGGGACTTGCATTAAGAGAATGAAATGTCTGAGCTCTTGCAATTTCCTCTTGAGCGACCACACTGCTGCCCCCACCATTTGCTCAATCTGCCATATGCTCCGTTACCTTCAACTTCTGTGAAATGTGTTCTGTGCTCTCTGTTTTATTGGTCTTCTAATTTTACAATAGGTTGAAAGGCTAAATCCCCTTTTTATGGCTTGCCTAGCAGGGTAGTGATGTTTTCTTTTCTGCTGCCTAATTCCAAGCAAATCACCACAACACATCCATTTCCTTCCCATAAGCTGAGGCGATGCAGAGGTGATTCTCTGCCAGACAGCCAGAATGGAAGCAGTTAGGGGTCTGAGCTGTCGTGAATCAGATTCTCACTCTCCTGAACAGAGGACATTTCGTATGTGTGGTGTTTACCCCGGAGAATGGATGTTGAGATAATCTTTAGCTGAAATAACCTTGTTCTCTAAGATTTCTCCTTGAGATCCATCAGAAGAGGTTTAGAAGTGGGAATGAGCAGTCACGGGGTGCAGAGAAGAATAATATGTTTTAAGACAATGCACACAACCAGCTTGTAGATAACTACTTGTTCAGTGTACTTTCCACTTATTGTGTCATTTAGTAAAACAAAACTTGGCTATAAGTCAACGTTCCTTGTTGTGTAGGTAAGAAAACAGATCTGGAGAGAGAGCATAGAATGTTTGAGAAGGATACTTAGAACAAAGAGCAAGTTCACATAAAACTGGGAGTAGTATCTGTTTTTGACATCATCATCAGTTTTCCTAACCTAAACTCTTCCCATTTGGGCTATATGATAGGAGGGGGGTGCCCAAAGGATGATTCTCTTTGCTGTGGGAGCCATCTGCTCTTCACACTCAGTAACCATCTCTTCAGGGCCAAGGTCAGTGTCTGGCCACATACACATGCATCCTAGGAGAAGAATCAGAGGAAATTAACCCACAACCTTGGCACAGGCGGTACAGGTGGGCTTTCCAATTGACATTAGTTCATGTTGTTCTCACATACAAAGCCAGCTTTCCAAACCACACTGTCATGGGATGAACACTTGGGGCCCTTGAGGATGGAACACCACAGACCCACATCACCCCTACATCCACATGGATTAGTCTTTGAGTGGGAAAAGAAGGTCCTCTGGGTTGAGGCCACAAAGCTCATGAAAGTTGGTAGAAGCCATCTCAGTCACATCGGCACACTCCAGGAAGAGTACGGGGTAGGTGGAGGGAATACAAAAGAGAGAGCTGGCTATGGACTTTCAGCTCTGGAGTTAAAGATTTAAATTTATAACCATCTACTAGGACCCTGTGCCTGGCCCATATCTGTCTCCTCTAGCACTCTTCTTTTTCCCAGGGAGTTGTGATAAGGCCTAAAGGAAAGAAATCACCAATAAAAATAACAATTAAGGGCTCAAGCTATTTGAAGCTAATTATTCCTACAGCTTATTTCCCAAAGGTATATATAGATATATCTCATCAACCTATGAAAATATGACTTAACATGGTCCAACTTCATAATGTTATAGCAGAAAGTATACTTACATTTTTGAATGTGGTCTGATAAAATTTGTCTTGGAATATTAGCCAGCAACAACCATTGAAATCCTTCAGTGCACTATGTTACTAAGCCTGGATATGTGCCAGTCTAGGTGGACTGAATCGTGTTGGACTTCCAATACTTTCCATTTATGATGTATTTGTAAAGATATACAGTCAAGCAAAGGCGTGTCTGTATTTGTTTATATGTATATGTATAGATAGCCATACTAAGGTGAAGGTTTGAGCTCGAAACACACATAAAATGTTGCTCTTTAAGCCAGACACTTGTGCTCCTGTCTGTGACCCTAGCTACTCAGAAGGCTGAGATCTGAGGATCCTGAGTTCAAAGTCATCCTGAGCAGGAAAGTCTGTGAGACTGCTGTTTCCATGAAATGACAAAAAATAAATCCAGAAGCGGAACAAACTCAAGTGGTAGAGTATTATTCTTGAGCAAAAGAAGCTTAGGGACAGATTCCCAGGACCCACTAACACACACACACACACACACACACACACACACACACACACACACACAATTACTATTTATACCTTTGTATTATAGACTTCAAAATTTCATATCTCAACAACAATAAAATTCTCTGGGACAGCCTGGGGCGTTGTACACATGAGGTCTTGCTGCTAGCTCTCAGCTCAGTTCTTTGAGTTTGAAAACACAAATTTAAACAGATGTATAGACAGAAGAAATGTGTGGTCTCTAGGGCCTCCGAAAAGCTTAAATCTCCTATCTCATTCTTCTGTCAATCATCTCTGTTTCATCTTTACCTGAAGGTTGGGCAATCTTGATTATTTACCAGAAAGATGCTAGCAGTTCCTGGTAGGAATACTAAAGATATCTCCCTGGAATGTTTGTTTACCCTTAGGATAATCAGCTCATGATTTTGATTTGAGAAATGTGTACACAAATAAGCCTAAATGACACAAAAGGAAGATAATAAGGTGAAATTTCCATTTTAAAATTTAACTAAACAAAGGTAGAATGGCAAATTGTGCTTTCTCCCTAGTATGTTGTTAGGCAAGCTCATAGACTTTTAGAGTTCAGGACATTTACAATGCGAAGGGATTTCCAAACCTGAAACCAGAAACCACGAAACTGCCCATGAAATTAGCAAATGTTTTTAGGTAGTATTCAGCAGTGAAGGGTGCGATGAAACTAGCAGTTCAGTCCACTGGTGCTGTAAAAGGTACTTCAAAGCTGCTTGTGATTAACAAGCACCAATTCTTTACCTGAGCCTATGCATTCACTAAAAGCAAGCGAAAAGCAGCTTAGCAGCCCTGCCTCCATTTATATCTATGTCTACCTTTGCTCTAAGCCATTCAGCTTGGAAACTGGGAAGAAGAGAAGGAACCAGTAACATCTTTACAGAGAGGGACTGAGGAAATCGCCCCCAAGTAAAGGGACTACAGAGCTTTCATAGGACATCCCACCTACATACAACAATGACTTCTTTATTCTGTCCAGATTGAAGGCTTCAAGTGAGGCTCGTGATGGCAACTTCTTCAGAAGCCTGCCACAAACCAAGACGGAGGTAGTGATAGCCAGACACTCCTTTCACCAGGACTGTGTAACTATACACACCTCTCTCCCCTTTTCTCCTCCTTAAACCTAATGAAAACACCTGCTTGAAGAAGATGAGCCAAAATGCATTCTTGCTGCAGCTGCCTTGCTGTAGAGCAAAGCTCCTTTTTGTGCCCTTCCCACATCTCTTTATTTGGCATGTTATAGGAAGTGCCTGGACATATGGAATCCCAGAAATTTGGGCTTAGGATCTAAAGCTTTTATTTTCTTTTTCTCTCCCTTCCTGTTTCTTTTGGCAGCATTAACCACTCTGGCACTCTGACACTGAGTTACACTTTCAGCCCTGTTTTCTGCTAGTAATTTTTTGAGATAGGGTCTTTCTTGAGGCCCCAGCTCAGGCTTGGACAGTGATTCACCTATACTAGGCTTGCCGGTAGATAGGATAACCGGCATACATCACTAGATTCAGCTTTTTTTTTGAGAAAGTGTCTTTGACTTTTTTCCCACAACTGATCACAAACTACAATCCCAACAATCTCAACCTCCCTAGCAGCTATTACAGGAGTCACAGCCACTTGAAAAAATATTTTTTTAATACCATCATTCAAAGAGTGTACCTAAAAACCTTGAAGACTGCCAGTCTGCAGCCAAGCCATTCCTATTCAGGAAATACTTTGAGAAGTAAGACTGAAAATGCAGAATGATTCCACACCATCGGGGTGATGATATTATTTTCTACAGGAAGCAGAAGTGAAATGGCTATGGAGCCATAGGGAATTTGTGACTGGGCTCTCCGGTGAGGTATTAGTCTTCCATGTAAATTACATTTACAAAGAGTTTACAGTAACATGCATTTATTTATCATTGCAATGGCATGACAGAGGAAGTGATGAGATTTTATGTTGACCTTTATTTTACAGATGTGTAAAATAAACCTTGATAGCTTCAAAGCCCTAAACAATTGTTTCAGAGCACTGATTTCCTGAAACAAATGACAATGCTGTTGTTATTTGAAGGATTTTTGTCTAAATTTGAAGATGACCAAAACATTGTTAAGAATAATTGATATGCTAATTGATAAGAGGAATCACATTAAATGTTTACTTAAAGTCAAAGAAATCAGAAAAGGAGTGTAAAAATCAAAAAGGAAACAAATGAACAAAAATAATCACAATAAAATGCACTCCAAGAAATGGAAACAAATGTTTGTTTGCTTGCTTGTTTGTTTGTTTTTATAACTCATTGTCCCTAGGCTTTCTCAAGGGTAGAGCTCTACCACTTGAGCCACAGAACCACTTCTGGCTTTTTCTAGGTATGTGGTACCAAGAAATCAAACCCGGGTCTCTGTGCATGCTAGGCAAGTACTCTACCACGTAACAGACTGAACTAATAATATTTATCACTCAAATACTGATGATCTAAATACATAGATTAAAAACTAGAATATGCATAGATTAAATTCAATACATTAAAATGGAGACTAAACTACGCATCATTGGCTCATACGTGAGAGGCAGATATCAGGAAGATCTTGCAGAAAAGTTCATGAGAATCATCTGAAATGCTAGTTGGGAGAAGCAGCAAATCTCTGTGATTTTAGCTATATGAGAGGCTGAATTTACAAGAATCATGGCTCGAGACCACAGTAAAAAGGTCCACAAGATTCCATTTTCACAGAAAAAAAAGTTGGGGTGGTAGTGTGATAGGAAGTCTAAAATAGGTGGATCACTGTTCAGGGGCATGCTTGTGCAAGAAGTGAGACACTAGCTCAAAAATACCCAGGACGGGCCAGGAGTTTGGCCTAGTGGTAGAGTGCTTGCCTAGCATGCATGAAGAGCCGGGTTCCATTCCTTGGTACCACATACATAGAAAAAAGCCGGAAGTGGTGCTGAGGCTCAAGTGGTAGAGCTCTAGCCTTGAGAAAGCCCAAGGACAGTGCTCAGGCCCTGAGCTCAAGCCAGTTCCAGGACTGGCAAAAAAAAAAAAAATACCCAGGACAAAAAGAGCTGAAAGAGTGACAGCTACCTGCAACTTTGCAAAACCCTGAGTTTAAACCCCAGTACAGCAGAGTGCAGGGTTAGGGAGGGGGAGAGAAAGAGAGAGACATAAGATTAAATAATAACATAGAAGATACTTATAGACATAAAAAAACACACTTTCAATACAGGACACAGATGCATAGAAGATCAAAAGTAAAAGAATGAAAGCCAAATACCAGTGGCTCACACCTATAAGATCCTGTTATTAAGGAGGCTGAAGTCTGTGGATCATAGTTTAAAGCCAGCTCTGGCAAAAAAATGTTTGTGAGACTCTGCTGTCCAATTAAAGGCCAGAAGTAGAGCTGAGGTTCACGTGCTAGAACACCAGCCCGAGACAATTAAAACTACTGGACAGCGCCCAGGCCGAGTTCAAGCCTCCATACCAACCTAAAACAAAAATGGAAAAGGAAAGGGATAAAAGGATGGAGGTAAACTTGCCATGACTAAAAGAAAGAGAAATAGATGATTCAATATCATATAAAGTCAACTTAAGAGCAAGAAAACTGTCAGACATCAAAAAGAACATTCTCAATCTATAGAGTCAGCTCTCCAGTAAGACACAGCACTCCGTAAAAGAGAATCAAAATACATAAGGCAAAATCCAGTAAAACTGCAAGGAGAGAATAACATGTCCACTATTGCAAGCTAAAGAATTCAACACCACTCTGTCAGTGATAGATACCTCCAGAAGAGAAAAATCAGTGAGAATGGAAATGAACTGCCCTGCTCCATCAACCAATGGGATATGATTGACATTTATAAAATACTTTATCCAATAACAGTGGACTATACTTTCTTCTCAAGCATAGATGGGATATTTGCCAAGAGGAACCTCCTTTTGAGCCACACATGAAACATACCTTACCACGTTTAAGAGAACAGATGTCATGCAAAGCACATTCTCAGACGACAATAGTATTATACCAAACATCAATATGCTTTCATATTGAAATTTCCAAGATATTCAGCCACAAAGCAATACAATTTTACACTGCACACTGTTGGAAAAAAAATCTCCAGAGAAACTTTAAAACATTTCCAATTATGAAAATGAAAGTACAACCTATTGAAATTTGTGAGATGCAGGCAAATTGGTGCTTGAATGGGGATTTATTACCATTGAATGTGTGGATTGGAACAGAAAGCTCTGAGTGCAGTAGCCTAAGTTTTTACCTCAGGGAACTACAGCAGTGAGAATAAATTAAATTCAAAGTAAATGGAAGAAAAGAAGCAATAAATATCAGAGCAGAAGTCAGTGAAATTGAAAACAGGAAAACAATGGAGAAGATTAATCAAGACAAAAGGTGGTTCTTTGAAAGATTAATAAAATTGATAGACCTCTAGCCAGCCTACCCAGGAAAATAGAAAGAAGTCATAAATTACTCATACCAAAAATGAAAGAGAAGTCAAGCCATTCTGTGAACATTAAAAGAATAATAAAATATATTAAGAACAACTCTATCCCCACAGTTTGATAACCCAAACAAAACAAATGTATTTCTTAAAAGACTCACATCTACCCAATTTACACAGGAAAGATGAATATTCAGAGAAAGGACTATGGCTACCAAAATAGTTGAGTCAATAATTAATAACAGTGAAACAATAACCATTACATGTTATCGCCTGTTAAATAGTACATTGGAGGGAGAGAAATAGTACATTGAGGGAGAGAAATAGGGAAGCAGTGTGGATGTCCACAGATTCAGATAGCCTCAACAGTGGAGGTGTGGGGGGAAACAAGGGGGTTGGGGGATATGCGATTCACAGTAACACATTACACACGTTATGAAAGACCAGAAGAGAGAAATCAAGAGCTCCAATTACTAGGCAAGTAATGATAAAGAGATGTAGCGTTAATGATCTGTGTGCTATATTATATGCATGTATTAAAATATCACATTATACCCCACACCTTTGCACAATGCCTGTCCATTAACAAACCATTCTTCATGTTTAAAAAGATGTGTTAATTATGCTGATTTGATCACTACACAAATTTTATACAAAATTCAGATACTCATGGAGTACTCCCATACTTTTATATAATTAAATAAAATACAAAAATAATAATAAGCAGCTGGATTACAAATGCCTGAGAGAACCAACTTAAAATGAGGGAAGGTTTGTTTTCTCCAGTTTTGTCATAGTTTCAAAGTTCCCAGACCATGTTGCTTTGGGCCTTTCATGTTGAGAGATGATGGTAAAAGAAGCCTGTTTCCCTCCTCTTAGCTCCAAGGCAAAAAAAAAAAAAAAGCACGGAGAGGAAAGGGCAAAAATGAAAAGAAAAAGAAGAGTCTAAGATCTGTGAACTGATGGTCAAGCCTATAACATAAAGCTTTTGGAGGACACTCCAGATCCACACCACACCCACGAGTGAGTCCTTGTAAACATTTAATTGTACCAATTATACCGATGTTCTATACTCTGGTCAATAACGGAAGCTAATCCTTAATGAACACTTTACCATCTGCCAGAACAACCAAAGACCACCCTTCCACTTCTCCATCCATGTTCCTATAACCCCTTTCCCCACTTTCCCTTTACAAAATCCCTTACAAGCTCCCTCCAGGCACCCAGCAGTGCCAACATAGCCTCTAGGCTCTGCCCCTTCCCTCCATCAGAAAGTAAATAAACCTTTGCCTCTTAATTTGCCACTCAGATTCTTGTTGAATTTCCTCACACTTTGGTGAATATTGAGCCAGAGGCCCCCAGATTCACCACTTCTCCCCACACAGTCTCATAATTCTGTCCCTTCTGCCTAGAACATCCTTTCTCTCTCCTTGCCAATGTCACCTACACTTCCCAGAGCCCAGCAAACGTTTGTTCCTGGGGGTAGCCTTCCCTGCCTCTCACATTCTCTGAAGTTTATCTTGAAACGTAATAGCCCTAAACACCATGAAGACAACTGCAAGTCTATTTTTAATGCTATTTCGGTATCTCTAAGTAGTTTCACAAAGGAGTTGCCAGTCCTCATGTCAGTTTGTGAGTACAGTGCATCTGGGTCAGTGTATCTCTTCATCATTCTCCCCATCCTTCCCAGCCCACCTGCCCCCTCAATATTCCCAGTTTCCTAGGTATGCATTGGACAAAGGTCATGTTAACACCTGGTGGTATTCTAAGGTTTCATATGGTGAGACTGGGGCCAGAGCTCCCCATCACCCACTGTACTGAATACAATAAAAAACAAGAATAAGGAGGGAGACTTTCTATTTCAAATAAGGGGGGTCTCATATATACCGAGGAAGACTTGAGCATCCCACAAAACTTCCATTCCTTTAAAATCCTGCTGCCATCACCACTCCCTTTGAAACCAAACCCCATGTGAATCGCATTTCTTATGGACTGCAACTGTTTTCCTAAACTGCCTTCAGGTCCCTCCATCACCTTCCTCCTCTTACCAGAATGAGTGAGTCAAAGTTGCTACCGACAGCATGAGAATGAATTTGTCAGCTTCCACTAGGTTTTACAGTGCAATAAGTTAACCACAAATTTGTAGCATGTTTGCACCAGTAAGGCTTTATACTCAGCTACAGCTGCTTCTGCTCCAGGCCTAGGATAACAGCAGCCCTCTGCCTTCATCTCTAACTGGTATCAGAGAAGAGAGAGGAGAGCAAGCACACCAGGCCAACAGCTGCCCAGAGCCTCAACAGAACATCAACCAGGCCCCACCGTACAGCAGATCTGTGGCTTCAGGTGGCAAGAGGAGGGAGTCCAGCTTCTCTCAGGAGGCAGGGAAGGAAGGTGTGCAGGGACTGAGAAGGTTACTTCTTTTGTAGGAAAGCTGGGGACAGCAGTTTCTTGTATAGACAGCAGCATCCGTCTATGTATAGTCAACCCCCTATTTAGGGTGATTCCTCCTAGGCTTTTTCCACTTTAAGATTTGCAGAAGCAAGAGCAGGAGGTTCTGCTGCTGAGCTAGGGTGTGTGGGCATTTAGGAGTACTTGATGCATTTTATTTTCATTTATTTGTGGTGAGAGGCTTAAACTCAGGACCTGATCCTCTCATTTGGCTTTTTCATTCAAGGCTAGTGTCCCACCACTTGAGCCACAGTTCCACTTGCAGATTTGTGCTGGTTAATTGGAGACAAGAATCACAAATGTTTCTCCCTGGCTGGCTTTGAGCCACAACCCTCAGATCTCAGCCTCCCGAGCAGCTAAGGTTGTAGGTGGGGACCTGGTTTAATGTGTTTTCAGTTCATGACACTTTTATCTTCTTATTGGTTTAGCAAGACATTCCCCAGAATTGATGGGGATAGGGGGGGCACTGCATTTGCTGTCTAAAGCAGTTTCCACACACAGGCACAGAGGGAGTCACAAAGATGCCTGTAAGTCTCCCTTAGTCTGTACAGAAAATGTTTGCCAGTCCTGACCTAGATCTTAAAACCAGCTCAAGCCTGGATACAGGAATAGGAGAAAGCATTCAATCTTGGTTCTTTTTTTAAATTCCACACGTCCCACAGCATCACCCCTGTCCCGGCTCTTACTGACTGACTAGAGGGTGAAATGTCCACCATCACAATGTTTGGATTTTATATAGTCTGAATGCTCTTTACATATTACATAGTACTTAAAGGAACCTCTTATTTCTTGGGTGCCTTCATTCTCTCATTGAACATCTTACTAAATCCTGATGCAAAGCAGACAAACAGGAAAAGAGAAGGAAGAATGGAAAAGGGAAAGAGCAAAAGGAAGACAAGGAAGAAGGGAGGGAGGGGAAACGAAAGGGGGAGGGAAGGAAAATGGTTTCTATGTGCATAACTGTTTATGTAGAGCATTCTAACTAATCTACAGAAAAAGTTACCAAATCCAAGAAGTAAGTTTAATAAGATCACAGAACACACAATCAGTATATAAACACAACTGTCATTCTTCAATGAATAGCCACCTAGAAACTGAACAATATAGAACCACATGAACTATGAAACACTTAGGAATGAGGTTGACACAATGTCAGTTAGACATTTCCACTTCAAAGGGCAAAATATTGTGTGGAGAAATTTTAAAAGACCTAGAGCCATCCCTCTCTCTGGACCCAGAAACTCAAGTTCCTTCTGACTGACTTAGAGATTTAATGTAAATCTAAATGCTGAAAGCGATGCCACGTCTTGCAAAAGCCGAGTTTAAGTGAAATCCAATACATGTACCTGTACACGTGTATACATATACACTTTCATCACATGCATTATGTATTGCATCTATACACCTACGTGATCTATGCATTATCCTAACATGCATTACGGGCACACATTTCTTGCGCACATGCCTCTGGGTGTTAACATGAACATTTCAAAAACAGGCGCATGCTTTACATTCCATGAATGTGCATGGGCACTTCAATAGAATGTACCTATAGGTACACATCATGCATATATACACATACATTAAATATATGCACATTTATGCCACATATGTTGATGCATTACATGAATATAGTATGTACATGCATGTGATTTGTCTACATGCATCATAAAAACATTATCCAGATTATAGATGTATATACATACACACATGTGGCATGTGAACATTTATGTTACATGCAGAACATTACATTTGTGAAAACACCCATTACTCACACCAGGCATGCATACATGCATATACATGCAAACACTCAGTAGTCAGCCCTTTGTCCCATTCTCATAAGGTCTGCCTCTCTCTGGTGCCTTAAAGGCAGTAGTTTAAGCATTCTCATTAAATTATTTTCGTGTGTGTGTGTGTGTGTGTGTGTGTGTAACAGTACTGAGGGCTCATCCCTTAGCCTTGTTACTCAAGACTGGTGCTCTACCACTTGAGCCACAGCTGCACCTGCAGCTTTTCTGCATCTTGGGGAGTTTTTCTGCTCAGATTGGCTTTGAGCCAAAATGCTTGTCTTAGCCCCTTGAGTAGCTAGAATTATAGATTTGAATCACCAGCACCCAGCAAGTTTACTTCTCACTCAAGACCAAAAAGTATATTAAAACTCCCAAACAGTAAGTGTACAAAGGTGAAATGGCAAAACACGTTCTTACTTAGTTCTATCTTAGGGCATCCTGACAGTCTAGGCTCACCTCACCTCCCCATTAGCTTAAGCCAGATCTACTGCTAAGTCCATCCAACCTGCAAAACCTCAGGAAATAAAATCAGCACATTTGAATCCAAAAGGCCTCAAGCCGTGGCAATGAACAAACCATCAGCTTACTAACTTCCTTCTTCTTCTATTTTTTGAGGTTCAATTTACTATGCTTAAAAATCTTCAGTTATAAAAATGAGAAAATTTCCCAGACACCTGCAGTTCTAAAGTATGCATGTGATGTGTCCAGAAGGTATCTTTGAAGAGAAAATTAGATTTTTAAATAGAAGCGTTTAACCCACGGGTTCTCTTTCCTCCGCTCAAGGCAAGATATAACAGTGCAAGAGCCAGGAAGATGAGAAACCCACTGCATTAAAAACAATGCTCTTCCACTGAACTAGTAATGGCCTTACTCTGTGATAAGTGGAGCACAGGGAAATTTGGACTAAGTGTGTTGATGTTAATTACTTCTGATGTTAAGTACTCTGATGAGTTCCTATAAGGAACAATGTTTTCTGCCATACTTTGTACCTCTTTCTGAGTAGGACTGATGCAAGAGCAGTATTTCCCAGATTTTTCAGTAACTATGCTACTGTATTAGGATGCTATTTTGTCCAGAATCTTAATCATGCCAATCTTTCAGTAGTCTGGGATTTATCATTTATTCTGAATAAAGATAACACCACTATTGCTGAAAGAACCCTGCTATTAAAAACACTTTGATCCTTTTTGAATCCGGTGCCTTGTCCCTAAGCAAGCATTCAGTAAAAATGTCTTTCTAAATCAGGCACTGATAGCTCTCTCCTGTAATCCTAACTACTCAGGAGGCTAAGGTCTGAGGAACAAGGCTCAAGGCCAGCCCAGGCCAAGAAAAAATTCTGTGAGATTATTTATTACCAGTTAACCAAAAAAAGCCCAAAGTGGAAATGTGGTTCAAGTGGTAGAGTGCCACCATTGAGCAGAAAAGCTCAGTAGGACCTGAGTTCAAGACCCAGAATTATAACACGTGCACATCTGTGCACATGCTTGTGCATATTTTACTCATGTTAGGTACAGTAGAATCTCTAGGAGGATCACAAGTTCTTGCCTTTGTCTTGGTTGACATGTGACAGGGCCTGCACATCTCATTTTACACTTCTCACCACAGAAGTAAAGTTCACCATGAATATTATAATTCTGCCCTACTAATGTGTGGCTTTCCATACATACTCAGAAAATAAAACTGGATTAATTTTTCCCTTCAACTTTCTCCTGTTTACCTCACGGGTTTTAAGGATGAAATATAAAAGCAGAAATGGGCTCAAGAAAAAAGCTTTAGCAAGTAGAGCATGAGTACCCCCAATCCAAGATAGATTCTGAAATAAAAATGTCCCAAAAATCCAAAATCCTTTGGATACAGACAAGACACCATAAATGGAAAACCCTACACCTAATTTCACAAGGAATGTCAAAGGAAAAACAGTCACACCAAAGATACTGTGTGTGAATTTACCTGCATGCCATGTGCATAAGGTATATTTGAAATGCAAATAAACTTTGAGCTTAGACTTGCGACCTATCCCTAAAATACCGTATTACATAAGTGCAAATATTCTAAAATAAAAATAAAATCAGAAGCACTCGTGGTCTTAAGCATTTTGGATAAAGAATATTCAACCTGGATTTCTTAAAACTGCATAGCCATGATAATATCAAAAATGTGTTAAATCACTCAATTCCATATACTTGGAAAATCAAGAAGGAAAAAAAAAGCCACACCTAATCACATTGTGGTAAAACTGTGGGGCTTCAAGAGTGAGAGGAAAAGTCCGTAAATCTAAAAAATCAATCCAAAACAAAAGACTAAGTTTAAATGGTGTGATTTTGAAGACGTTGTAGAAATAAGCTAAGATCTGGGAGGGTGGAGTGATGCTGACAGAGGGAAGTCATTGTCTCCTCTAATCAACAGAATGTAGAAGACTTGAGCAGGAAAAACCAGCTTAGATGAGGACCCCAGGCAGACAGAGAGACAGAGCCTAGTAGAAGCCAAACATCACTGTATCTGAAGCCTCTAAAGGTGGATGTGGGGGGGAGGAGTGGGGGGGAGAAGAGAAGCAAACAGAAGCAATCTAAGATTTGGCAAGGGGCTTCCAGCTGGACATATGGTCACCCCTAGCCAGCCCATTGGTCTCCGACCCAACAGGAACTGTCCCTTCTTTCACAGAACTTTTAACTTTGCTCTTTCCTCCGGGTGGTACTCCCCTCCTCCTCCAGTGAGCAAGGCTCGCTTCTCTTCTCCATTTTTGCCTATAGCACTTTCTCCACGAGGCCATCTGTGCAGCTTTACCTGAAGTTGCTGAGCCACAGCCACAGGCTCCTCCTCCTCCCTCCACATTTCTCATCTCCAAGGCCCCCAATCCCACCGCCCAGTGGGCATATTTCATTTATTGGTTGTGTTGATGATGTCTCTCCTTTATGGAATATAAATGCCCTTGAGCGAAGATTTTCTTGGCATTATTCATACTCACATTCCCAAGGAACCTGAAAAAAAAGAACATTGATTTCCTGAAGAAGAAGATTTCTATTTCCTGGCTAGTTTTCATTTATACAAAAGAAAAATACTATGCTCGTGCATAATAATGTCTTTACCTGCTGTTCTAGAATCCAACCAGCCAACTACTCTATTGTTAGTTTTAAGGGGACTACTGAGAGGATTCTCCCAATATTTTACAATAATGTCAATTTCCCTTCCCTGAGGCATGAACCCCAGACCTACGTAGCCACTTAGTAAATAGTAAGAATATTTACAACTCAGACTGAAGTGGAAGGAAAAGTCCAATCTGACTCAAGTAGTAGAATATGAGCCTCCAGGGGCAAAAAAAAAGAAAAGAAAAGAACATAAGCACAAACATAAGGCCCTGAGTTCAAGTCCCAGAGTCAGCCCCTTCCCCCAACAAAAAAAAACAATAACAAAAAAAAATCCCATACATGGTCAAAATCTAAGCCATTCAAATAAAATTGCCACTGTAGGATAGTTCATATACAGGCTTGAAGCATGCCCCTGAACGAAGTAAATCATCACAAGTCATTGCCCAGCCCCAGCCCCCCTGCATACCAATCTGTAATACCCCACCTCCACTGGCTCATCCTCCCTTTCTCTTTCTGTACCCCTCTACCTCCTGTATCCCATAGTGAACCCACTCTCGACCTAATCCCTGCCTCCTCCGCTCATTAATTACACACTCAGGTCTCTGCTCCAAATGATGGCAACGTCCAGAAATCACCAACAAAAATAAGTGAACTTTGCAGTAATCTGCATCTCCCAGCAGAAATGCTCTTCCCGTGACTTTCAGTTTTTATCTAGCTTTCTCTCTGTGTCCTTCTCTCTCTCCTTCCCCTCTCCTCCCTTTCTCTTCTCTCTCTCCCTTTGCCTCTCTCCCCTCTCTCCTCTCTCAGTTTCTCTCTGTGTGTCTCTGTCTGTCTGTCTGTCTGTCACACACACACACACACACACACACACACACACACACACCCTGTTTTCTTATGTTGCTAGGGGCCAAACTCAGGTTCTCACGCTTTAGCCTCATTGCCCTGTCTCATCTAGGCTATTTACGGCTTCTATTAGATTATTCTTTTTATGTATTATGAATGAGTTTTTACATTATACATTGAAAATGATTATGCCTTGTACAAAGAAATGATTTATACATGCATTTTTCTATGAAGCCAATGTTCTGAACTCTTCTTCTAAGTGATTGAAATAATTCCCACAGGTCTCTTTTCAAAATGTTTTCAGAGATAGGAAGCTTTATTGTAATCACAGCAAAGAAAGCGGGATTTAATAGTATTAAACCTTCTGTCTTGTCAGTTTATCTGTTTTGAGGAGGGAAGTGGGGGCAGAGAAATGGTGGCACAAAGGGTGAGCAAATGCATCAGTGATACTCAGTTCATTGTCACTATGTTGAAAGTGAACTAAGCAGCTTGTGGGTGGGGACAGGAGTGAAAAACTGGGAGAAGGCAAGGGGAGAGGTGCCACTGTCCCAGAAGAAACGAACTCTTTGCCTGATTTATGTAACTGTAGCCCCTCTGTGCATCACTTTTACAATAACACTAAAAATAATATATTTTTTAAAATAGAAGCCGGGAATGAACTTGACCCTCTGTAGGCTACCCTTCTGCCCCACTGATTTCATCACCGTTTCTTAGGGCACCCCTTCAAGTCTCCTAAACTCTCTGTGATGAGCTTCATGGTTGGACATGTCCTGGCACATTTTTCTGCCAAACAGAACCCAGGGCTACCACACCTGCTGGGTCTTCTCACTTGAAGGTGTCTTCTAGATAAGCCTAGAATTTCTTTGGAACAGATGTGACTTGTGTGTGAGGCACCAATTTGTCTTTGAAGGGCTGAGATTTGCTCTATCCTAAGTCTGACAGCACCTCCTCTAGTTTAGTGTTCCTTTCCAGTACAGGCATACCATGAGCTTTAAGAAGAGATGAGGCACAGTTAAAGAGAAGCGCTTTGCTCTTATAAACTCCTAGCCACAATGCACAGTGGTTGTTCCATTTGATGGGGACCTTCTGAAGAGCAGGCATAGGGCAATCTGAAGGATGTGAATGAATAGTATTCAATCAGATAGGCCAAGGACAGAGGAATTCTTTCCACCACGTCCTTCCCTCGAACCAGAGAGAAAATAGCCTGAGATAAACCTATCACAAGAAGAGGCCGAGATGGACCAAGAATACGATTGAGAAGTGGACCAGCAGCCCTGATGCCCCATCTACACCACCCCACCATCCAAAGATGGTGGTGTAACAGTTAGGTGTCTTCTAGTTTCATGTCTATATCTACTGCTAGGCACCAAAACCACTCCCAGTGATGCTCTGAAACGTTATGACTTGAGGTACTCTCACCCTGTCCCCACCCAAACATAAAGATCCATTGTTGGATTCATTCAGTAAATTCTTTACCACTTTGTAGGTGGTGCCCTTTCTCTAGACTGCAAAGACTGCTTAGGCCACTACCACCACAACAAAGACAGATGAATTCAACCATTTACAATCTGCACATCCCTAATCCAAAACTCCAAAAGCCAAGGTGCTTCATCACCTAACACAGTTTTTAAACCTTAACCTAGCCTCAAAGGAAAATTTCCATGCCATGAAATTGTCTCATGGACAAAATCATTTAAAACATTGAGTTAAATTAACTTTTAGTCTCCAAAGGCACAATAGAAACAAAATTTCAATGATTTTTTTCATTTGGACTTGATTCTCAGGTCCAAAATACCTTGTTATGTATATGCAAGTATTCCAGAAATTTTTTTTGTCTCAACTATTCGTTCAGATAAATAATATTTTATATACAATTTCAGAATGACTTCAAGATGTTTTTCAAGGCAAGCACCTAAGAATGAAGCCAAATCTGGAAAAAAATAGTTATTTTTTTTCCTTTGGTACCCAGGCTCTTCCACCTCAAGTACACAATCAGCCACCCTAACCCTAACCGTTAACATGGTGACTCTCCTCTAGTCACAGTGCATGTGATCTCCACTGGCAGTGAGCAGATCTCTACTTGCATTTAGAAGACCACAAAATGACTACACTCATCCAGGCAGAGAGCTTAAGACAGAAATCCTCTCCTTCCTGGCATTTTCTCCTCCCACCATCACCAGCTTTAGATGAGATCATAAATAATGTGTGAGGACGTTATTCAGACTCACATCTCTTTGACAAAAGCCTGACAGAACAACTTAAAGAGGAAAGGTGCCTCCGTGGCTCACAGCCCCCTGGTAACTGCCTGGGGCAGTCAGTCCCCTTGTTTCTAGGAGTGGTGAAATGAAGCATAGTGATCATGAGAGTGTAGAGGGGAGCAAACTCAATCACCCCATAGCAGCCAAGAAACACAGATATAAGAAAGAAGTGGGGGACAAGCCTCCAAATCCAGGCCCCCAGGGACTTATTTTCTCCAGCTTCAGAGCTCACCTTCAGAACCTCACACAAAAGTGCCACGAGCTGGGTACTAGGCATTCAGTACATGAACCATTAGAAGAACATTTCATAATCAAACCGGTAATAGGACAATGGCCTTTCCAGAAGAAACAACCCTCAGATACGATCTTGGGTTTGCCCGCCATTATCTTCTCTGCCTCTGGGTGGCAGCATCTAACTCATTTCTCAGGCAGGTTGGTGAAGGGAGGCCCAGGGCCTCAGGATGCAGGTGGGAACACATGGTTTTCCCTCTGGAGGGATCTACCCCCCCAGGGCTTTTCTCCAGCCTTGAGAGTGCTGAGGCCGACTGGGCCCTTTTATTCTGTGCAGCAGTCTTTCAGTCTGAAGTGGAGATGAGGGCTCTGTGACCATCTGGTGAGAAGTGTCAATGGACAAATGAACTAGAAAAATACCAGATATTTACTGAGTGCAACCAATGTTCAGAGTCAAACAGACTCATGGAGCTTTCAAACCCACTCAGAGCAAAAATGCCATCTTCCCTCTGTCACGGATGGCTAAGGAGCATACCTGAGAGACAGCTAGGCCTCATCCCATGCTAAGAGGTGAAGATGGCAGTTTAGGTAGAAGAACGAAATGAGGTATGTGAATCCTTACAGAAGTAATTCAGATTTGAGACTTGGGATGAACAAGATTATCTGGAAGAAATAAAGTTCATTATAAACATAAGCTATATGAAACTGGTTAGGGAAAATCTCAACTCTGTCTCTCATTTGTCTCTCTCTCTCTCTCTCTCTCTCTCTCTCTCTCTCTCTCTCTCTCTCTCTCTCTCTCTCTCTCTCTCTCTCTCTGTGTGTGTGTGTGTCTGTCTGTCTGTCTGTCTGTCTCTGCCTCTGTTTCCCTGTCTCTCTAACTCTGTCTTCTATCTATCTGTCTCTCTCTTTCTCTCTGGTCTCTGTCTCAGTCACTGTCTCTGTCTCTCTCACACACATACACACACACAAAGTCAAAATAAGGCTTGAGAAAGAGGAGTTGGATAGAGTTACACACAAACATTTGGAGAAGACAGACTGATAAAAGTGTCTTAAAAAAATCCTGCCACAATGGAATTCTATGCTGCTGTCAGAAAGAATGACATCGACCCATTTGTTAGGAAATGGAAAGACTTAGAAAAAATCATATAAAGTGAAGTAAGCCAGACTCAAAGGAACTTAGGCTCAATGGTTTCCCTCATTCGTCATAATCAGTAGAAACCTTGGGCTCTACTAGCAGAGATCTGCAATAGAGCAAAACCTTGATACATAAGGCCATATAGTATGAAGCTAATTGAAAGGACCTCCAGGATATTGAAACAAAAGCCATATAACGAATGATTGTTGTCCTTAATGTACTAAGTTATCCCTCATCTCCTTTGCTGTCCCTTCGGTATCTCATATTGCTACAGTATCTCACTTTGTTATCTGATATATTGAATTTATTTGTATTTGGTTATCTGAAACTTGATAGGGAAGGGGGGAAGACCAATACGGGGAGTGGGTGGTGGGTGGGGGGAGGGTAATGGGGACCAAGACATGTGAAAGGTTATCAATGTATGTGAATTAATGCACCTTCTATCTGGCAAATATCATGTAACCCTTTTATTAATTACAATAAAAATATATTTAAAAAATCCTGCCAACCTCCCTGCAGATTTGTTCCTCCAGTTTCTCCTCTCATTAGGCAATGGCAGAACCGAAGGCTGGGGAGTGTGACCCACGATGTGCCCCTCACAGGTCTGCCAGGCAGGGCTGCTCTGCAGAAGGTAATTGAAGAAACCCCACCAGGAACCAAGAAACCACACAAGTTGACACCAGATGGGAAGGACCCACTCACACATGGGAAGACTTAAGCAGAGCCCTCTATTCAAATACAGGTTTCCTTTTAAAACCCTGAAAAAGGAAATTAAAGCAGAACTGAGGAAATGGAAAACCCTTCCCTGCTCCTGAATTAGAAGAATTAACATTGTGAAAATACCAATCTTGCCAAGGGCTATCTACAAATTCAGTGCAATGCCCATCAATATCCCATTCTTTAAAGAAATAGAAAAGGCAATCCAAAATTTCATATGGAATATTCCATATTTCATATGGAATAATAAAAGACCCCATATAGCAAAAACAATTCTCAGCAGAAAGAATAGTGAAGGAGGAATTTCAATACCAAACTTTAGGCTCTATTACAGAGCAATAGTGACCAAGACAGCTTGGTACTGGCACAAGAACAGGCCTGAGGACAATAGGAATAGAACTGAGGATCCAGATATTAACCCACAGACCTATGACCAACTAGTCTTTGATAAGAGAGCCAAAAAAAATAGAATGGAAGAAAGACAGCTGCTTCAACAAATGGTGCTAGCAGAACTGGTTAAGCACCTGCAGAAAACTAAAGTTGGATCTTTCTTTGTTACCCTGCACCAGGATTAACTCCAAATGGATCAAAGACCTCTAAGTAAAAGCCAATACACTGAAAACTTTACAAGAAGGAATAGGAGATACACTAGATCTCCTTGGCACAGGTTGAAACTTTCTTAGTAAGGACTCAGAAACACCTCAAATCAGAGAAAGTCTGGATAAGTGGAACTGCATTAAATTGCAGAGCTTCTGTATGGCAAAGGACATAGCTAGCAAATTAACTAGAAAGCCTAAGAGTGGAAGAAGATCTTCACTAACTACACAATAGACAAAGGCCTCATATCTAAAGTGTATCAACAGCTCAAAAAATTGAATCACTCCAAAACTAATCGCCAAAGAAACAACCATCCCATTAAAAGATGGGCCAAAACCTAAAGAGAGTCTTCTCTGAAGAAGAAACAAAAATGGCCTATAGACACATGAAGAAATGCTCAACATCTCTGGTCATAAAAGAAATGCAAATCAAAACAACTCTAAGATTCCACCTCACTCCAGTTAGAATGGCCAGGATCAAGAAATCTAATAACAACAGATGCTGGAGGGGATGTGGCCAGGAGGGATCACTACTACACTGTTGGTGGGAGTGCAAACTCGTTCAACCATTATGGAAAGCAGTGTGGCAGTGCCTCAAAAGACCAAACACAGAGCTCTCCTATGACCCAGCAATTCCACTACTTGGCATTTACCCACTTGTCTAGAAACAAGGACAGACTAAATCCACTAGCACAACAATGTTCATTGCAGCACTATTTACCATAGCAAAAATATGGAACTGTTGTGCCAAGATTGTCCCATGTTCTGGGAATGACCCCTTCCCCCCTTGTTTAGGGCCCGTGTGATTGAACCCCAGGTGGTAACAGCTTGGTACTCAGCGGTTAGACACCTGAGTTCTAATTTGACTAGTGGTTAATTGTGATTCTCCTTTAAAGGTAGTGTAAAGTTCTTGCTCAGGGCCTTTCAGTGCTGCCGGCTGTTGGTACGCAGAGGCCTGAGTCCGGACTAGAAAATAAGTAAACCCCTGCTTTTTAGCTTTGGCTGTGGTCTCTGGTAGTCTTTTTGGGGTTCTAGAAATTCGGGTACAACAGAAACAACCCAGATAGATGCCCCTCAGTTGATGGTATTTATACACAATGGAATTCTATGCTGCTGTCAGAAAGAATGACATCACCCCATTTGTTAGGAAATGGAAAGACTTAGAAAAAAATCATATTAAGTGAAGTAAGCCAGACTCAAAGGAACATTGGCCCAATAGTCTCCCTCATTTGTCATAATCAGTAGAAACCTTAGGCTCTCCTAGCAGAGATTTGCAATAGAGCAAAACCTTGATACATAAGGCCATACAGTATGAAGCTAAATGTAAGGACCTCCATGATATAGAAACAAAAGCCAAATAATGAGTGATTGTTGTCTTCGATGTACTAGGTTATCTCTCATCTCTTTTGCTGTCCCTTGGTTATCTCGTATTGTCACAGTATTTTACCTTTTTATTTGATATATTGTATATATGTTTATTTGGTTATTTGAAATAGGATAAAGAAGGGAGGAAAGCAAGATGAGGGGCTGGGGTGGGGGGAGGGAATGGGGACCAAGACATGAGAAAGGGTATCAATGTATGTGAAGTAATGCACCTTCTATCTGGTGAATATAATGTAACCCTTCTATTAATTACAATAAAAATATATGAGAAAGAAAAAAAGAATACAGAATAACATACCAATAAATTGGATGGCCCCGCAGGGGTAGTAAATAAGTTGAGAGAATCTCTGATTAGACTTCAAAAAAAAAAAAAAAACAAAACAAATACAGGTTTCCTGCTGTCCCTCTAGTGGCTTGTATGCTGTGAGTTCCCCACACGAGCAAGAGCAGGGTCTTCACTGTTGTTTTCTGAGGCTCAAGGTGAATTGCTCATCAGGGGTGAGAATCCACGGTGTAAATGGAGAGCCAGGCTTGGTAAAGAACATGAGATTATGTGGGGTAACAGCATACCAGGGGCCAGTAATTAAAAGGCCCTAACCATGCCTAGGGGTTCTAGAAAAACTAGTTATGCAGTGATGGAATTGGTCATTGAGTTGGTGAGAAGTTGGTTTAAATGTGACTTGTGCCACGCACCAGGGGTTCATATCTGTAATTCTAGCTATTTAGAAGTCTGAGAATTGCAGTTTGAACCCAACCTGGTCAGGAAAGTCCCTGAAACTTTTTTCTCTAATTAACCACCAAAAAGCTCAAAGTGGAGTTGTGACTCCAGTGGTAGAGCACCATTGTTGAGCAAAATAGCTAAGTGTCAAGACTCAGAACCTACGTTCAAGCCCTGGTACTGGAAATAAAGTAAGTAACTAAATAAATACCAGTATGGAAGTAAATAAACTGAATATTATAGAAACCAGATGATTGCTGGTGGATGAGCTCCGTAATCCTAGCTACTCAGGAGGCTGACGATTTGAGGATTCTTATTCAAAGTCAACCAGGGCATTCTGAGACTCTTATCTCCTGATATCCCACAAAAAGCCACAATGGAGGTGTGGCTAAAATGGTACAGTGCTGGGCAAAAGCACATGACCCTGAGTGTAAACTATAATACCAGCACTAAATTTAAAAAAAAACTCAGAGAAATCAAATGTGTCAAGGGTCAAAAGTGGACATAGAGTCTAATAAAACCCTTTTGCTGATTTATGAATGTGGAGAAAATCTTTAAACGAGTCTGAATGTGAATGAATGAAAAGCTCCGACCATTGGCTATTGGGATTGGATTTCACTGGGGGTTCAAGGAGCCTGAGACAGGGAAACTCAATGTTTTTGTCTCAAACTCTTGTTGCCCAGCCTTTCTGGCATGTTCTAAGCCAACCATCAAGTCCTTAGTAGGAACTTGGAGTGCTCAGAGAATTATGGAAAGGCCACTCTTGAAAGCCTCCAGACAGCCATGGAGTCCACTCAATTCCTGTGGTGAACTCCACTCAATTCCTGTGGTGAACACACACCAGGCTGTGTGGAGTGCCCTTGTCACACCCACCAACCACAGATGCTCTGGACTGCTTGGTTCCCCATAGTAAAATCTAGCCACCCCCCAGTGTTCCCCCAGAGGGAACACTGTCCTCTGTCTCTCTAGGGCTCACCCAACTCAGAGGCTGTCTGCACAGCCCACGGGCTAGGGCTTGGAGATAGTTGGGAGGTGACCCCCCCCAAGGGGCTCTGTGAGTTCCTTCTGGCTTTCTTTTTTCTCCTCCTGCGAACTGGGAGTTTTCATCTACCAAGCTAGCTCAAAATCTTACAGAATACAAAAAGAACTATGGTGCTTAGTGGTCCAGACAGTTCTGTGTCCCTTGTTTGTCTGGATTCAGATTGCCCCACACACCTGTATCCAAGTCCAACTGCGCTATGTTTAAGGATTGACTTTTGCCAACAGCAGGTATAATCACATGATTTCTCACCACATAGTCCCAGCTAGCCATTTTCTCTACTCCCTTTGAAACGCAAGACATATTCTTGATAGTTTTCCTTTGCAAACTCTCATAAAGGATCTCTAAACAGAATTTATAACACAATCAGCTTGAGATTAACAATATCAATCTCACTTTCCTTTTTCACAGAAGCCGCAGCCTTAACAGTGGGTCCACTTTGCTATATTTATTGTCTTGTTATCTGTAAAATTTACCATAAATCTGGAGGCAATTACAACAGTTTCTCATACAGCGCCCATTATTTCAGCTTCTGAATGGATAGAGACTTTCCTAAGAAAATTTAAAAGCTTCCAACAATGTATCATATGTATGACTGCTACTTTATCCTTATTTCTAGATGCTATAGCTACCAAAGGAAGACACAGGGCTGGACATAGAGTGGAGTTTTTATATGAATGCTATCTCCAGAATTGGTCTGAAATATATGGTTCTTACTTTCAAAGCAGTTGTTAACTAATTGATGACACACAAGAACACAGCTCAATAAAAGCAACGTTTTGTGTGTGTGTTCTTATTTATATTTCTAAGAGTATTTAAAAATTTTTGGCAAGGATCAGATCTGCCCTGAACACTTTGCTAGCTGCTAAAGAAACAAAGATGAAAAGCAGGAGCTTTAGACTGAAGAGGTAGAAAGTTCCTGAAAGGGGAAAGGAGAGAATGCAGATACAGGAATCAAACCTCATAAATTGAGATGCTCAAATTCCTGTAGCAGGTGTTATTGCTTTTGCATAATTACCACTTTGTGGACTCCCCAGACCCACGCAAGCAGGTGCTGGGATCTGAACAGCTCAGGGACTGCCCCCCATAGGGGTTGGTTTTCGGTCTTTTGTGAAGAGTGGATTGTCTCCAGTAGCTGATTCAAACTTCATAATTTCCTGCTTCTTTCCCCAAGTCAGTTCAGAAGATCTAGGGGGCAAGGACAGCAGAAGCCTCTTTCTGGAACATGGCAGACCCCACCCCAATTCCCAGCAAGGAACAAGGAGCCCCTGGACCTAGAGCAGTGATTCCTGTTACCTCGTTCTGGGTTCTGGGTGATACTGGTCTATCATTCCTTGGACCTAGAGGAGCTTGTGCTAGCAGCTTCAACTTCTCAAGAGAATTTGCACTGAAAATAAATTCCTTTGCTTGTTTTCAATATGAGCCAGTCCTGTCAGGTATAAGACTGGGGACTTCTTAGGCAAAAGAGAATTTATGATAGGCAAAAGAGAATGGGAAAAAGAGAATTTTATCTCTTGTGTTTCCCAGAAAGAACTTCCCACCCTTGAAGGAAGCTGAAACCTTTAAGAATGTTACTCTTACCACGAGCCCTGTGTGATCTCTTCCCCTCCAAGGCCCAGCGCTGTGGGGACACATGGCTAGCAAGGCCCAGCCAGGCTCTCACACTGAGGCAAGGTCAGAATCACCCGAGACTTTGCTCGTGTGGTAATTTCCCCTCCCATCCAATTTCGCTCTTGAGGTTTATGATTAGAAAAACTGTTCAGAGGAAATTCCGGAAATGTCCAATGGATAAGTTATGAATTGCTCGCTGCTCCATCAGCCATACCTCAAGTGCATCTGTGCTGGATGCCCAAATGTGGCCACTCTGTGGCCACTTGGGGTAAGAGACGCCTGTGGAAATGCCACTTGTTTTAAGAAATCCCGTAGCCACTGAGGAGGCTGAGATCTGAGAATCTCAGTTCCTAGCCAGCCCGGGCACACAAATCCAAGAAACGCTTATCTCCAATTACCCACCGAAAAGCAGGAGGTGGAGATATAGTTCAAGTGGGAGAGCATCAGCTATGCACAGAAGAGCTCAGCAAGAGCATGAAATCCAAAGTTCAAGCCTCAGTACTGGCAAACAAGGAAAAGAGAGAGAAGGGGAAGGAGGGAGAGATGAAAGGAAGTAAGGAAGGAAGGAAGGAAGGAAGGAAGGAAGGAAGGAAGGAAGGAAATAGAAACATATTTTACTTAAAGATGACCTATTTTCTTTTCCTATTAATAATGTTTCATAGCATTATTAATTAGTATTAGTGCTATTGTTCATCTCTCCCTGTGCCTAGATTCTATGGGAAAGGGCATAGAATACACAGGCTCAGAGAAGTTTCAGGAATCCACAAAACATCTTGGAACACAGCCTCCCCGGATAAGGGGGTGTTGAGGTGTTCAGCCACACCCTAACATGACTGCCTTGGAAAGTCACAGTGCAGGGGAGAGGGGTGCAGGGGGAGCTGAGCGCTTGCATTTGTAGCTTCCAGACAATGAAGACGGTGCTCCAATGTATTTGTGGATGGTAAGTTAATGTGCGTGCTCATTTTAAGTCTTGAAACGAAAAGCCTTTCGCTATTCATCTTTTTTAAACCTCAAGTTCTAAGCCATAGAAGTTGGAAATGTTTTCACGTTTTTCTTTAATTCCACATGTCACTGACAGCAGCAACCACAGGAAAGAACAGGAGACCTAGCCAAAGAGTTGAGGTTTGGGGTGCTACTCCTGCCATCACATCCTAAGTTGCCATTAACAAGAGTTTGGTTTGAGCTCAGTACAGGAGGAGGAGTGACTATAAATCAGTGCAGAGACTAGGATATCAATCTGTATAGAGATTGAGGTATCAATCTATCTTGTGGCTACAACCAATAATATGAGCATAACCTGCATGCATAGACATAATTGACTTCCTTATTGTCAGAGAGCAGGAGGGACCAATAAAACATTCCATCCATGAAACAGAAATCCATCTTATTTCCCAGCTCTCAAGCTTTGAGTGTTCAAGCCGCTCTGATTTAAACACATTCAGGGAAGTCACGGTTACTTCTGACAGCCTTGACCGTCTGGGCTTCCTTGGGCTCAGCCTCAGCTCTCTGGGGGCACTTGCAGCTGGCACTCCAAGCTCTTCAACCCTTTCACAGGTGCTAGCAAAGGCCCTCACATCCATCTTTAGCTTGGAGCAGCACATTAGTAGGAAAATTTTCATTCTCTTAGTGTTTTCGACTAGTAGAGATTAATTTCATCAGCTAGAGTCACACACTGCACTCATTATACTCGCTTTACTGAGTTATGGCAAGTTGGAAAGATGATTTGTACCAACAAAATGCTCCCTTGTTAGTAACTGAGGATGTAGATGCAATTCTGCCATGATGCACCAGGGGGCAGCAATGCTGACTACATTTCACAACCTCCAAGAATGAAATAGAAACATTGAATATCATCCAGCGACTGCTTGAACAAAACAGTAATCATATATTCAAAATCCTTATATTCATAAGAACGTATTCATCATGATTCATGACTGTAAACCAGATAGTTATATTTCCAGAGTTGATTAGAAATAAGAGAGAGCAAAAAAATAGTTGTATAGAGCATAATTATAAAATGTAAGTTATATAAAACATAACTAAGTCTTAGGAATATATATATGTCTTAGCAAACATTGTATTTAAAATAAATATGCCACATGAGTCCAGTTGAAATATTAATATTAATATTAATATAAAACTCTGTGCATATTAAAAATGTTTAAGCAATGTGTTGCTTTCTTGTGTGAGCTGAGATGTTCCCATGAAATGTCATTTGTCCTGTTGCCTGCTCCTGGCACCATTGGTCTGTGTGCTCATACCCATCCAATCCTTAGTTTCAGAAATGGAAAACGCACCTCTTGACTCTGAACGTGTTTGTTTTCTTGTTTTGAGGGAGGGTGGTTGTGTCACTCTCCATTGCCTTTTTGTTCCTGGCTGCTGTGCTATCTCTTGAGCCATACTCGTCCAGATTTTGCTGGCTCATTAGATGTAAAAGTCTATTTTCCTGTCCAAGCTGTCTTAAACCACAAGCCTCAGATCATAATCCTGAGCTAGTTAGTATTACAGAAGTGAGCCACCAGAGCTCCATCTCACTTTCAAATATGCATAATCTTTCTCACCTGTCCCTTCTCTTCCTCCACCTTGCCCAAAGCCAAGCTTCCTACCACAAGCTATAGACCACACTTTTCCCCCCTGACTATTAAAGAGTTCTTCCAGTCACTTAGTTCATTATCTGAGCATCTCCTGGCCCACGATCAGTCTTAACAACTGACTTTCAAGATATGGGCATAACCACAGAAATGGTCCCTCCAGCTTGGCCTCCTCCTCACATCCACTGCCCACTAAAGCACCCTCCTCTTCCTGGCACATCCTAGACCTTGTCATCCTCCAAACCCTGCCTTTTCGTAATCTTAGTCTCGAGTACCTCATCCTTTGACCTCACTGACTGCCTGCAATCCACCATGAGCCTGTCTCCTCATAAAGCGCTTTTAGCTCTGTCTTCTCCTTTCTCCTCCAGTCCCATCTTGGATTTCCGGGCCCACCATGGCAACCCTTGCTCTCTGTATATACATGATGGGTTTTATTTCTGCCATTATTACCCAGACGTGTTAGTCTGGAATAACCCCATAGCTTCTACTTGTGTCTCACCTGTGCCTGTATACCTGCACATACCACAGAAAGCTCTTATGTGGTCTAATAGCATCACCTACATGCATGACCTTTGATCTCACAGGAGTCTGGGTGCTGCCTGGATATCTCATGTTCTCTCATCCAGGGCAGCTTCACTTCACATGGAGCCTGTATCTTCCTTCCCCTCTGTCCCCACAACACTCTTCTCCCGCCTCCCTTCCCCAATGAACTCACAATGGTTTTTTTTTGCAGTGAGCAAATCAATCAAAAGAATGTCTTTAGCCTGGCACCAATGGGCTCATAGGACAACTACTCAGGACAATGTGAGGATCAAAGCCAACCTGGGCAGAAAAGTCCGTGGGACTCTTATCTTCAACTATCCACCAAAAAAGCCAAAAAGGGAGCTGTGGTTCAAGTGGTAGAGTGCTAGTCTTAAGTAAAACAAAAGCTCAGAACAGTTTCCCACCTCTGAGTCTGTATAAACAGAGAGAGAGAGAGACAGAGAGACAGAGAGACAGAGAGACAGAGAGAGAGAATGTCTCTACCTGCCTGCCCACCTGTCTCTTGATTTCCACTAAGCTCCCCAACCTCTCCTCCCAAATTCCTCTGAGTGACCAAATTCCATCCCTCCTGCCATCTAAGACCAACAATTTTGTCCTGACCCTCCCTCTCCTAGGTCACTTCCTTCGGAACACAAAGACATTATCTTTCTCATCCCAGAAAAAAAAAAAGATGGGAAGGAGGTGGAAAGGGAAAGACCTTCCTACACATTGAAGGTCCTTGCAGCTTCTTTTCTGATCCTCTTAGAAGAAACACATGCCAAGGATTTCTTTAGACTTCTCACTTGGACCACATATCATCCTCTCTCTCTCTCTCTCTCTCTCTCTCTCTCTCTCTCTCTCTCTCTCTCTCTCTCTCTCTCTCTCTCTCTCTCTCTCCCTCCCTCCCTCCCTCCCTCTCTTCCCTTCCCTCCCTCCCTCCCTCCCTCTCTTCCCTTCCCTCCCTCCCTCCCTCCCTCTCTTCCCTTCCCTCCCTCCCTCCCTCCCTCTCTTCCCTTCCCTCCCTCCCTCCCTCCCTCCCTCCCTCCCTCCCTCCCTCCCTCCCTCTCTCTCTCTCTCTCTCTCTCTCTCTCTCTCTCTCTCTCTCTCTCCACTCGCATTTTTGTCCCCAGCACTCCCAAAACTGGCTCTGGCCACCTGCACACTGCTGAATCCCAGGCCACTCTGGGCAGCTTCCTTCAGTGTTGGACATGATTGACAGGCTTTTCCATGTGGAAACACCAAACCACTGCTCTCCCCTCTTCCTGTGTCAGCCAGCACTGCCACAACTTCAGAAATGGAGTGCAGCAATCCTGAAGTTCTCATAGGTCCAGAGGGCAAAAGTACTCCAAGGGCAAGATTGATGGTACATCGGCTATCTGTTGACGACCCTCTTGCTAATTTGTTTTCTTGCTTACTTTTCTGCATCCGCCTGCCCACTTTCCCCAACACCTGCTGTTGAAGACACTATATTTTTTTCCACTGTATGACTTCGGCCCCTTGGTCAAATATCAGATGACTGCACGTATGTGATTTTATTTCTTGGTCTTCTGATCTGTTTCACTGATCTTTGGGTCTACTTTTGTGCCAGTACCAAGCTGTTTGGTCTGTGCTTGGACCCTGAGTTGGATTTCACCCTGCGGAAGGCTGGCGCTTAGCCACCAGCTTGCACATATTTGGCCCTGGCCTAGTTCACTGGAACTCTGCCCTGTGTCAGCAAGCTCTCCTCAGACTGGGGATGCATTCAGTGTGGTCTGAGGGGAGGACTGGGGTAGATTCAGGCCTCTGGGGAGGGCATGGGCTTCAGAAGGGACAAGCTTCCATGGGTGTGCAGGAGATTGTCTGTGCTGTTTCCTAGCAGGTCGGGTGTTCTTGCCAATACGCAGGGCCACAGAGGAGGCAGAATCTGTGCCCACCCAGAATGCATCCCGGTAGTCTTGTGCTGGAAGCTGACAGGTGTGGAAGTGGCGGAGAAGCACTGTGGCCTCTTTGTCCTCAGTGTGGTGCCCCTTCTTGGGAGGGGTCAAAACCTCTCTCAGACAACACCAACTCTAGCCTCCCATAAGGGGTGTTCATGAGAGGCACGCAGTGACCCTGGAGTTGGTTGTGAGCTGGCTGGTGGTACTGTGGAAGATCTCTGGGTCTGGATGTCACAGTCTCACGACGTAGTCTGTGTCTGCACAGGCCAGTCCTGGCACTGTGGAAGTTTTCCTCTTCTGGATGCTGCAGTCTCCCCAGCTGGGTCCCCGAGATCTGGGCAGCTTAGCTGCGCTGTTAGAGAAAGATGTGGTGTTAAGGATGATGCTTCGTGGTTTTTATGTCTTTCTGTAGACCAGTAATGAGGGGTCTATTTTTCCATTCCTTTGATTTGCTATTTGTTTATACATATTTTTTTTGTTGTCAATCTCTTGGGAAGAAGTTCATGGTAGGACCCTAAATCTCTGATTATAGAGAGTTAGTGTGATTCCTTATTGCTTTGCCACTATCTTCTGCCGTCTTCTGCATGCACAGATTTTCACTCACATGCATACACAGAAAGGTACATATATGCACATTTGTACATTACATACAGATACCCGTATGCACACATATACCTGCACATAGATACATATACACACACATATACAATTGCATACTTAGGTACACTGCAAGCATACACACACACACACACACAGTTGCAAATATCTGTTCCCTAGCACTACACACACCCCTCTGGAAAAGAAGCCTTCCCCCAGGCCTCTGTACAGTCACAACGCTTCCCTTTGTCTTACAGAGCAGGAATGCTTCCCTTTCATTTCCTGTGCTACATTTCAAATAGGCTGCCTGTTGCTATCAATAAGACAAATTCAGGGTTGAACAGCCACAGAAATTCAGCCAACTCTTCCAAGTTCGTTTTATTGAGGGTTTAATTGTTGTATCACCAACCCCACTTCTGTGCTCCCCAGCCCTGATTGGAGTGAAAGTTGATGGTTTTGTTCCACCAGATGAAGTTATATATCCTTGAAATAGAGAAGGCAGCATGCAGTCTATGCTAAGGAGACACTATCTCTTTCACAAGGAATAAGGTATCTCAAAGTCCTCCTGCAGCCAGCGCAGTGGAGGAGAAGGGAGGCAAACTGAGCATGTAGGAAAAATGAGCCAAAGCCAATGTTGACAGAGGAAGTATAGCCACATTGGCCCTGTGGTTCCTTTCCATGCCCGGCAGATAATAAGCAGTGAACACAGCTGGAGATGTTTAGTAGAGAGGACAGAGGCAGTCCTGGGCGGCAGACACCCTGCTCACGGAGGAAGCACTGGGAAGGCCATGTCATTAAGAAGGAGTTGAGCATGAATCACAGAGCACTCTTGGCCCCCCTCCGCCTCAGCCATCTTAGGACTTTGCTAACTGACATAATGCGTCGGGCCAAGAGAGAGGTAGAAAAGAAATGGAGATGTGTTCAGGTGTTGTTCAGGGGATGTCCTTATTCACTATAAAGAAAGGTCTGTTGATATTTCAGGAGTGCTCAGAAGGCAACAGGAGCTAGAGCTACTGAGAAGGATGTGTGGACGGCATGCACATGTAAGGAAGTGATGTTGTCTTGGTAACCCCAGAAGATGCAGGGGGAGGTCACACCCAAACCAAGGTGAAAGTGACTAGTGCTTGCCACACCCAGCCTTCCTCTTACTCCAAAATTCCACATCTTATCACACTTATGTAGGGCCACCAGAGTGAGGCTGTGTAACCAGAGGTGAGCAGAAATGACCTGTGTCATTATTTGGGCCACACAGAATCCATGCATTGTTCTGTCCTATCTCTGGAGGCTCCTGATCACTGAGTCATTGTCTGGATGATGAGGCCAGAAAGCATGCTTCAAATATGCTTCTCTGTATATTCTTTGTAAGACTTGGGGCTTATATATTACCACTGTATAACCTAATCTGCTCTATAGAGTAGATTTGGGGAAGTTCAGAAATACATTGGAGTACCAACCCATGTTTAAAAGCCTCCAGACAGAAACTGCACCAAGCATCATTAAAGGGTGTGCTATTCTCTAAATGTTTATGTATCCCCTAAATTCATATTGAAACCTAATCTCCAATGCAGTACAAAATTAATACGACCATGTGTGACCCTTAGAAAATGATCAGGAGGGTGGAGCCCTTGTAAATACAATTCACATCCTTACAAAGGACACCCTCCTCCCTCAACCCCTGTGCCCTTGCCCTTTCCTCCATATGAAGACTCAGCAGGAAGTTACCAGCTACATAAGCAGTAAATACTCCCTCCCTGGACACTAAGTCTGCCTGTGCCTTGGACTTGAACTTCCCAGTCTCCAGACTATGGGAAATAGATTTATATTGTTGATTTCATTTATTTCGTATTTTTTTTTCATTTTGTTTTCAATATAGTACTAAGGGAGAAACAAAACCAAACTCTTACCCTCCAAATAAAACTTATCTCCATGAGAAAACAAATTACCCAAGACAATATCACTCATTCAAAGTCTCTGATGAACAGGGAGAACAAAAATGTTTATCAAAAATGGACATAGGGAGTGAAAAGCTGGGAGAATGAGGGAGGGGTAACATTGTTCAAAAAGAAATGTACTCTTATACCTGACTTAGGAAACTGTAACCCCTCTGCATATCACCTTTATACTAATAAAATAATTTTAATGGACATAGAAACTGCGACTCACCCCAAACACAAATTAAGGGCATTGGAAGAAAGAATTGTGTAGGAATCCAGTGCTTTAAAAGGACTAAAACTTGTTGCAAAGCTATTGTCTCATCTAAAGTCCTCGGTTAGACATGATCGCAGGAAAATAATGTAAAAGCAGGTCCATACTTGGGAGATGATGAACTCCAGGCTCTTGGACTTTAACTCCTCCATAAATGGGAAAAGAGAGCTAATACTGATAAATTATAGAACCCGAGGGCAGACGAGATATATGCCTAGGAAAAACACACATCGGCAGTGCTCTTGGAAATCATAGCATTCCAACCAAGAGATGTAAGTGGCTTTTCTCTACCTCCAAGACAGTACCTTTCCTAGATTCCTGTGCCTGGACACATTTTGAGAGAGCTTTGAGGAAGACTTCTATCCAAGGAGAGGCTGATTCCAAGCATAGAAAGTTACAGTCTCGCACGCACCTCAAATCTGCCTTCTGCTGTGGTCTCAACATCATTTGTCCCCTGGGAAACACGTATTTAACCCCTACTGTGGGGCATCAAGTGGGTGGAAATAAGCCAGGCATGGTGGCTCATACCTGTAATCCTAGCTACTCAGGAGGCTGAGATCTGAGGATCACAGTTCAACGCCAGGCACCAAAATCCATCAGACTTTCATGCACTTATAGTTCAGATTTGGTAACTCCATCCTTCTCTGGTATTTCTCACCCTTTCTTTGTTTAATAGTTTTAGCGTGTGTTTGTGTGTGTGTGTGTGTGTGTGTGTGTGTGTGTGTGTGTGTGTGTCCTTCTTGTATACCGGTCCTGGGACTTGAACTACTTGAACTAGGGGCAAGCCCATAGCTTTGTTACTCAAACCTGGCACTCTACCAAACTTCTAGCCTTTAGCTGGCTAATTGACAATTAGAGTCTTGCAGACTTTTCTGCTAGGACTGGCTTTGAACTGCCATCCTCAGATATCAACCTCCTGTGTAAATAGGCTCTCAGTGATAGCATTATTTTGATTATTTTTACCTAGGAATAATTAACCTTTACAAAGTTTTGACTAATGAGTTGTTTGTTTTCTTGGAAGACTTACCTGGAAGTAACAGAGCTCTACGTTTCCTTTATGGAGCATTTCAAGGATTCATGTTGAGCGAGATAAGTCAAGACCAAAGGAACAAAAGGTGCATGGTATCCTTACTATGTGTCTATTAGATCCAAACAGTACAAGAGTGATGATGCAAAAGCAATTTAGATGTATCTCTTCCTTCCCACATTGCTGTCTAGAATCACACTTCAGGGTGGGGTTCAGCAGATGGGTTTGTCTAAGTAAGCTCAGTGAAAGCTGTTACTTGCCTTGCTAAATTCTTCTTATCAAAGACTGTACACGAGTTTATTTCAAGGAAGAAAACAAAATGGAATCTTCTTCCATAAATATCCTTAACCAGTCTTCCAGACTTGTAATTTGGCTTGGATTTCTTCTTTGACACAGTTTTTAAACATGGTTTTATTTTCCTTCCCTTTATTCGACTTCATAAAGAAAATTCCTCTGAAATGTATAGAGTGACAGGATAATTCGCCCAACGGCAAGGCCATAGATTGATGTCCTATTCAGGATAAAAATAAAACCCAATACAGGGAATGTCTACTCTCTGCACCTTCTATTTAGGGGTTGCATCTCCCTGTGGCACTGCCCTTACCTCTGCCCAGACCTCATCCCTCCCTCTCTTCCCAGCATCATCAATCTGTTCTATATCTTGAAAAGTTGCTTTATTCAACTATATAGTACAGTGGAAATGACCAGTAGCCTCAAGGGTGGATGCCTCTGCTGCTCTCTGTTTAGAAGACAATTCTGTTATAGTAGTATGAACAGGAGGTATGTCCTTCCCACCATGTGGAGACAATGGACAGATTTCTAAGAGCTACAGGCTTAAAGTGGTTTCCCACTCACTGCTCACAGCACAGAGTTATCCCGTGTGACAATTCTGATCTGCTTGCAGAAATGAAACTATGAGCTTTGTCCTTGCTACCACGGATACCACAAATGATACTTCAGAGTGTGAGCCTGTGTGTTCTGTTTTTGTTATTGTTGTTGTTCTTATTATTTTGCCAGTCCTGGGGCTTGAACTCAGGGCCTGGGTACTGTCCTTGACCTCTTTTTGCTCAAGGCTGGCATTCTACTACTTGAGCCACAGTTTCATTTCTGGCTTTTTTGGTAATTAACTGGAGTTAAGAATCTCATGGACTTTCCTCTCCAGGCTGTCTTTGAACTTGATCCTCACATCTTAGCCTCCTGATTAGCTTGAATGACAGCCATGAGCCACTAGCAACCAGCTTGTTTGTTCATCTTAAGAGCATAGGTCTTGTGGTGTGGAAACAATTGCAGTGTAGAAATGGTTTCCAGAAGGCGTTGAGAGGGCATGCCCCCGCGTCCGGGCCTGTGGTGGCGGGAGGGGAGCAGGAAGCCCAGAGGGGAGCCCGGCCTTCCCCCTCCCTGGAAGCTTCCCTTGGAGCCCGCGGCGAAGGGCCGGGGCACACCGGGGACTCCACCCTCGCGACCTGTTGGCATCCGTGATTGATGCCAGGCGACCCCGGGAACTGACTGGTGGACCCCCAGCAGCATCTCAGCAAATGACATGTCAATATCCCGGTCCAGCGGGAGCAGCGTGGAAGCCAGCCGGGAAAAGAAGACCCAATCTGAGCTGGGGCCACCAAGCTGTGAAATCCAGAAGAGCTGTGGTTCAAGTCGCACAAAGCCTGCCTGCGCAAGAAAAGCCAAAGGGTCCCAACTTTACCCAGACTAAGAGCTACAGAGCTCTTGATATTCCTGCCTCCCATTACAGGAAGGAAAACACCAAGGGAAGTGAATTAAATGACACACAAAAGGAGACCAGCTGTACGATGCTGCAGCTCTGAGGTCAAGTGGATGAGGGTTCCAGTAAGATTCCACTCCAAGGAAAAGAGCCCCAGGGAAGTCAGCCATGCATGGGAAGGTGTTGGAGAATCCTGGAACAGACCACACCTCGTGACTTTGTCACCCTTCAATATAAAGATTTGCCTACTGTGGAAGAAGATTTCTTTTCAGGAATGACTGAAGCAAATCCTTACACGTTCTTCATTAGCGAATCTCAAAATGTAGCCTCTGACCAGGTGTGGTGGCTCACGCCTGTAATCCTTCCGACTCAGGAGGCTGAGATTTGAGGATTCAGTTCAAAGCCAGCCTGGGCACTAAAGGATATGAGACCTTATCTCCAATTAATCACTAGAGAACCAGAAGTGGGGCTGTGGCTCCAGGGGTAGGGTTGTAGCCTTGAACTGAAGAGCTCAGGGACAACGCCCAGGCCCAGAGTTCAAGACATATGATTCACAAAAAAAAAAACCAAAAACAAAAACCCTCTGGACTGGCAGAATTAACACCACCAGGATCCATTAATACGTAAATTCTTTGGCTCCACAACAGGCCAGCAGAATCACACTCCGGGAATGGATCCGTGGAGTCACTTCATAAAACACAACAGTCACCAAAGGCATTATTAATAGAGTTATTTGAAATTATAACCTGATATTAAAGGGATAGCAACTGAATAATGGACTAGTATCCAGGCAGTTGAAGATGGTTCTGTTGAATACTCTTTAATAATGGAATGTGCCAAAAATATAATAGTGGAAAAGTCAGAATGTAAAATTTATCTCCTCTAAGTAAAACTATTACAACAAAAAAAAATAGAAGAAAGCAAATAAAATCAGTTAACAATGACTGGAAAAAAAAATGGTTTTGAGAGATTTGGGTGCTGGTGGCTCCTGCCTGTAATCCTAACAACTCAGGAGACTGGGATCTGAGGATTACAGTTCAAAGCCAGTCCAGACAGAGAAGTCAGTGAGACTCGTTATTTACAATTAAGCAGCAAAAAGCTAAAAGGAAAGGTATAACTCAAGTGACTGAGCACCAGTCTTGAGCAAAAAAGCTAAGCAAGAGTAGAACCCAGCTGACAACAACAAAATACCCACATGGGCACAGCACATCCTCACGGAGTTCACCGTTCCCAGAGCACCACCCCCGGTAAACTCAAAAGCAAAGTCAGCAAAGATTTTAGCACACAATACAGCATCATCAAATCATACTATTAAATGAGACATAAAGACTAATGACGAAGGTAAGGACTTATCAATTGGACATGAAAACTAAGCTTATTTTCACCAAACGATACCAACAGAACATCTGCTTTCCAATAAATAATTACCAAAAGGCCTAAATAATAAGTATCAATTATTTTTTAAGGAACCACAGTTGGTGCCTCGGAAGAAGCTTTCTGAAAAAATAACCTGACTTTTGATTATCACTGCTGTCTTATGGAGACCCTTTCAGACTTCCAAAGCCCTTTTTTGAAAATCTAATACAAGCTAAACCTTCCCCAGGAGGTATTAAACAAGCCCGGTACTTATGTCCTCTGCACTGCTGCGCCCTCTTTTGACTACCAGTTGAACTGCAGATTTGCAAATTTTACCTCTTCAACATTGATCTACAGGCTCTTTTTAAATTTTATTTACTCTTTACAATGCATGGCATTGAGTATTTTTAAAACTTGACTCATAAGAGAATTCTTTCTATTGACTTCTGTGGGGATTTTTGTTTGCTTGTTTCTCAAAACAGAAATCTTGCACACATGATACTTTTGCCTCAACTTCTTGATTTCTAGGATTCCAGGCATGCTCAACTACACCAAAATAGTTTGTCTTTAAGGATCTTGAAAACTGAATGAAAATGTTGCATAAATATGTAGTTCAAGCTATCCTTGTGAAGGGCGGTAGATCTAATCTTCTTCAGATTTAATGTCCCCCCCCACACACACACACCATAGAGCCACATTCTGCACCTGGTTAATTCCAGGCCTTAAGATTCCCAGAAGTCCAGAAGATGTGGCCAAAGTTTGTGCAGTAGTGTTTTTAATCTCCTCACTTTCAGAATCCACTGTAAATGTTGACAAGTCAGAGGACAACCTTTTCCAGCGAACAAGCTCAGAACAGCCAGGCTCATAGTTCCTGCTCGTATTTGGCTTCCCCTCCTCATCATCTGAGCATATACTGTCAAGCTGTGCAAGGCTGGTAAGACAAATATCTTTAGCGATGCTATTCTCCATGAGCTAAAGAAGGGAAAAGAGACACATGAGATTCTTTTTCAACTGACCAGTCAAAAAGAGGTGATGCTGAAGGATCTAAAAAGACCTCAACACAGGCCAAAGGTTGTGCTTAGAGCTGCGATGAACAATTCCTCCTTCACCTCGGCGCTCCACCATCACAAACTAATCCAGGATACATTTTACCCAGGGCTTTGAATGTTTTTTCTGTAATTTCAGCTAGAGAACACTTTAGGCATTGCAAGCTGGATGATTTCTGTTGCAATCATTCAACTCTGAGATTACAACCAAAGGGTTACATACAAGACCTAGACCAGCCGTATGGCTCTCTTCCCATAAAAAGCTTCATTTACAAAAGAAGCTGGCAGTACTTACCAACTGCTGTATTGGGTCCATAGGAAACAGTTATAATTAGAAGTTGCAGTATAGGCCCAGAAGTAACAGTTTACAAATAAAAGATACTAAAATTCCATATGCAAGGTGCCATCCGGGAAAGCCTCTGCTAGCTTTTGAACTCTGGGTCTGTGCTTGCGAGGCAGGCCCTCTACCACCGATCATATCTCCAGATCTTTCATTCACTAGTTCCAGCATTATGAAATAGGATCTCACTTTTTGCTCGAGCTTGCTCTTGGATTGTGATCCTCCTATTTCATCCTTCCCACCACGGTTAAGATAACAGGTATGGACCACCACAGTAGCTTCTTCCTCTGCAGTAGACATCCCCTGAACTTTCTTTTCTTACCTCAACTGATCTGGAACCCTAATCCTCTTGACCTCAGCCTCCTAAAAAGCTGAGAGGACAGGTGTGTACCACAATCTCCCAGCTACTTGGCTGAGCAGGGGAGATCTCATTAACTGTTTGACCTCTTTGGCTTCAAAACGCATCTTCCTGATTTCATCCTGGACCTTGGATTGTAGGCATGAGTCATTGCATCTGATTGCTAATGTCTGAGTTGGGTAACTCTCGTCTTGAGGTTCTGCATGGTGTTTAGCAGTATCTCAAGTCTCTACTCATTAAATGCCAAGGGACCTCGCTGGTCCCTTGAATGACAACCAAAACCATCTCCTGACATTTTCCACGGGAGATAAAACGGAATATCAATTGCCTGAGACTCTTTGAAATCCCACTTATGCATAAGAAGTGGGGTGAGGTCAGTCCTAGTGTGAAATCTAGAGCAGGTCCCAAGCTGCAATTCCAGATGGGACCTCCACTAACCTCATAGGTGCCCAGGGGCACAAGTACAAGGAAATGGAGAATGTAATGAGTAGCCACCTATTTCCATCAAATTGGGCATCTGTTGTTTCAGAAACCTAGGAATGGTAATTGGTATAACAGGTACAACTCGTTAGCTGCTTGGATTCTCACATTAAGGAGCAAGATTGAGGAGCAATTGTCTTTCAAAGCCCAAGCGAGGACAGAAATGCCACGAGGCTCGCAATCTTTTGAATTTCCCATTTAGAATGACAAATACGATTTAGCTTACAGCTAGTAAGAATGTAGTTAGATTGGTTTCTGCAGTTGTTATGGTCTGGCCCCCTGGTGCCATCTGAGGTGATTTATGCATGTGTGGAAAGGTGTCTGGTCCCTAGAATCCCCAGTGTTATTTCTGCCTTTGATTGAATTCATTAGGCCAAATTGGACGGAAATCCCACTGTTTCGTTTGTTTCTTCTCAAAGGCATCTTCTCACTTATTAATCTTCTCCGAGAAAAGTCACACTAGAAACCTGCCCACACTAAGAATCACTTGGAAAAGAGACATTTGGCCATTTCGAAGAAAGGTTCAAGAAGCTTAGCAGTTCACTCTACCCTGACATTATGCTTTGGCATCATGCTGTACATGGACAATGCAGGTTCTAAACGGAAGGTGCTGCAATAACTTAGGATAGTCTTTCCTACTGACAGGGGTCACGACATCACAGGAAGCCAGGATGCGTTATTATTACGAGATATTAGGAATAAAAGACCTGACAGCTTGAAAGACAGTCACCATCATATGCCTACATCATAAATTCACTGATGAGATGGACAATCCATGTATCCTTTTTTCTACCTTTCAGCCTTCACGTGATATCTGCTCTCAGTAAAGTATAGCTGCAAAGAACACTCCAATTAATCAGCTTAAAGCATCAAGTGGAGCTATGGATCAAGTGGAAAGTACCCCCCTTAAGCAAAAAATGCTAAGGAAGAGCATGAGACACTAAGTTCAAGCCCCAGGACCTACATACAAATAATAACTTTAGGAAAGAGTCAATATTCTCTAGCATGGCTCTGCCATTTATATTCCCACAAGAATGAGAGCAAACACCAATGTTCCACCTCCTGGACCATCTTTAATTTTCGTCATTGTCATAGGCCTGTAGATCTCTACCTTCCCTTCCCTAGTACAATGGTGTTTTCCTGCTTAATTCCAATCTCCTTTGTTGTGACAAGTCAGTTTGAATCTTTATTGTTTGTGGTTCAGTTGTTTGCCTCTTATTGAGTGTTCAGAGGCCTCATTTATTCAACTAATGTGGATTTGAGGGGAATACTATGCGCAGGTACTGTATGCCATAGAGGAAAGGCAAGAAACCCTTTGTCCTCTGAAGATGCTATTCCATCCAGGAACCAGGGCAATCACACCTAAATCCTTAGCTCCTCAGGAGGCTGAGTCACTGGGGAGACTGATTCAGCTTGCTAAGCAGAAAATGTGTTCTTAGATGAAGACGGAAATGACATTTTCTTAGCAAATTTAGTATAATTCATTCTAAGCAAAGAATTTGTTTAGAGAAATCACAGAGAGAAATGTCTATGTTATTTTCCCAGTTATGAAAGAACTCTGGCTTCTGGCTCTGCATGGTACCATGAAGACACCAGCTTCCATCCAATGTCATTTCAAGCTCTTTTCAACTTCCTGGTGGCTACCTGCAAGACGAATAGCTGGAGTTTCCGAGGCAGATGCCGGTAAAATGAGCATGTTTAGGTGAACAATGGCTTGTCTGCTGTGTGTGTGGCGGGTGGGGGAGCTATTCACGCACAAAACACTTCGCTTTCATGAAATCCAGCAATGTTATTTGTGGGGAAGGCTGGTGGTTTTGTCATCATGGCTCCGTAACAAACCACCCCACGTTGATTCAAACAGCAATGTGCATGCCACACAGAATCCGCATGTAGCCACAGACTGGCCAGGGGAAGCTCTGAGGGAGTGTGAAAGTACAAATGGTGCCGCGAGAGGACCATTCTCGTACATCACGGCCAAGGTGGGCTGTCCACCGGGGTGAGCTTGGAAGGCAAGGAGAGAGGAAAGGAAAGAGCAGAGGGAAGAGAGACCTTGACATGGACCACCTGTTCTCTTCCCAGGATTTCTGGCCTTCTGCAGTTCTGCACTTCACCATGAGGGGGCAGCATAGTCCCACCTGCCCCTGGACCAGGCCTGAAAACTTATCTGGGAAGGTAACATAGCAGGTGGAACTTTCCTGATATTGAACAGGGAAGGTGTAAGAGACGCATGTATCAGCAGTGGCGATGATGTCACTCTTCACAGAGCTGATAGAAGCCCGACCGATGGTAGGTAGGAAGGTAGATGATAGATGATACATACGCAGATGATAGATAAAAGATGGACAGTTATGCTTACATATTTACATATCAGCTATGCATGTGGATACCTACATCTCTATTGAATACATATACTGTAGAAGGTCTATTAAAGAATCTATTTTGTGTATTGGAATATATTACTGGAGTACATATTAAATATGTCATTGGGGATGGACGATTTCATCCAAAAAAGATTATTTATTGTGTATGTATTTATTTGGCTGTACTGGGCTTTGAACTCGAGGCTTCCCGCTTGCTCATGCTTTCTAGGTAGGCTAGTTGCACTACCACTTGATCTACGCCTCCATGTTGCTTTTTTTTCTGATTGAGATAGTACTGTCATCTTTTGGTGAGAGAGTCCTATCATCTTTTCATCCTGGACTGGCCTCAGAATATTCAGGATATTGTTCAGTTCTCAGCCTCCTGAGTAGCTGACATGAGGCACAGATGTGAAATTCAGGATAAAACATCTTTCTACCCAGAGTTGTCATCAAGATTCATGTGTTTAAGATCAGGAGTTTGGCCAAGAAGTAGAGTGCTTGCCTAGCATGAACAGACCCTGGTTCAAGTCCTCGGTTCCACAAACAAGTGGCTCAAGGGCGAGAGCTCTAACCTAGAGAAAAACTAAGTATAGTGCTAAGGCCCTGAGTTAAAGCCTCAGGACTGGCAAAAAAACTTTATGTGTTTGATAAGTGTTAAGAAAAATAGGATCATCACACATAATAATCAAAAAGAAGCAAATAGCATTGTTTTGAAATGCAGCATACATATTGAGACGGTGTCTTTCCTCACACAGAAAGGCATTTCAGCTAACATAATAATTAGCAGGAGACAGGTACAGGTGGCTAGCTGACCGACATTGGAGGACTGAGGTTTGAAAGCAGCTCAGGCAGGGAAATTCATGAGATTCTTATTTCCAATTAACCAGCAAAAGGCAGAAGTGGAGCTGTGGCTTAAGAGGTATAGCACTAGGCTTAAATGAAAAAGTAAGTGACAGTGCTCAGACTCTGAGTTCAAGTGCCTTTACTTGTGCGTATGCATGCATGCACGCATGTGCACGCACACACACACACACACACACACAAACACAAGAGAATGCTTTATATCCATATAATGCAAATTTACACTTGGCAAGTGGAACGCTCTGACACTGACTATTCTCTCATCTCTCAACAGGAAGGGATTTCATCATGTTCTCCAGTCACAAGAACAGCTTGAAAACAAGATTTTCAAAGTTTCTCAGGCTTATGCTATTAGCAGTTTGAGCCAAGTTCTGACAGCCAGTGATGTGCAGTGACCCCGCAGACATGAAGCCTGCCCCCTGCAGCCCCTGCCTAGAGCAGTCACCTGGTCTGGTGGAGACCATAACTGACTCACACTCAGAAGCCAGTGGCCCTACTTCCACAGGGGTTGCCAAGTACCAGCAAGAGGAAAGACACTTAGTAATCTCAAGTGTGGCTTCGGGGAGAGCTCCAGGGCCAGGAGGAAGCTCTGGTGACAAGTAGAAGCATGTGTGCTTATTGAGGCTTCTGGCCCCTGCTTGCTTGGTCACACACTACCAGCGTCACTCTCCCCAGGGCTGCCCCATGGTCCAGCCACACCTCCTGCTTTCATTTGCACAAGCTCAAGACACCAAGCCCCCAGCAGCCCCTTTCAATGCCTCCTTTCAAAGAGAGGATACGAACCTTGGCAAGTTCGATTTAGACTTTATCTGCCTTTAGGGACAATGAACCTCACACGTGCAAAGCTGTTGGTGCTCAGCTCACCCCAACCTCTGCACCCCCCCCCCAATGCAGAAAAGAGCCGCTGGGTTGGCCCTATGCAGCAGCTTTATTATTGATATTATTTTTATCAGTCTAGAGATTGACACTAATTCATGTCAATTGGTGGGCTGATCTCCTGGGACCAATTATCATTTCTTTTTAAGTAAGAAATGTTGCCAGGCATGGTGACTCACACCTGTAATCCTAGCTACTCAGGAGGCTGAGATCTGAGAATCGAGGTTCACAGCCAACCTGGACACTAAAGAACTTGAGACTCTTATCTTCAATTAACCCCCAGAAAACGAAGTGGCGCTGTGGCTCAAGGGGTAGTGCAGTCGCCTCGAGCTAAAGAGATCAAGGACAACACCCAGACCCAGAGTTCAAGCCCCACAACCGACAAAAAAGAAACGTTTAAGAGCTTTTCTACTAAAATAGGGAAGGAATTAATTTTTCACAAAGGCTATTTCTAACAGGAGCTATCACAACTTCTTTGCCTGTGCATGCATTCATGCACACAGCTCTGTACAGGGATTTGAACTCTGGCCCTTGAGTGCTTCCTCTTCCCATTTTTTTCTTGAGGCTAGTGCAGTTCCACCCGAGCCACACTTACACTTACTGCTTTCCACTTTGTAACTAAAGACAGGAGCCACAGAAAGTTTCCTGCCTGAGCTGGCTTTGAATCATGATCATCAGATTTGAGCTTACTGCGTAGCTGAGATTAATTCCATGTATAAATCACCAATTCCCAGCTACTTGGATTTTTTTCTTTTAAGTCTACTCAGTCCCTTCTCTACATGCTTTCTTTGAGAAGCTAAGCTGACATTTAATTTTTTTTCATTAGAAAACATTACAGATAAAAGATTAAATTTCCTTTAAACCATAAGTTAGAATATTACTTTCAGCTTAATTTTACTTACATAACACACATAGTACCCAGCCAAAATTAGTTCTCAATATATTCAAGCCAAACAACAAAGCTGAATTCCTATTTATCATGAAACAGACTAAAAATCAGGAAGTCCTAGAAGAAACACAAAGATCCCCCAGGCTGGATCAGTGGGTGTTTGCACAGGACATTTGGATTATGAGAATATTTTCTTTTTTTTTTCAGATGACAAAGGCTAAGTGATGGTAAAATGTCAGATTCTGTTCTCACTCTATTAGTCAAAGCCAGCTTGGTTCACAAACCAAGACACTGGTATTCAAGTCAATGAATATTTTTACATATGATGTCTTACGCTACATTTTAGGAATATCACGGAGAATAAAGATGGAGTTCATCTTTAAGGACATTTTGGAGTTCGGAGGAAACATGCTTCAAATGGATACCAGACAGGAAAGAGCGATTGCTAGCCAATGCCTCAGGCCCATGGGTACGCATAAGAAACGGCACAATCGCTCTGGCCTTCCGTCTCCTCAGTGCAGGACAAGTTCTGCCTTGCTAACTTCCCACTGAGGTAAGTGAAGGCGCTAGCTTGACAACTAGCAGGTAAGGCACATATCCAGAGGCTGACTGTGGCACACACCTTGTCAACATGCTATTTTCCCTTCCAGCCAGCTTGATCTTCAGAACCCACCAAATTTACTCCCAGCAGGATTCATTAGAGGTGACAACTATAAGTCCCCAGCAGGCTTTCCAAAAACCCACCATCTTTTCTGCAAGGACAGCCACACTTAAGCATTTCATTTCTCACAAACCTTCTATGGAGAGCTAAAATCTGGTGTTCAGAGAGCTGAAAAACACCTTTCCAACCAAATGTTAAACTACAAATTTGAAGTATATATGAATTAAATGAGATGAGTTGTTTTTGAAACATTATGTTTTGCTGATATTGAATCTCTATGTGTCTCTGACTCTTTCTCCCTCTCCCTCTCCCTCCCCCCCTCTCTCTCTTTCTCTCTCCCTCTCTCTCTCTTTCAGCAAGCTATTAGAGCTTTTCAGTAGTGAAATCTTAGACTGGTTGCTACATCAACCTAGAACGCCCCCAGGTGGCCTTCCTAAATGTATTTCCTAAGTATATTACCAAACCAGCCGGCTCTGGCCGGTGGAGTTTGATCACGCTGGGGTCTTTTCCTGTTAAGTTAACCAATCAATACTCAGAGTACATTTCACTCTTGCAGTTGTGATCAGTGACATGGCTTAGTGTCTTTTCCCTCCACTCTGTCTATTACAAAGAATACAATCCTTTCAGAACCATTTTCAGTTAGGGAAAGCTTATATTTTGATTCTTTTTCTACAATGGTTCTCTCTCTCTCTCTCTCTCTCTCTCTCTCTCTCTCTCTCTCTCTCTCTCTCTCTCTCTCTCTCTCTCTCTCTCTGTCTCTCTCCCTCTCCCTCTCCCTCTCCCTCCCTCTCCCTCTCCCTCTCCCTCTCCCTCTCCCTCTCCCTCTCCCTCTCTCTCACCAAAAGCCTCTCTCTCACTAATAGGATAACCTAACAATCTAACAAGCTGTCAGAGCAAGAGGAAAGGCTCCATTCTTTTCCAGCTTTAATTCTTTTTTTTCCCAAGACCTGCTTTAGCATATCACCTGCTCTTCTGACCACCCTTCTCTGCCCCACACTTCACTGGGCCAAGATGAGCTCGGATCCTTGTTCTTGGACATGCATGCAATACAGAAAGCCAGGCATGCTCACAGCCATCGCTTCCACATGCCAGGAGCCCCTGCTCCCTGGGCTAGAAAGCCCTGGGTGGGATGAGGTTTTCAAGGTTCACAGTTTCAGTCTTTTTTAATTAATGCTCACTCTGACTAAGGACTGGGTATTTTTGTGTGTATCAATAGTGGGACTTGAACTCGGGGCCTGGATGCTGGTCCTGAGGTTTGGGTTTTTGCCTGTGGGGAGGGGGAGGGGGCTAAGGTTCTGTCGGTTGATCCATACCTTCACTCTCAGCATTTTGTCTTTGAACTAGGATCTTCCCATCTGGCTTTCTGAGTGCTTAAATGACAGACATGAGCTACAAGTACCCAGCTCCCTGTACTTCTTTATTTTTCATCTTGACTCTTTGGTGACAGAGAGTAAAAGATCAACACAGTAAGTGGGTGTGGATCTGTTCAGTGAGACGCATTTACTGCTTGCATCTCTTGGCGACGTTGGAGCAAAGTGTGGCTCAGCTGACCTCTGATCTTATTCTGCCTAAGCTCTGTAGACTTACCTCTTGCAGGCCCCTTGAGCCTGGTGACCACATGGGAGCATCTACTTAAGTGGAGTGGCCTTTACACCTACAGGGGTTGACTGCACATCTCAGAGAACAACCAAGAGTCCTGCCATCCTCCCACATAACTGGTTCCAAGTAGCCCCTCCTATCTCTAAGAATCTAACTGGCATCATTCCTCTGTCTTCACGGGCAATCTCACTCTCTCAGGACAAATGAAGCAGGATTCCTTGCTGTTTGCAGGGAGAGACAATTGGATCAGAGAAGTGGGGAGTCCAGCCTCTTGAGATCATGGCGTGGGGTCCTCAGCGCAGCAACCTGTCCCAATCCAGACACAGAGCTGCTGAAAGCAGATGCAGAAAAGCACTTTCGCACATGCAGATCCTGGAAACTAGCTTGGAATGACATGGAATGTGGCTTTAGATCAGGCTGAACAGATGCCCTGGCCACATCCAGCACAGCAGGTGGGTCCTGCCACGGCGTGGACCCCTCACAGTTGCTGGAGTGGGAAGAGACCTGGCCAGAAAGCAGATTTGTAATAGGGACATCAAGAGGTCACACATTCCTTACTATGATAAAGGTGGGAAGCAAAGACTTGGAGAAGCAGGAATGCTGGGGCTGGGCTTGCCCTGTTTCTTCTACCCACATGGTCCTTTCATCTAGGCTGAAGAAAGCTATGAGTGAGGGCGGCAGAGGGCCTTTGAAAGGATGCATGTTTTCTCACAGCCCTTGGAATGCCCCGTGGGAGGATCAACAAGAGAATAATTTCAGGATTGCAATGAAGAAAAGAGGGCTCAGAGGCATAGCAGTGACCCCCATGAGTAGAAGTCTGATCCCAGTGTGTGTGTGTGTGTGTGTGTGTGTGTGTGTGTGTGTGTGTGTGTGTGTGCCCTATACATTGCCCATCTCTAACGTCACCTCAGTGGTCTGTTCTGCCATGGGGCCTGGCCTGATGGACTTTAGTCCTGGCAAGGTCAGTCTGATGGTGAAGACCACGAAAGCAGGAAATGTAGGTTAGGTTAATAGAGGCCTTGAAGAGACACTATGAGGCAGAAGAAGACATAAACATGACAAAAATCAAATCGATTGCCAGTTCAGTGCTGGATGGTCCAGCCTGGGAATCTAAAAGAAAAGCAAGTTATCACCCCTCATTTTCTGCCAACCAACCCCAGCCTTAACACAGCGACATGGCCAGGTACAGAGGCTCGCCTCTGAGATTCTAGCTACTCAGAAGGCTGAGATATGAAGATCAAGGTTTAAAGCTAACTCAGGCAGAGATGCTCATGAGACTTTTAACTCCAACTCACCAGCAAAAAGCCAGAAGTAGAGGCATGGCTCAAGTGCTAAATCCCCAGGCAAGCTAAGGAAGAGCACAAGGCCCTGAGTTCAAGCACTATTACTAGCACATAAACACATACACACAAGGATAGAGATTCAATATTGTGAAAGATCTCTTTGAGTTTTAGACACAGTGCCAACTATATATAAATGTCATGAACTCAACATTTTCTGGATGACTTCCCCAAGCCTCCTGGTTTGAGCTATAACACATAGCTATATATGGCATATATCATATAGCTATAGCAATTCTAATATTTGACCTCTTTTAAACTATTATCTTTAAGTAGTTGTACAAAGGAGTCGCCATTCAACAAAGCAGTTTATGAACACAATATATCTTGATCAGTGTCTCCCATTTCAACCTTCTCACCCATCGCTTTCCCAGCTCTTCCTAATTTTGTGAGATTTATACATGGGATTTTTGACCTTCTCCCTTCTCCTACTCATTTGTGTATTCCATTCCCCTTGATCCCACCCGCCCCTTTCAAGTACCTGTTTTCTGGGGTTTGCTGAACTTTCATTTTTGCCTTTCAAAGGAATTTTACTATTTGCGATATCCCTTGAATCTTTCCTATTTGTTAATATATTTGTATACACTTGCATAGCACCCAGCCCACTTACTTATGTGGTTTTCCATTCTATGTGGAAGCTATTTGGTCTTTAGATACTAGCTAGGGTCTTAGTATGAGAATCAAGCACAGCCTTTGTAGATTGTCAGATAATTTTACCACCAAAGCCTGCTGTTGTTGAAAGCGTGTCAATTACCTCCCAGGTCTGTGCCTGCTGCAGAAATGAGGCCTATCTTGCTGTGGGGAATCATGGGTTGTTATTTGAGCTCAGATGCTCTGGGTCCCCCTGTCACTGTTACAAACAGCAAACCTCTTTGGATGGCTACAACTATGGCATGCAGAGGAGTCCAGAGGATCTAGACATGCTATTCTCCCCTCCACACTGAAACTCTGCACTGGTGCTCACCATCACCCCCCCCCCCCTCTTCCTGAAAATCTGATTGCCCAAGGGATTTCACAAGAGCTCATGGGCAGTATCCTGGTGCACTTGAACTTCATTTCTAGCCTTAAAAATCTCAGAAATACTGAATGTTCTGGCAGCCTAACAAAGTGAAATGGACTGAAACCATTGCCGACAGTTGTATGAGAAGTAACTCTTCCTAATTAAATGGATGTCCTTTAATAGTATATCCTAGGATGAAGTTGAACCAGAACTAGCACAGCCTCCATCCAAAGGCTAGCTGTCTAAAGACAACCTCTCTTCAGATGGTTTAAGGGACTCCGTGGCCTATATATTATTTTTAATTAATCAATAATATAGAAATATAATGAAATTCACAAGGACATAAATACCAAAAGTAAGAACCAGAGAAGGAAGGAAGGGGGAAGGCAAGGATGGAGGGAGGGAAGGAGGGAGGAAGAGAGAGAGGAAGAGAGGGAGGAAGGAAGGAAGGAAGGAAGGAAGGAAGGAAGGAAGGAAGGAAGGAAGGAAGGAAGGAAGGCCTGTTCAGAACTAACACAGGATAAATTCTAGGAAGAGAAATTGTGTTGTCAGGAATACTGTGGACCATGGTCAGAAATAGGAAAAGAATTTGTCACATCCACACATTGCAGCTAAAATGATTTCAAGCATAACAAGGAGTGAAAAACAGAAGGGTGAATTTTGACAAACATGTTCTCTTGGGATTTAACCATCTGGAAAAGAATGACTTTTGGGAAGCCTTTTGGCCTCCCAAGAAGGAAAAATTATGAATGCAGAAGTCAAAAGTCCTGTTACGTATCCGTAAGAAGAATTACAGTAGGAGCAGTGATGTTGTAGGAAAACCCCTCCCCACAGCAAGTGCTAGGGCCAACCCAGGCCAGGCAGGCATGATGCAGAACACTTTCTTCTCCCTGATCCTGTTCTCATTTCTCAGTTCCTGGACAGGAGGGGATGGCTCATTAATCCATTTCTGTCCTTTCTGTTCCCAAGCTGTGTGGCAGGCAATGGAACTCCACAATATGATGATAAAGCTGGGGCACAGATAATGTTCTATATTCCTGTTGTCTCCTACTGCCATCTGAAACCCAGTGTGTGAGGGGACTTCCTCCTACTTCCAGATGTTCAAGCTGGAGCAGATGCTGTGTAAGAGACAGCATGACTAACATAAAATTCTACTTACTTTCTCAAAACTCAGTCGTCTCATCAGCCACTCTACCCCTGGACCTAGGTGGTGTCCCTGAGCTCTTCAGCTCAAGGCTGCCACCCTACCCTTGAGCCAAACCCCACTTCCCATTTTCTAGGGATAAGAGTCTCAGATCCCTTTGTGCCTGGGCTGGCTTTGAACCTTGATCCTCAGATCTCAGCCTCCTGAGTAGCTAGGATTCCAGGCATGAGCCAGGGGCCTGGCTGTTCTGTTTTCTTTCTTTGTTTTGTTTCCTGCCAGTCCTAAGGCTTGAACTCAGGACCTGAGCACTGTCCTTGAGAGCTTTCTCAAGACTACAGTTCTACCACTTGAGCCACAGCACCACTTCTGGCTTTTAGTTTTATATGTAGGTGGTACAGAGAAATCGAACCCAGGTCCTCGTGCATGCTAGGCAAGCACTCTACCACTAGACCAAACTCCCAGCCCTGTTTTGCTTTGTTTTGTTTTGTTTTTTAATGTTTGTATACTTCTTTGAGCGTCACACTGGGCTCTATTTAGATCCAGTTATAACTATATCCTTTAAGTGTCCCTAAGGAAAATTTCCTACCCGAATCTGCCTAATTTCTATGAGAAAGTACCCTCCAAAATAGAGAGGCATTTACCACCCCCCCCCCACCACTCTAGCATGTATTCATAGAGGACTAGTCTCAGGATCCTCTCTAACTAAACCTAAGATACTCAAGTCATATATATATATATATATATTATATATATATATATATATATATATGATGATGATGAGAGAGAGAGAGAGAGAGTCATTTTTGTCCTAAATGAGACCAGTGTCTGATCCGGCACTTCCAATGGCTCTTCAGTCTCTTCAAAAATAAAGGTGTTAGAGTTTTCTTCTGACTACTGCCCATTCAGCATCTATTATTGTAAAATGTTTTCTTGAGAATGACCATTCTAGGTTGAGTGAGGTGGAATCTTGGTGTTGTTTTGGTGTGCATTTCCTTGATGGCCAGAGATGCTGAGCATTGCTTCATGAGTCTATTGGCTATTTTTTCTTATTCTCAGAAGTCTCTTTTTAGCTCTTTTATTAACTGGGTATAATTTAAGGGTTTAATTTTTTAAGTGCTCTGTATGTTCTGGCCATTATCTGATGTATAGCTGGCAAAAACCTTCTATAAGCTTTTCTTTTTAGCTTGTTGGCTGTCATTTGCTGGGCAGAAACTTTACACTTGGATGCAACCTCATTTATCAAATTTCTGATTTGTTATGTTTCTGGATCTTTACTCAGAAAGTAAAGATATATACCTATTGCTCAAGTAAATATAAACTTGTTCAATAACTCTGGAAAGCAGTGTGGAACTTAAAAAAAAAAAGACAACTATACAGAGAACTACCCTATGGCCTCACAATTCCACTTCTGAGCATTTATTCAAAGATTACACCCCCAGGACACAGTAAACCACAAGCACAACCATGTTTATTGCAGCACTATTCACCATAGCCAAGGCATGGAATTAGTTCAGATAAACCCCCGAAGTATGAGTGGATCAAGAAAATGTGATATACGTGTGTGTGTGTATGTGTGTGTGTGTGTGTGTATCCAATAGAATTTTACTCATCCATTTGAAAGAATAACATTGTATCAATTGTGAAACAATGGAAAGACCTGACAAAAGTATGTTAAGTAAAATAAATCAGGCTCAAGAAAGGTTACATGTTTTCCTTCATATACAGAAGGTAGAATTAGCTTATAAACTTAGAGTAAATGCATTGGGTGGTACAAAAATCCATGCAAATGTATTAACGAAAACATTGTAGATTCAAGGGAGAACTCAAATAGTGTAATTCCTTAGGAAGGCAAAGTCAAAGTTCAACAAAATATACACCAGAAATAAGTCTTTCCCACTTGGAAAGGATGGAGCGGGGTCAAGGGGAGAGGGGAAGACAAATGAAGAGAAATGAGAAGAATGCAATGCATAGCCCACAAAATTAAGTAAAGAGTGGTTTGCTTAGGGATGGGTGAGAATTTTAAAAGGTGTGACATTAACCAAGATGCATTGTAGTCATAATAAAAAAATTTTGAGTAAAGATTTCAGAAATATGGGTTAAACTAACTCAGTTCTAGGACATCCTGAGATGCACACAGGAAGCCTGTGCTAACAGGAAAGTTGATTTGACTCAGCTACTACTTGGAGACCCGTAAGGGAGATGGAAGCCAGTGAAAAATCAAGGGGAATAAATTTTCACTTGGATATTTGATTCAGAAGCAAAAAAAAGAATTTGTCTTTGTGCTTTCAGTTCATAAGCAAAAACAGAATTTGGTTTTGAATTGCAACCCCTTTGTACAATTGTTTAATGATAAATTTTATTCTGCTGGGCAGCAGTGGCTCATGCCTATAATCATAACTACTCAGGCAAGCAACCATAATATTTCATTGGTTACTCATTTTAATATGATTTAATTGGTGACTCATTCTCCAAGGGAAATTGTTAACCTACTAAATAACGATCATATTTTATGTTTGAGAATTGTGTTCTTCAAATATCTTTAAGCATACATTATTGAAATATGTCTACTAATTATTACTTGAAAAACCTCTTTGATGTCCTAACTTGGAACAGGAAATAAAATTAAGAGTGAGCTTTCATTCTTGTAGCCAAGAAAGTCAGACATTTTATTATCTGTCTGTGGTCCTACTTGGAGATGCTTCTGAGGGGAAAAATTTATGCTGGTTATCAGTAGGCCAAGCAAAAAGGAATTGAGGCTTTTCTTCATAAAGACTGAGGAAAATTGGAAGCGCTCCATGGTTCCAGAATGGGTGTAGTAAAATTAATGTGCTCTAGAGAGGTACAACAGCAGCCATTCCAGTGTGCTCCAGGCCAGCAGCGTCTGAGCCTCCACTGAGGGTGTGCTAGAAATGAACCTTGAGGGCCCACTCCAATGTGAGGGACATCTAGCATCAACAGGACTCTAATGAGGCCTGACCTCTGAAGACACCTCTGTTAGGAGAAATGTATAGAGCAAGTTGGACTAGGGAGTCTCCCTACCCATTTCTGTTGTTTCCCATTGTGCAGGGGTACCCCACAACCAGAGCAACCACCTTGCCCAAATTTGCCTCGATTGTCTCAAATGCAGAAGTGAACATGTCCTGCTAACTTCCCATTCTTTGGTTTGAATATAGTTTGCTCCCTGAGCATCATGCAGGAGTTTAGTCCCCAAGGACTTACAATAATGTTGCTAAAAGGATGGGAACTATCTGATGACAGTGTCTTGAGATGGGACTTTGGTAGTGGTCCATTAAATAAGGTCATCAGGATAGAGACTCCTACCCTGATTAAACCCTGGTGACTTTATAGGAAGAGGGATCAAAACCAGACTTGCAGATAGAAACACATGCTGTCTCTATTTTGCCATGAGAATGCCATGAGCCATTTCACCAAGACAATCACCAGACCTGAACTGGCAGTGGCATCATGCCCCTGAATTTCCAAAATGATGAGCTAAACTAACTTATTCTTGATAAAATTAGCCCAGGCATGTATCCTATTATACTATTAGAATACTGATTAACATATTCTTCTTCCACAGCAAAACAGAATGATGCACACTCTATACATGGCTAAAACCCCAGACTGCCTCTTTTCTTGTTTGTATTCACTTCTTTTCTCCTCCCCTTTCTGGGAGATACCTGCCTCCAGTCGCTCATCTCAGTGATTCAGTCCAAGTATCAATGTAAAACAACCCAGGACTTCTGGGCAGAAATGCATAGAGACGCTGAGGTTTATTCACTTCTCCTAATCTTGATTGAAGTCTATAATGAGATTGTTCAGAAACACCTGGGACAATCTTTGAGGATTGTTTGAGAATGAAATCACTAAGGTGTTCTATGAGTTGACTTACATTTGTAGTACCAGCTATCCCCAGAGACTAAGGTAGGAGAATGGCTAAAGGCCAAAAGTTTGAAAGTAGTCTGGGCTATAGAGTTTATTTCAAAAACTTAATAAGAAAGAAAATATAGTAATAAACCACAAAGCCTATTATTATAAGATTGATATTAAAATATTATCTGCTTTGTAATTATCCCAGTGAATCCCATGTGGGATGGATGAACAGATAGATGGAAGGAAGAAGGTAAGTACAGAGAGTAATGGAACAGAGCAAAGAAAGGAATAAATAGATGGTGGGTGGATGGATAAATGTAAAAGACATACTAATCCTAGAATGCAACCCCCAGTGTGGAAACCAAAAGAAGAGGGCAGAGGAGGAGGAGAAGGAAAAGAAAATGGAAGGGAAGAAGGAAAAATGGGAGGAGGGGGTAAAAGAAGGAGGAGAAAAAGGAGGATGACACAGCAGCAGCTCTAGAAAAAAGTGAATTAACATTTCAAGCTACTGGTCCTGGTAGGAGCCAGGAGATGAAGACATCGCTTCACGATTCTTGTCTCTCTTGATGCATAACCATATATTTGCATAGTAGGATGTTTTTAACTTTAAAAAGGAAAAGAAAAATATTTCCCTGAAGTATTTCTTTGTTGATGACTACAAGAAATGCTGAGTAAGGGCCCAGGAGTTTGGCCTAACTGTAGAGTGTTTGCCTAGCATGCACTAACATCTGGGTTCAGTTCCTTGGTACCACATACAAAGAAAAAAAAACAAGAAGTGGTGCCGTGAGTCAAGTGGTAGAGCTCTAACCTTGAGAAAACCCAAGGACAGTGCTCAGGCCCTGAGCCCAAGCCAGGGACTGGCAAAAAAAAAAAAAGGCGCGTAACCTGGATTCTATTATTTTTCCCTTTGTGTTTGGTTTGCCATCTGGAGGCATGTCGAAGTGACACGTTTTAAAGAAAGCTAAGTTTAAGTTTTTCTGTGGGAAATATATAACATGAGCGCTATTCATGGGCTGCTACAGTTGTGAAGTTATTTGATGGCAGGAGACAAGTATTCAAAACATTTGCAGCTACACTTGCTGCTCTTTTAGTAATTAATCTGCAATGTGGCTGCATGTGAATTTGTGTCATTGTCTCTGGAGGAAGAAAGGAAGTCACACATCCTCACTAGAGATGCCATAGTCCACTGCGAGTCAGTGACTTAAGAGCAGTGACTCACTGCCACCCCAGCACATTGACACAACCCTAGCCAGAGGAGATGTGTGAATTCATGAGATTCATCACAAGAATAGTTCTCAAGGGCTGTGGGGCAGGATTCACTTTCTAGGAAACAAGAATTGTGGATGAATCTTGCAGTAGACTGAGGTCACAGCTCAGTGATAGCATGGTCCAAGGCCCAGGGTTCAATCCCCAGCACTCCCTCTTGGGCTCAAGCATAGGTAGAGAGCCAGCTGTGATTCATCATGTGTAGAGAGTGAGGCAGGAGGATCACCGAGTACAAGATCATCCTGGGCTACACCCTTTCTAAGTACTGCTGGACTTGCCAGGTACTGGTGGCTCACATCTGTAATCCTAGCTACTCAAGAGGCTGAGATCAAAGCCAATCCAGACAGAAGTCCAGACAAGAGACTCTTACCTCCAGCTAACCAGCAAAATGCTGGAAGTAGAGCTATAGCTTAAGCAGTAAAGTAACAGCTTTGAGAAAATAAAAAAATAAAAAAGGGGGCCAGGAGTTTGGCCTAGTGGTAGAGTGCTTACCTAGCATGCACGAACACCAGGGTTCGATTCCCCGGTACCACATACTTAGAAAAAGCCGGAAGTGGTGCTGAGGCTCAAGTGGTAGAGCTCTAGCCTTGAGAAAGTCCAAGGACAGTGCTCAGGCCCTGAGCTCAAGACCAAGACTGGCAAAAAAATAAAAAATAAAAAAGGAAGAGTGTGAGGCCTTGAATTTAAAGGCTAGTCCTAGCATACACACACACACACACACACACACACACACACTCACACACACACACACACCAGAATTTCTTATCTGCATCTGTGAAAGAAAATCATTCTTAGCAAAAAGTAAAAGTATGATCAAGGACTGTAATGTAAGAAATCATGCAATAATCACAAATAAGTATTCCATGTTAGACAGCAGGGTGAAAGAGAGGCAGATAGGAAGAGGATGTGGACCAGGGAGAAAGCACCCAATCCTAGAAATCCAGGCTGCACCACAAAACTGAAAGCTCTCCAGGGACTGTGGAGCTAGCTAGTGAAAAGGAACTAGGAGTAGGGAGAGGCAGAGTCGAGAATGCATCCCACCACTGACTCTGACAATGTCACAAGGGTATTTCCCTCTGAACGACTGCAAAAATAAAAGCTGAGATGTAAAAGACATGATCAGAAGTTGTACATTAGCATAATTTATATACACACACACACAAACACACACACATGCACATACACACATATTATCAGAAGTTATAATGAGACTTTATATCCAGTTAACTACTAGAAAACCAGAAGTGGCTCTGTGGCTCAACATGATAGATCATGATAGATCGCTAGCCTTCAGCTGAAGAACCCAGGCCCAAAGTTCAAACCCCATGACAGATAATAATAATAATACAAAAAGGTAGAATTAACTTAATATTTTGCTATAATGCATGGATGAATCACTTCTACATATAATTGATATTAAAAATATTTCTTTTTTCTATATATTTTTATTGTAATTAATAGAAGGGCTACATTACATTCACCAGATAGAAGGTGCATTGCTTCACAAACATTGATGCGCTTTCTCATATCTTTATTTCATCAAGATGTGTGTGTGTACGCACTCATGCTAGGGTAGTTTGCTTGCTTATGGCTAGTATATTACTACCTGAACCATGCCATTAGCCCAGTATTTTGCTAGCGAATAAGAGATCAAGTCTTAGAATTTTCTGCTCAGTCTAGCTTTCAAAGTCTTCAAAATTATATGATATAATATGCATAAGAATATGACACATATTTAAGCTACAAAGCATGTAAAGACTAAAATAACTGTAACGCTATTACTGAAGGGTTCAGACTTGAAAGTTGCTATCTGATAGCATTATTTTTATATTGAATAATAAAAGACATGCAATTATTTAGAAAGTAGAGCTGTGATATGTGTCATCAGGTTCCCGACAACAAACATAGCAACTAGCTGGTGTGTGATTTAGTTTTCAAAGCAGTATTTTTAGAATCTGCTTTGACTTCAACTATTCCACAGAATTATTTTGAGAAATAAAAATTCACAAGCTGAGCATAGTGGCTCATGCCTGTAATCCTAGCTATTCAGGAAATTGAAAGCTGAAAAATCATAGTTTGAAGCCAACCAGGGCAGAAAGGTACAGAGATTCAGACTTCCAAATAACCAGCATAAAGCAATATTGGAGGCAAGACTCAAGTGGTAGAGCTCCAGCCTAATAAGCAAGCCAAACAAGTGCAAGGATCTAAACATTCAAAATCTCAGAACTGCAAAAAGGGAGGGGAGGGGAAAAGTAGCTAAAGCACAAAATATGGAGAGCTTAAAGCTACCTTGTGCTCTAAGAAAAGACTTCTTCCACCATGCTGGAGAGCCTTGACTGCTCTCGTCCTTTGATGAGCATATTCCACTAATGAGCAGCACTTGTCTTGAGCCATGTAATCATTGGCAGTTCCCTCCCTACTTCCCTCCTTCCTTTCCTCCCTCTCTCTTTCTTTCTTTTCCTGGGGCTTGAACTCAGGGCCTGGGAACTGGAGGGAGGGAGGGAGGAAGGCAAAAAAAGAATCAGGGAGAGACAGAGAGAGAGAAAGAAAGAGAGAAAAAAGAGAAAGAAAGAGACAAAGAGAGAATGATAGAAAGAGAGAGAAAAAAGTAAAAGAGAGAAAGAGAGAGAGAAACCACTACCCTTCATTCACACTTTCATTCAAGAGATAATATGAGAGGCTAGCTTCTAATGTTGGAGAATTTGTTTTGAATTAGCCTCTTCACTGAGGACAACTAGAAATTCTGGACAAAACTAAATAAGAGGAAAGATCTCAGAGAGATGGAAAACCTAGCACAGGGAACCCCACATGTGGCCTGACTTTTCTCCAGAAGAAATTTGCCACACAAACTAGAAACTGAGAAGTACATGTGGCCAGGGAAGACAGTGGCAAATGAGAAGCTCAGTTTGTCATGTTTTTAAGTAACTGGGGGAAAATAACAGGCTGTTTTCTCTCAGCAAAAACAAGGGACCCTAGCAAATAGCTATGCTTCCAATGCAGGGGCAAGGGGGAGGGCAGGGGATGGGGAGCAAAAGTATTACACCTTAAAGATCAGGAAGCCCTAGAACAAAATGAGCCCCGCTAAAATCATTCCAGTTTCTCATTATCTTGAAAAGATATATTCACATATCAGTTTTGGCAGTGTGGCCATTTTCACTATATTGGTTCTCCCTACCCATGAGCATGGGATGTCTTTCCATTTCTTGGTATCCTTTTAATTTCTATCGTTAGGCTTTTATAGTGTTCATTAAATAATTCCTTTATATCTTTGGTTAAGTTAATTCCTAAATATTTTGTTCTTTGGGGGGCTATTGCAAATGGGATCATTTTCTTGATTTCTCCTTCTGTTTGTATATTTTGACATACAAGAAGGCTACTGATTTTTGCAGGTTGATTTTGTATCCTGCCACTTTGCTAAAGTGGTTTATTAGTTCTAGGATTCTGGGAGTGGAGTTTATTGGGTCGTTCAGGTATAGGATCATGTCATCTGTGAATAGGGATAGTTTAATTTCTTCTTTCCCTGTGTGGTTCCCTTTGATGTCCTTCTCCTGCCCTATTGCTCCAACTAAGGGTTCCAGCGCTATATTGAAGAGAAGTGGAGAGAGTGGGCATCCCTGTCTAGTTCCTGATTTTAAGGTAAATGGTATGATACTGGCTGTAGGTTTGTTATATATTGCTTTAATTATTTTAAGGAATGTACTTCCTATTTTTATTTTTTTCTAGTGCTTTCAACATGAATGGATGTTGTGTTTTGTCAAATGCCTTCTCAGCATCCAGAGAAATTATTATATGATTCTTATCCTTAGCTCTATTGACATGATATATTACATAAATGAATTTGCCAATGTTAAACTAGTCTTGCATCTGTGGGTTGAAGCCTACTTGATCATAGTGTATGATTTTTTATTGTGTTTCTGGATTCTGTTGGCTAATATTTTATTGAGGAGCTTTGCATCTGTGTTCATTAGAGAGATAGGTCTGTAGTTCTTTATTTTTGTTGGGTCTTTCCCTGGTTTGGGGATGAGGTCTTGAAGATATAAACATAACTACATAGACATAAAAATCTATGATGGTCTATATACTCTATAGACATAATGTTTTATTACATAGATTAATATATAACTATGGCATACAAACCCTCAGCTTAATTTTAATTATGTTCTAAAATCTATATGCCAGTGATTGTATATAGACATTCCCTTCTTGAATACTTGTTTGTTAAACATGACATTTGAACTATGATGTAAAAATCAATGTTAATAAAATCTTAAAAAATAAAAAGATATATTATCTGAAAAGCAAAAGAAAATCTTATTCAATAACCACATAGAGTCTTAACTCCAATTAGACATGTACACCTGGGATTTATGTAAAATTAATCAGGAACACAAAAAGATAAACTGACTGAGAGCTAGGAGAAAAAAGGACAAATATTGAATGTCAAGCACAACTATTGATTAATATTTTTTGGTGAGTTGTGGGACTTGAACTCTGGGCCTGAGCACCATCCCTGAGCTCCTCTGTTCAAGGCTACCACCCTACCGCTGGAGCCACAAAGCCACTTCCATTTTTCTAGTTATTAATTGGAGAGAAGAGGCTGCCTGGGCTAGCTTTGAACCATGATCCTCAGATCTCAGCCTTTGGAGTAGCTAGGATTACAGGCGTGAGCCACTGCACCAAGCTAGTAATTAATATTTTTAAAATATTTTTATTGTAATTAATAAAAGGGTTACATGATATTTGCCAGATAGAGGGTGCATTCATTCACATACATTGATACCCTTCCACATGTCTTGGTCCCCATTACCCTCCTCCCCCCGCTTGGTTTTCCCCCCTTCCCTGTCCAATTTCAAGAAATCAAATGAGAAGAGGATTTCAGCAAAAATGAAAAGCCAGAAGCAATAATGCTTTATATGAAGTTCTAGAACTAAAAAAAAAATTATCTGAATCTGTGAATGGGTCATTATTAGCTTGGGCACAGAAGAAAAGAAATCACGTGACTGAAGAATAATGCAGAGGAAACATCTTTGATGATCCACAAAAGGATAAAAGATGGAAGATTTGTATCTATGTCTGTGTCTGTGTGCTTGCACAGGCACGTGCACATGCATACTTATCCTGGAACCAGAACTCAGGCCCTGATTTTTTCTGCTCGGAGCTTGCTTTTTACAATTTGAGCCATACTCCATTTCCAGCTTTTTGGTGGTTAACTGGAGATGAACCTCGTGGACTTTCTTGCCTCGGCTGGCTTCAAACCACAATTCTTGGATCTCAGCCTGCTAAGCAGCTAGGATTGCAGGCATGAGGTATCCATGCCCAGCAAGTGTAGAACTTTCATGAAAGGCCAGTGAAGCTGTGCAGGATTCCCTGAGAAGGCATAGAACGTGGCACAACTCAGTTCCACTGACAGCAGATTCCTCTCTGGGATTACAGATGCCAGAGGATGGGAAGTAGCTTAAAACAATTACAAGAGACTCTTACAATGCTGATCTAAGATGCCCCCCAAAAACCACGTGTGAAAATTATAGACCCAAGCATAGTGATGACGGCTCTGTCCTCATAGCTCAATGAATGGTATACCAGTTAGGAATTGGAGCCTGCGTGGAGGAAGCTGGTAACTGGAGCATGACTTTGAAGAGTACATTTTGTCTCTGGTTGCCATGTCAGTCAGTCTGTCTATTTCTCTGTCTCTTCTTAGGCACCATGGGATGAGCAGCTTTTCTCTGTCAAGCTCTTCTTTCATGATCTACTATCTCACAATAGGACCAGAAACAATGGAGCAAAGTGACTATGATTGGAACCTCTGAAATTATAAGACAAAATACACCCTTCCGCTTCTTAAATTAATTCTCTCAGGTATTGTCACAGTGATAAAAAATACTAGTCAAAGCCGGGCACAGTGGCTCACGCCTGTAATCCTAGCTACTCAAGAGACTGAGATCTGAGGATCAAGGTTCAAAGCCAGCCTGGACACAAAAGGACCTGAGACTCTTATCTTCAATTAACCTCTAGAATATGGGAAGTAGGGCTTGACTCAAGGGTAAGGGGTTAGCCTTGAGCTGAACAGCTCAAGTACAGCACCCAGGCCAAGTTCAAGCCCCACGACTCAAAATATATAAATAAATAAAATAATTGCTAAATTCCTCAGAAAAAAACAACTTAGAAAACTGGATGTAAAAAGGAACAGGCTTCTAGCTGTGAGTGGTAGAGGAGTGTAGTAAGGAGCAGATGACCCTTGTACCTCAGGTTGTATGTGGGGAATCTTCCCAGAACAGGCTTCATCAGGAGCAAACACCTGTTTCCCTAAAATCACACTAAAGCAAAAGAACAATGAAAGATAAAATACTACAAAGCCAAATGTTAGTTTAACCAGTGGACACTAATTATTCCCAGATGCTGCAATCTATAAAACTCAGAGGCCACATGGAAGAGAAGGCTAGAAAACCCTCCTGTTGTGGGAAAAGCTGAGAGAAAGCCCTATCACCAGCCCAGCAAGAAAGGATCACAATTAAAATTTACCATTTCTACTGCATGCGTATTACTTTCATCCCACCACAAAGCCAAAGTGATAAATGAAGTTGTCATAAATTAGGGACTTCCCCCTATAAATACAATAAAATTACTTTAGTTTTTCTAAAATACAAAAGTAGTAGGAAATTCTTTGCTTTTCTAGGGCCATGTCTTACCTAGATATATTCTTGGAACCCAACAGAGTCCCTGGTACACAAAAATAGGACATGAATAAATCTTTCGCTAATGGGCTAAACAGGGAAGCTCATGCTTTAATCTTCGTTACTTGGGAGGCTATCATAAAAACTGTGGTTTGAAGGAAAACCAGGTTAAAAAAAATCATGGGATACTATCTCAGAGAAAAAGCTGGGTATGGTGGCATGCATCCATCATCTCTTCTACACAGGAATCGTGCAAAGGAGGACTTCACTTCTATCCGGCCTCGGAATAAATGAAAGATCCTATCCCCCAAACAACTAAAGCGAAAAGAGATTTGGATGTGGCCCAAATGGCAGAGCGCCTGCTTATCAAACACAAGGCCTTGAATTCAAGATTCAGTACCACCAAAAAAATGACAAATTTATAATTAAGGGATAAAAATAATATGCTTGCAATAAAGACAGAGTGTTACACCATTGGTTAGCTTCAGAATGTCAGGACTTATTTGTCAGGCTTGCTCATTTTCCTCCACAGGATCTACTGACTAGAATAGGTAGATTTTTGCTCTATGGTACTGCCTAAAAGTCACCAAGAGGAATATAAACATTTTCAATCACATGCTGTAAAAATGCGCATTTCTTTCCATCATGACTAGATCCATCCATTACATTAGGAGATAGAGCAGGGTGTTCTTTTTATGAGTTTTCTTTCTTTTTTTTGCTAGTCCTGGGGCTTGAAGGCAGGACTGATCATGGTCCTTGGGCTTTCCTCAAGGCTAGCACTCTACCATTTGAGTCACAGCACCATTTCTGACTTTTTTATGGATGTGCTTCCAAGGGATCAAACCCATTTTTTGTGCATGCTAAGCAAGCACTCTACCACTAGGCTAAACTCCCAGCCCCTTATAATTTTTTTCTATACCATGTATAAGTAGTGATGCACAACAGATAAGGAACTAACTATGTCCTCATAAACAATATAAGAGAGAGAAATACAATAAATATAGGGAAAATGTCCAACACTGAACTAAGGGAATTGGGATCTCAAGAGTATTCCATTTTCAGGAGAGAGCGTTTTTCTCTTTTCAAAACAGAGGAAAGTTCTCCGCCTTGGGGGCTGCTGAGCTTCTTTCAAAACTTGGAGTGAAGTAGTTCAGGTCCCTAAAGCACCTCCCTGCCAAGCCCTTGAAAGCTCAGTGACTGGCTCGCAGACTTGAGTGGAGCCCTGGGATTCAACTTTCCTTGGATTAAACATTTCCGATTCTTTGAAGAGTGTGATAAGCCCGTTTAGAAAGTGATTTCTTTCTTGGGATTTGTGAAATCAGGAGCCTGCGCTGTCTTGTTCTACTTCATAAAGGAATGCACTGTTCCAAAAATACTTGACCTTGGATTTTATCAACCATGCTGAGATGGAAGGGATGTGGCAAAGAAAAGGAGAGGAAGGACCCCCACACACACCCCTCAGATCATAAAACCTTCTCTCCTTTGCCATCAGTACTGATGAATGGCAACCTGAGGAGTCTCAGCTGCTCACTGACTATCACGACCATAAGAAAATAATTGGATTTATTACAGGGCTTTAGTAATCATGTCACTGCCCAGGGCCAACTAGGGGAATTTCATGAATGGAACATTAATTAATCCCTTCAATGAAGCCATAGGCCAAGCAAGCCATGATGGGATTCAGAGATGAACAGAGATTTGGTCTACTCCTTTTATAGGAGAATAAATCCTAAAAGAAAATCATGTAAAGACATTCAATATTTTCACTGTATTGTTCCTCTTCCTCACTCTTGTCATTGAAGTATCTCAAGTACTTCCTGATATTTTAAGAGATACATACCTCTGTCTTTAGCTGATTAAAATTACACACATTTGAACTTTGAAAGACCCTTGAAGAATATCTTCATTAATGTTTCCTTTTAGAAACAGAGGAACTGGGTCCAAGAAAGGAACAGAATAAACTGCTCACCTCATGACTGTTGTCATTCTACACCCTTTACAAACACAGCATGAGGGAAAATAAGAATGTGTGGGGTGGCTATTATGGTAGCTACTCAGGAGGCTAAGATCTGAGGGTTGTGGTTCAAAGCCAGCCCAGGACAGAAAGTTCATGAGATTCTTAACCCTTACCAGCAAAAAGCTGGAAGTGGAGCTGTGGTTCAAGTGGTAGAACACCAGCCTTGAGCAGATTAAATAAATAAAGCTCAGGGAGAACACCCAACCCCTGAGGTCAAGCCCTTAATACTGGCACACACAAAAAAAATGTAGAGTGAATGAATGAGTCACATTGATTTGAGTTAAGATGAGGCATTTAGAATTTCTCCTTCAATCTATGTGTTGTTTTGATTTTTAACTATTCTAGATTCTTTTTTAATATGTACCGTGTTTCGTTTTGTGATCGTGGGACTTGAAATTTGGGCCTTGATGCTCTTCAGCTCAAGGTTAGCACTCTACCACTATTGTATACTCTTTAGAGAATCCAGGTGAAGCTGAGTGGTATTTAAAATTCATTCTGACTCAACATTGACATAAAAATCCTTCCCATATGGAGTCATAATATGAAAATGCATATCATATGGAGCTAGAAAAATTGAAGAGAGTGGTTGATTTTAGAGAGGTGAGGGAGAAAGGTGAAAAGAGCAATTGCCATCAACACTCAGTGCAGCAGTTGGTTGGATGGTAACTCCTTTGCACAACTACTCAATAATAATCAAAACATTAATTAAAATTAAAAAAAGCTCTCCCTAGGAAAAATGCTTAGTCCTGGTGGCCTAGCATTTCTGATGATCAAAAAATCAAACTACCTGTCTATGTGCTGTAAAGTTCATTTCCAGCATAGTGTCTTGTGAGTATTGCTGTTTCACTGGTTCACCCTTTGGCCTTTGTCTCACCATTTTATTCTCTTTCCCTTACCCAGATCACATTAACATATACACAAGACACCGGGTACTAAAATGAAAAACAGTGACAACAGGAGTAAAAAGAACCAAAGAAAAAGAAGTAATTTCACACAGTACATAAAAAGCAACAACAAAGAAACAAAAATCCTCTTGTTTCCATATCTTGGAGTTAATTTTTATTATCATCATTTAATATGGTCATGTATATAGCTAATGAGCTACTGTGACCCTCTGCTAGGACTATTCCAGACATATACTAATTAGTACAAATGAGGGAAACCATAGAACCTATGTTTCTTTGGGTCTGTCTTACTTTACTTAATAGGATTTTTTTCCAAGTCTTTCCATGTCCTTACGAATGGGGCAATGTCATTCTTTCTGATAGAAGCACAGAATTCCATTGTGTATATATACCACATTTCCTTTTGAGCATTGCAATAGAGAATCTGAGCCTGTGCTAATGAACTTTCTACATTCTGTAAAATCCACTGATGCTCCTTGTATTTTGAACAGATTCTTTGCACAGATTCTTTCCATGAAGGATTTTGTAATATCAGGCATAAGTCATTTGGAAAATGTTGGTTCACTAAGCTTTGCAGAACTTCCAAGTGTTTATTCTTTTCATTTTATAACATCAAAATAATCCTGTGTGCTAATAATCACTATTGACCACACCAGAGAAGTCAATAAATAGTGATAATCCTGTGTGCTAATAATCACCATTGACCACACCAGAAAAGTCAATAAATAGTGGGGAGCCATTCAAGTTTCCAAACTTCCAGTATTCACTTCGGGCTTTGGATACAATTATTGGCAGCAAACACTGCCACTTGTTTCTTTCAAATAGCAGCATTTTCAGTTTTTGAGGCAATGCCTGCAGATACTAACATTTGACTAATCACTGTTTTATGACCAGTTGTTCAAGAGAAAGTGGTGTTGTATGAAGAAATGGTATTGCGTGGATCACATGTAAAGGCATTTCCCACCCACTTCTGGCACAGTACAGTGCATCCACGGGAGACAGACAACAGGCAAGCTCATGTTTGTGCCATATAATGACAAGCATATAGAAGGGGGAAACTGAGGCAGGGTGCGGGTGCAGGAGGTAGAGAGGTTCCAGGAGGGTGGCAAAGAGAATGCCCCTGAAATGGCAACATGACAGATGAGATCTAAATAAAAAGAGCCAGGCACTGGTGGATCACACCTATCATCTTAGCTACTAAGAGGGCTGAGATTAGAGCCTCACAGTTCAATGCCAACTCAAAGAATTATCCAACAAAATGCCACAAGTGGAGCTGTAGTAATAGAGCTCAAGTAATAGAGAGCCAGCCTTGAGTGAAGAAGCTAAGGGACCATGGCAAGCCCTGAATTCAAACCCCAGTAGTGGCACAAAATACTTAATTAAGGGGCATGAATATCAATGGAAATACTCACTAAAGGGAGCCAGACATGAGCCCAGATCAAGGCTGATTGTTGGAGAAACTGCCAAGACCTTTACATAGCTGAGCAGGGAGCAAGGGAAAGACTGACTTATCTGCATGAGCTGAAGCTATCGTAAGTTTTCAGTGCTTTCATTCCCTAGTCTGTCTGGAATTGTTTAGAAGCGTCCCCTCCATGTGTGCAGAACAAATACATATGCTTTATAATTCCACAGTAAATTGAAAATATCTACAGTAGAAAATGCATTGACTCAATGTTATTTCCTGTACATCCTGGCTCAGGAGTAAGTGCTCTATAAAGCTGAGTGCTCCCCATGTTTGAAAGGCCGCCAGGACCCTTACTGAGTACTGCCTGGCTCCTGTCACTGCCCCAAATCACGCAAGAAGACCAGACTATATGCCATCAACCTGGGGGAATGATCTTAGATTCAAGGTCCATTTGGTTTTTGCTCTCCCATCATAAAATGAAAAGCCACAAGTCTAACTGTCATACATCAGGGATGGGCTAGACCTGGGTATAGAGTATGGCAGAAAGGCAGAGGTGGGCTGGAGATAAACCATTTGAGTCTCCTCAGAGCCAAAGTGATGTTCTATGGGTTCAAAGGATTGGAAAATACCAGAAAAGCACAGAGAAGGCAGCCAGGACATGAATGGAGAAGACCAAGAGCCAGCCAAGAGCTTAGGAACTCCAGCCAGAGAGAGAAAGTCAGGCCAGTGGCCATGAGGAAGCCAGCAGCCTGGAATGCTGCTGAGATTGCCATTCGAGCTAAGGATGGAGTTAAAAGGTTTCAGTGGAGCGACAGAGCCCAGCCTAACCATAGCGTGCTCAGGAGAATCAGAGGGAAATGAGGCAGCCAGGAGCATAGACTAATGTCACCAGGTAGGGGAGGTGAAAAATGATCCTGTGGAGTGTTGAGGAAGTTGGTTTTGTTTTGTTTTGTTGCTAGGAGTTAATTTAAATATACTTGAATGCTGAGAGTAATAACTCAGCAGAAAAGTAAGCTACATTTTTCTCAAGATAAAGGGTACAGTTTCTGGAGTAAATGTTTTAAGTAGGTGGGAGACACAATTGAACTTCTGGTCTTAGAAACAGAAACATTAAACCAAATATACTTGTGCTCATAGCTTTGTGGAGAGGAAAAGTAGGCTATGTCTATTTGCCTCTCTTTTCTTTGTGACAAAAGAAATGAGGTTATCAGCGGAGAAGCAGAAATTTTAGAAGGGAGAGAGGGTATCACTTTCTAGAAGAGCGCAAGATTGAGGTTTGGAGTTGATACAAATTTCTAGTCATGTATTCAAAGAAAAGTAAGTCAAGGTCACCTTTTAAACTTTGAGTTGGCCTCAGAAGAAAAGAATAATGCTTATGAAGCAATGAAACAATGAGAAAAGAATGAGATGGGGAAAGGGATCTTAATTTATTTTTCTCATAGCAACATTAAATAATGGATCACTAGTTGTTGAATAAGTGAATGAGAGGCATTCTTTTTCTCTATCTCTGTCTCCCTGTCTGTCTCTCTGTCTCTGTGTCACTATCTCTCTCTGTGTGTCTCTGTCTGTCTCTCTCTCTCTCTCTCCCTCACTCTCTCTCTCCCCCCCCTCTATTTCTCTCTGTCTCCTTTGTGGCTGCAATGATGTGAGTTGCTCTATTATATCACATTGTCCCCATAATGATGGGCTAAAACCTCTGAAACTGTGCGAGTCAAAAAACCAAAACAATGGGAATGAGTAGCTGGGCACCAGTGGCTCATACCTATAATCATACACAGGAGGCTGAGATTTGAGGACTGCAGTTCAAAGCCAGCCTGGGCAGAAAAGTCCCTATGAAGCTTTTTTCTCCAATCAGTCTTTTCTCAAGACTACAGTGAACAGATGGATGAGTGAATGAATGGGTAAATGAATAAATCAATGGATGAAACAGTAAATGAGTGAGTAAATGCATGAATGAATAAATGAATTATTGGATGAATGAGTAAATGAGTAAGGGAATGGATGACTGAATAAATAAGTGAATAATTAAATGAGAGAATGAATGAACAAGTAGACGGATGGATGGACAGATTAGTGAATGAATAAGTGAATAAATGGATGGCAAGACCTATTCAAAGAATAATGCATGTGACCATGTTCATTTAGGATTTGAAGGGCCTTATTGATAAGGATGGACAGATCAGTGAATGAATAAGTGAATAAATGGGTGACAAAACCTATTCAGAAAATAATGCATGTGACCATGTTCATTTAGAGTTTGAAGGGCCTTATTGATAACAATTGTAAAGCAGGCAGAATGCCTCTCATTTGTCCTTAAATCTCCAGGCCAATGAAAGCTTTGTAAAGAACTGGTTCTAACAGTTCCAACATACCACAAATATGATTACACAAGTTCTGAACTCCATGGAAACAAGACCTAGCCCAGTTTAGAACCTCATAGTTGCACCTACTCTTCTGCAAATATTTTTCGTTCTCTGCCTTGTAGTGCTATGCAAGAAGCCTTTCTCTTTCGCATGTTGTACTCAGTAAATATTTTTAATGGAATCACAAGTACTTGTATTTGCTTCTTATGATATCCTGGTTTGGATTTTTATTCACAAAGACCTTTGCATCTCTTAACATTCTCTTAAGAATTCCTCTATATGGGACCAGGAGTTTGGCCTAGTGGTAGAGTGCTTGCCTAGTATGCACAAAGACCCAGGTTTGATTCCTTGGTACCACATATGCAGATGAAAGCCAGAAGTGGTGCTGTGGCTCAAGTGGTAGAGCTCTAGCCTTGAGAAAGCCCAAGGACAGTGCTCAGACCCTGACTTCAGGCTGCAGAACTGGTTAAAAAAAGAATTCCTCTATATACTGAGTCATTTTTGTATGTAAAGTTCTATGTCACTTGGAATGGATTTAGTGTAAAGAGACTTACAAATTGCTCTTCATTTATCTCAACTATTTTCTTATTAAATAATCCATCTGTCTTCTCCATTGCCACTTTAGTGTGAACATGAATTAAGTTCTCCCGGTACTCGGTACTTCTTTATAGCCTTCTATACTATTCTATTGGGTATTTAACCTTTTGCCATCATCAAGCTGCTTTAGCTGTTTGTGGCTTTGTGATAGTGTCGGGATTTAAACCAAAAGAGGTAGATCTGATTATCCAAGTAATATATGAATGTAATTCAAATGATATTAACCAAGACTGATCACTTTGGTTTAGGAGAAACACAAAGAAAACATTGTTCCTGCCCTTTCCTGGTGAACCCAGGAAGTGTCTGTCCTGGAAAACTTAGATTTTCCTCTAATCCACCTCCCAGAACCACTCCTATTAGCCTGTGACTCTGAGCAAGCACTACTTGCCCCGATGCCCAAGAGATGGAGGTATTGTTGGGAGTTGAGAGCAAGACAGGAGCATTGGACTTGGGGAAGTCTTAGATCAGCCAGTCCCACACCTTTTTTTCACCTGTAGGAGCTACATCTCAAATAGAGTACTAGTACATTTATTCATATGCACTAGGCCAAACCCTTTTTAAATTCACTACTACTTAGAATCAAAAAGATTCCCAAATCATTGACCTTTCCTACTTAACCTTAGCCTTTCTTACATGGACCCTGTGACAATGCTCTTCCAAAGTCTGTTCTGTGGATGAATGTGGACTAGACACGTGTCCTTTCCAAGCAACTCAGTCATATGGTTTGTTCCAATACAAGAGAAAGTTAAACATTGTTATGTTCCTTAAAAGAGCCACAGACTATCCATCCACTCTCCTAGATAATCACCTTTAATGATACCTTAAAGAGACAAGAAGATTAAAACCCTTAGCTCTGCCATCTGGGGAAATTTGAGGGGAGAGGGCATAACTATAAATTGTACAGGATTGAATTTTTTCCTATGTTACCCCAGACCTGACTTCTACCTCACTTCAAACAGGAGGTAAGAGAGAAGAGAAAGGCCCCTGCCTCAGCGGGTAGAAGTGAGAAGCTGTGAGGGCTGAAGTGAAGCCCTAGAGTAGAGCTCTTTCAGGAAAATCAATAAGCAGCAAATAACTGCATAAAAGGTAACAGCCAGGGACTTCACCTGCCACAGCCAAAAGGAGATCACTCACCAATGTCTGGAAGCTCCTGCTCAGAACTGAGCTCAAAGGCTTCACAGATCTGAAGAACTCTGTCTAACCTAGTACCTGGTCTCTCTGCAAATCCCAGGAATCATTTTAGAATAAGATCTGTCCATTTTATTCCAACCAGACACCAGTAGAGTGTTTTTCATTATGACCATACATCTACATGGATGACAGATTATTACACAGATGGATGGATTTTGAATAGACAGACTAAGAGCCTAAGGAGTTATACCCATATCATTAAAAGTAGGAATGACTCGATAGATGATACATGCATGCACACATCTAATTTGGGGCATGAATTATTGGCTAGAGGAATCGATTTGTGAGAGAAAATATTTGTGAATGCAATCACATCTGGACCTGAAAAAAGCCATGGATGCAGAGGATGTTGAACAGCTGCATGTTTTAACTACAAATAACATGGTAGGCTTCAATTTTCTGAGGCTGTTGTACTCAACAAAATAGCTTTCTTTCATTCTGCTAAGCAGTTAAGCCTACAGGCTGTATAAGAAACCGCAACCACTGGCCCATATTTGTAACCCAGTTAGGCAGGAGGCAGGGACCCAAAGTTCAAAGGCAATCTGGGCAGAAAAAAAAATGTGATACTTCATCTCTGAAATAACCAGCAAAAAGACTTGAGGAATGGGTCGCGCATTTGAGGATAAGCCATTTTGGGTTGCAAAGATATATTTTCTTTTGTTTTGGCCATCTACTGCTCTTTCATGTATTATATTTTGACCTTTGTCTTGGGCATGTATGTGTCATTCATCTTTGTCACTTTTATGCTGAACCCGTAGGTTCAGTTCCTGACCTTCTGGTTCCCTTTGTCCTCTGTCTCTGCTCTAGAAACTCCATCTGTCATCTATTCCCAGCTTCATTGGGGCTGAGGGCCTGCTGGGAGTCTTATAAACTGCTCTTTAGAGCTATGAAGGCACAGATGTAGAGAAAATAGAGGGACCTTCTCTAGGCTAAGTGCTGCCCTTATTGAACTTCAGAGAACTGAACAGATCAGCACATGGAAGCGATAGCAATAGCTCCAAACTGTGAGCTAAGAAACAGCTTTAGGGCATAATTGGATACCAGTTCTCTTTGGGAGGAAAATGGCCAGATGACACTCTGATAGTAACAAAGCTCTTTATCTGCCTAAATTATTTATGACTAGGGAATACTCTTGCATAGGAACGAGTCTCACCACTGACCATCCTGTGTCCTGGAAGGGGAAGCCTGATCTTTCTTTGACAGTTCCTACCTCTATCAAGTCTGTCAGTGACCTCTGATATATTCCAGGCATCCTTCTTAGTCATGTTAAAATTCATACTCTGTATTCCTGACAACAGTATTATACAGATGGTGAGAAATATACAGGGAGGTTTGGAAGCGTTTACCAGCCTGATTAGACACAGCTAACAAGTGTAAGATTCAGAATCCACACACAAGCCTTTGCTCAGTGAGTCTCTGGGCTTTATAACCCTGCAGCTCAATGCTGAGCAGCTGTGGATTAAAGTTGCATTAATCTGCAAGTGGCTACCAACACAGAAGTAATTCTTACATCAGTGTTCATGCCAGTGACAGACCAGAGACCTACTATATAATATGCTTAACAAAAATAAAGGAAGACTTACTTATACCAAAGGGTCATGTGCTTCTTCATGTCTAATCTTCTGGCCTCAGAGGAAATGTTGCCCTGAAGCTGAGTAGGCTTGCAATAATCAATGCTGGTCATGTACAAATGTGCCCATGTTGCTTATGCTCTTTTCTTTTTCTTTCTTTTTTTTTTTGCCAGTCCTGGGGCTTGAACTCAGGGCTTGGGTACTGTCCTTAGACACTTCTTACTCAAGGCTAGTGCTCTGCCACTTGAGCCACAGCACCACTTTGGGCTTTTTCTGAGTATGTAGTACCGAGGTATCAATCTCAGGTCTTTGTGCATGCTGAGCAAGCACTCCACCACTAGGCTATGCTCCTGGCCCATTTATGTTCTTTTCTTTTCCTTCCTTCCTTCCTTTTTCTTTCTTCCTCTCTCCCTCCCTCCCTTCTTTTCTTCTTTTGAGGATACTATAGATAGATTCAGAGCTTTGCACCTGCTGGTTAATCCCTCTTCCACTTGAATCATACGAATATTTCTTTGTGCTTTACTCTTCAGATACGATCTGTGCTAAGGGACAGTGCCTAGGTTCAGAGTTCAAACCACAGTAATAGTACAGAAAACATCAAACAAAATTCAGAATGTGCAGCTGCTGTGTTCAGTACAGGCAGACCATGTGCTATGCCATGATACTTTTCCTGTATTTCTGCTTAGTGTATAAGTGTCTCAGCTTTGTTAGATTCAATCTGTTTTGCTCTGATCATGTTTTGATCTCTTGCATGTAAAAGAAAGTGTTTTAAATTCAACAACAAATATAATTAACATCCAAACAAGACATTATGCTAAAAATTTAGTGACAGTTTGATTTCAGGTTTATGTTATTGTGTTGAAGTTCTCACCTGCCAATGATTTTTTTTTTCTATTAAGAAGTCACCAAGGAGAGTATCCCTAAAAGTTAGATGAACTTGACTGAATAAAAGTTTGCTAGACTTTTTTATTGAAGGCTCTCACTATTCTTTTGAAAAAAAAATCATCTGCCTGTCTTTTCTATCTGAGATTCAAAAGATAGATGCAGACAAAGTCATGAGGGTGCTAAGTTTGAGCTCTGTGACTCCTATCTCGCTCTTCATATGGAGCTATTATCTGGGGAAAGCTATTAGCTGGAAAAAGATGACATCATCACAAAGCACTCTGCTCCACAGCTTCCTGTCAGTTCTGACTGAGAGGAGCCTGAGCCGAGCCATATGAATAGCTATAAAGCAACTATGTCTAAGAGCTTCTTCCCAGAAATTCTAAGTGCTCTATATAGTTTATCTAGTTCTTTCTTCTTTGGTGAGCCCACCCACCCCAGACATTAAATCTTTTATTTCTTTATTTTCTTTATTTATTCATGTTACTGGGGTTTAACTCTGGGTCTCACCCCAACTTGCTAGGCCAATACTTATTAATTAATTTATGATACGGGCATTTCATTCAGGGTCTCACCTCAGTCTTCCCATGCCTTTTCTCAGACACATCTTCAGCAATGTTTATGTATTTGTTTATTTATTGGTTTGTCTATTTATGTACTTATGGTACTGTCATTCAAAGTTGGTGTTTCCCCTCAGGCTTGCTAGCCCCACCTTCAGGCACCCCCTTACCAAAGCTATGTATTTTATTATACGGAATTTAAGTCAGGCTTGCTAGGCCTCATGCCACCCTCAGAAAAGTTACTTATTTATCTGTTAATGTGATTACATTTTAAGTTGGGTTTTACCTTAGGCTTGCTAGGCAGATTCTCTACCTTTTCATCCAATATTCCCACAGTCCCAATTCCAAATGGCAGGATTTAGGGGAGAGGGGTTGTTTTCTTTTTAAGAGAGGGTACCACACTGCTGTGACTATAAGTTCAAGCCAAAAACCGTTCTCTTAAGTTCTCGAAAAAGATGTGCTGGGAGCCAATTCCTCACCCTGACAGAAGTTTGTCCTGTCCATGGCCCAGCAAGCATGCTTTCACTAGCGCACAGGAGATGCCTCCTGAGCCCCCCCGCCCCCTGCCCGCAAGCCCGCGTAATACAGGCTACCTTCAAACTTAAAACTATCTTGCCTCAGCTCTCAAAAGGCTGGGATCACAAGCATGTACTACCATTTTTTACTTCTTACTGGCTCTCATCTCTCTGGTGTGATGATTCAAAAGTACTAGAAGCAAACAAAGCAAAACACTAGAAGCAAGTAGTGTCAAGCAAGGTGTCTCAAAGTCAATGGTTGCTTAACTCAGCTGCACCTCACTCATGACATGGTATAACTCGATTAACCCTCCTTCAGTTTTTCCCTCCTAAATGAAGAATTTGTACCCATCAGAAGTGGAAATCTTTTATATACCTCAAGTTTTTGCACACTGTCAATCAGTTCAGTTCTAAGTCCTCCTAAGTGCTGGTGGCTCACAACTGTAATCCTTACTACAGAGGGCTGGGGGGTATGGGGACCTTGGTTTGAGACCACGTTGGGCAGACAAATCTCTGAGTCTCATCTACAGTTAACAACAACAAAAACAACAACAAAAAAGGAGGGGCTCAGTAGTATAGCACCAGCTGTGAGCAAGCAAGCTAAGAAAGACCACAAGGCCCTGTGTTTAAACCCTGGTACTAGAACACACAAAACACATGCTTATTAATGCTGTTACTTTCTTTGGACATAACTGTAGTTATAAATTTCTCTATTTGGAAACAGATCCTACCATATAGCCTGTTTGCTTCCTTTGTACCTGTTCACAGTACACAACAAGAAACTTGAAACTCGATGAGCAACTTCATTTAAAAAAAGGGAAAGAGAGAGAAAAGGAAATTGCAGAAATCACATAGGATTTATTTCTTTCTACTGCAGTTAGCTCCAAATGTACACATGTGCACACACACACACACACACACACACACACACACACACACTTACTTTGTCATTCTAGAACAGATTTGTAAAAAGAAGCTTGGACAATTAATGTTATTTGGAGGGCTTGGGCTTAAACTCAGAGTTTAGGCATTCTCCCTTAGCTTTTTTGTTCAATATTAACACTGTACTATGGTAGTCACAGGGCGGACGGGGTGCGGGGGGTGTCAGAGAGCCACTATGGCTTTTCTAGTTAATTAGAGATAAGAGTTTCACAGACATTTCTGTCTAGACTGGCTGTGAACCTTGACCCTCATATCCCAGTCTTTACAGTGGCATGAGCCACCAGCTCCCAGCTGGATAAATTTCACTGAAACTCAAATACAGGTCTCTGTATGAGGCCCGCCTTGGAGAGGCCAGCAGCGTGAGTGTTTCCCACATAGGCCTCCCCTCTAGATTCCCTACATCCTTAGGAGGTAAGAGATTCTCCTTAGGGTCCTGCTGGATGGGAAGTCCCCTGCCATCTTTGAGAAAAGCACAGAGCCCCAGTCGTTCTCAGTGTTTTGCACCAGTGTTTCCCAAATCTGTCTTGGCTGGAACCAGGAGCAGGAGAATGTGTTGTGTATTATAGAATGTGATGCAGTCTTCCTGGCACTGACCCACTGGATGCCAAAGACATTCTTTTCCAGGTTGTGAGGATCAAAAACTTCTCTAGACATTGCCAAATGTCCCTCGCAAGGCGAAATTGTCCCCAGTTAAGAGCTACTGTCCTATGTCTATACTCAGAGGATTTTAATAACTAAATTTCTTCTGTGAATTGGCAATTGTCAGATGCTACCCAGAATGCCATTATGCTGCATGGAATGAATGAGAATATTAAACAGAAAAACCCTCAAGAGGCCCCACATCACAAAGGCTCAGATGCAATTGCAAAAGCTGCACTCTCCTTCCCTCCTTCCCTCTTGGTGCCTTTTCTAAGAACTGCAGAACACCTTTCAAGTTAAATATCTTGCTTCACTCCTTAGGGATTTAGGGATTAAGGATATTTTCCCCCACCTAATTATATAGATGTCTAGGAATTCAATGAAATGTTACACTAGTAATCAATGCTAAGATGGATTGCTTTGCCCTGAAAACACATGAGGATTATAGGACAGCTTAGTGATTAAGCAAACAAATTGACACCCATTATAATCATGTTACTACTGCAAACAATTACATGCCGAGGACTAAATTATAGATTTACATACACTTCAGGAGTAAACTTAACTTCCTTTGCATTTTAAGGGGGGGTTTGATTGCTGGAACTTTCTATTTTAAATAAGTCCATCAATCAGGACTTGATTTATTTGGTTACAAGCAGTACTGGTACAAGTATCAATTTATTTAGCATTTCGTTCCCCTTGAAATGCTCAGTGGTGGAGAAAGTTCTCCTCCACGAATTATGTTAGGTTGATGTAGACAGACCTATCCTTTATTGCAAAAACAACAGAGGTAGCATTTTCCAAGAAAAACCACCGGACAGGACCCTGCTGGTACAAATAGTTTGGTGTTGTATTAGTAAGAATATACAACCCAAGCACAGTAAATCAAACAAAAGCCTACAAGAAACAATATGAATACAGGAAGCATTCTGCCAAGGATTTTTAAAAATAGAATAAAAGAAAAACTACAGAGGTAGGGGATGGAAGTCAAAACTGAGTCTTTAGAATGCAGCCTGTGGTAGGTAAAAACACACATGGCATCATAAGGGAGAGAGCCAGAGGCTACACCTTCTACTTCTATTCCAGGAAAAGGACTCTGCAAATATCTTTCCCACGTGTTCCTTTGAAATCATCACCAAGCCCCCCACCATACAATTCCAGAATAGTTCCATTGATGGATTTGTTTTATTCAGGGTACTCTGAAAAGCAGATGTCCTGACTGAACAGGATTCTACCAGGGAAAGTGCTATGTGGAAAAAAAAGTAGGCCAGTTTCCAGGCACTAGTGACTCACACCTATAACCCTTGCCACTCGAGAGGCTGAGATCTGAGGATCACAGGCAGGAAAGTCTGTGAGATTCTTGCTTCCAATTAGCCACTATAAGCTAAAAATGGAGCTGTATCTTAAATGTAGAGCACCAGCCATGGACAAACACACACACACACACACACACACACACACACACACGGAAGAAACAGCCCCTAGCTTCTAAGTTCAAGCCCTAGTATAAACACACATGCACGCAACACATGAGAGAGAGAGAGAGAGAGAGAGAGAGAGAGAGAGAGAGAGAGAGAGAGAGAGAGAGAGAGAAATAAGCCATCAGACCGCATTGCAAGTCTGAACTCACTGGAACTCACTGGAAAGAGAAAGACAGAGATGAACACGTGTTGCAGACACAGTGCAGGAAGCCAGTAGGACATCCTTGGAGTGCCCTTGAACTGCAGCCATCAGAGGAGCCCTTGCCTTTCCACGTCTTCCCTGCCTTTGCATCTACAGCACTCAGTGTGACTGAAAGCATGGCTTCTGCCAACTTAAAAGGACTGCAGCTATAGCCACAGGCTTCTCAGTTAAGCTCCTGTACTCTTTTCTGCGCAAAACACTTCAGAGATGCCACAACCTGACTTTAGAACACCACAATCTCAAACCCACCTGGGCATACCTGGAGACAGAATTGTGGAGTCAGACACACACTGCCAGGAGAGATGGTTACTAAGTAGCTGAAAGATTCCAATCCAAACTCCACTGGAAGCTGCCATAAGCCTTCTATTATCTTCAGCTTTCACCAGCAGAGAAGGTTAAAACATTTAATATATTTAAATAGGCTAGAGGCTACAAGGTTAGACTCACAAAACAGATCAGTGTGTTTTTGTGCTAAAATGATAGTTGTTCGTGTTTCATATTTGTCCACAGACATGTCAGCATTGTAGCATTAACAGGACAGTGAGGTTAAAAGTGTTATTCTGTAGCATAATAAATGGGTCCACAAGTATCAATATTTTCCAAAAAGAGATATTTTGTATTTAATGTTTGGAAGATTTGGGTCCAGGTGATAGTGTAGTCATTTTTTTTCCTTAGTTATTCTGCGGATTCAACACAATCTCAATCGGCATCCCAGCAGGCTGGTTTATGTGTACAGATAAACTTATTCTAAACTTTACATTAGAAGGCAAAGAAACTAACACAGCCAAACAAATAAGAAAATCAAAGGATTTTTTTTTTTTACAGGATCTCAAGATTTTCTCCAAAGCTTCAATCAGGACATCTAGCCTGGTGAAAAGATAAATACATGGGTACATTCTCTGCGCATGGCTGTCCAGTTGTTTCAGTACCTGTTGTTGAAGAGCAGTCATTCTTGGAATTGTCTCTTTTAGCTGTGTCACAACTCATATAACTGCTGTGTCTATTTCTATTCTGTTCCACTATTTTAGCTATTTTAAATCCTTTACCATGAATTGATTGCTCTAGAAATGATGCCTAGGTCAAGTTAGTGGGTGGGGTTTGGTTTTTCTTTAGGTAGTCATTAGAACCACTTAGTTTCTACCTATTTATATTACTGCTGAGAAGGAGCCTTGACATCTCCACAAATGATTGTGGATTTGCCTGTGTTTTGTTGTTGTTTGGGAAGTTTTTGTTTCATGGATTTTGTCTCGTTCAGTACCTGTGGATCTAGGAATGCTATGAAATCTTCCTCCTTGAGTAATAATGTCCTCCTTTATCTCTAATAAGAAGTATTTTTCCAAAGTCACCCTGCTCTCTTTACAGTAGAGCTACTCCAGTTCTCTTGGCTAAAGTTTGTATCATATATATTTTGCAACTTTTGCTTATCCTCTGTTGTACCATATCACATGAGGTGGCACTCTCGCAGACAGTTTTAGAACTAGTCTTGCTTCCTTTTTCTTTTATTTTTGTTGTTATTCTACACTGGGGCTGAAATCAGGATCTCATGCTCTTTCTTAGCTTTTTGCATAAGACTGGGGCTGGTGCTCTACCACTTGAGTCAAAACTTCACTTCCTGTTTTTGATGGTTATTCAGAGATAAGCATCTCATGAGCTTTCCTGCCCAAGCTGGTTTTGAACCATGATCCTCAGATGTCAGCCTCTTGAGTAGCTAGGATTACAGGCATGATGAGCCCCTCACACTTGATTATCATTTGTATTTAATGTGATAACTGGTATGCCTGGATTTAAAACTATGATACGTTCAGCTGTAAACTGAACATTTCTACAATTCACGTCAGCTGCACTGTTGAGTTATCATGCATGTCTGATTTTCTTTTGTTGTAAAGCACTTGTTAGCAATTGAATGAACCTGCCGATATGTGACATCAAACCACCAAGACACAATCCCCTAAACATACACACCATCAATCTCTCCACAGAAGAATCTGACATTTGGGATGCAGGTCTACTTGGGGAGTGTTCCCTTCCTTTCAGTAGCCCACATCACTGGTGGCTGCAGCTCTACTCTTATTTTTGGCAGCCAGCACTCATATCTGCTCACCAGCTAAACTCCATCATTTATCCAAGTATACAGTTGAGCAGGAGCCATGGTTCCTCTTGAGGTGGTAATTCCCTTTCTACCAGCTTTCCAAAGTAAGCAGGGTGATGTTTGCTGAAGTTTGTCCAATGGAGCTGCAGGCACCAGGTGCCAGGGCAAATTCAGTGTCCTGGGAGACTGCGGTGTAGCAAGGGCTCAAATGGCACAAAGATCCCAGGTTTCTCTTGGGTAGGCTGGCATGTTGGTGGCCAAGATGAAAGAGCATACATTTTATTTCTTGTGGTTGCCTTAGATTTACAATATACATCTTAAATCAAGAAGAGTCTAACTTTAAATAACATAACAGGATTTTGCATGTAATGGCAAGACCTCAATACAACACATACTCGGTTCAGTTCACCCTCCCTTCATTGGAGCTATTGGTAGCATATATAGCTTCAGTGTATTATATGAACATATAATGCATTCTAAGGCACTTGCTGTAGACAACTGATGTTCTTTTAGAGACAATTTTGTCTTCATTTATTCCATTTCCAATATGCTTTTTTTCCTGTCTTTTACCATCATCTGCAAATGCACTTACTATGTGCAAAGCACGGCACTAGGTGAGATAAAAGATGTGACGGACTGGGTTTGCCTCAGTGCTGTGAATCTGAGAAGGGAATTGGGACTCAACTCTCAGACCACAGAGCTCCAAGCAATTAGACATGCCCTCTTGCTATTGTGACTTCCTTAAGCTTAATATTATCTTCATGTCACCACAATATTGTCTTTGAATTCTACCTTATGCCCTGCTCACAACAGATAAACATTAATAAATGTTAAATCAAGTCAGAAGCCAGTGGCTCATGCCTGTATTCCTAGCTATTCAGAAGGCTGATATCTGAAAACAGCAGTTCAAAGCCAGGCCAGGCTTTGAACCACAAAAATCCAGAATTAGAGGTGCAATTCTGGCAATAGACAGCCAGTGTTGAATAAAAGCCTAAGAGAAATCTCTAGTTCTGAGATCAAGCCCCCATACTAGCACAAAAACTAAATTAAATTAAAGTTAAGTCAGTGTTTACAGTGCTCCTGAGGGAAATATTTACAAATCTAGGAGTCCCAGGATGAGAGCCAGCAATGCTGAATTAAAAGGATAAACTTAGTATTTATGACTGGAAACTAACGTGGCAGATTTTCATTCTCAATTTACTACTCAGGAAAATTTTGTTAACGTTTCTTTGATCCTACATTTCACATCTACCCTGAGTTATAGAGCTAAAGCAATATAAAACACAAATTAGAAAACTATACAGAGTCACGAGACACAATTAGCAGTCCTTTACCTTTGCCTTTAACTCTTTTTTTTTCCCTCATTTTGTGTCAATACCACAGTTTGAACTCTGAATCGTGCTTTCTTCCTCGGCTTTTTTCACTTAAGGCTTGCTTATACTCTACCACTTGAGTCACACCTCCTCTTTTGGCTTTTTGCTGGTTAATTGGAGATAAGAGTTTTATGAATTTTTCCTACCCAGGGTGGCTTTCAACCTTGTTCCTCAGATCTCAGCCTCCTGAGAAGGTATGAACCACTGGTGCTTGGCCTTTTATACCTTCACCAAATAATTGTCATCATGACATGACATAACAAGATGAAATTTGTCTCAGCATTTGAAGAATGTACAAAAGTAGTAATTGCATGTCTCTGAAGCATTTGCACCTCTAGAGTGAATCCTACAAAAACACTTGGCACAAACACACTATGAATGGGAATGAAATCCTGGAGACCACTTGTAGGTTTGCCAATTTAGATTGCCACTACACAATCAATATACATACATATGTGCACATATATTTATGTATGATCTATAAAAGAAAAAAACATATCTATGGTCATATGTAATATCTAATTTGTATTCTTTCATTGGTTATAGGAATGATTTCTATATTTATAAATTGAATAAAGCACATCATTAATAGCAATTACATTACTTCTGAGTAAGGAAGTTGGATTCACAGAACGTGTGTGTGTATGTGTGTGTGTGTGTGTGTGTGTGTTGAGAGATTGATTTAAGTATAAAAATAGGGATTTTTATTTGACGAGAAAACAGAGTCCATTCTATAAATTATAGATTTAAATACCAAATAAAATCAAAGGCTTCATAACAATTGCAAGAGTGAGGGTCAGGACAGTAGCCATTCAAAGTCAGAAAAGCCAGAACTGTGGGTATACAGATGAATGGATATGGAGTCCTGCCACATCCATAAAAGCAGAAATGCTGGAAGCGGCATTGCTGATTGCTCACAATGGAGTTTATGTGTATGTCTGTCCAGCTTCCACATCGAAACCAACAACTTTCACCAGGGTGACCTCTGATAGAACTGACTTCCAAATCTCATGACTATTTCTCCTTGGCCAGTTCTAACCCCGTCAGGGAAATGGTCCCTGATCCCAAAGCAGATGGGAGTGATGATGCCAGCTCATCCACAAGCAGTGCAGGCATGGACTTAGACTCTTTTCCAGTGTAGATATTGACATGGTTTCAAGATGGGAGAACTGCAGCCTCTACTGAATCACCTCGTCTGTTTAACTCCCAGGGCTCACACAAACTCTCACATTGAAGTCCTTCATGAGAGAAAAATGCTTCTAATGTGTTTACTGGAAACAGAACTCCAGTGCCTGTCAGTTTGCAACATTTTAATTTTTTATTGGACTAGAAATGGATTCTAGCAATTAGGTGAGTGTTTTCCAAATGAATCATTAAAAACCTGCTGTCAGCTACATGCAGAAATTGTAAATGCTTACCCTCGTGCTTATCTCAGTGATTTACAGGCCTAGGAAGGCAGTATACACCACCCACCATTCGAAGTAAAAAACTCACCAGGAGCTTACACTCAGGACTGCGCAATGTCATCTTAGAATGTGCCTAAATTCTAAAAAGCCGGAGGCAGGCACATTTATTGCCTCTCAGCAGCCACTTTTCTCTCCCTGAGTCAACTCAGGCGATGGATAGTACATCTCAGCTCAACCTGGCAATTCCCAATCAAGAAGTATCCTCAATGTGTATGGCCAAGGGAACCTGGAGTAGAAGTCCTCTATAGAGCCTTTTGGACAGGGTTCCCTTGCTCTGACTCACTAAAGGGCCATGGGAGAAGCAGCTCCTCATCACAGGCAGATCATGTGACATTTGAATAAGCTGATGCTGCCTGCTAGCTGATATCCTCCAAAATCCAATCTGGGCAACAGCCCTGGGATACGGACCAGCACAGAGTGGGCAGGGACAGCTGGTACCTAATAAAACTGCAGAGCCATTGCTGGGCCTGGCTCTTTCTCTAGGCTTCCAGGGATTTTTGACATTCAATGTTACATCCCAATTCATCTTACCTGATACTGAATGCCCTTTCTGGAATTCCTTAGGTATGACCCTGAGTGTACATTAAAGTAAAATGTAATGTTGGTAGAGATGTTTTGCTACAGTCAATCCTTGAGCTACGATCATCTAAACTTTCATGTTCCATCGTTCATTCCTCTATTACACAATAGTGATGTCATGTACTCTTTCATCAGTATTTTCAATCTTCTTTGGAGCTAACTTGAATCTATTTTTAATGGACAGATGAGAGCTAGTAATAAAATTGCTTCAGAAGGAGCTCTTGGAGCAGAAGCAAACTAGGTAGGTCTGTAAGAATCACACTTACTATGTGGCATTTTTTAAAATTAAGTCCAAAGATTTTTCCCATATCAAACTGGAAAAGTCACTCTCATTTAAATAGTTGAATGTTTTGGTGGGGGGTTAGACACAGAACTTATTTTAGTTCTTCCATATTAATAAGTTGGTTTAGTAACCAGATGATCGTGTAAAATCTTCTAAAAGAAAATGTCTAGGCTTATTTCCTAAGGTAACATCTTTCAGCCAATTCAGCTTCTTCTCTCCCATGATAACTTGTACACTTGGTAAATATATGAACAAATAAGTGAACTAAGCCATGCGATGTCCAACAAAACCACTACTTCTCCAGCTCTCCTCCATTAGATGGGCCTCGATCCAGGCTTGTATCTCAGCTTTGATATTTAGTATTGGCGATGTTACTGAACGTCCTCAACAAGCCACTGTTTCCATGGTTACACAAGGAGGGTATTAGCAAAATAGTTTTGAAGAGGATCATTGTGATTAATGAGGCAGTGCTCTTAGTGAGCAGTGCATCCATCCCAGAGGGACCAGATTCTTCACAGATAATGGATTGGATGTCTAATCTGTGTTGGCTTAAGCTCCTCTCCTAACTTGTCCTGTTCTTCCCTGTGGAGGTACTGACAGTGCTGGCTAAGCCCAGGGTCCGCTGACGCTTGTGCGGGGAGGAGGCCCATTTTGGTTACACTAGCCTGGCCAAAACAAGCAACATTGCACCTTCAAGCTAAGGAGCCACTGTAACCTGAGCAGTCCCAAGTTCAGCACCTGTCTAGCGAGCATCATGATGAAATATTTCCACCTGAGCATCCAACTTCAATAATTTAAAAATATTGAGACTGCAATCAAACCTTGAGATGAAAAGATCTTCACATGTCTATTAATCTTTCCTCTCTCTGAGGAAACAAGCTTCCAGAGTGCTCTATCCTGAAAGAGTCCAAATCCTGAAAAAAAGGAAATAAAATCATAAGTATGACAGCTCCAAAACAATCCATAAGTACTCAAACTCTCTGCAAGATAAAAGAAATAGAAACATCCTTTTCCTCTATGCCAATTACCTTGGTGAGGGGACTTAGTTGTCAATGATTCCCTAAGCCTTTGAGTCAACTGACAATTAGAGATAACATGAACACTGATTAAGGGCCAGCTGTGTACTGTATTCTTTAGTATCTATCTCATTTAATCCTTGCAAACAGAAAGCATCAGCACTATTATGATTTTCATCTCACGGAAATATCATCTTGAAATCATACGCTGAGTACGTAAGAGTCTCTGGGCTCATTTTCCATTGCTGTCACAGAAACACCCAATGCTAAGTCCTTTACAAAGCATAAGTTTACTTAGTTTATGGTTTAGAATGCTGAAAAGTTTAAGATCACGTGGCCCTCTCTAGTCAACTGAGGCCCTTCTGGCTAGATTTCCACCTGGCAGAGAAATAGAGTGAAATCCAGTCACATGCAGAAGGGGCCAGGAGCTTATAAGCTGCTCATATTGGTGGGAACTGACCAGGGTCCCACAAGAACTACATTCATCTCATCCAAGGCCACATTCTTAATGACCTACCCAGCTTCCACTAGGCCCTGACTCTGAAAGGTTCAGCCATCTTTCACATTTACCAGCACGTGAACTTCTGGGTCAAAGCATACCAGCTTTCAAACCTTTGAAGTCTGAGCTGGGGCTCCATTCTCTTAAGCATGGCCCCCACTCCAACCTCCCAGATGTAGCAAATACTGAACACCTTAAGGCTTACACCACAATACAGACAAAGGAGAGAGAAACACAAGGAGCTTCCCTTCCCAAGGGAGAAGCAACAACCCACTGAGGAAGGCAGACAGAATGAATGACAGCTTTAAGAAGACAGAAATAAACAAGTGTCCTGCCAGAGCTGAATCATGACACTATGATGAGCCAACAGGACAACCACAGAAATGCTGCAGGGGACAAAGAGGACTTCCAGGAGCACTTCAATGAGCCAAGAGCACAAGAAAAGACAAAGGAAAAAGAAGGGAGAAAACTGAGGGCAAGGTGACCGCCAGAGGACTCTGGATAGGATGCACAGCTCAACACAGAGGGGAGCAATGATTGGTGGCAGTGGAAAATACGGAATATAGGACCTCCCTACTGCCTTGCCACTCCAAAGGGCTTTGAAGAGCCCTGGAATTTTATACCAGTTTGTATTTCCATCTGTGGGTCACTGCTAGCGGTTAAAAATCTTGAGCCTTAAAGTGTTATGATTTGGTTTTCCTCCTCCAGAGCAAGTTCTTAGAGAGAAAGAAAATTAGAGGGAAGAGAAAAAGATTGTAAAGGGAGAAGGAAGTGATCCAACAAAGAAAAAAAGCATTGGGATTAAAAAAATATGTCAAAATAGTGTTTCAGAGCTTCACATGGTACTACACATCTGTAATCCCAGGACTCAGAAGACTGAAGCAAGGAGATCAGAAGTTCAAGATCCAGCCTGAGCAAGCCCCTATCTGGGAAAACTAAAAAGTAAAACAAAGACTTGCAAGGGACAGACTTCCTGTGAATGGATGAATGAATAAATGAATGAGTAATTGAGCAAATTACTCATAAGTCTATGAGTTACAGAAACATTAAAAACATGAAAACTAAAAGTAGAGAATTCTCAACTTGGAGGTGGAAAAAAGTGTGACTTTGTTCCAGGCCCCACCCACTTCCTGGAACAAGCTTGCATTGCTTCATTTTATAAGTACTAATTACTAGTGCTTATAAAAGTTCAGAAGTATGCTTTAAAAAACAAGTACATTCCCTGAACACTTCAAACTTAAGAAAGTAATTTCAGGGAACACTGAGGAGTAATAGACCCTATACAGCCCTTTAGGGTATATCTGTAATAATTTTTAAGGTCCTTTACCTTGTAAAAGAGTCTCATGCTGAAAGGTTATCAATGTATATGAATTAATGCACCTTCTATTTGACGAATATAATGTAACCCTTCTATTAATTACAATAAAAATATATGAAAAAAACCCCAAAAGAGCCTCATGCTCTCCTAAAACCTACTGGATTTTTTTTCAATTTCAGAATACATGGTTTGATTAGAAAATAGAGGAAGATGCCCTTATACCATTATAGAGGTTGTTTTGCTTTAAAACAAATGAAACCACCCAAAAATAGCTGGGGCAAGAGATGCTCAAACTGCATAAAATCCCATCTGCCAAGACAAATGATGTGGCCTGTAAAGGGGAAAAGCCAGAAGCTAGGAAGTGAGGGAGTGGGCTGGAAGGAATGTTCTCTCCATTTCCATAGGGTTATGTGATTAATGGTCTTGTCCTAGCTGTTTATTCGAAGACTGCTCCATTCTCATTGCTCAAAATTGCTGTCTCTAACTTCATCCAGAGATGGCTTAGGGCTTCGATTTATTTCTACATCTTTTAATAGAGAACATCTGAAATAGCTCAGGCTTCTATGACATAATACTATAGACTGGAAAGCTCAGAAACAAGGGAAAGACTGATGCTTCAAAACCAAGGTGCCAGTACATCAGACATCTGCTGAGATCATAGATAGTTATTCCCTTGTTCGCTGACAGTCTTCTCACTGTGTCCTCCCAGAAGGATAGGGAGCTGTCTAAGGTCTTCTTTTATAATGTCAGAATCGCATTTATGAAGGACTCTATGCTCGACTTAATAATCACCCACCCCCTAACAACATAGAGGAGGCGAGTGGCAGAAAGTAACAACACCTATATTTCAGAGGAATGTAACAATTCAGTCTATATCTGTGACTAGTATTTCTGTAGCTCAGTCTCACATGTGTGAGAGAGAAAAATGTCTGAGGAGCCCAACTGGAAAGATCTAGTAAGTATGCTCAGAGGAGCTGGCTCCAGGGTTAATTCTATAAAGTCAGCCACAATGAGTTGAGTTCTGATCAAGGGTCAGGTTGGGGAGATTTTCCCATCATCATCCACAAGAGATCTATTCCTAAAATCTATGTAAATACCATGTCTTAATACACTAACTCATATTTAAAATCATCAAATAACTAACACTTGTATAGCAATGCTAAAGCAACAAGACTGTTTAAACGTATCATTCTGACTAGTGTTTACATCCATCTCCATGAAATAAGTGGTATAATCACTATCATAGATCTGAGAAAAGCTCTTGAAAGGTAGATGAGTGAATGACAGCTACATGGCCATGGAATGAGCCTCTCCTTTGACAGCTGAGAGAATATTTCTACATAACTTTTTCTGTGGTATTTGTGATCATTGCTCTTCTTTATTATTGGTTGTTATCAATCTGTTCTCATACCTCCTTTATAAATTAGTTTTACATTAACATGTAGGTACATGAAAAAGGTGTTTGTAGGTACTAAAACTTTGGTACTATCCAAAGTTTCTGGCATTCTTTAAAGGTGTTAGAAGATATCTCTCATGGATGGTGGGATTACTGTATGTATGTTTGCACACACATACGTGTAGAACTTCCTATGTTTATACATATACATACACATGAATGAGGGAAAGAGAGAGAGCATGGATGCCATAATTCATCAAGTCTTCCTCAATGAGTGTGTTTTTCCAACAGAAATGAAATTTTCAGCCAAGTGCCATTTAAATATCAAAGTATTTTCAGCTTAAACTATTTTGGATGGAAATATTTCTAAAATGAAAAAGTCCTTATAAAGCCTGAAGCACAGACCCTGGCACACAGCACTCCATAAGTATGAGTTATTTCTGATGTTCATAAAATATATTATGTAACTCCTGCCTTAAGACTCAGAAAATAGAGTACAATTTAACTTCTCTCCATGACCCAAGTCATCATGAACATTAATTATTTAATGGAACTAGAAGCTCATTACTTAATGAGCACCTTGGGAGGGACTGGGATTGTAGGGTTGTTTGCTTCTGGAATCAGCCTACTCTTGGCTATCTAACTGTTGCTTCTCATGGCTGCCAATATTGTGCCAGGCTACTCCTACCTCTACCCATAATCCCTTTCCACTACTTATCTTTTAAATGTTAGGGCTGAGAGAAAGGGGAACTGTTAGGTAAACAGAGATTTGTCTTTAAGTGGTGGACATAACACATAGCAGACATCTTCCTATAGTGATGTGAGTTTCTGCTCAAACCCTTTTTTTTCACCATAATGCACTGGGTACCGACTCAGCCAATGAAAAGAGCTTGAGTGGGGCATGCATAAGTCATCGACTAATCAGCACAAAGTCCAAGAGCAGAGGATGGCATGAAAGGAGCCTGGCATTATAGTAACTGCCCTTTATTGGACTCTGTTTTTTCGGGGGGCAGGGTGGTCTCTCCAAATGGATGGAAATTCAAGGTACTTTCATGGCTTTCCTATCACTTTCAAATAAAGTGTTTGCCTTAGACAGGTTCTTGCCTTTTAATTCTTTAATGAGTGGAGAAAATGAATTCATTTCCTCAGACTATATGGGAGCCATATTGTAACATGAATCAAATGCGTTCTGACAACCTCAGCTTCAGCATCTTGTTTGTCCAGGTCTTGAATTTTTCAGCCCTAAGAGCTATGAGTCTATCAAACAGTTCAGTAACACTCAGTAGCTATTTTTTAATAGAACTCAGGCCCTGAGCACTGTCCTTGGGCTTTCTCAAGGCTAGAAATCTACCACTTGAGCCACAGCACCATTTCTGGCATGTTTTCCCCCTTTCTGTGTATGTGATACAGGGGAATTGAACCCCAGTCTTCAAGCATGCTAAGCAAGCACTTTACCACTAGGCCAAACTCCCGGCCCATATACCTGTACCTGGAGATTTTTTTCTTTTTGAAACTCTATCTCTGTCTAAGAGGAAATTGAGTGGTTACTGCATAGATTGTCACAGTTAATAGAATATAAAGCTAGCTTAGAACAGTGCAGGCAAGTTGAGGAGGCACAATAAACAAAGCAAAAGCAATGAAATAAAGACTGTAATGTAGCACAGAATTGCTAAATGGTGCCTTATTCTTTGAGTCCTAAGGACTCAAGGCAAAAGGTTCACAAAGAATAATATGAATGTAGCCTTTCCAATGTAAGTTTTCCATTATCTTCTCAAAGAGATGCAGGATGTGGGCACCAGTAGCTCATGCCTGTAATCCTCAAGAGGCAAAGATATGAAGAGTCCAGTTCGACATCAGTCTGGACAGGAAAAGTCATGAATGAGACTCTTATCTCTAATTAACCACAAAAAGGCCAGAAATTGAGCTGTAGCTCTAGCTCAACTCGTAGAGCACCAGCCATGAGCAAATAAAATTTAAGGTCAAAGTTAAGCCCCAGTATCAACACACACACATACACACACACACACACACACACACACACACACACACACAGAGGCTAAAAAAATTAAAATCTTTATGCACTCACATTCTTCCTCTTATTCTTTCAGCTAGATCATGTTCTTTAAGTTTTAAAAATATAATTCAAAACTCACCTCCTGAGGAAAGACTTTTATCATTCCCACTTGATGGCTTGTTTGCACAGACTCAGGACAAACTGTTCCTTCCATCTCTCAAATTCCTCCTTCCCATTGAAAATCAGTTCTTGTTGAGGTTCTATGCATTTTCTTGAGGAATCTGTCAGATAAGATGAGACCTTCTTTGAGAGAAGGTGTTCTCTTCTGGGACACCCACTATGGTGCAGCAGCTAGGACACATCTGGAAGACAAAACTGCCTTTAGGCTCTGTCTCATTAGGGTTACATCTAGACTTACACTGAAAACGATAAGACAATCATTTCAGCAAACCAATGTTCTCTTTCTACCGTTCAGAGAAATCATTGTACTATGCATTGCAAATTTCCCAACAGTTTTTCTTAAAGGAAAAACCACATGGTTTTCACTGTCTTTAATTTTTAAAGTAATGTTTCTACACAGGAAAATGTTCTGAGAATACTTTTCAGGAGCTTTGTAATTTGGAAATAGTAAGTTGGCTATAGGAGGAAGACAACAGGATATCATGCACAAGTGAAGAAGCAAGTCTTACAAGGCTGTTTTCCCATGTGCAGGGAAATATACAACATGGGTTTAAAATCTAGGGAGTAATTAAAGCAGACAGATAATGGACTATCTTTTCTAAGCAGCTACAGAGCCTTCCTGCCATCTTTAGAAGTTTTGTCTTCCTTCTTAGGAAAGGAAGAAGACAGGCTATTAACACTTCTGGGGGTTTTTGTACAAGTGTTTTGAATTTTCACACTTAAAATTGTCTAGTATCACAAGATAACCATGTAATTAAAGTGTTTAGTAGTTAATTGGGCTTCTGGTAATGAACAGATTTATATGAGATCAAGACGATTATTTAAAAGGCAAGGAGCCTGCGTAGAAACTTGATGATAATAGCAGTTTTCAAAGCAGACCTCGAGAGTCCTGATGCTGTACATCTGATGACGGCTTTGTTCCCACCCGATGGGAAACTAATTGCTCATCACACCCCAGAGAAATCACATTCTCTAATGGCCAATGCAAACTTGACAAAATAACAAAATGAAAAGGTGATTTGGTTCTATAATATACTTCTTTGAAGTCAGATAGCATTTACTGAACAGCTACAGTGACAGTTGGCATGTGCCTTAAAGACTAGAATTCATTACCAGTTCATCAAAATCTCTCTCTGCTAGAAAGGTCATATTACCAGTTAGACAGACAAATAATAGTTCATGCTTTTCATGGTGCAAAAGAAAACAAGAAGGAAAACTTAAAGAAAAACGTACCGGGTATTTCTTTCTCTGCTCTTCACTAACAGTCATTTAGCACACAGGTCTGTTTTAAGTTCTTCTTGTAAATCTTCAAAATTTGAAAAAGCTGACAATTTTATTTTAGAAAGTATGAGTGCTGGTTGCCAGTGGCTATAATCTTAGCCACTCAGGAGTCTGGGATCTGAAGGTCAAGACACTAGGCCACCTTGGGCAGGAAAGTCTGAGAGACTCTTAATTCCAGTTAACCAGCAAAATGCTGGAAAGAGATGTGTGGCTCAATTGGAAGAGCACAATCTTAAGAGGAAAAGCACAGGCCCAGTGCTGACACACACAAAAAAGGGCACGGTGGCTCACGCCTAGAATCCTAGCTACTCAGAAGGCTGAGATCTGAGGATCAAGGTTCAAAGCCAGCCTGGGCACTAAAGAACGTGAGACTCTTTTTTTCTGTCTAGATAATTCTTTTTTTAATATATATATTATTTTTGGGATAATATATAGAGGGGTTACAGTTACATTCATCAAGAAGTAGGTACATTACTTCTTGCACATTGATACCCCTTCTCATGTAGAACATGAGACTCTTATCTCCAATAAACCACTAGAAAATGGGAAGTGTGGCTGTGGCTTAAGGAGGTAGGGTGGTAGCCTTGAGCTTCAAGAGCTCAGGGACAGTGCCCGGGGAAGCAAGGAAGGAAGGGAGGGAGGGAGGAGGGGAGAGCAGAAAGAAACTGTCAGTCATGCAAACGCGAATCTTGGAACCTCCTAAACTTGTTTTGTCAATTGCCAGCTTCATTGTCAGCAAGATGGGCAAAGAGATGTGGATTCGAAAAGGTGTCCTGTGAAATCTGCAGGACTCTGTCGGTGCTTGGGCTTTTCTTCTGAATACAATCACTTAGCAGAAACTAGATAGCAGCTAGCACCCTAGAATTCTTTACACCTCAGAACACACATTCGCCATGTCATCATCTTCTCCTTTTATCTTGTCTGGAAGAGATGATCTGCCTGGAGTTCTTGTCTGGCTAAAGGGATGCTGCCTGTGCTCCAGTCTCACTCCATGCTTTGGTCATTGAGTACTTTTTCATTATCTCAAGTGACCAGACCACTACACAATGAATGACCAAGCTACCTCTCCTCCATGTCCCCACAGTAATGGAGTTACATCTGTGGGAAATAGAGGTATGGCTGCTCCCCCACAAACTCCACTCGCCATCAGCATTCCAAGGTCCACATCCATAAATTCAATCAAATGTGAGTAGAAAATATTGTCTTAAAAAAGCACCCACCCCTGGGCTGAGCCCACACCCATTTTTTTCTTGCCATGATTTCTGCAATAATACAGTATGATTACTCCTTTTGTAGTAGTCACAATGTATTAGGTACACGTCAGAATATTCTAGAGTATTCTGGAGTTGTATGGATGCTCTATGCAAACACTACAGGTGTTATCCCAATCAAGTCTTGATCGTTATGGAGTTTGGTGTCTGTTGGAGTCCTAGAGCTGTTATAGATGCTAAAGAATGACAGGGTGCTGATTCTTAACTTTTCCAGGGCACAATGAGAAGTTGAGTAGAAAGATTTATGGACACCAGGCCCCAGGGTGGTCAGAGAGTAAGGGTGGATTCAGATAGCCATCCCTAGCCCTCAATGCCACCAGGGCCGCTGTACTTAAACTCTGATTGAGAAAAGTTACCCAGACAAAAGGCAGAGATTGGAAGGTGAGGAACTTTTCCTTTATTGTGATTTTTTCCTCTAGTTCTTCCTGCAGGTATCTGCAGGGAGGCCATATGAGGAAGGTACATTACACAGGCATCTGGCTTATGTTTACTCTGTAAACCTGGCCGCCTCCCTTCCCATCTGTGAGCAATAATTTCTACCACTCTGAGCCACAAAATACTGCTCAGGGGTGGTGATAGGCAGGAAGCAGATGTCTAAGCCTCTTCCTTTTCAAAGGCCAGGGTGCATGTGGTCTGATGAAGCAAGATTTCTATATAAATAAAGAAAATACTTCTGGCCACCTGATGGCAACCAAAATGCCTAGCTCAGTTTTCAGGAACTGCCTAGTGCCACAATTTGAATGTGTCCTTCCGAAGTTCACTCATCAGAAACTTAATCCCCAAATCCATACCTTAATGGTAGTTGGAGGTGGGGCCTTTGGGATGTGATTAGTGCTAGAAGAGCTCATCAGAACAGGGCCCCCACAATGATACCAGTGGTTTTACAAGAAAAGAAAGAGGAATTTGTGCTAGCATGTTTGCTTCCTTTCATCATGGATTCCATCTCATCATTTTACAATGCAGCTCTAGGTCCTCTCTAGCTGTTTCAGCTTTGCTTTTAAACTCCCCAGCCTCTAGAACTATGAGCCAATAAATCTCTTTTTCTTAATATAAACTGTTTAGTGTCTGGTATTTTATTATACTAACAGAAAGCAAACTAAGACATTATCCTTTGTTTCATTTTCTTTATAGACAAATGAATAGAGGAACTTTTAGGGATATAAATGTAGATCTGTTCAAATGTCTACTGGTAATACTTATTATATTAATTTAGCTATAATACATGCAATTAAATAATATATATATTTATAAATTCTATTTCCCCACATTTTTATTTCTGAGTTTATATTAACTTTGCACATGACTATTTGATATAACTATTGTTCTCATTACCTGTGTTTCCCCTTCCATTTGACATTTTCTATACATGTACTGCACACTTTTATATCACAAATATTGTAGGCATCAACACAGTCTCTAACAGGAGTTTCTGATTAATTTGAATAGATACTTTTTATTTTTAGAATATTCATGTTGGGAAAGAGTTGTCATGATATTTATATCTCTTATAATAAGGTCCGAATCTGCTTTTTCCATGTTTTTAAAGCTAATATACACCATCCCAGACTTCCCACAAAAATATTCCTGAATTCTTCTAGAGAATATTTCTCATTCTACCAATAGATATAGGGATGGTCCAACTTCACTGTCCCTCCAGGCTTCAGGCACTAGCATGTGACCCAGCCAATCCAATCATCATCCAATGTCCTGTAGAGTATAACTGGTTTAAGGAAGACTTCAATTACCCACATGGGAAATGACTGGCCAATTATTCACTTTTCTAAGTAAATACTACAGTAGTTATTTTTCTACAGTAAGTAGTAAAATTCCCATTCTTCAAAAAGGATTTGAGGAGATACTTAGAATTTTGCAGGCCAAGGAGAAAAATTGAGAAAGTCAATTTGTTTGTTTATTTACTTACACTGGTGGTACTGAAGCTTGAACTCAGGTCCTGGGTGCTGTCCCTAAGCTTGTTTTTCCTCAAAGTTATCACTCTATCATTTGAGCCACAACCTCACTTCTGGGATTTTTTTTTAACATTTTTTCATATAATTTCGATTGTAAATAATAGAAGGGTTACATTATATTCAACAGATAAAAGGTGCATTACTTCACAAACATTGACACCCTTTCTCATGTTTGGGTCCCCTTTTCCCTCCGCCCGCCCCCACCCCTCATCTTGTTTTCCCCCTTCTCTATCCTATTTCAAATAAACATATATATAATATATCAGATAACAAGGTAAAATGCTGTAATAATATGAGATAACCAAGGGACAGCAAAAGAGATGAGAGATAACATAGTACATTAAGGACAACAATCACATATTATAGGGCTTTTGTTTCTATATCCTGGAGGTCCTTTCATTTAGTGTCATACTATATGGCCTCATATATGTAGGTTTTGCTCTATTGTGAATCTCTGCTAGGAGAGCCCAAGGTTTCTACTGATTATGACAATTGAGGGAAACCATTAAGCCTATGTTCCTTTGAGTCTGGCTTACTTCACTTAGTATGATTTTTTTCTAAGTCTTTCCATTTCCTTACAAATGGGGAGATGTTCTTTCTGACAGCAGCATAGAATTCCATTGTGTACAAATACCACATCTTGTTGATCCACTCATCAACTGAGGGACATCTGGGTTGGTTCCTTATCTTTGCTATGGTAAATAATGCTGCAATGAATATCGTTGTGGATTTAGAATGTCCTTGTTTCTGGATGAGTGGGTAAATGCCAAGTAGTAGAATTGGTGGGTCATAGGGGAGCTCTATGTTTAGTCTTTTGAGGAACTGCCATACTGCTTTCCATAGTGGTTGAACAAGTTTGCACTCCCACCAACAGTGTAGTAGTGATCCCTCCTGGCCACATCCCTCCAGCATCTGTTGTTATTAGATTTCTTGATCCTGGCCATTCTAACTGGAGTGAGGTGGAATCTTAGAGTTGTTTTGATTTGTATTTCTTTTATGGCCAGAGATGTCGAACATTTCTTCATGTGTCTGTAGAACATTTTTATTTCTTCTTCAGAGAAAACTCTCTTTAAGTCTTTGGCCCATCTTTTAATGGGATGGTTGTTTCTTCGGAGATTAGTTTTGGAGTGATTCAATTTTTTGAGCTGTTGGTATATTTTAGATATGAGGCCTTTGTTCTGTTGTAGGGTTAGTGAAGACCTTCTCTCACTCTGTAGGCTTTCTAGTTAGTTTGCTAGTTATGTCCTTCGCTCTACTGTTTAATGCAGTCCCTCTTATCCAGCCTTTCTCTGATTTGTTGTGATTCTTGGTCCTTATTAAGAAAGTTTCCACCTGTGCCAAGGAGACCTAGTGTATCTCCTATTCCTTCTTGTAAAGTTTTCAGTATATCTGCTTTTCCCTCGAGGTCTTTGATCCATTTGGTGTTAATCCTGGTGCAGGGTGACAAAGAAGGATCCAACTATAGTTTTCTGCAGGTGCTTAACCAGTTCTGCCAGCATCACTTGTTGAAGAGGCTGTCTTTCTTCCATTCTATTTTTTTTGGCTCCTTTATCAAAGATTAGGTGGCCATAGGTCTTTCGGTTGATTTCTGGGTCTTCAGTTCTATTCCACTGATCATCAGGCCTGTTTTTGTGCCAGTACCAAGATGTTTTGATTACTATAGCTCTGCAATAGATTCTAAAGTTTGGTATTGAAATTCCTCCTGCACTGTTTTTTCTGCTGAGAATTGTTTTTGCTATATGCTTTTCCATATGAAATTTTGGATTGCCTCTTCTATTTCTTTAAAGAATGACATTGGGATATTGACGGGTATTGGGTTGAATTTGTAGATAGCCCTTGGTAGGATTGCCATTTTCACAATGTTGATTCTTCCAATCCAGGAGCATGGGAGGTTTTTCCATTTCCTCAGTTCTGCTTTAATTTCCTTTTTCAGGGTTTTAAAGTTTTGGGATTTTTGTGGTTAATTGGGTATAAGAATCTCATGGACTTACTATGGTGAAAATAAACTACACAACTTATGGATGAGGATGGGAGGGGAAAACTGGGGGGGAGCATGGGAAGAGGTGACATTGTACAAAAAGAAATGTAGTCACTACCTGACTTATGTAACTGTAGCCACTCTGTACAATGTCTTTAAAGTAATAATAGAAAACTTGAAAATAAATTAACAGAAGCATCCTACAGCCTTTCCTGCCCAGCTGGCTTTGAACTGGGATCCCAAGATCTTAGCCTCCTACGTACCTACGATTACAGAGTCACTGCCACCCAACTTGATAAAACTCATTTCTATAAAAAAAATTGAAAATTTGAAGTATTGGGATAGATGAACCCTTTTTGTAGTACAAGTTTGTGTATGAGAATAATAGAGTTTTTGTTTGTGGGATGATAGCTTGCATATGTGTGGCCAAGTAACCAAAATCAATTGCAAATGTTCACTTGTTAATATTGATCCATAATGACTTGCTATGTATTTTACCATTCTCTTCATACAGACAATGAGCTGATGAAAATCTATGAGAACATGATTGTACAAAGAATCACCATTGCTTGAGAGGCTTTCAAGGAATTCTATCATGTTTCCCTTGTACATTACAATTGGACTTATCACTTCCAACAAAAGGTTAGGCAAAAGATTTTTAATGCATAGTCAAAAAGAATGGGAAACATAGGAAATTCCTTTACACTTGTGCTGAGGTCTGATAAATAAACACTGTCAGAACTAGTGCCTTAGATTTGAAAACACCTGCTACAGATTTGGGTAGAAGCAAAGTTATCTTTTCTTATTTTAACTACGACAGCATGAGAAGTGTATTAAAGAACTTGATGTGACCATGGTTTAGACATTAGTTGTGACTGATGATTAAATGGCTTCACATAGTTTAAGTTTTGCATGCAAGTGTTGTTTTACTTTGTAATTAGAGGATGGATTTATTAGGGAAAGTTATCAAGTCTGAGGTAGAAAATAATTTCCCCAAAGCCATTCAATGTTCGATAATGAGTTTAAGTGCAGTTATTTTTGTTCAGATCTTTAATAGTCTTGACCTCAAAAAGTTGTAATAAAACTGATGTGTAATGTGCTAAATGGTGATAATGAAGAGATGAGTGAAATTTCTCCCTCTGCTCTCTGAAGGTTTACTGGGATGAACGTACGACAGGGCCAGGCCAAGTCAAAGCAAAGTCATTTAAAAATCTGTCTTGGGGGGGGCCAGGAGTTTGGCCTAGTGGTTAAAGTGCTTGCCTAGCATGCATGAAGGCCTGGGTTCGATTCCTCGGTAGCACATACATAGAAAAAAGCCAGAAGTGGTGCTGAGGCTCAAGTGGTAGAGCTCTAGCCTTGAGAAAGTCCAAGGACAATGCAATAAAAAATGTATGAAAAAAAAAGAAAGAAGGGCCTGGGGCTGAACCTCACATCAAAGTGCCTACAATTAATCAGTCTAGTCAGATATGTATCTACTTCCATTCTATAAATCTTTGTAAAGCCAATGTAATTGAACTTTTAAATAACAGTGACAGAGATTTTGAGTGAAATACAAAAGAGAGCATTACATATACTCATTTTTCTATAGTGACTCCTTTGCTTTCACTGCAGCAAATCCCAAAGTCAAGGCCTGGCCCTTTCCAATAGACACAATTATTCTGAGGGGTTTCCTTTGAGCGGGGACACACACATGGATAGATATTTTAGCATTATTTTACTTTTTAAATATGTATATGTTTCTGTGTATGTATGTCTGTAAATATATATATATATATATATATACATTAATTTCTTTAATGCAGCAGGAGAAAGTTTCAAAGCATAAGATAACAGTTGCTACAGTATTACAACTTCAACGAGCTCAGCATCCTGTCTCTTTGTAGTGAACATAGACAGTACAAGTGACTCCTCCTCCCTTCTTTTTTTCTACTACATCGAGAGCCTGAAATTTAATATTATTGTCACTTTTAACTTTAACAAAGACTTTAGATACTTCCAGGGTAGTACAACTTTCACCATCATCTATTACTAGATTTTTTTCTACATTATTCCAAACAGAAATTCTGAATCTATTGAACACTAACTGCTACCCCCAGCCCCGGAAGCCATCATTATCCTGTTGCTGTGAGTTTGAAAGGTCTTAGTTCCTCACACAACTAGACTCATTCTTGTCTCTTAGCAATTGCCTATATTTCAATGTATAATGTCCGATGCTGCAGAATGTGCCAGAATTATTCCACGGTGTATTTATGTCACATTTTATTCATCCATCGAGTGTTAATGGACACATTCGTAATGTTACTCTGTTTTTGTTTTATATATAAATTCATTTGGTGTTTTCTCTCTTCCTTTTTTACTTTTGGTTACTAGGGTTTGAACTAGGGGTCTGTGCCTACTAGACAGGTACTCTACCACTTGACCGTGTCTCCAGCCCTTTTTGCTTTCATCACTTTTTCAAACAAGGTCTTACTTTTTGCCCACCAGCCCAGAACACAATCTGCCTATTTAAATTTCTATTATAGATGAGATGACAGGTATGTACTACTATGCCTTGCTTTTACTGATTGAGATGGAATCTTGCTTTCTTTAACAGGCTGCCTTTGAACTTTGACCCTTGGATTTCTTTCTTCGAAGTACCTGGGAATAGCATTAGTCATAAGTTACCAAGTTTGGTTAGACTTCATGCTTTCTTGAGCTGCTATTCATCAGTGGATTCTGTTTTCCCTTAAGCCCATATACTAGCTCAACAGGTTTTTAATGGTAGGCCACGCACTGGTGACTCATGCCTGTAATCTAGCTACTCAGAAGGCTGAGACCTGAGGATTGTGATTTGAAGCCAACTCAGGTAGGAAGCCTGTGACATTCTTCTCTCCAATCAGCCACTAAGAGAGCTAGAAGAAGAGCTGTGGCTCAAGTGATAGAGCACTAGTTTTTCAACAATAACGTTTAGGAAGATCTTCTCCCACTCTGTGGGCTTTCTATTTAACTTGCTAGCTATGTCCTTTGCCATACAGAAGCTCTGAAGTTTAATACAGTCCCATTTGTCCAAATTTTCTCTGATTTGTTGTGTTTCTGAGTCCTTATTAAGAAAGTTTCGACGTGCCAAGGAGACCTAGTTTATCTCCTATTTCTTCTTGTAAAGTTTTCAGGGTATCTGCTTTAACCTTAAGGTATACCTACAGCTCAAAAATTGAATCTCTCAAAAACAAATCCTCAAAGAAACAACCACCCTATTAAAAGGTGGGTGAAAGACTTAAAGAAAGACTTTTCTGAAATGGAAATAGGAATGGCCTACAGACACATAAAGAAATGCTTGATATCTCTGGCCATAAAAGAAATGCAAATCAAAACCACTCTAAGATTCCACCTCACTCCAGTTAGAATGGCCATTATCAAGAAATCTAGTAACAACACATGCTGGTGGGGAAGTGGCCAGGAGGGATCCCTACGCCACTGTTGGTGGGAATGTAAACTCTAGAAAGAGTATGACGGTTCCTCAAAAGACTAAACATAGAGCTCCCCTATGACCCAGCATTTACCCAATCGTCCAGAAACAAAGACATACTAAACCACTAGCACAACTATGTTCATTGCAGCATTATTTACCATAGTGAAGATATGGAACCAACACAGATGCCTCTCAGTAGATGAATGGATCAAGAAAATGTGAAATTGTATGCTACATTCAGAAAGAATGACTTGGATAAAATCATTGCTACATTCAGAAAGAATGATTTGGAAAAAATCATATTAAGTGAAGTAAGCCAGACCCAAAGGAACATAGGCTCAATGGTTTCCCTCATTTGTAATAATTAGGACACATCTAGGATACTTCTAGCAGAGAATTACAATAGCTCAAAACCTAGGTACATAAGGTCATTTAGGATGAGACTAAATGAAAGGAACTCTAGGATATGGAACAGAGGTTCATTTTGTGTGATTGCTGTCCTTAATGGACCATGTTATTTCTCTTCTCTTTTTTTTGCCTTTTTGGTTAATCCCATATTGTTACTGTATCTGGCTTGGTTACCTGGTGTATTTTATATATATTTGTTTATTTATAATAGGGAAGCTAAGGGAGAAAACAAGATGATAGGGTGGGGGGATAGAAATGGGGCCAAAAACATGAGAAGGGGTGTCAATGTGTGAGAAGTAATGCACTTACTATCTGATGAATGTAACTGTAACCCCGCTACACATTATCCTGACAATAAAATAATAATAATAATTAATAATAATAAACATTTAGAAACAATGCACAGGCCCTGAGTTCAAGCCCCAGTGCCTGCGTGTGCATGTACGTGCACACACACACACACACACAGAACAAAGTGACATTCATTTTCTCTGTGTCTTCTCTTCTGCTTTACCTTCACATCCCGACCTATTCTGTTAAAATGCTTTGGTTCTATGCCATTAACCTTAATCAATCCTCCATTTCAGCCTTCAGATTGTCCATATTACCCAAAGATGAAGATTTGCTACCAGCACGTGGGTCTGTGATTTTTGCCTCACACGGGTAATTTAACAGCCATTGTCAAGCTAGCTGCACAGGAAGTATGATAGAAAGTAACTGACTTGCATGTGTCCAAATGAATGTTGCCTTTCAAATTCCTCACCTTGAGATTGCCTGCCCATCTATTTTAAGAGACTCTCTATTTTCATGCCAGTGACCTCTTCCCACATGTGACTTAATTCAGACCCAATTGCACCTTCCCTCGACCCTGTCCTTGATTGTGTGTCAAGGGCAGTGGAATGGGAGACATGTGGGATTTCCACACATCACCTGCTTGCCTGCTTGGTTGTGTCTTTGTAAGTGGTAATTGGTTGTGCACGAGAAAATCTAATCAGAGTAACTTTAATTGCAATAGTTCCACAGCCCACAATGTATACAGAGAAATCGTTTGTTTCCTAGCTTGTCTTTTATCTTCCCACTGGATCACTCTGCCCTACGCCCACCACCCTTAGCCACGTATAGAACATACACCTGTGCCGTGCATACATTGATCAAGCACTGTCATAGAAAACAAATGCGTGCAGTCACCATGACAATTCCCTGCCAGCTAGAAATACAGTGTGTTGAGGGAGGTGAGCCATTTTCTGCTTCCTAGCAAAGATCCTATGGGACTATTTGCATTTGCACCCATACCTGATGGTGTCATTCTATCTGAAAGGATGACTGAGTCAGGGCAGATTTCTAACTCACTTCTGCTTATCACACGGTGTTCTGGGCAAAGCCCTTGATGCTTAAAGGAACTCATCATTAATGGACTCTAACCCAGGTCCTTACTTCAGTCTGCAGTACACTGGATAATGAAGCACTGCCTATGAAGGCTTTTGTTCAAAATTCTGTATTTAAATCGATCTTTAAAACTGGTAGTAGAAGGGGCCAGGAGTGTGTGGCGTGGTGGTAGAGCATTCACCTAGTATGCACAAAACCCTGAGTTCGATTCCTAAGTACCACATACACAGAAAAATTGGAAAGTGGTGCTGTGACTCAAGTGGTAGCGCTCTAGCCTTGAGAAAGCACAAGGACAGTGCCCAAGTTCAAGCCCCAGAACTGGCACCACCACCACCACCAACAACAAAAGTAGTAGTAGTGGTCTATTTTTTGTTTGTTTTTGTTTTTATTCTGATATTGAAGCTTGAACTTGGGGCCTGGTTGCCTTCCTTTAGGTTTTTTATTCAAGGCTGGTACCCTACCACTTGAGCCACAGCTCCGCATCTGGCTTTTTGCTGGTTAATTGGAGGTAAGTGTCCTATAAACTTTCCTACCCAAGTTTCTTTCAAACTTCAATCCTCAGATAATGACAGCAAGCAGTACTTCAGCTGCAGCTGCCAATGGCATTCCCATACACTTCATTCAAAGGGGCCAGACAAGTTGGCAAGTGTCAAGTGGCAGGAAAAATATTCAACTAAAAAGTCTGGGTTTTGCAAAGAAATGGCACCTGCGCCACCATTTTAGGCTTATTTGAGTGAATCTGTAGTTATCAACTAAAACCTGTATCCATTTAAAATTTGCTTTCAATCTGATGTTGTCATTTGGTCTCCCATCTCTAGTTCTCATCTTTAAAAACCAAGGGATGGATGTACAGAGGCTATCTTCTCTAGTTACTCTTCTTTCCAAAAATCACAGATCAGCCCATACCCTAAATGTCAATGACAAGGAAAGCAAGACTCACAGACAACGCCTGATTTGTTCCAATTTGATCTATTCGAGAGCCTGGCCCCTTTGCGAACTCAGGAGTTGGCCTCCCATGCCAGGTGCCTTGTAACAAGTCAGCCTCCTTGAACACCTCAGAGACAGGGATATGATTTTCATGGCAGGAGGCAGCATGAATAGTAGTCAGGTGGGAACTGATTCCCTTGTTTCCTGCATTCAATGATTCTACACGTATTTATGGGGAAATGAGCAATGCAGAAAGGACAAAGTAGCATCAAGAGCCTCTGTGCTCAGGAGTTGGAAGAGTGGGGGCCCATCAGTCCTTTTGATTTTTCTATAGTTGGATAGTTTATTTTTGGAGGTTTCTGATGAAGCAGAAGGAGAGCATTCGGTGGTTAAGTTTAGCAAAATAAGCTGCATGTCAGAGGGGGTCTGAGACCATGATCCTATTTAATACTGTGTGTCCTTGGACTCATTGAGCTTCTGATGGGCATTCAGTCTGGTACCGTGTGTAGCTACCATTCTCAGTACACCAGCACAATTCACCCTGTAACTGAGTCGTAGATACACTCGATAAAAGATGGGAACTAGCCTGTTGTCACTGGCTCATGTCTGCAAGCGTAGCTACTTGGGAGGCTGAGATCTGAGGACAGTGGTTCGAAGCCAACCAGAGCAGGAAAGTCTTCAGGCCTCTTACTTCAGGACGCCGGAAACAGAGCCGTGGCTCAAGCGGTGTGTGCCGGCTTTCAGCAAACAAGCTAAGGGACAGGACCATGACCTGGGTGCGTGCCTCGGCGTCACACTCACGAGTGGACCTGGCAGTCTAGTCGAGGAAACCCAGCGTCTTCGTTAGTTCCTCTCCGCGGTCAGTGCCACTCCTCTTCCCTTCCCTGTGGCTGGGCCGTCCCGATGAGGACCGCTTTTACAGGACGGCGAGGGCGGTTCCGGGGGAGGAGGGGACTTATCGCCGGCGGCTCGGGCTCACTCTCAGCAGCCCCGAGCCAGGCGGCGTTCGAGGGAGGCCTTCCCAGAACTGCAAAAGACGTGCGAACTGGGCACACACCTTTCGTGTGCCGTCCGCCCAGTGGGGCTCCAAACACTCCCGGCCCCCGGCCGGCCTCCAGGTTTGGGGACGCACCTTTGCAACTCGCAGACCCCAAGGACGCCCAGTCCCGGGGCACCGCCAGGCGCGGGGCAAGCACGCCGGTTCGCGCATGCGCGCCCCGGCCCCACCAGGCCTTCACGCCACCACCACTGCGCCTGCCCGTGGAGGAGGCGGAGAGTGGGGCGCTGGCGGGGGCGGGGCTGATGGGTGGGGCGGAGCTGCGCGCGCGCAGTGGGCCTACCGGCAGGAAGCCCAGGGCTTGTGGGCGGGGCGCTCGGAGTGGCGGGGGCAGGGCTCTCCCCGGCCGCCGCCGCCGCCGCCTCCGCCGCCGCCGCCGCCGCCGCCGCCGCCGCGCATTGTGCAGCAGGCGGGCCCGCGCGGCAGGGCGCTGGACCAGTGCGGCTCCCGGGCATGGTGAGCCAGACTCTGCTGCGCCTCGTGTCTGCCGTCAACCGCAGGAGGATGAAGCTGCTGCTGGGCCTCGCCCTGCTCGTCTACGTCGCCTGTGAGTGCGCGCCCACGGAAGGCCGGGAGCTCCATTCATTTCCCGCACGACCGCGGGAGGAGCCGGGTCGGGAGCTCGCGGCGGGCCACGCGGGGCCTGGGGCGGTCCTGCGGCCGGCGTGCCTCCCCGCCCGGACCCGCCGGCATGCACCTCCCGCCTCCACCCCTTCCACGCGCGCGGCACAGCCGCGGGCCAAGCTGGACGCGGACGCGCGGCCGTGTAGGCCCGGACGCGGGAGCCCGAGGCGGGCGAAGGGGGCACCGTGCCGGCGGGGCCCCCGCAGCCCTGCCTGCTCGGTCTGGCCGTCTCGGGTCGGGTTGCCCGGGACCCCGCGGCCTCAGCGCTGTCCGCTTGGCCTCAGGACTCCGCTCGGGTCCAGAGGGAGGCGCGCGGGGACGCCCCTGGGGACGCCCGGCCGGGTTACGCGGGACAAAAGTACGTTCAGCACTGCCGGCCCCGCGCCGACTGCGCGCCGCTCAGGAAAATTACTCAGCCTGGAGCCCTCCCCGGTGCCCGGTGTCCTCCCCCGGTACCCCTCAGGGTCACCGCCCCGGGGACCTGGCAGCGCGCTGCCTGGACACAGGCTGGAGGGCCGCGGTGCGGGCGGTACGTGGGGAGGCGGCCCCTCCGGTTTCCAAGAGGTGGCAGAAGCCGTCTTTAAAAAAAAATTGAAAAAGAAAGAAAAACGAGCCTATTAGTCGGTAATGTAAATTGTTGCTATTAATACTTTCCAGAGCAACAAAGTTGCACTAAAATTAGCTCCCAGCGGGAGCTCTTTTTGAGTCCTGGCCACCCAGATGGACACCCACTGAATTGAGACCACTTGCTGAAAGGTTTGAGCAACCCGGGTCCCATGCCCAGGGGAGCAGGTACTAAAGAAAATGAGTGTCCTTGGGAGGAAGACCTTGAGTAGGATCCATCCTGTCCACTGGAGTCCAGGTGTTCTAGGAGGTGGAGCCTGGACATTCCAGCCAGACTCCTGGCTCAGGCTGGGGCTGGGAATAGATATTAGATGTTGAGTACTTTTGCAAAGCAGAATTAATCCTGAGGAGTGTGTGTGTGTTATCAAAGAGAAAGTTCAGCTCCTGCAAAAAGACCCCTTACAATTGCATAAGTGACTAAATTACAGCTGTCATTATAAAAGAATCCTGTCATGACAATGATCATACCTAAATTTATGGAGCTTTTCTCATTCCACGGTTGACTTCCCTTGATTTTGTTGCCCACTGAGGTAGAATCCCTTCTGAGCTCTTCATGCGTGTGTTTCTGATTCTGGTGAGAATCTTAAGCCTCAACAAGGATGAAGTCACTGTCTTAGCTGGTAAAGTACTTAAGGCAGTGCTTAAAACACATTGGAAAGCTCAGTCACTACCCAAGGGATTGAATTGAAATTCATGCCAACCTACCAGATAGCCTGCAGGCAGAGATCCAACTTGAGTTACCATCAGTAGTCTGTTCCCCCCCTCCCCCCCCTCGTCCCCCCTTGTGCCATTATTGGGTCCTTGAACTCAGGGGCCTGGGTTACTTAGCTTTTTTTCTCCAGACGGTGATCTGCCACTTAAACCATCGTCCCACTTCTGAATTTTTAGTCTTTAACTCAAGATTAAGAAGTCTCTCAGTTTTTTTGCTAGGCTGGCTGAATATTATATCTCATTCTCCTGAGTGTTTTGTATCTTAGCACGTGTGTAGATTGAAAAGTCATGTGAATCCCTGCATATAGCCTATGTCAAGCTTGTTAGGCTCAGTAGCCTTCCTGCCACCACCTCCCCTACCCAGAAGCAAACCCTTGACTTGTAGCTCATTGTTCATTATGATTCTTTTCTTTTTCTTTTTAATTATTTTCCTGCTGAATCACAGGCTTCTAGACTTCTCAGTCAGAAATATATGTAGTGACTTTTTTCTCATAAGTTTTCTGATTTCTCAGTGTCATATATATGAGATATATGTAATATATACAAGCTGTATATACATACATATGTAGTGACTTTGTTCTTTGGAAGATGATTGTTCATTCTCCCCCTTATGACCATTTAGTGTTTCTGTGGATGACTGTAAATGCTGCTGGTCATGAGCCATGACATATGTTACTTTTTGTTCTTTCTGAAGCTAATAAGTAGATTTTACCGTATTTGGTGGTACTGGGGTTGAAGTCAAGGCCTTGTGCATGCTAGACAGGCACTCTACTACTTGAGCCCCACCCCCTAGACTTTTTTGCTTTACTTGTTTTTGTATTGGGGTCTTGAGTTTATTCCCAGGTAGCCTGGACCACAATCCTATTGATGCTTCCCTGTGAGCAGGAATAATAAGCACGTGCTACCATACCCAGGTGTTGGTTAAGATGGGGTCTCATTAACTTTTGCTCAGACTAGCCTTGAACGACAATTCTTTCCTTATTTCTACCTCCTTAGTAGCTAGGATTACAGGTGTGAACCTGTAATTACACTTGGCCTTCATTTATTATTTAAATTTTGCTTTGCTTTCTACTCACGGTTACTGAATAAGTCTATACTTCTTTGCCATTTGTCTCTGTCTTTGCATAGACTGTTTGTAAGCATCAAGACGTTTCTACTGGCCCACTTTCCAGAGCATGTCTGGGGACCCTGTGCCTCAGCATCTGCATCTGCCTGGATCTGCCCACCCTAGGGATTTTACTTCTTTCTCATTTTACTCCCTGGTTTGGATTGGGGCATGGGGTAAAATTTGAGGCTGCCTTCATACTTGATGAACTGATTCTGTAGCATTCCAGAAAAGTCTGTTTGGGATTGCTAAGGTATTGTTCCATTCCTGCAGGCTTATTGTATGGTAGAGGAGTTTGAAGCCAGTGTTTGCCTTTCTGGAAGATTGTAGGCTCTTTTATGTGTCCCAGATAGTGTCTATTCACCCCCTATTTCCATCCTGTTGCCCCTGTTCTCACAGAATTATTCTTCCTCTGTGCTTGGTGTTCTTATCCAGTCTCTCTATCCAGGATGAGCCCATGTTTGCCAGGAGCTGAACTGGCCTGCTACCTCTCACTCCTGGGCCCTGTGCTCTGTCACAAATGCAAGTTGTTGCTTCCCACCCCCACCCCCTTTTTTTTCAGTATGGCTTGGTAACTTACTACACTCAAGATAATAGTGCTTGGTGTAGAGAAGACGCTCCCTTTTTCTTCAATTCAGAGATCTAAAGAAGAATCAGTCTCTTCATCATTTCCTGGGACCATTCAATTTTTCTTTGGATGTTCTTCCCCTGCAGTCTCCAGAATTACCCTCCCTTTCCCTTTCCTTAAAACTTTCCCTTTTCCCCTTTCCCCTTCTTCCTACTCCCTACTCTGTTGTGCCCTCTCTCTCTTTCTCCTCCCTTCCTTTTCTCCTTCCTTCCCTTCCTCTCTTCTTTTCTCCTCTCCTCCCATGCCACACTCTCTTCTCAGAGTTTAGTGCTCTTGCATGGCTCTTTTGCTTAAGGCTGGCACTCTACAGCTAAAGACAACTTCCCTCCCCCTTCTACCCCCTTCTTCAATTCTGGCTTTTTGTTGGTTAGTTGGGGATAAGAGTCCTGGATATGTCTACCCAGGCTGGCATCAAATCTTTACCTTCCGATTTCAGCCTCCTTAATTAAGTAGCTAAGTTTTACAGGTTTGAGCCACCAGTGGGCCTTGTCTTTTCTGGAACTATTCCATTGTGATGTAGAGTTGCCCCAAATCGATGCATTTATTTCCTAGTGTCCAGTACTTTACTTTAGAGAATTGCCCTCATCTTTGTGTTTATACTCTTGTCAGGTCCATTCAATTTAGATTTGCTATTTTTAAATTTTTAGTAGTTTTTTTTTTCTCAGAATAGAAGAAGAAAAATGATCTTTCCTTTGTGGTTGCCTTCTTTTAATGATCTTTTTGCCTGCTCGTCTTTCTTCCCATTGAATGGTCTCTGTCCTCCAGGTTGGTGTTGGAGGTCTCCTGCTCCAGCTCAGGAAGAAGACTGTCCTGACCTCAGTGCTGAAGTGCTGTTATGGCCAGAGTTTCCCTGCCTCCTGCTGGGTGGAGAAGAATGACTTCCTGAGCTGAGTGGGGACAGGGCTGTAGACCTAAGTAATGAAATCTGATCGTTCTATTTGGCTAGGAACTCCCCAGTCCAGAGATGGAACTTCAGGTCTTCTGTTAGGATGGGACTTAGACTAGGTAGTTGGCCTGAAATCAGACTGCCTCCACTACCAGCTTCTCTCATGCAGATGTGCCATGCTGGCCCAGTGCTTGGTCTTTCCTAAGAGTAAATCAGCTATTCCCATTGCTGGCTTGGGATCCTATCTTATGAGAACCTCTGTGCCCACTGTCTTCTTTCTGTCTTCCAGCAGTATTGTGTTCCTGGTTCTCCATTTTACTTTTCTAAGTCCATATAGATTTGTCCCTTCAATAAGAATGCTTCCCCCCAAAATACTCAACAAACGTTCTCACATTTAGTAAGGTTTAGGAGATATTATACCAACTATGGTTGGAGCATGAGTTTTCCAGTTTACAGTCTTGCTAAAACTGTTCAAATTACATAGAAACCAGATTTCAGACCTTGGATTTGGATCTTTCCCAGGCTGATGATTCATTCTTGGGATGTTCAGCCACGAAGGGCTGCAATCAGTCAGTTCTGGGATCACAGGGGAAACCACCCACTCTGCATTGTTCAGTGCTGATGAGTGGGGTGTAAGATGTTAGGTAGGTTAAGCATATTTTCTGTTTAGAATAATTTCCAGCTGGGTTGAATCTACCATGATGCAAATCTACCTTAACTGGAGGAGCATAGTTCACAGTCAAAGCATCAGTACCACTGCCAGCAAACTCAGGACATTTGAAAAATAACTTTTTCTCCTTAGAGTATTTTGCATTAAGGGTGCACACGTAGCACTTGTGCTCAAGTATCATATGAATCTGACATAGGGGTGTGTTCCTGTAATCCCAGCATTTAAGACACCAAAGAATTGTGACAACAGAATGAGACCAGGTCTCAAAAAAACCCCAAATTACTTGACATAATATTTTTCTATGCCTAATATGCTTTTCTATGCTAACTTAAACTTACAAGATTATTATTTTGTTGTTTAGGATTTTCCTTTTGGGGGCGGGGGCAAACCATTAGATGGTTTAAAAGCCAAACCAGGAAGTTTCACTGAGGTGTCTGTCCTTGCCTTCCCTTACTTCTCACCAGAATCAATTTCCTTTTTAGTTTGGTTATCCATCCTGAGTTTAATTTAGTAGGTATAGGCAGATAGGTATTTTTCCGTGATCTGCTTATACTTTTGCTCATCTTTCTTCTGGGTATTGGTTGTCCTTTACCCTCATTTTTTAAGAACTCAGTCAATTGAAAACAGTCTTTTTTAAGCCTGGTATTCTCAAAAGAGCACAAATGATACATTTGATCTAGAATTCCTAAACTCTTAAAGCCTTGGTGTCTTCCCTTACCCAGAGAACCTATTCTGATGACACCTATTTGTGAGTTTGGGGCTCTAGACAGACTCAGGATGGGATCATGAAAAAGAACAGTAGATTGAAAAGTTTCAGCCCCATCTGGGGCTGGACACTGAGCTAGGCATGGAGGCTGTACCCCTCTTCCACCTTATCTCTTGCAGCCCTTCCCTTTGGCTGTTCCTAAGTTATATCCTTCACAGAAACTAACAATTGCTAAGTGTTTTCCTGTGAAGTATTCTAGTAAATTCTTGACTCTGAGAAAGGGTTGTAGAAAGTCCTGCTTTGCAGCTGGCTGGTCAGAGGCCAGAAATCTGTGATCTGCAGTTGGCATCTGAAGTGGGACAGTCCTATGGGTTGAGCTTAGCCTGTGAGATCCATGCTGATTCCTCTGTGGGGTCTGAGCTTCCGCTAGGCCACTGATTCTAGAATATATCCAAAGTGGTTTCTAGAAAGTTGCAAAATGGCTTGTTGGTGGTGGGAAAAGCTCACCATTTGATTTCAGGGGTGTTCCAAGAAGAAGTAGGCTTAGGACCTGGGAATGTTCATTTTCAGCAATTTCCCTGTGTAGTTCGGTGGTTTGTATTAGACAAGAATACCACCACTGAACTACTCCTTCATTCCCTTGAGTGCTTAAGAAAATGGTTGTGCTGAGTGCTAGGTAACTTGTGAAAGAGAAAGGAGACCCAAGACCTTGAAGGAACAGGACTACCCTTGAGGTAGAGATACTGAGGGAACAGTTAGCACATGAGTAAGGCTAGGACAAGGGAGGTAAAGAGGAGGCTTGTATGGAGTCTGCTGAGGGGAGGTACATGAGGAGCAGAGTCCCTTGGGGCCCCAAAAAACAGAGTAAGGAAGGCTGACCCTATTGGAAACTTATTTCAGTGGGATGAGTAAACATTTTTTGAGAAGTCAGTCGTCCTACAAAAGGAAATTTTGATGACCCTACTTGAAGCCTGCAAAATGTAATTACCACTTTTGCATTCTGGGGCTCTGCATGGTCTCAACAGTGTGTCTTGCCCAGTACATCTCTGTGCATGTGTACAGGTATGCTGGTGGATTTTAGCTGACATATATTTTGCTAAATGGGCCAGTCTGTTCTTGTCTGTGCAAATTCATCTGTTGAAATCTTTACCCCAAAGCACTGGCATTATGAAGTTGGGCCTTAGGAGGTGACTGGGGCATGGAGTTGAAGCCTTTCTGAGTGGGGTCAGTGTCCTAGGAATGGCCTTGTGAGAACCCAGCAAGGAGTACCGTTTGTGAACAGGCAAGCTGGTCCTTACCAGACACTGACTCTGCTGTTCCAGAGGTAGGAGGTGGAATGTTACGTTGTATATAAGCCATACAGTCTGTGGGGTTTGTGAGAGTAGTCTGAGTTGACTCAGACAGGCAGGATGTTAGGAAGGACCTATGGTGAAGTTGAAGGCTTTCCTCATGTAGAGGTGTCTGTAGGTGTGGTCAGATAGCAGATTACTGTGTGAACTAAACCTTCATGCTGTCTTCACCTTTCTTCTCTTACTTTATCTTCTACAAATGTGATGGACTTAGGAATTATCTGAGGGGTAAAGGTGGGGAGGAGAGATTCAAGGTTGAAGCCTTTTCCCAAAAGGGTGGTCTCACCTGTCCAATTCGAGCCACTTGGGGTGAGGAATCTCTGTACTGTTTTCTCTTAGAAAGTGGAATGTCTGTGTGCTTTTATGTCTTGGAAGTAAGATTTCTTAGGACTACTATGCAGAATTGAAAGGACATGTGTAAGAACAGTAAAATTGAGGAGCCATATAGGAACCAAAGAGGCATCCAAGTATAAGTGTTTTAAAAACTCTGTGATAGGAAGGAACTTCCCAGGCAAAAAGGCCAAGAACTAGCAAGAAGGAACTCCTAGGAGGAGGGAATTTGAATTTATCGTTCAGTTTCTTTTCACTTCCTGATTAAGAATTTTAGAGTTTCTTTAACCAAAATAAGTAAGTACATCAAAAAATACTTGGACTTCTTTAAAGCAGGCTTTTTTTTTTTTTTAAACAGGGAATCTGACTATGTTAGCAAACCAAAACAGTTTTGTCAGGGTGGTGATATCTTCGAATATTTTTTATAACTTTTTCAGAAATGTTGTAAAATTGAGAACAGAGTGTGCTGGTTCTAATTGACATAAATTTTGCGCGTTCTTGGCTTTCATGTATATGTACTTGTCTTAAAGATGTCAGCAGTAAAGATTGGAGGGGTAGATAGCTCAGTCATAACCAAGTAAAGGTTAATCTGATACTCAATGGGAAGAGTGTTTCTTGTAAGTGATTGTGGGCTGTGAATATGGGTCCTTGGAAATTGGGTTCAAAGCAATACTTGATTGTAGCCAAGTCAGTGTCTTCCTTTTCATACTCTGAGTTTCCTTATTAAATAGAATTAACTTGAATTTCCTTGCTTCCCTCATCTTGCTGCATCTTCATTATTTAAAGACAAAATATCTGGGCATATCTTGCCTATAGTGACCAGTGCAGCAGTGAATGTGGTTATACCACTGACTTTACTGTATCCTGATTTGTAATCTTTTAGATAAATGCCCCCAAAGTGGTATCTCTGGATCATAGGATAGTTCTGTGTTTAGTTTTTGAGGAATCTCCGGAATGCTAGTCTCTAGACATTTGCAGAGTCAAGGTACAATTTTTGTTTGTTACAGTGTTTCACTGTGCAATGAGGCTAGCCTGGGATTCTGTGTTCACCTCCCAAAATGACAGATATACAGCATATGGTCTGCTCAGGAGTACTTTTTGCTTTCTGGTTTTTGGAACTGATCTAGCATGCTTCTTTGTATCTTTTCCTTCCTGTCCTCTTCTCCTTGTTTGGTACTATCCTCCAGATGAGAATAATACACTTCTGATGTTTACTGATTCCCTGGCGACATTGCAGAACTGAGTGATACAGTGGAGGAAACTGTTGACAGCCATTCAGGTGACATGTTTTGAACTGCAGGTTTTACATGTTGGCAGTTCTGAGGAGAGCTCTGACTTGTCAGATTGTCAGACAGAATGTATCTTAGTTTCAGTCTAAGAGTTGGACATGTGATTGTTAAGAATGTCCATTTCTATAAAGATTTTACTGTTAGATACTGGGGCTTGAACTCAGGGCCTCGAGCTTGCTAATAGCTAGGGATGTACCACTTGAACCATATTTCCAATTCCAGCTTTTTGCTGTTTAAGTGGGTAGAAAGTTTCTTGGATTTGTCCGCTCAGGCTGGCTTCAAACCTTGACCTCAGGATCTCAGTCTCTTCAGCAGCTAGGATTATAGCCATGAGTCACTTGCACCCAGCTTAGGAAGCTTTTTCTTTGTCGGTCTGCTGCTGCTAGGTACTAAATAGAGTTTGGGACCCAGTTTACTTTGTGTTTAAGGATAGTGTACAAATTGGCTAGTAATGTTCAAGGGTTATTGATATTTTGCCTGTCTTCCTGGGACTTACTTGTAGTTTATCACTAAAAATGTTTAACATTTGAACAATTCTGGGGGCATTTGGGAAGCCTCTGACTTCTAGCTAATCCAGTTCCCTTCCCATTAGACACTGGATGGCAGTTTAGTAGTGTATGTGCAAATCACCACGGAGCGCCCTTTGTGTTCTGTGTTAGTAAGCTGTCTTTAGGTGTTTTTAGTATGCAACAGCTTTCTACCTTAGGTTTTCCCATGACTTGCTATTTCCCTTTATGTGTGGAAAGAAATGTTTCAGTATAGAGATCTACACATTCATCTGAATAGTTGTTTAAACATACTATGTCTTCATTTAAATGAAAAGTCTGATGGAAGGTTTGAGGAGGAGAGCTCTGTTCTTTCAAACTATTGTTCTGATAAGTTTCATAAGTAGGGTAAAGCTCAGTATTAGAGATTTTCGTGTTTTGTCTTGGGGTTCCAAGGTCAGCTCTGTTGCAGTCTCCCTTCCTCCCAATGTGTAACTTGTAGAGTAGTTAGAACAGGGACCCTACCATGTATCCATATGTGGCTAGAGATTCTACAGAGGTTATCACAGAGGGTACCCTGGATGTCCTGTCCAGAGGCATAATCAGGGAATCCTAGTGTTGACTTGCCTTTATGGAGAATGTTCTGCCATGGCCTGCCCATGAAGAGTCTTGGGTGGGAGCCTTGAGCACCCTCATGGAGGAAATAGAAGACACGCAAGGCTTTGCTGTGTAGAGTGGGGGCCACAGGCAATTGTGAGTTGTGCCCGGTGTGCTGGGCAGCCCTGAGACTCCCTGCTTTCCCTTAGAGACCTCTTTGTGATGGAGCCAGTTAACTTGGTTGGAAGTACATCTGTAGTGACATAAGCAGCTACTCTCTTCCCAACCATTTTAGGTTGAGAACACCCCACTTCATAATACTGCTCCAGGGACTGTTAAATTTCCCCATGTATCTGAGAGGCCATTCCAACCATAGCAGTAGGGTGTTATTAGGTAAGCCCGGGAGAAGGTGTGAGTCACCCATAAGGATTTTATAGTTGGAATTCAGTAGCATCCAGGGGAGGATGGGAGGGCCACAGGGCAGGAAATGGAAAGGATGGTCTTCTATGCTTCTCCTATGGCCTCTGGTACCAAGAGTAGGACCAGGGCTCTTAGGAGGCCTGACAAGTCTGATCTTGTATGTGAGACATGGAGAATAAACGAATTACTACAGCCTACTTTCAGCCCTGTGCAACTACTTAGTGTGTGCCCAGGCCTGACCCCTTTAACTGAGAACAGCTCTCAGCCTTAGTGGATCTCCAAGGCCTATTCCAAGGGGCATGCTGGTCACTCTTGTTGCCTGTATTTAACACCTTGTTCCTGAAGTGGGACCTTGAGACAGGAAGTTTCTGCACTTCTGCAGAGCCCCCATTTGTATTGAAAGAATGAACAACAGTGCAGTATCTCCTTGCTTGAACCTCTGGTCCATAACACCAGAACTTCGGTGCTTTTCTTATTCTGAGAATAATGCACCTCCTTATCTGCTTTGTGAGAAGATTTTCATTGCCTGGAGTGAGACACAAATTGGATCTTTTCCGGAGTACTTTGCATTGTTGGGGTTCTTTGGAGGTGAATGAGGTATATATTCTCCAGCTGAAGAGGATGCTTTGTTCACTGGGGCTGGGAATATTGTGCTGTATGGTCAGATCTCCCCAGAACTGCATACTGGACCCTCCCTTTATACCCATATGGCACTATTTTATGAGGAAGGGTGCAGCCATACTTGGTGGGGAATACAGTGAGCCAGGAGTGGTTGAACTGCTGCTGCTGCTGATGATGACTAAGATGTCTTAGTTAGTATAGGCTAACAGAAGAGAGATCTGGCTCTGTTTTGGTCCTGGTAGTATAGCCGCTTTTCCAGCCACTTTACAGTGGTAGAAAACAGCTACTGAGACATTGTGTTCCTATGGCTTTGGGGGTTGAGAATTTTAAAAAGGATGGCTGTTCTTCCATATTTTATAATGTCTTGACCTCCAGCAACCATGCTGGAGGATTCACCTGCAGGTGGCTTCTTCACTTCCCCAGAGAAGCAGGCTCAGCCTCAGTTGTTAGCCACTCCAGCCTTGTGCCACTCCAGCCTTGTGCCTTGAATTTCTTCCACAGTTACCTAGGGTGCCCAGGCTAGGGGTTGCAGCAGCTGAGATGACATGTTCCTGGTCATGGGAGGTGTGTCAAGAAGTTTTTGACAAGGTTTTATTTTTTAATATATTTTAAGACTGGCCACAAACCGTTGCTTTCTATTTTATGTCTCGAGATGGGAGCACAGGTGTATGCTGCCACATCTCACCCTTGGGCATTTTGAAAGCCTCATTGGAAACACTGTGTGTAAAGCCAGTGACACTGTAAACTTTGCACTGAACCCTGAATAGACACACTGTTACATGTCAGGTAATGCACTTTGATGCCCAGGAGAACTTGAGGGGTACATTCTCCAGCAGCAGAATGGATGCAAATAGTAGTATTCCAGAATATTCTGTGGCATTCATACTGTAATTTGTGTTAGGTACTTCTGCTTGATTGCTTGTCTAAACTGGAGTGTTCTGGCCCTGAGAACAGCACAGGGCTAGAATCACTGGGCACTGTCCTGAATTAGGGAGTGTTTTCCATGTTGGAATAGGCTTCGTTGCTTCTGAAGGGCTCACTGAGGACTATCACTCTATTTGACTTTGAGCCACATGGCATTAGAAGTTGGGAGGACAAGTCTGAGAATGAACAGGTGCCTTTCTTTTCTTCTCCACACTTGTCTGGCTCTGGAGCCCTGGACAAGTCACATAAGCTTTAGAATGAAGCCTCATGCTAGGAACGGTGGCTTGGTGCTGGGAGTCATTAGCTTCCTGGCCCACAGCAAGCTATAGGCAATTTCTTGACTCCTTCCTATTTGCTAGTAATATGGAGGTAGCAGAGGGTTATCATGTTACCTGGGAATTAGAAACTGAGAAGGCAAGGCATTGCCCCTATGGTGGTGTTTGAGGCTGTAAAGAGCTGTACTTGGAAGCATGAAGAAGGCATGATTGTGTTCTAATGGCCCCACGCATGTCCTATTTGCATCCCATGCTGGCACCAATATTCCCAATGCCAGGCCTCAGTTTCTACTTTCTGGTTTGACATTTTTATGAGGTCATCCCCACCTCCACCAAAGCATTAAATTCATGGCTTCTGACATCACTGCCTTCTCCATCCTCTGCCACCTACCTTCTTCCTGCTCTGTCAACCTCTCTCTCACATGCTTGTTTCCTGCTTAGCTCATGTACAAACTGGAACATCTTGCTGGACTTCATCACTCTTTTGAGCTGTTGTTGTCCATTGCCTACTAACCAGACCCCAGCTACCCATGAAAAGAAAGCACAGGTTCTGATATTCCATTCATTAACAGAGTCTGTGGAAACTGATGAAGAAAATCACCGTCCTGGCTCACCTTGACCTTGCCATCTCCCATCTTCCTCAAGGTCCTCTGCCAGCACTCTGTCACTCACTGGAGGAGCCAATAGACACTTTTCTGTGTGTGGTTCCATGACTTTCCTCCCGTCTGTTCCTCAGGATGATGCTGACTGCAGCCTGTTCTACTCTGACTTGTATTTTTTTGCAGGTTGCTGTTTACATTGGTGAAGGACAAGAACTTTTCTAGCTGGAATAGGCCTACTAGTACCTTGGGTCTGATTAGAATAGAATTGGTAAACTGTGGCCCATGGAACAAATCCAACTGGCTTGTTAGTTTTTTTGTAGGACTTGGGATAAGAAAGTTTCCATAATTTTTAAATGATAGGAAAATTTCTTTTTTAAAAAAAGTACTATTTCATGACACCTGCAATTATATGAAGTCGAGTCCTGTCTAGGATCACTGCTGTATGTTTGCGTTTCCTGTGTCTGGGTGTCCTGAGATGCTGGAGGTGAGTGCTGGAAGCAGAGATCATGTGACCCTCCAGATTCTCAAGTCATAAAGTTTGGAAATACACCTTTTAATAACATTTTAGACAGATTTGCTAACTTGGTGCCATAGTTCTCATTTGAGGGAGTTAGGGTCCTTCATTTATTCACTCATTCATTCAGCAAATACTTAGTGAACACACATTCTATGCATCTTTCTCAGTGTTTCAGGTAAGGACACTATAGAAAATAGACCTTTGCTATTTTGAAGCTTGTCTTTTATTTGGGGAACAATAGATAGTAAGATCAAAGGCATTTAGATAGATGGGTGTTAGGTTAGTCTAAAGTGTATAGTCAGGAAAACTAAAAAATTTGGGAGCTTTTTTTTTTATAGTACTAACATGATGCTCCATTACCATATCTTTATTATGTGTGAGAAGGTATAAGAAATGACCTATCTTTGGTAGCATGTAAATTCAGATTTAGAGATCTTAGACAGCAGACACCTCCAGGTGGCTAAGATATGTCTTTGCCTTCTGTTGGTTCAACCTGTACAAGCTTTGTTTTATGTACAATTAAGAATATTAACAGAAAGTATCAAGATTACCTTCTGGTTTATATGCATAAGGTATATATGAAACATAATGCTTTATATTTAGACTTCGACCTCATCCTCAATCTCATTATACATGTGCAAATATTCAAAAATCTGAACACAAAATTCCAAGTACTCTTGGTCCTAAATATTTCAAGTATACTCAGTATATAACTCTACAGATTTGTAGGCGGGTAATATATGCTGTGAAAACATAAAGAAGTGGTAATGGGGATGGTGGAGGTTTTCTGACAGATAATTAAGAAAACTCCCTCAAATATGGAACTTTTGACCTGAGACCTAGATGAGTTGAAAAATGGAGGCAGATGAAAAAGTTGTAAAAAGAATTAAGTGCAAAGACTCTGGAGCTAGGGCAGACTTGGCGAGTTGGAGAAACTGCCCACACATATTGTCTCCAACTCGGAATGAGGTATAATGCTCATGAATAATGAGGTATAATGAAGAAAGCCCATGGTGTTTGACACATAAAAGCCTGTAACATGGTTTTGCATTTTTTCAGAAAAGAGCCTGTCAAATAGAAAATGGACAAGGAGGTCAGGGGCTGAAAACTTAAATCTACCTCTTTGCTACTTGGCAGCGTGGGAGAGGAAATAGGAAATGTTTATAGGAAAGAATCCGGGGGCAGTTACTTATTAATAGTGGGAGGTCATGGCTGGGAGGGTCTTTATAGGAAGTGTAGGCCATTCCTTGTTGATTGATAAGGAGAGATACATCGTTCATGGGGGATTTTGAGCTTTGATATCATTGAGCAGACCTCCTGGTTGCTTTGGGTCCGTTCTTGAAAAGTGGCTTCCCAACCATAGACTAAGTTGTGAAAGGCCCAGAAGGTTTTCCTGGCAGACAGTTTAAGAACTTGGTCATGTAAGCTTGTGTGCGCTGGCCACAAATCTCCTGATCTCAGTAATTTCAGCAGTGTCAGGGCTTCAGAAACTAGAATCACCTGGGCTTCCAAATACTGATGCTGGGCCTTATGCAAAGATTGATATCACAGTCCTGAAAACCTAGATTTTAGTGGTTGAAACTGGAGAGTTGGATTCCAGTTCTCAGCTATTGTTAGGTCAGCAGAGCATTTTCAAGGCTGAAGAGATGTGGATCCGCCGGAGCTTGGCTGCCAGACCTCACACATTGCTTGGCTCCCCTATCAAGGACTCAAAAAAAAAAAAAGAAGGAAAGAAAGAAAAGGAAAAAAGAAAATCAGATTTCAGCTAAGACCCACGTTTATACTCGGCAACTGCAGCTCTGTTGCTGCTATTTGGGGCATGTATTTCTCCTCTGAATTCATCTGATCACCAAAGCCTAGGTTAAATGCTAGTGGTAAGTACTTGCTTTCTGTGCAGGAACACATTCTTCTAGTCTTCTTCCTGCAGTCCAGAAAGGACTCTGCCTCTACCAGCCAGGTTAATCTTGGGAAAGTCACAGGGTAGTATGGGCATATCAGCTGTGTGTGGTGAGTAATTGGTGGATGAGTAAGGAAAGAGTATAGGAGACTTTGGAAAAGGAAGGCAAAGCCGGCATGAGGTCACTGTATGATCTGCATTGTTTAAATGCTGCCCAGTTGACTGGGGAGTATCAGGCATGCTGGGGTGCAATGTTCTATAGTGTGAGTCTGTGTGGGGGACAGGAGAGCTGATTCCTGAAATCCTACTTCCTGTGATATAGGACATACACTTTTAAGCTTACAGTGCTGATCAGAATGCCTAATACAAAGACACCAAGGCATTTTACAGTCATTTAAAATGGCCAGGTGCTGGTGTCTCAGGCCTATAATTCTAGCTAGTCAGGAGGCTGAGATCTGAAAATTGAGATTTGAAGCCAGAGCACATGGAGTCTTACAGCAATTAACCACCAAAAAGCCAGAAATGAAGCTGTGGCTTAAGTGGTAGAGCGGCAGCCTTGAGCAAAAAAAAAAAAAAAAAAAAATGCAGGGACTGCTCTCAGATTAAGTTTAAGCCCCAGTTATCAGAAAAATAAGAAGTGAGTGAGGCCATTTTTTCTGGCCCAGCATTGTAGCAGTGTTTCAGTAGAGTTCTTGGAGAAGACTCTGCCCATCTTGTGACCTGATATTCATGGACGTTTAGGGATTCTGAATTCATGCTTATTCTAAAACCAATGTGCTTCTCAACATTATAACCTTTTATGGCTTCTAGACTGGTACTTCTAAGTTTTTGTAGGGGCTTCACATTGAAGGACTATTGAAAACTCTGGACACATGGCTTTGAATATAGGTACTTTCTTTTTGTATATTTTATTTTTTATTATATTCTTTATTGTAATTAATGGAAGGATTACATTATGAATATAGGTACTTTCAAAGGCTCCCCCACATTCCTCCCTCTAGAATTCAGGAAATCATTGAAGAATCCGGGGAGACTCACAAATGTCTTCAGATTGCAAAATTGTATTTTAAAATGATTTATCTTGAGAGAACCAATCAATATTTAAGAAATCAAATAAAGTAACAAAGACTACCAAAGTGTTGGGTTACTCTCATTTTTTTCTTTGCTGTAAACAAGGGTTCTTATTTATACCCTCAAAATGCTCAGTATTTCACTCTAGTGAATTTTAAAATAAATGTATTTTCATTATCTTTAAATATCTGTACAAAAGGATTTCGATCCAACATACCAGTTTATGAGTACAATGCACTTTCATAAGTGTCACCCCTTCTAGCATTCTTCCCTTTTCATCTGTCCCAACTCGACCCATCCCCTCAAATTTCCTAGTTCCAGTTTCACATATGTATGTTGAGTATCATGACTGTATTCAGTCACCATATCTTTCTCCATATGTTTGTTTGTCCTCTCCCCTTACTTTATGCCTCCTCCCCCCAATACAAGATGTGTTTCAGCTTCCTGGTATTCATTTAGTGGTTTAATTCTTCAGAGGTTATACTATGGATATCCATCCTTACGTGTATCCTACTTTCATCAGTTTGAGTCTGTATGTATGCATATAGTCCTGTATGTGTTTTCACACACACACTCACACTCATTTGCATGTTAGATTTACCTTCTACATGTGACAAAAAACATGTTCCCTTTGTCTACGAGCCTCAACTTGTTCAGCATAATTTTTCCCAGGTCTATCCATTTCCTTGTACATGACATATTATTTCTCCTGATAGATGAATAAAATTCATATATATGCCTAATTACATACATATATGTATACAAACATGTATAGAAATATACCTTTAAATATGCATTAATACAAATATAAGTGTCTTCAGATATATATAAATATAGCTATTTTGAATTTTTGAATTTTCTTGATCCATTTGCCAATTGTTGGGAATCTGAGTTGTTTCTGTAACTTGACTGTGGTGATTGTGTGGCAGTGAACATAGGTGGGCAAGTGTCTTTCCTGTACCCTGACTTGTAATCTTTTCTATAAATGCCCAATTATGCTTTTTCTGAATCATGGAATATTTATATTCTTAGTTTTTTTCAAGAATCCATACTGGCTTTCATAGTGGTTGCATTAATTTACATTCTCATCAACACTGTGTTCAGCTTCCTTTTACCTCACATCCTTGTTGTTGAAATGATACCCATTCTAACTGGAGTGAGATAGGGTCTCCTTGTTGTCTTGATTTGCATTTCCTTATGGCCAGTGTTGCTAAGCATTTCTTCATGTATTTACTGTCTTTAGTTCTTTTGAAAAGTCCTCTGCTCATTTATTTATTTGGTTATTGACTCTTTGGCAGTTAATTTTTTTGAGCCCCTTTTGTACTCTAATTGTAAGTCCCTTGTCACATAACTGACAAAGTTTACCCATTCTGTAGTCTGTCTTTTTAGCTTTGTAACTATGTCTTCCTTCACTCTGCAGAAGCTAAGCTTGATTCAGTCTCATTTGTCAGTTCTCTTATGTGCTAAGCCTTGAAATTCTCAGTGTTCCTGCCTATGCTAATAAGTTCTGATGTTTCTCTAATCTTTCCTGTGGCAGTTTCAAGTCTTTTTTTTAATTTTAATATATTTTTATTGTAATTAATAAAAGGGTTACATGATATTTGCCAGATAGAAGGTGCATTAATTCAGTTTCAAGTCTTACATTGAGGTCTCCAGTTGACTCTGGGTTGATATTAGTACTACATAAGAGACAAGGGTCTAGTTTTAGTCTTCGGCATATGGATGTCCAGTTTGCCCCACACTATTTTTGAAGAGGATCTCTCTTTTCCAACATATATTTTTTAGCTTCTTTGTAAAAATCCAGAGGGCTGTAGGTATGTAGACTGATTTTGGGTCTTCCTTTTAGTTCTCTAGATCTTTAGTACCAGGGTCTTTTGTGCCAGTCCCAAGTTGATGGCTTTACTATAGCTCTGTAGTGAAGTTTGATATCTGGAATTGTGATACTTCTAGGATTACTTGTTCTGGTTAGGATTGCTTTAGCTTTTGACAACCTTTTGTGGTTTCCTAGGTGCTTTTGGATTGTTTTCTCTACCTCTGTGAAGAATAATATTGGGATTTGGAAGAGTATTGCATTGAATTTATAGGATAGCAAATTTGTAGTATGTCCTTTTGCACTATGTTCTTCTAACCCACTAACGTAGGAGATCTTTCCACCTCCTAGAGGAACTTTGCTCAACATTTTATAGTTTTTGTTGTAGAGTATCTTTATATTTATTCCTAGGAATAAAAAAAAATGTTTTGATGCTATTGCAAACAGTTGTTTTTGTAGTTTCTTTTTCCATTTGTTCATTGTTTGTAAACAGAAAAATACTGAGTTTTGGAGGTTGGTTTTATATCCTGTTACTTTTCGATAGATTTTTTCTTAAACTAGATTTCCAGCATACCCAAATATTTAGATATATACGTGGCAAAGATTGTGAATGATGTGCCTTATTTGTGTACCTTATGTCCTTTATTTTGCATTCCATGTAAGGACATTGAGTTTTAATCCCATTTATCAGAAACAGCAAAGATGAGAAATGCATTGTTAGGTGATTTTGTTATAGTGAGAGTATCACTGTGTGCATTTGCACCGACAAAGATGATATACTATCAGTCATCACGTGGCCTCTGTGTGAGTGTGTGTGTGTGTGTCTGTCTCTCTCTGTCTGTCTGTCTGTCTCTCAGTCTCTCAGTCTGGGGCTCAAACTCAAGGCTTGGGTGCTATCCTTGACTTTCTGTGCTCAAGGCTAGTGCTCGACAACTTGAGCCACAGGTCTGCTTCTCGATATTCTGGTGATTAACTGGAGATCAATCTCATGGGCTTTGTTGACTGGGCTGGCTTTGATCCACAGTCCTCAGATCTCAGCCTCCTGATTAGCTAGGATTATAGGCATGAGCCATAATCTTGCACTGTATCTTGCAGAGATTCTCACATAAGCTGTCCATTAGAGCAAAGCACAGGGTAGATACTGTGATAACATAGGATCCCCAGTGTCCTGGAGCCATAAAGGTGGAGGAGGAGCTACATTTCTGAGAGTTTGGCCTAGACCACCAGTAGAGGGGGAGCGGTGGGGAATAGTGGAGAGTTCTTTAGAGTCATTCTTGGAGTGGGTTGCCATGGGAAGTGCAAGGTCCAAGCTCTCCTGGGTGAGCCCAGTGGGAGATGTGTCCAGATGCCAGCCGCAGTCTAAGATCTCAGTCATGTACATCAGGACATCACCCATGATGCTCCTTCTCCTTAACCTACAAGGAGTAGTAAAGCAGGGGCTGGTCACCAGCCTCTAGGGGGGGAAGGGGAGAGGGCCCAGGAAGGAGAAAGACCCTTGGGAAGATGGCTGTATGTGCTCTGAAATGGACCGAATGGCCAGTAGGCTTGAGAGATGTTCCTAAAAATGGACTCTGGCAAATGTTGATAGGAAAACTACACAAACCAGTAGCCATGGAATGATTCAAAAAGGTTGTCCAAGGAGCTAACATGAGGGCCTTAAGAGTGGATATAGGTGTTCCTTATGTGTCTAAAGAGATGGTCTGGTTTTAGTCTGTGTTGAGGACTAAAGCCAGCGTGAGACAGTGTATTTCTTTGTGCGAGCACAGTGAGGAGACGTTCCCATTGCTTGGCCACTGGTGTCCCATTGAGATGATCCTTGTGGGCTCTGGTGGGTACTCACAGTGCCTGCTGTCTGTGAGCCCAGATGTCCATGCATATCTAGGAAGAGCCTGAGAGCATGGTAATGGAAGCTTTGAGTTTAGCAACCTTGAGCTATCTCTTCCCTTCAGCTTTAAGAGCCAAGTAAGCTCCTAAACACAAGGACAGATAAACCCTTCTCACATTACCATGTAAATTTAGGATTTTGGCAATTCTGTAGTTTATTTTTTTACTGTTTTGAGCAGGTCTCACTGTTAAGCATGTAGTTTTAATTCCTTTGTGTGTGTGAGATTACAGATAGGGCATAGTATTTGTCTTTTAGTGTTTGAGTCTCACTATGTAACTCGCAGTGGTCTGGAAGTTGCTAATGTGACCTAGGCCTCAAACTCTACATCTCTTGAGTTCTGGGCTTTTGGGTGTCAGCCATCACACCTGGCTTTTGTGCTGTTTTTTGTTTGTTTTGTTGTTGTTGTTGTTGGGGCATGGGGCTTAGACTCGGCCTGGGTGCTGTCCCTGAGCTCTTCAATTCAAGGCTACCATCCTACCCTTGGGCCTGGGCATTGTCCCTGAGCTCTTCAACTCAAGGCTACCACCCTATCCTTGAGCCAAGCCCCACTTCCTGTTTTCTAGAGGTTAATTGGAGATAAGTGTTTCAGGTCCTTTTGTGCCTAGGCCGGCTTTGAACCTTGATGCTCAGATCTCAGCCTCCTGAGTAGCTAGGATTACAGGGGTGAGCCACTGCACCCGGCATTTGTGCTGTTTTTCAGTGTATTTCTTAGCAGAAATCATACTGTACATACATCTCTTCATCTGATACCGTCATAACTGCTTTCTCAGATACCAAGATGTACCCCATTGTGTTGCATGTTGGTGTATTGAATACTTTGAACTGGGGATAGTGAGAGCCTCAGAAGTCACCTCACAGCCTGAGCCACTCTGTCTCAAACTATTTCTAAAGGTATAGAATGCAGGATTCCTCTCTCCCAAGCAGGTCATAGAAACTAGAGTCCTTTTCCCCTAAGCAAGCCATAAAGCCTGGGTATAGGGCTCTAACCCCCATAATCTCTCGTCTCAGAGCTAGCTTGCTTGAGAGTAGATAGTAAGACACACATTACAGAAAGGTCCTGCCTCATGCCTGAGTGGGGAGGCCTGCTGCTGGAGTTGCCAGACGAATCTGGGCAGGCAGGCCTGGCTCCCCCCACCTCCCAACTTCATTTGCTGAGACCCTTTTGTCCAGTGACATTCCTAGGAGGCAGTCCCGGCTTCATCACACTTTCCTTGGGAAGAGTCCTGTGTAACACTGTGATTGAATGCCTTCATTACACTTCCCACGTTAGGAGGGATCTCCCCCACTGGCCCCTCCTCCTCCCCCACAACTCTCATCATTTCCTCTATACAATGCTTTCCGACCTCATCAATTGGCTATAGAGTAATTTATGCAGCAGGTCTCACTGTTGAGGCACTTAGTTTTATTAATTCTTTTGTGTGTGTGAGATTACAGATAAGGCATGGTTATTTGTGAAGGCAACTTTCCCATTCCTTTTTACTCTCTGTGCTTATTTCCTGAAAATAATACTCTTGTGACTAGGTGAAGTTATTCACCACTAGGCAGAGAATATGATGCAACGTAGTTTATTGATTTCACATGGCTTAGCAGAGTTGACACTGTATTCTGGTTATTATCTTTTAGTCCTAACTTGCCTAATCCTAATCTGCCTATGCAGCACACCCGCTGGACTCTCTTCTCTGACATCTCTTAGTTCCGAAGTTAACCGGGCCTGCCCTTACGATGTTAGACGCAGCTTCCAGTCCTGCCTTGGTGTGAGCTCTGTGGCCGCACGACGAGTCTCTGTCCTCGTTGGTCTTCTCGGGCAAGGAGCAACTTCTGTATGGCCAAAGATCCTCGAACCACAGCCTAGGTTAAGGCCAGCAGACTTGCCGTCCCTCATTCTGGGTCCTTGGTTTATATTGATCCTAGGCCTGCTCCTTTCTGGCCCAAACTCCTTCGTGTCTGATTTGGATTGTTTACGCCTCGGACCTTGCTTGGTCTGGATTGGTTACGCCCTTGGTCAGTGATGTCCAGAGATGTGCTGGTTGTTTACTCTAGCTGTTGCTCTATCTATTCTGCCCAGGTGTCTGGGCTCCTATGATACTACATCTTGTAAGCCAGGCTCCTGACCGTTCCTATGGTTACAGTCATATGTGTCCTTACATCATTTTTATCTCCCGTGTCCATAAGCCTTTAGGTACAAGTTTTGTATTGGCAATATATTGATTAGTTTCATTTCATTACTACATTTCATTTAATTATTATTCTCATATTATTATGTCACTATTTTATATCATATTCATTTAGCATTCTATAATATATTCATTATATACAATTTTCATATTATATTTATTATATCCATCATGCTAATATTTTCACCCTATGAAATGCTCACAACATACTCAAAAAGAATTCAGAGGCCTACGTATCCATTATGATTTTCATGAATAATGGCTGGCAGCCGAGCACCAGGGGCTCACACCTGCAATCCCAGCCACTCATGAGGCTGAGATCTGAGGAATGTGGTTCAAAGCCAGCCAGGGCAGACAAATATGAGAGTTCCTTATCTCCCAATTAACCTGCAAAAGGCTGGAAGTTGGAGATGTAGTTTAAGTGGTAAAGCACCTACCTTGAGGAAAAGGGCCAAGCAAGAGAGTAATGCTCTGCATTCAAGCCCTGGTACTGACATGCATGAATACGCACACACACAAAGAACATAAAAAATAATTACTGTGGTAGAGCCTTCGTTTTAACTTCTCTTAGAGCTTTCTTTACTCTTCAGATTATAGGGCTTTCAGCTGATACAAAGGGTGTGAAAGATTTCCATGAGAGATAGATGGTAAACAAGAAAACAAATTTATTCTCTTTAGAATGAAGAAAGGTACAGACACCATAGGCAGGGTTGTGCTGAATGGAGTGTAGAGGAATTGGACTGCTGATGTTTTGTTCTGTAGTTTTAGTTCAGCTGTCTATGCCAAATTGCTGCTGGAGTGTGTGTGTGTGTGTGTGTGTGTGTGTGTGTAAGAACTTATACAATCCAGGAATCCATTGTTAAAACAGGACAGCAGTAGGATTCTGCTTCACTTCAGAAGGACAGTTTCAGCAAAACAAAACAGTCTTCTTGCCAGCCAGAATGGAGTCTTTTAAAGTAAACCAGGTCAGTCTGATTTGAGCTGGAGGAGGTCTTACATTATCCAGTTGTGTTTTGCTGTTAGTTGCTGCCATTCTATCAGTTCTGTCTTCTATTGAGGAGAGGTAGATTTATGATATCAGCAACCTTCCCCTTCCCTTCTGAGGGATGATCTTGGATGCTGAATCTTGGTTAGTGAGCATCAATTATGTTTCTGCCTGTCCCAAGGGTAGCAGGGAAATAAGGTATCAACTTATTAGATATTAACCTCACAGCCTTCCCATACTCAGAGTCAACAACCTGGGTCCAGGGGCATTTGTATCTACTCTGTGCCCATCCCCTACACCAGGCCTGGAGACAGGCCAGAGGGGAATACAAACCAGATATTAGTACCAGTCATTTAAAACCAAGGTGTATTGATGAAATCAAGTGAGGATATTGTGTGATTTCTCATTGTTGGGATATTGGCTCACCTCTTATTAAAAAACAATTGTACCAACCCAAGTGCCAGTGGCTCACCATTATAATTCTAGCTTCTCAGAAGGCAAAGATCTGAGGATAATGGTTTGAAAGCCAGCTGAGGGTTGAAAAGTTTGTAAGACTCTGATCTCCATTTAATTAGCCAGAAGTCAGAGATGGAGCTGTAGCTCAAGTGAGAGAGGGCCAGCTATGAGAAGGGCCTCATAACCAGCAAAAAGCCTCACATACACACATGGACCCTTGAATTACAAACACCAAAACTACCAGTACAGATAGGAGGATCATTTTTTTATTCTTAAGAGAATTTTAGCAAGTGTGCATTATTATCTTCTTAAACTTTATTTTGGGTTTCTTGGTGAACTTTAGAATATTGGTTGAAAATTAAAATTTTGCCATTTGAAATCCCTGAATATTACAGACATAAATATTGACTCCTCCCCTCCCCCCTTTTTTCTCTTACAGCTGTCTGGGGCAACTTCGTTAACATGAGGTAATTATTTTTCATTACTTGGATATTATAGTTGGGTTTTATAGATACATTTCATATTTCAGTATCTCTACTCCATTGTATCAGAGGCTAATACACAGCTATTTTTAATGAAACTATTTTGTTGGTCACAATCTGGGCTGTTTCTTCTCTCTTGAGAACATTCCCATAGCATACAGCTAATGTCACCATATACTTACCCAAAGCTTAAGCAGTACTCTGTGTCTATTCTTCAATAATAGAGTGCTATCCCCAGTTTTCTCATGACAGAGTGCCTTTCTGGGTGGCCTGAGTAAGAACATGGATGCTGAGAAGGGAGGTGTCTTAGGGAATCTTAGCTGGTCCTTCTGTACTAGGGATATGATCACTGCTCCAGTTCTCCTTATCTGAAATGCATAGGATCAGCTGGTAGATTTCCTTATCTACTTCTAGATTTTCAGATATATACTGAAATATTTCAGGAATGGGACCCAAACCTAGACACAAGATTCATTTATTCATTTGTGCTCCTTATCCACATAGCCTGAAAGTAAATTTTATACAGTATTGTTGGTTTATCTGTATTGTGACCGGTGTTGAATCACATGAGGTCAGGTGTGGAATTTTCCTGTTGCTGCTATTCAGTTTGGGGTTTGGAGGCATTTCAGATTGCAGACTTTTCAAGTTAGGGTGCTCGTATGAGATTCGGCTATTGAGACCACTTCCTTATCCAAGTGCTGGGACTATAGGTGTGTACTGTCATGCCCAGGTTGGGCTTGTTTCTTAGTTGACAGAAACAATGCTTATAAAAGTAAACTCTTCATGTGGATTGTCTTTACCAAACTTAAAAAACCCACAGAAATGTAAAGCAAACATTTATTGTAAAAGCAGATTTGGCTCTGTTGTGCCACTTTCCCGCTAAAGAAAAATTCTCTCCACTTTTCTATTCTGTGGTGTCAAGAAATGAAAAGCGTTTCACTCCAGTGTGTGACTATGAGGCTGGCACCAGAATTTTAATGCTGCTGCCCAGCCTAGTAGGGTGGAAGGTTACTGAACCCCCACCAGGCGTTTCATGTGGAGTTGGTTTTGCAAGGTGGGCGGGGCCTGTTGATCTGAACCCTACCACCAGGCTACACATCTCCTGACAAAGGCAGCTGTGTGTGGCTAGGCGGGGTGCTCAGATCTCATTTAGAGGAACTCTGTTTTTAACTTGGAAAAATTCCATTTTGTGTTAAATCCCCAGGGAAGCTCCACGACATGCTCCTATAGACATGTTTCCTGCTTCTAATTCAAAACCCGATGTTGGGTGTAGCATGGCATTATTTTAGTTCAGTGGAAACAAGCAAGTGTGAATGGCAGCATGTTTTTGGACAGATTTAAGGAAATTCCCCCCTCAGTCCTCTTTTATTTTTTTCTCTGTGTGCCCCCTGCTGGAGTGAATTAGCACCTGTGACTGATACTGGGGTTGGACCAGGAGGTGGTCTAAGCCTTGAGTTTATATTATGGTAATTAATTCAGAAACTAATCTTGATATTACAAAAGCATTGTTGTGACTGATCTTAGTTTGTTAGCTTTCTCCTCAACAGGTCTATACAGGAAAATGGCGAACTAAAAGTTGAAAGCAAGATTGAAGAGGTTAGTCTCTTTTCCATCTCTTGCTTCTGTTTTACTCATTCATCTGTCAGATGACTTCCTTTGCTCATGCTGTTATCTTCATTGTGGTGGCTTACTGCTGTTCTGTGGTTTTGAAAAGTAGTTCCAAAAATCCTTTCCCTTTGTGCCAACGTTTATCCCTTGTGTAAAGGGGTGTGTTAAACAACCCACATTCCTCCCTGGAGGCAGAGTGTATTTGGGACTTGTATAGTATTATCCAGCGAGCTTTAAGTGATGAAAGCAAGCTCCAGAGTCCACATGGAGCAGATCCTGAAAGGAAAAGTAACCCCAGATTGGATCCAGAAGTGGAGAAACACTGAACATCTGGATGCGTAGATAGCCATGCAGTTCCAGAGAGTTGGAAACCTCTTATTTTAAAGTGACTGTCTATAGCTTATAGATAAGTAGACAGATTATTGTAGCGTGGGTTCAGACAGGAGGAGGGTTTATGTTATATTTGAAACTTAATGCTGGAGTCCTAGGGAAACCCTTAAATTGCTCTTTCTCTGCTTGAAACCGCAGTGGGTGATGACACACAGGGGTGTGGCTTGGCTCATAGCCTGCCATTTCTGCCCCGGAGCTGATAACATGAACATAAGATATTAAGATTTGTAGGCCAGGGAAATGGGTACCAAGACATGTGAAAGGGTATCAATGTATGTGAATTAATGCACCTTCTATCTGGCAAATATCATGTAACCCTTTTACTAATTACAATAAAAAAATAGAAAAAAAAAGATTTGTAGGCCATAGTAAATTGGTTAGTTCTTAAAGAAAAGGGTAGTACTTCTTCCTGTGATCCTCAGATGTCTTTTACATTTGTCTTTATGAGGCTTAAGAGTTTCAGCCCAGGTGGCTCACACCTATAATCCTAGCTACTCAGGAAACTGAGATCTGAGGGTCAAGGTTCAAAGCCAGCCCAGACACAAAGGACCTGAGACTCTTATCTCCAATAACCTCTAGAAAACCAAAGTGGGGCTTGGCTCAAGGATAGGGTGGTAGCCTTGAGCTAAAAATCTTAGGGATAGCACCCAGGCCCCAGGGGTAGGGTGGTAGCATTGAGCTGAATAGCTCAGGGACAGCGTCCAGGCCAAGTGCAAGCCCCATGACCCACACACACCAAAAAAAAAAAAAAAAAAAAAAAAGAAAGGGAAGAAAAAGAGTTTCAATGTACAGTGTATCTGCTTAATTCTAGTATTGAGTTCAAAGTGGAAATGAATTAAAATCTATTTAGTGTCATATCATGCTCACTTGAAATGTCAGAAGTAGTAGTAATGGGAAGTACGTTTTTTGGCCTAAAACTGATTTTGTTAATTGTTCTAGATTGTTGAGCCACTAAGAGAGAAAATCAGAGACTTGGAAAAAAGGTATGTGTACTTTTTGTTTTATATTTGGTTTTATATGGGTGTCAGGAAAAGTCAATAGCAAACAAGTATAAACTTAGCTCACTTAAAACTACATGTGAAAGTTATGTATAAACTTATAAAATATGAAAGAAATATCCTTAAAACAAATTTTGATAAGATTTTAAAATTTAAAGTTTAGATGTACTACTTTAAACCTCTATCTTGCTAAAGACTACTTCTGATGAAAGGGATAGTTGCTCTCCAGGAAAATAAATATATTTCTACTTGGCATTGTTGTAAACAAACACAGGTACTAAGTTAAAAATCCTTCTAAATCAGTTTAACTTGTGTAAATTGACAATCTATAAGTGTACATTGTGTGAGTAGTCAGAACTTTGGAAGAAGGATTTAGGTGTGTTGAAATCCCTCTTGGTCAAACATTACAGTGTAGCCTAAATGGCCACAAAGAGCAGTTAAGATTGGGTCTTACCTATCTTGTGCATGAGTGGCAGCTATACATCAGTTGTCTGATTCCAGAGCTGGAGAACGAGGTTCTGGAAGGTGTGCCAGGGAAATGTTACGTGCAGTCCTTTTTTTCCTATAGCACAGTCACTATTGCACAGCAGCGAGTCCCAAAGGCAGCCCAAGTGAAGTGACTGGGGATGTAGAATTGAGCTACATAACAGAATTTCCAGTGGGTTCAGAATTCTAGTGAAATACTCCCTCACCTCCACTCCTCCCTGAGCTGTGAGTCTGACACAAAACATCTGTCTCCATCACTTACTTGAAAACCAATTCAATCTTTGGAACTGGAGCTCCAGGGTCTATATATGAAAATTATATGTGATAATTGGCTCCTCAGAATTAAAAAAACAAGTCCATTACCATTGTTTTTTTTTTTTTTTTCTTTTTCTGGGATAAGTTTGGGTGATTTATGCTGCCATTTTGTGGCTCCTTATAACAACTAGAACTGAAAGGAAGAAAAGAAATGCAGTTTTTCTTGAACTTTCATTAAGTGACTGAAGGGAGAAGATTCACCCAGCATGTGCATTGCTTTTCTTTTCCTCGACGGAATGGTCAGGCAGAGTATTACTTTCAGCTCCCTATTCTGAGTGTGGAATAGGTGCTCAATTACAATTCCTGAGTAAATAGACGAGCCAGTACACTGGGGCAGGATTTTCACCTCCATCAGACCTTAAAAAAAGCTTTACTTCTGCTGCCTACTGCTCAGCACCCACAATTACAGGTGTTTGGGACCACTGAGAAGCCAAATGATGGTACCATTCATCTGACAGCACTTAAGACTGTGCTCTTGGCACCTTGCCCTGTAACTCATGGCTACAAGAAGGCAAATAGTAGTGTTAATACGCACTGTGGAGAACCCTGGCAACTCCTCCATCCTGTCACTCACAGCTTTGCATATGTGACTTCTACAAGGGAGATATGAAGGTATAAGCTTGAAAAAGTTGAACATGTTGATTTGTGAATAAAATCTACAATTTGGTTGCTTCCTGTTGTAGAAAAACAAAGCATGAAAAAGTTGACTGTGGTTGTACACACCTATAATTCCTAATCCTCTAGGTCTTAACCTACTGAATAGCTAGCATTATAGACATGAGCCACTGGCATCTGGCAGAGCAACTGGTTTTTGTGTCTTGAGAGGTCTGAAACCCATCTGTGAGGGAACTAGGGGACCCACAGTATTTATTAACTTAGATGAATTTGTTTTTGTGGTGGACCTGTATGTATACTCCTGGTATTGTCATGCAGTCTTCAGCCTGTAGTCCTCACTAAATTGATTTCTCTTCTATTTCATTTTCCAATGTGTAGCTGCCATTTCCCCGTTCAGAGGCACCCTCTCTGAAGTCGTCTAGATGGTAGAGAAATGGTAGAGAAAGAATTCTTGGGCTGGTACAAGTGTTCACTGATAGAGCACTTGCATGGTTCAGTCCCTAGTACTGTAAATACACATACACACACACACACACACACACGCACGCACACCCCACAGGATACACACATACACAGATGCCCATGGTGGGTAAAGGCAGGTGGTAAGTCTATGATAGTTCTACTGTTCCCCTTTAGGTCTGGAGGTTGTGTGTTGGTGTAGTGCTGCTACAGAAGAAAGGTACCATATAGCCAGGTATGCAGTTCAAGGTTGAGGTTACAGATATCGATGTCACAAGCTCAGAGAAGTAGTTGTGGGAACTGCATGCAGCCCACTAGAACTCTACATTGTCTGTCTCCACGCGAGTGGTGAAAGTAAAATGACTGAATATGTTACTTGGCCAACAAGACACCTGTAGTTCTTCTAGTTCCTCTAGTGTGGTCTCTCCTCCCAGCAGCGTTGAAAGCATTGTTCATGAGCTTGCTAAGGGCAGCATCTGGTGTATGTGTCTAGGATGGCTGCATGGATGGAGAGCTGCTCTAAACCATACCACTGAGCTGCACAAAGCTGCTATAAGTCTTGCTTGGGGGCCACAGAGCTAACAAGGAAGGCTGGAAGCTCTTCATGAGGGAATTCCTGTGCATTTTGAAAGTTTTTACTCTACTTCCCGCACACATCTATTCCAAGGTCTCCTGTCTAATGTGCTGTCACACCCCATTACTTCAGCAACCCTTAAGGGTATGTACCTGAACTGTAGTGAGAGCTGGTGCTGGGGACAGGATCTGTGTAGTATGACCCACCACCTCCAGTGAGAATAACTATTCTGCTGTCACGCAGATTTAACTTAAAGCTCTTTTGCTTCCTTCTTATCACATCTTTTGAGAATTAGTTCACATCCACATTTGTTTTCTCTCAGTGGACGTTTGCTACACCAATTATGTTGCTCAGCCCCTAGAATATCTGAGGTTTGGGGGCCTGTGCCACCTTTAGGGAATAGAAGGACATTGAAAGATAAGGTGAGATCTCAGGCAAGGTCAGAGCCACCTGTGGGAGACAGGATGTGCTGGTATTGAGTCACTGGATGCACGACCCTGGTCAGAAAGGGGATGTAGGATTTGCGCTGCTTCTCAGAGCAGGAGATGGTTTTATTCAATCTTTTCTCATCCCAGGAAGCTACACCTTCCTACACAGGGCTGAGACTTCACACAGTCCCAGTCTTCCACTCCTGAGTGAAAGACATCTCTACCACCTCTGCTGATGGTTTTTTGTTTTTGTTTTCTGCTGGTTGTTGAACTCAGGCCCTCACTATTGAACCACACGTCAGTCCTTTTAATTTTGTTTTACTTTGATAAAGGTTGCCACTGTGTAGTCTAGAACCTGAGACCATCCTATTGTATGTCTCTGACCTCTCCTGAGTTGTCGCTTGTCCACCTAGGAGTTGTCACCCATACTTTTCAGCTACTGGTAATTTGTAGCCTCTTAGCTTACACTTCTACCTTTCTCTTGGTAGTAGAACATTAAGTGTATCCTTAGTTCCATCATTCCCCTACAGATAGATAGAGGTGTCTTGAACTGTTGTTAATTAGCCAGTGACCCCCTTCAGCAGCCCCAGTAAAGAAAAAGGAAAGAGAAGCCAGAAGAGGTCCTGAATGTAGCATTGCTTAGTGATAAGTGAAGACAAATAACTGCTAAAGACATTTGACTTTTGCTTTTGAATCTCTTCATGTTATACAGCTTCACCCAGAAATACCCACCAGTAAAGTTCTTATCAGAGAAGGATCGCAAAAGAATTTTGGTAAGTTTGCACATCTGATTAATATATGTAATATTAAGACAGTGATAATATATATAATAGTAAGACCATAGTATATGTAATATTAAGGTAATTCATGTGCCATAAATTCTCCAGTATTGAACTCAGCAGTTGGTAATATGCTTGCCGAGTTTCAGCAGTGTTTTCACCCTTCCCCCATCCTGAGAAGAAACCCTACATCCATCAGTAGTTCTTTGTTACCCATCCTCCCAGCAGCCACTGAAACCACTTTCTATTGCTGTGGAATCGCCTTTTTTGAATGTGTCATATGAACAAAATGACACAGCATGTGGCCTTTTGTGTCCCATTTCTTTTCACTGAGAATAATGTTCATCACACTGATGCATAAATCACTACTCCATCCTTTTCATGGCCGAACAATAGTCCATTGTAAGGTTGTACCACATTTTGTTTATCCCTTCTCAATGGATGGATGGACATTTGGAGTGGTATCTCCCTTGAGGCTACTGCAGCCTATTCACAGTAGTCTGGACATTTTTTTTTTTTTTCCCAGTCCTGGGGTTTGAATTCAGGGCCTGAGCACTATCCTTGGGCTTTCTCAAGGCAGGTGTGCATTCTACCACTTGAGTCACAGCGCCACTTCTGGTGTTTTCTATGTACGTGGTACTACCGAGGAATCGAACCTGGGTCTTGGTGCATGCTAGGCAAGCACTCTACCATTAGGCTAAACTCCCAGCCCAAGTTCTTTCTTTTTTTTTGAGTAGATGAACATTTTCAATTATTTTTCTGTGTTCCTATAAGTAGAAGGTATTAAAAAGGTTAACTTAAAACTACCTATAATTGCTGGTGGGTGACATGATCTGGTATTTAGAAAACTCAACATGAATAGCCCTCTTAAAACTGCTAGAATTAACCAAGGTTGTAAGAGAGTGAAAAATACATGTAGAAGCCAGTAGCAGCAAGTGTTATACCCATCCTGGAACATAATTTTCAAATGGAATAGTCTGTGGGACAAGCTGCATGCTAGGACATGAAACAAGCACAATAAATTTGAAAGTAATTTAATCACACAAAATATGTTTTCTGATAACAGAATGAAATTAATTATCAGAAATAGGAATAACTATGAGACATTCCTAACTATACAAATTAAAGAACGAGAAATCGGGCTGGCCTCAGTAGATGATTGGATCAAGAAGATGTGGTACTTAAACACAACAGAATTCTATGCTGCCATCAGAAAGAATGACATAGCCCCATTTTTAAGGAAATGGAAAGACTTGGAAAAAAAATCATATTAAGTGAAGTAAGCCAAACCCAAATGAACGTAGTCTTCATGGTTTCCCTCATTTGTAATAATCAGTATACATGTAGGACTTTCCTAGCAGAGGATTACAGTAGCTCAGAACCTAGGTACATAAGGTCATGTAGGATGAGACTAAATGAAAGGATCTCTAGCATATGGAAACAAGAGCTTTATCTTGTGTGATTGTTGTTCTTAATGTATTCTTTCTCTTCTCTTTTGTTTTTGCTTTTTGTTTTGTTTTGCTTTTTGGTTAATCTCATATTATTACTGTAGCTGACTTTGTTACCTGGTATATTGTATATACGTTTGTTTATTTATTTGAAATAGGGAAGGGAAGGGGGAAAACAAGTGATTGGGAAGGGGTTGGGAAATCGGGACAAAAACATGAGAAGGGATATCAATGTGTTAGAAGTAATGCACCCACTACCTGGCGAATGTAACTGTAACCCCTCTATTTATTACCCTGACAATTAAAAAAGAAAGAAAGAAAAAAGAAATCGGCCTGGGAGTATGGCATAGTGGTAGAGTGCACGAAGCCCTGGGTTTGATTCCTGAGTACCATGTCCACAGAAAAAGCTGGAAGTAGTGCTGTGGCTCAAGTGATAGAGTATGAGCCTTGAGAAAGCCCAAGGCAGTGCCCAGGCCCAAGTTCAAGACCCAGGACTGGCCAATAAATAAATAAATAAATAAACAAATAAATAAATGGAAAAAATGAAAGAGAGAGGAAAAAAATAACAAGAAATCAAAGATGAAATCTCAAGGGAAATTAAAAAATACTTCGAGATGAATGATAAAGAGAAGAGTATACAAAAACTTTTGTTTTAACTAATACAGTTAAATAAGCAGTACTTAGAGAGAAACTTAACCCTTGTGGTTTATCACAGTTCAGGCCAAACTTGGGCAAATGTAGGACTCTATCCCAAAACTAAGTGAAGTTAAAATGTGCTAGCAGTGTGACTGCCTTGCAAACACAGGTCCTAAGTTCAAACCCTATCTACCACCTTAAGACAATAGAAAAAGAAGAAAAAACTAACCCTGCAGTAAAAAGAAGGGTTATAAAGATTTGAACAAAGCAGGATGCCAGTGGCTACCATCTGTACTCCACGCCACTCATGAGGCTAAGACCCACAGGGTGGAGGTTTGAAGCTAGCTTAGGCAGAAAAGTTGACCAGACTTCATCTTCAAAATAACTAGCAAAAGTATGACATTGTGAGGCATTGCTCCCAGTGCCAGCTGTGACCAATCTGGCCAAATAAGCACCAAGTCCTGAGTTCAAACTCCAGTAGTAGAAAAAAAAATATTGCTTATAAATCTTGAGAGAATAAAAGGAGGGCATAAAGATAATATAAAGGAAATCAAAACCATTTTTAAAGGTTAATAAAAATTGACAAATCCTTAGCTGATAATGAGATACTCAATAAAGTACCTATGTCTAGACTATATGAAGGGCTCTTATAAACCCAGTTAAAAAGTTCATTTTAAGAACTGGGTTAAGTATCTCCAAAGAATGTCATCCAAAGACACAAAAATGGCCAATAAGCCACTGGATGAGCCTTGACCACATTTTGCAAAGTGGAAGAAGGCAGTCATGAAAGGACAGGCATGCCATCACTGTGTCTAGATGGTAAATCTGAGGCTGGGCACTGGTAGCTCATGCCTGTATTCATAGCTACTCAGGAAGCTGAAATTTGAGCATCATGGCTTGGCCAAGAAAGTACATGAGCCTCTTAGCCAGAAGTGTAGCTGTGGTTTGTTTCCCCAGTCCTCTTCCCATAAAAATGATAAAACCAGAACTGGCAAATCTACAACAAAAGTTAGGACTAGAGGTATGAAAGCTGTAGGGGGAAAGCATTACTAATGGCAGAGGGTTTTTTTTGTTTTTGTTTTTGTTTTTTATGGAAGCGGTCATGGCTACATAAGTCTATGAAACTAAACAAATTTGCATTTTACTCCAAAGGATGAATTGTGTGTTATTTGAACGATATCTCAATAAAAATGTCACTTAAAAGCGTGGGTGATTGTTGTCCTTAATGTACTATGTTATCTCTCATCTCTTTTGCTATCCCTTGATTATCTCATATTGTTACAGTATCTTACTTTGTTATCTGATATATTGGATATATTTGTATTTGGTTATTTGAAATTGGATAGGGAAGGGGGGAAAACAAGAGGAGGGGTGGGGGGGAGGGAAATGGGGACCAAGACATGAGAAAGGGTATCAACGTATGTGAATTAATGTACCTTCTATCTGGCAAATAAAATGTAACCCTTCCATTAATTACAATAAAAATATGTGGAAAAAAAAAGTGTGGAACAGCTGGGCTTGGTAGCTCAGGCCTGTAATCCTGGCTACTCAGGAGGCTGAGATCTAAGGATCATGGTTCAAAGCTAGCCTGGGCACTAAAGTCCATGAGACTCTTATGTCGTTAACCACTAGAAAAGCAGAAGTGACACTATGGCTCCAGGGGTAGGGCAATAACCTTGAGCTGAAGAGCTCAGGGACAGCGCCCAGGCCCAGAGTTCAAGCCCCATGACTGGTAAAAAAAAAAAAAAGAGCATGGAACAGTGTAATCTCTGGATAGTTGGATAGTTCACTATATAAAAGTTTAAGAAGACCACCCCTGACCCTGGTGAGTTGGTGAGTTTGTGTTGTTTAATATGAAAACCGTTAGCCAAGGAAACCAAAAACTAATCATCAAAATGATTTTAAAACCAGAAAAGGTTAAAAATTACTGATTTAGAAATTTCCACTTCCTCATAAAACTAAAGACAGGATTACTATATGGATGTATGCATATAAATGTATTTTTTTGTTTGTTTCTTGATGTTGATTTCTTTGGATTTGGGGGACTTTTGTTTTGCTTTTGTGTAGCTTGAACATTGACCTTTAGTTTTTACAGTCTGGTGCTCTGTTCCTTGAGCCCCTTAAGAGTCCCTAAAGAGTCTCATAGACCTTCTTGCCTGCACTGACTTGGAACTACATTCATCAGAGTTCAGCCTTTTTGAGTTGGTGTGATTTTTAAATGTCAACCACCAGCTCCTGATTTTACATACACACACACACACACTATATATATATATATATGTATATATATATACACACACACAAATATATTCCATATATGTTATATATATATTCCTTATATATATTCCAGATATATTTTTTTAAATTGTTGACTAATTACATCTTTCCTTTTTTCCCCTTCCTCTTCCCTTCCCTTTCCCTTTCTCCCTCTTCATGTCCCTCCCTCTTTCTCTCCCTCCCTCTCTTCCTACTCCTTTCCTCTTTGTCTTCTTTCTTGGCAGTATGCCTACTTTCTGAGGTTATTCTTGTGTCAGAAATATGTGTACATTTGAGCATGGATCGAGGAATAGATTAGTGTTTTAAATAGCAAAGTTAATCTTCCTGATTTGTTCATTACCATGTGTCACGTTGATCACACAATCTGTGTGTTGCCAGTTGTCTCGGTCTGTTAATTCTGCTGTATGGAATACCATAGACTGGGTAACTTACAAAGAACATGTCTCTCGCTGCTCTTGGTTCTGGAGACTGGGAAGTTCAAGATCAAGGTGCTGGCATCTGCCCAGGGCTTTCTTGCTACATCATACTAGGGTTAAGAGAGAAAGAGAGAGGCATGGCACTCATTCTTTAATAAGGAATCAGGTGTCACAGCCACGAGGGCAGAGCCTAAGGAGCTCTCATTAGATTTTTACTCCCAATGTGATTTTATTGGGAATTACATTTCTACTCTATGAAGGTTGAGGACCCATTTGTCCTCAAACACAGGTTTGTGACCACTACACCACCTTGCTAGTATTGCTTCTCTGTTGTGTGTCTCCCTGTCAGTGCAACATGGTGTAGAATTTATTCTCTATACATCACACAAGTGCACTTACTGTTTGTTTTTTTCATCTGCCATCTATAGGTTCAGCAGGTTTCAGCCATTTAGCACACCAGTCTGTCATATTGGTGCTAAAACATAAAGCCTTTTTGAACCTCCATGTTGAAAGCTATGCAATGCTATGTATGTTGTAATCCATTTCAGCTTGTCTTTTCTTTTACTGTCTGCCAGGCATTAGCTCCTCCTTGTTATCCGAAGAATGTGCTTGGATTTGGTGGTTAGGGTTTCTTAGAAAGTTTTGCAAGCACTAAAGCTTTTGTTGGTTTTGCTTCCATTTGAAAGTCTTGATCAAAATGGGTACCAAGACATGTGAAAGGGTATCAATGTATGTGAATTAACGCACCTTCTATCTGGCAAATATCATGTAACCCTTTTACTAATTACAATAAAAAATAAAAAAAAAAGTCTTGATCATTGAGTAAAATTGATCAGGAAAAGAATTACAACTATCTAGCATCTAACTATGGTACATAAATCCTTACATGTTTTCAGAAGAAAGGAATATATATGTATACTTACACATAAATATATAGGTATGTATGTGTTTTTGTATATATAGATTCATTTTACAACAACAAAAATAACCCAAAGAATATAGTGTGTTGAATTTGTTATCCCTGCTCAAACCATTAAAGAAAAGGAGCATCTTCAGTGACATAGGGCTCACTTCATAAAGATACATAGGGCTGTATCTTTATGCTGTGAAGACCAAGCGTCTAGTATATAAATTCTTAGGGACAAATCAAGCCTCGCTGTTACAAAGGTACAACAGGCAGCCTGATGGGGTGAACAGAGCATGTGGTTAGGAAGAAGGTGGGTTTATTCTGTCAAGACCAGTGAATGATCTGAGGATCTCAGTCAGGAAGTCAGCTTCTTAACCCAAGAAAGGACTTTGCAAAACAGTGCTCTCAAGCTGCTTGGTTGCCAGCAAACAAGGTCTGCTTATCATTGTGGCACACATCATGGTGAGAGTTTAACAAAATGTTTGTGAAAAAGCAAAAATTTTAACAGTTTTTAATCTTAAGTGGTAAATATATTTATCTCTAAATGCTTATTTCAAAATATGCATGAAATTTTTGATAATGTATTCTTGCATAGAGGATGACTTTTATAGTCAACTCTCACTCATAGGAAAGTCAGCCAGGAAAAAATGTCAGCCAAAATGCCTGACTTATCAATTTCCCATCCTAGGTTTCCATTCTCCCTTATTATCTCAATAACCACTAGACATTCTACAAAACTTCTATACTATTCTTCAATACTTCTGTACTTTTCATTCTGTCCTTGATAGAATGCAGGACTTCTCACTATATGAAATGATTGCCATACTCTTTAATATGACCATCTCTTTGATGACTTCACATGAAAGCTTTGTCCTGTTTTGAATTGGCAAACACATGGTAGCAATTGCAAAGCTCCTTCTCTATCCTTATTATTCAAGCTGCAAATAAATAGTTATCTTTTTTTGGGGGGGTGGGGTCATAAGGCTTGTACTCTTGGCCTGGACATTGTCCCTGAGCTCTTCTCACTCTACCACTTGAGCCACAGTGCCACTTCCAATATTGTTATCTTGAGACAAAATGAACTGAAAACCACAGACCTAGAGATTTATACACTGTCAGTTTTAGGTAAAGAGAATAAATGTTTTCTTACATTAGTAGGTGAAAAGAGCTAGAATGTTTGTTTTAAGATAAATACCCCGTTTTGGGGGGACAAAAACATGAGAATGGGTAGCAATGATTGTTAAGTAATGCACCTTCCATCTGGCAAATATAACGTAACCCTTCTATTAATTACAATAAAATAAATACCCCATTTTTATAATTTATTAGTGCTTTGCATTTTGCTTATTTCCTTCCTTCCTTCCTTCCTTCCTTCCTTCCTTCCTTCCTTCCTTTCTTCCTTTCTTTTCTTCCCTTCTTCCTTCCTTCTTTCTTTTTCTTCTTTTGTGTCAGTCCTGGGGCTTAAACTCCTGTCCTAATCCCTGAGTTTTATACAAAAAGTTAACTCTACCACTTGAGCCACACCTCCTCATCTGATTGGTTTTTTGGGGTTTTTTGTTTGTTTTTTTTGTGATTCATTGGAGATAAAAGTCTGAAGGACTTTCCTGCCTGCACTGGCTTTGAAATTTGATTCTCATGTCCCAAAGTCCCAAATAGCTATGATTATATAGGCTTTAGTCACCAGCACATGTCCCTTATTCATCACTGTGTAAGGATGAAGTCATTCTAAGCCATTTGCAGTTGTGGGATTAGAGTGATACACAGTTGTCCCTTGACACCCCTCGGAGACTAGTTCCAGGATCCCAGGGCTAGCAAAATCCAAGGATGCTCAAGTCCCTTAGATAAACTGGCATGGTATTTGTACAGCCCGTGAACCTACTCTTGCATATGTTAATTCATCTTGAGGTTATTTATCCAATCTAGTACAATCTAAATGTCACGCAGGTAGTTGTGACATTGTATAGTATAATGCCAGGAAAAGAAAAATGTGTGTTCAATACAGATATAACTATCAGAGCTACAGCTGTGCTTTCCGTCTTTGGTCAGTTAGGTTGTGGATGTGGATGTAGACATGGAATCCACATCTATGAGTTGACTCTAAAAGATGTTCCGTAGTTCATCTGTTACAGAGCCAGATGCGTTCAATAATGTGAACTCCCTATCTATAAAGTCATTTTGAATCCTGTAACTACAGTTTTATTATTTCCCAAATTATCATTTAAAATGGCACACTGCTTAGAAGTTTATAGCTGGCACCATTCTTTGCTGTGGATGGGAATATGAAAATGCTACCTTAAGTCTTTGTCCTCCTCCTTATCTGCTTCCAGAGTTTAAGTTGTACCTGCGCTGTAGTTGCATCTCCATGGCATCCATCACGACTGTCTTCTCACCTGCTATTTCTGGGGGTGTTTCCACCTGTCTCCCCAATACAGATCACTGGAGGTGCAGGGTTCGTGGGCTCCCATCTGACTGACAAACTCATGATGGATGGCCATGAGGTGACTGTGGTGGACAACTTTTTCACAGGCAGGAAGAGAAATGTGGAGCACTGGATTGGCCATGAGAACTTTGAGCTGATTAACCATGATGTGGTGGAGCCTCTCTACATCGAAGGTGAGAGAAAACAAGCATCACGTAGAGTGGGGCTGCTCTCCATAGAGCAAGTCCCTGAGGGTTTCTGACTTGACGGCATTGAATGTTGAGTCATGGTGTAGTTTTGCAGTGGACTGTGTCCAAGGCACTCCCCCAGTTTCGAGTGTAAGAATGTTTATGACCTCGTATCCATCTTCACTGCCACGTGACTCCCTAGTTTTGAACTTCTCAGATCTATTGAAGTAGCATTTATTTGTATATGCACATTTGTTTGTTTATGCACTCCGTAAATCTGTGTATTGAAATGGTGAGTGGGACCTTAAGGTGATTAGATCCAGAGGGTGAAGCCCTCACAGCTGGGATCAGAAGATAGGCTCAGAGAGCAACTTTCCCCTTCCTCCATGTGAGGACATGTGAAAAGGGACTTTTTATAAACCAGGAAGTCTGACTATGCCAGTAGCATCCTCATCTTGGGTTCCCAGTCTCCACAACTGTGAGAAGTCAAATCTCTGCTGTTGACTTGCTACCCAGGCTCTGGTATTTTGTTGTGGCAGGCCAAGAGAACTTAAGACAACATCCCTATTGCCTTAACAGGCAATGGGGTGCTTGCTGCCCAGGATTTGTTGTGTTAAAGTGATACTGAGGGTGGTACTATTGGGGGCTATTGAAGTCTTATGGGAGATCCTTAGGTTCTTGGGGATACGCTTTTAAGGGCGATTGAAGTTCTTTGCTCCTGCTTTGACAGTTGCCTTTGCCAGAGGGCCAAAGTCATGGGGCTTTCTGGTTTTGAAGGGGAACCTCTAAAACTGGTAGCCCTTTTCTCTTTATAAATTTATCTGAGGTATTTTGTAATGGACATCTGGCTTCCAGAGATGCTGAATTAATAATGACATCTGAAGCTATAAGTGTTGAAAGCCCTTTAGTAGATGTTACTTTAAAAGAATTAGTGTTTTCACATGGTTGAATGTGGTTCCCCAAAAGATGTATCCACATGTTAATAAACATGTCTTTATATGGAAAATTGGGCTTATATGATTCTGAGCCACCCCGTGAGTCTTACCTGGATATCTAGGCTGGGTTGTGATTTCAGTGATAAAGATCCTTGTGACAGAATTGGAGACAATACAGACATCTTCAGTATGCTGACCACATCCTATGTTTCTGTGAGGACCCACAAACAGTACAGGCTGGGCAACTCCAGGTGGAGGAAAGCCTAAGCAGAGGCAAGAAAGGACTCTGTAGGAGCTGATCAACACCTGTGTTCACACTTGTGGTTTCTAGACTTGTTCAAGAAAAAATGGTTAATGTTTTAAGCAGCCTTCTGTGTGGTATATTAGTCAAATCAACCACAGGAACATACTCATTTTCACAGGTTTCCTTCATCTGAAATTCTGTGAGGTATGCTGATGAGAGGTGCCACCAGCTGACTTGCCTTTGTTATTATTTAAATCTGACTGGAATTTGAATTGGGTTGGACCTATCCAAAGTCTGGGAACTATTATTGGCAGAATTAGAATTCAGCCTTGCATAACCAGTCCTGGCTGGCTTCAAATCAGGATCCTCAGATCTCAGCCTGTGCGTGTGACCACGCCTGTCCTACATGTACATTAACGATAAGCAGTAGAAATGGCTGATTGCAGCTTTGGGGTCACAGTTTAGAGCCAAAGAATACTTATTTATGAACACAGCATTTTTCTTAAGTTTCAGTTTCTCAGTACTAAAATTATATAATCAAAATGTCATACTAGGATGTAGTTTTATTGCCAAGTACAAAACCAAAAAGCACAATGAAAAGGAAAAATATCATCTGGGGAATAGGTAAAGCTCTGTGATCTTTTTCCACTGTTTGCCCAACACCCAAATATAGAGGTTTAAAAACTAGGAAACTAAACTGGGCAGTGGTGGCTCACACCTATAATTCTAGTTACTCAGGAAGGTGAGATCTGAGGATGACAGTTCAAAACCAGCTGGGACAGAAAAAGTCCAGTTAACCAAAAAAGCTGGAAATGGAGCTGCAATTCAAGGGTAGAGCTCTATCCTTGAGATAGAAGCTAAGGGATAATATCCAGATCCAGAGTTCAAGCCTCCTGGCCCAGACACGCATGCACGTGCACACACATGCACACCCTTGTACACCTTCTTAAATAGCTAAAATTATAGGCATGAGCCACCTACATTTGGCATAAACAAGGATTTTTGGCACCAGCATTTCTGTGGGGATCAGACAAACAGCAGTTTTGATTCCTGGTGCTACAACAATTTGTAGAAGAGTTTAGGAAACAATGGAAGGTTATTTTCAACACCCTGAACCATTCTCTGAATGACCTGGCCAGCACTTACTAAATGCATCTGGTATTTCAGACACTATTTAACTTCTGTCTATGATGCAGATTCAGCTCATTTAGGACTCTTGTGAGGCAAGCAGTTATCATTTCACGTATCAGGAAACTGGGGCACAAGCCCTTTCTCTTACAAACCTTTTATCCTGATCCTTAAATCCTGTGAGAAAACATAAGCAAGAATGCCAGGGCAGGAAAGACAACAGAGCCCTCTCCTGTCCCTGGGTGCCCACTGTGAAAATGTGGGGGGAAACTAATGGCCAAGGAGATTGAGTTCATGTTTATATAGACATTTGAGGTGTGTTACTTTGATGAGAGAATTTCTGTTGAATTATACATTTTCATCTGAACATATGTTCAAAATTAAATAGCATCACCTGCAGAGGCAGCAGTTCTCAGAGGCCCCATCTGTTTAATTTGGAGCAGGAGGGGCTTCCTACCGAGCTCTAGGCAGGGGAGACCTCTCTCTCTGTGGTGGTGTCAGGGGAAAGTGAGCCTCTGGATAGCCCCAGGGTTGGGACTGAGCCAGACCTCTGGCATGTTGCAGCCTTCACAGTAAGCAAATAATATTTTATGAAAGCCAAGGCAAAGTCCCTCTCCTCTTCATGCTGACAGAGATTTCAAGAGTCCTGAGTCTTCTGAAATCTCTTTCCTGCCATAAATCCTGTTGTGGGGGACAAGGATTAGGGTCATACATGGAGCTTCATCCTACAGGGTGACTTCTATTGAACAGTGCAATCATCTCTCCGTATCTACTCATGGGGCAGTTGGTTCCAGGACCCCACAGATGCTCTAGTGCCTTACACGTACTGGTATAATATTTGTGTAGTACTTACACAAGTCCTTCTGCAAACTTTATAATTTTCAAGACCTCATAACAACATAAAAATACTGTGTAATGTAGCTGTTATACTTCATTGTTTAGGGAGGAGTAACAAGAAAAAATGGATGCAATTTTGGGAATATTTTTGATCCATGATTGGTTGAGTTGGTTGGGTGTATGGCCCATGGAATATGGAAAAGAGAATCTGATAGTTATGGTATTTAATATGTGCATTTGAAACAGAGTTGGAAGAGGCAGCCCTATGTTCTGCTTTTTTGTGGTTCCATGTATTTGGTGTCACCTTGTAAGTCCTCTGCAGAGATAGCGTGAGAGCAAAGGGTGGAAACCTGGGAGTAGGTTCCGGTGTAGGTTTTCCCCTCCTGGAAGATGTTACCTCATTTCCTTGAGCGCTTCTGGACAGTGGTTTGGGATCATCCCAAGCATTAGATTTCAGTGGTGATTTTGCCATTTCTAGATACATGGCACTGGTAGGTTCCCAGCACAGTGAAATCCTCCTGGAGAAGCTACAGCAGTCTCCTCCACAATGGTGCTGGAGGTTTGTCCCATTTCAGAACCCACAGGAGGGCTCAGCCAGCCTCTCTTCCCAACTTAGAGGCACCGGCTGCCTTCTGGAAAGTGTGCTAGTAACCATTACAGGACCTCTTTTCTTAATGTTCCTCTTTCTAGCTGGGGTCACAGCCTTGTAAATGTGAGAGGGTCATGGCCCAGTCACTGGGCAGTCAGCAGCCAGAGCCACTGAGTGTCCATCAAATGAGTGGCCAGGCCTTTTCCCTTTTTCTCTTGACCCCTAACTTGGGCTTTTGAATGTCACATTGGCTTTTCCTGTTCTTTGAAGTACATGGTTGAAATGCCGAGGGCTTTTCTCTGGATTATGATTAACTTTCAGCTTTATTTACATTCCAGAGCTGGTGGTTATTAATATCACTTGTGGCATCTCACATTCCGTGTTGTTTATCCCTGCACTGAAGTTCTGCCCCTCCCCCCTTCCATGATTCCTTACCAGACTAATTAAGTTACCAGCTCTCAGCAGTGTCCTTTTTAGGTGAGGAGCTAAAGCCACTGTCCTCAGCATAACAGACAGCCCATTCTCAGATGGAGGAGGAGCAGAGGAGAACCTGAATTTTCAGTGTTTTCAGAGTTTCACCTACATAAAGTCATGACATAGTGTTTTAGGACATTTGCTAGATCTCCAGGAGCAGCATTTAGACTGAATGCCAAATTGAGGATGGAAAAAGCACCAGTGTATAAAGCAGCTCATCTCTTCACTTAGCTAACTCAGTCTTGTCCCAGAGGCCCTGGCCAGAGCTCAAATGAGGGATATGGGGTATTTGTTTTCCACTCATTTGTTTTCTGGACTCACTGAAAGTGGAGTGGAATCCTGCATGGCTTCAGGACTGTACTTTCAAGAGCTCCTCAGGTACAGTGGGCAGAAGTTGGGGAGGGAGAGCCCTGTCCCTCCTGTACTCATAGCTATGTAGACACATAGGAAGAAGAAATGGCTTTTGCTATGCTCAGTGAACTTGACAACTACTGACTTGCTAACAAGGCAGCCAGATCACTGAGGTAGCGGCTCTGACGGCCAGGGGACAGAGGGATTTTCTTCTACCCAGGACCGTCGCACTGTTGGCACTGAGCCTTGGTAAAGAGAACCTATGCTGGAGTGATGGGGAAGGAGGGAAGCATGGGGTTAATGTTTTCTGTTGGAGGGCAGGGAAGTACCAGGCATTCATTTTCCCTTCCTGCTCTTGAAGGCACTTGCTTGTCTCTCCTGGCTGATGCTGTTGTCACAGATGTCAAAGTGAGGCTGACGGCTTAGTTCTCTGGGATTGTAGCTCATGCAGTTGGGCCTGCACTGAAGTCCCACTTACTAGAGCAGAAATTCTCCTTCCCCGTGATGAAAATGGATGGACGCTCAAGATCTTAGATCACGACCTTCTTCCACTTTCTCCGACAGTCATAGAAACTTTCCTTACGTGTGCAGAAATAGACCCTGTGGGATAATAAGTTTTCTGTTACTGTAGCAAACATTGGCCTTACTGCACTTTCAGACAGGAAAGGTTTCTTTGGGCTCACCTTATTGGGAGGGTTTCACCCACGACAATCTGTCCTGTTGCTTTTGGGCCTGTAGCAAATCAGCACATCGTGGAGAGAACATGGTGGAGTAAAACCACTCAGTTCATAGCAGGGAAGGGGAAGGACTGAGCTTCCTCCTTCCCCGTTGAGAACATGCCTGGGTGATCTTAAGATTTACTACTATGCCCTTCCCCTGGAAGGCTCCACATTTTCCAAATAGCACCACAGCTTGGGAACCAAGATCCAAATTGTAGTACCAAGCCTTACACTGTTCTTCTCTATAAACTGGACCAAGACAGAGTGGCCTAAGGGTTATGGGAATTTATACCATTTGACTTAAAAAAAAAACTGTTTTGTAAACAAGCCCATAGTTTGCAAAATAGGAATTTTGTCCTGGGGCTTGAACTCAGGACCTAGGCACTGTCCTTGAGCTTCTTTTGCTCAAGGCTAGCAGTCCACCACTTCTGGCTTTTTCTAAGGAATAGAACCCAGGGCTTCATGCATGCGAGGGAAGCACTCTACACTAAGCTACACTCCCAGTCCTTGTTCACATTTTATATTTAGCATTTTGTCAACTCAGAATAACTTGAAGAGGTGGGTAAAAGTCATAAGATTTTGCTGTTCTTTGGACAGATACTTTCAGTAGAGTTTGCAAATGGGTGTGCTCAACTATTGTAAGAAGCTTTGTGTCTTCTCTTGAATATTTTCCTTTTCACATTGATTTCTATTCATAAATCAGCTCAGTATTTTGGTCTTAGCTTTTTAAAAGATACATAAAGAGTTGCATCATCTTCATCAGAGTGTTGGGCATGTAATATAGTACCTGTAATGACCTTCCACTAGGCCCTCTTTCTTAAGGGTTTTACCCCTCAATGTTGCCCTAGAGAACCAGGCTTTGGCACTGAACCCGCGGTTACAGTACAGGGATTGATTATCTCCAGATTGACTCTGTGGTTCAACAACCTCCTCCTTAGCTCTAATATTCCCATAACTGGGAAAAGGGGGGAGGACAGGAGCCATTGGAGAATTGGGAGGGCCAAGCAGAGCTTTCTGTAGGCACTTGCCCAGGATGAACAAGAGGATTCATTTTGAAGTCTCTTTCTGATCCCTTAGTCTTCAGCTCTACCATGAACACTGGTGAATTTTCTTTCCCTTGTAGCTGGAGTGGAATGGCATGACACAGGCATTCTTGGATATGTTTATCTGTCATTATGTAGGGAAAAGGTGATCTCTGAGGGCCTGTGCTATGTACAGGCCATATCTGAACTGGGGAGCTCAGGTGCAGGTGGTAATGTTAAAGCCAGTGCCTGTGGAGGAGGGAAGCTGGGCAGAGTTGTTCTGTCATCCACAGCTTTACCTTACCCATCACTTTGGGGTCTGGTTTCCCTATATGAGAAAAGGCTATGGTTTCCCATAGGTCTGTGTTTTTTCTTTCCTGATTTTCTCCATTAGCTGAAAACATTGACTTTAGATGTTCATATTTAATTCTACGTCTAAAAAAAAAATCAAACGTTCCTTCTCACACGAATGGTTTGTCTGGGAGAGATACATCAGAAAACCATCATCTCCATGATCACATTGACTAGGTACAGGAAAACAGACTCCAATTACTGGTTCACCATGTGTTCTTTCCAGATAATTAGCCTTTCTATTTCTGTTTAAAGTTCTTTTAATTGCAAATGTAAGTTTCTATAAAGAGCAATATGTTCACAACTAGCATTTCATTGGTATATATACTAACACTTTTATTTTGCAGTGTAGTCCTTTAGAGTTCAGAATTATTTTCTGCCTTTTTTTTTTTCTTGAATGTAATGTTTCCTTTCTGTCTCCTTTAGTCGATCAAATATACCATCTGGCGTCTCCAGCCTCCCCTCCAAACTACATGTACAATCCCATCAAGACCCTAAAAACCAATACGATCGGGACATTAAATATGTTGGGTAAGTGTGATTTTCTTTCATTGCTTAGTTGGTATTGAGGCTTTAACTCAAGCCCCTGTACTTTCCCTTGACTTTTCACTAAAAACCGGAACTTACCACATGATCCACAGCTCTACTTCTTTTTTTTTTTGCTAGTTAATTAGAGATGAGTTTCATATATTTTCCTGCTGAAACTGGCTTCAAACCTTCATCCTCAGATCTCATCTTACGTTGCTACTCTTACTGCAAAGTGTTTTAAGCAGTTCCAAACACAGGCAGAATAATTTACCCTGATATACAGGGGCATATTATCCTCAGGCCTCAGATTGTACCAGTATAATATGATGCCTTTTCCTTCCTCGCTGACACTTACCATGCACATGGCTGTTTCTTCTGCAGCTTGCGGTTCAGTAGCAAAACTGGCATATATTTCTTAACAGTTTCCCATATGAAGCTTATTTCTAGAGGGAGCTTCACAAACTTAGCCTATTTTTCTTTCTTAAGTTGAATCACTATTCCATGATCTTTTGTTTGACTTAGCTAAATTGCCAGTATCACTACTTTGGGCTTGGGGATATTGTAAAATAAGGGTTACTCTAACACTAGCACTGTGGAACCTTGTCTTTCAGTCATTAGGATAGCTACTGAGTGACAGATGGGTGGGTAACATATATACCAAGATTATACTGGGCACGAGAGATTGGGACAACATCAGAGTTTATGCTATTCAATAAAGTATGCACTTGAAAACTTTCAAACTGTTTCTTTTCTTGCACTCTGCAAATACCCAAGAGGCTTTGTTACTAAACAAAACTACGACAAATTTAAGCATATTTCTAATTTTAATGTTAACAAGTACACATAACCACAGCTGCAATCTAAGGCAAGCTGTTTATCAATATACATACATGGCCACCTTTAATGGTACCAACCCTACCATCTTCTACAACTCAAGTGAATCCTGGGGTCAGTCTGACTTTTGTAGAATGAAGCGAGTGATACCTGTGATGGTATCCTGGGAATTCCCTTTCTTCAGCACCCTTTTAGCAACTCCTCTCTCATCCTAGCTAGGATGTTTCAGACTCCTTGCTTCCCTGCCCAGGTGGTCACTCATACTTGAGTTCTTTCCCACATGCCCACTCTTCAGCTTGATTCCTTGCTTCCTCCACCATAGCTGCCCTTTGGTGACAGTGACAGTGACAGATACAGCTGGGTTTTTTCCTTCCAGCAGGGCTGAATGCTAAGCAGAGTCTCACAGAGCCTCTAGTGTAGTGGGGTGTGGCAATGGGAGAAGGTTGGGGAGCAGCATATTTAAGTCTTCCAATGACCTTCTATCCTTTGGGAATGTGAGAAAGTTTCACTATTTGTGTGGTCAAGCCACACAAATAGTGGTCATCTGGGGTGCACTCAGGTTCAGGAAAGAGGTTTGGGAGGGTGGAGAAGTGCAGGAGTTGATTTGGGAAAAGTGTTGTGCATGGGGAAGTTGGAGGGCAGCTCAAAGCTGTTGTATTCAGAGTTACTCAGACAGAGGCAGAAGATCCCAGGGCCTTCTGAGTGCAGCCAGTAGGCCATTTTGGAAAGTATGGGAAGAAGGGCCTTCTGCCTATTTAAGTAAATTCAGAAAGCGGGGCAAACATTCATAAGGAAATGCAAAGACTTGGAAGAAACTATACTTAGCAAAGTAAGATGGACCCAAAGAAACAGGCTGCACGATTTCCCTCATTTGTAATAACTAGAATGTGCCTGTAAATCTACAAGTAAACCCAATGGATAGTAAAAGACAAATAATTGCACCTGGACATGATTAATTAAACAGCAGTCTAAACAGTCACACAGTGAGAACAAAGAAAATATTCATAGGAGAGGATCACAAGGGCTCAGTAGCTTTGTGCATAAGATCATATAAAATCATGCTTATAGAAATTAACTCCAAGAAATGGAAGTAAGAGTTTTTTTTTCTATACTGTTTGTAGTTCTTTTCTTTCTATTTTATTTGATTTATTCCCTTCTGTTTTTGATTTCTGTATCCTCTGTTTTGTATATACATTTATCTAATTTGGGGATAGGAAGGGGAAGCACAGAAACAGTGGGACAAAAGGTGAACCGATTCAGCAGTAGAACCCACTAAATACTATGTTGAAAATGAACTAGAGACCTTTGAGGGGAAGGGAACTGGGAGGAGAAAGATTGGGGGAGAATGAGGGAGGGGGTGACACTGTTCAAAAGAAAATGTACTCATTACCCGACTCATGTAACTGCAACCCCTCTGTACATCACCTTTACAATAAATTTTTTTTAAAAATTAAAATATGTGATAAAGGAGATTTTATGCACTTTCCTGAATCATTATCTTAACAGACCAGTTGATCTGGCTCTGCTGCTGACAGTTTAGTATCCAACCGCACTCTGCTCTTGAGATGACCCATTTATATGGGCTTTTTGTTTTGGTCTAAAGCTGGTGGCACTGATCAGATAATATGATAGCTATCACCAGCTACCATTAATATTAAAACATTGCTCAAATTGGCCACAAAACGAACTTTGTTCACAGAACTCAGCAGTTTCTCTGATCATGTGTTTATCTACCTTCTGCAGGGCTGGCAAAGCGTGTAGGTGCCCGACTGCTCTTGGCCTCCACATCAGAGGTATATGGAGGTAAGTGGGGCTCCTGTTGAAGATTGGGGTGCTCTGTTAGCCCATCAGTCTGCTTGCCTGCAGTTAGGTGCAATAGGGACCAAAGCTCAGGGTGTATGTGGTGGCTGCCTGACCCTCCTCCAAACTCACATAGTTCTTCCTCCAGGTGGTACAGCCTCTTTTACCTTACTGTATTCTCTACCTAGACCAAGAAAGGCACTGTTTCTGGTTCCATAGAAGTGATTTTCCTAGCCTGCTTTCAAAGTTCCCCAGAAACGACATTTGCTATAGTGTTTTTGCCTATCTGGTTGGCCTACAGTATTCTTTACCAAGAACAGTACTTGCTGCTTATGTGGCCCTTAGAGCTTTCTGACAACAGGTATGTGCTGATTGCCTATCTCATACGTTGTACATTCCTGGGAAAGCTATAAGTAGGGAATTCAGTAAACTCCAGAACCTCCTTCTGTCATCCTTTGCAGACCACCCCTCACTTGAGAATTTGTGACAGGAATGGGAAAGTGAACTGTATTTTCAATCTACCTTGGTTCTTACTCAGTCCTAAACCAACCAGGTACAAGGTTTGGGAGAATTGTTTAGTTGTTGCAATGGGAGCCAGTCCTTAGCGCAATATAGTTTCCTTTTGTATTTTCCCTCCCTCCCTTCCTCTCTGTCCTATCTGTCCTTTCACTCTCTCTTCTTTTCCCTCCCTCACTACCCCCTCTCCCAACCACATCTCTTCTTTCTTTTTTTCTTTCTTGTGCCAGTACTGAGGCTTGGAGTCAGGGCCTAATAACACTTGTGCTTTGCTTTTTCCACTCAAGGTTGATATTCTGCTATTTAAGCCACAGCTTCACTTCTGGTGTTTTGCTGATTAACTAACAATAAGACTTTCACAGAGTTTACTGCCTGGCACTGGCTTCTAAGTGCAATCCTCAGATCTCAGCCTTTTAAGTAACTAAGATTACAGACTTGAGGTACCTGCCTGGTATATTTTCTCTATTTCACATTATTGTTCTTAGCAAAAAGAATGAGGAAGTAGAAGAGTAAAATCAGAATAGACACATTTAAAAATGTGAGAACACCAAATACATAGGAAGACATAGCAACAGGGAAATTCCACAAATGCAGTTGTCTTTTTTGCCATCCCTTGAGTGTATATAATCCTATTTTGAAGTCCCAGCCAGTTATAGGGCAGAGCAGGCATCTTCCACCTGTGTTCTCTGCCCAAAAGTCATAGGAACATCTTTTCCCTTCCTTCTCACTCTTCTAAGTTATTGTGTACTCATTGAATAAGACTTCCTTTAGGGTTCTTAAATGAATTTAAGAGTATAATTTTTAGAATTCACCCATTGCCCTACACAAACGATTGTGAATCCTTTGTGGAGCCATTGTTTAGTCCATTAGCTTCATAAAACGTGGATGAGAAATATATCCAGTATCTCTCTGTCCATTATCTACTCATGATTCTCTTCCCGCAGCCTGCTTGTTCTGTGATGGTAGGCATACACCACCAAACTTGCCTTGCAAACCACTTTTTACTGGACTTCTACTTCTTTTGGGGGTGGGGTGGGGACGCTGTCCCTGAGCTCTTCAGCTCAAGACTACCGCCTTACCCTTGAGCCAAGCCCCATTTCCTGTTTTCTAGAGGTTAGTTGGAGATAAAGTGTCGCTGGTCCTTTTGTGCCTAAGCTGGCTTTGAACCTTGATCTCAGATCTCAGCCTCCTGAGTAGCTAGGATTACAGGCATGAGCCACCATGCCCAACTAGACTTCTACTTTTGTAATACAAAATGATTTCCCCTGGGAAGTGTAGACAGTGCCAGCTGAGAGCTGAATGTGTACACCCAGCTTTTTCTTACCCTCTGTCGAAGTTTGTCTTGTGCTATTTAGGATCTCGCTCATTGAGCCCATGTCAGACTTTGCTAAACAAAGGTCTAGGATCGGTTATCTGTGCAACTCTCTCTTTTTTTTTTTTGCCAGTCCTGGGCTTGAGCTCAGGGCCTGACACTGTCCTTGGACTTTCTCAAGGCTAGAGCTCTACCACTTGAGCCTCAGCACCACTTCTGGCTTTTTGCTATGTATGTGGGGTACTGAGGAATCAAACCCGGGTCTTCATGCATGCTAGGCAAGCACTCTACCACTAGGCCAAACTCCCGGCCCTGTGCAACTCTCTTACATTGTCTTTGCCTCTTCTCCCATAATGCATTGAAAACTGCGCCTCTTCCTAAGAGAATCTTAAGCCACAATGGCAGAGGTCTCACTGTGCCAAGTTGGGCTGCATAGCTACTGCTGTCTCCAGAAGGCTGTAATGACTCAGGAGCACATGCTAGGGGCCCATTATCATGATGAACCTGGAGTCAGACCAGACACAAATCAGCACAATGTGAATTCATAACAGTCCATGTGTCTTTTTTTTCTGAATTTCTTGGCAAAGCCTGTACATTTTATATTTTGGTTATACTTAAAGTGAGTATAAAGTTATCAGTACCTTAGATGAACATTCTAGAAATATACTAGTGCTTCAGAAAAACAGAATCTGTTACCTGGGTTCGTTAAATAGCCCAATACCCTAATAGATTGTAAAGTATGGAAAATAGGAACTGGGAATTCTGCTTATCTGTGGGTACTGCTTTCCTCTTCTTTACTGCCACATTTGTGCTCAGATTTGTTCTGGTAATGTAAAAACCATTCTGTTCTACATAGATGTTATATTTTAAACTTGTTCTGTAAACACATGGCTTTTCTCTAATTGCACCTTTTATAAGAACAAAAGTAAGCCATGCATTTCTTCACATAATTTGTCCAACAGCCTATAAGTTAATGACAACTTGTGAAAGCAAGCGAAGGCATTCAGAGGCTTTGATCCTTTTTGCTTTTTCCTGTAAGCCAGTATCCTATTAGATATCAGTAGTAGAACATAGTATCCTACTAGAACATGAGGTAATGCGGCATAGAATACTGAGTTTCCTCTTTGATATTCCTCTCCAGTTTTAAATATCTATATCAGGTCAGAGTCCTGTTTTGCTTCATAAATACCCATTGTTGCTAGTGCCTATAAACTTGGGGTGGGGGGAGGAGGAATGATGAAAGTTTCTTTCTCTTTTTTCCTTTTTCCTCTTACTGTAGATCCTGAAGTCCACCCTCAATCTGAGGATTATTGGGGCCACGTGAATCCCATTGGACCCCGGGCCTGCTACGATGAGGGCAAACGTGTCGCAGAGACCATGTGCTATGCCTACATGAAGCAGGTATTCAGCCATGCTTTGGGCTTATTCATTAGCTATAAAGAGCCCTCCTTGGTCAGACAGGAAACATGACAAAGAATTGCATACCATGGCTAGTTGTGCCTAGGTGGTTTGGGGGAAGCCTGGTTGCCTACTAGTGGATGTGAATGGTGTGATCAACAGCTTTCCCCATTTCCTTACATTGAAAATGGCTTAAAAGGGTTTCCTTAAGAAACTTTCTTACGTTTCAGTACTGTAAGCTGTTATGTACAGTGTGTGTGTGTGGGTCTGTGTGTATGTGTGCATGCTCTGGTACTGGAGCCAAAGCTCTGTGCTTACACAGTGTCTCTGAGCTTTTGTGCTCTAGGCTAGAGCTCTACCACTTTAAGCCACATATACATTTCTGGCCTTTCTTTCCCCTGTGGTTGTAGGCTTGAACTCAGGGCCTGGGCGCCGTCTCTGAACTCTTGCTCAGAGCTAGCATACCACTTTGAGCCACAGCCCCACTTCCAACTTGTAAGTGATAATTAGAGATAAGAGGCTCATGAGGACTTTTCTTCCTGGGCTAGCTCTGAACTGTGACTCTCAGATCTCAGTCTTCTGAAAAGCTAGGATTGCAGATGTGACTCTATGGAGTTTATTGATGGAATTTACTCTAGACTAAAAGGGAATTTTTTTTACTACCTAATGTGAACCTCTTAAGGGACTTGTGTTAGTTACTATTTCTTATTCATATTATTTACATGCTTTATTATTTACCAGTGTGTTGGATGCTTCTGCCATGAGTATTTTAGCATCCATGTGCTGTACCAAAAGTTGCACACAGAACAAGAGGCCAAGTTTCCCATAACTGGTTCTGTCACTGTGTGATCTGGAAACATGGCATGGCCTTATTCTAATCTCTGGCTTTTGTCTACCCTGCCTCACTGGAATAGGGCCCTTGCCTGTATTTTCTCAGCCAGTGTGTCCTGTTCTTCTGCCAGAGTCTACTCAGATATACCCTGCATTGATGATGGACACAAGGAAATAAATGTGGGCGTGCAATGCTGTCCCAAACAGGTCCAACCTCCAGGTTAGCTGGGGACACTGAGAAAGGGCAGAGCCACCCAGCAAGTGAGGCAAGACCCCCAGCCTTTAACTGCTCTGTGCAGTCAGTCAGACCTGCCTCGAACTACAGGCAGTGGCATAAGGTCAAGTCACCCAGGCTTGCCTTATTGTCGTCAGGGAGGGGCTGTCTTCACTTATTTATTTATTTAAGTAATTATACAAAGGGGCTTTAATTCAACATGTCCAGGTTATGGGTATAATACACTTTCTTGGTGACATACTAACATAAATGGTCCATAAAATAAGCCACTGTGGCCGGGTGCTGGTGGCTCACATTTGTGATCCTAGCTGAGGAGGCTGAGATCTGAAGATCGTGCTTTAAAGCCAGCCTGGGTAGAAAAGTCCCTGTGAGACTCTTATCTCCACTCTACTTCCACTGGAAGTAGAGCTGTGACTCAGAAGTGGTCGAGTGCTAGGCTTGAGGAAAAAGAGCTCAAGGACAGCACCCAGGCCCTGAGTTAAAACCCCATGACCAAAAAATAAAAAATAACAACCATTAAAACCCAAAACCATTCCAGTGTGCTGGTGTAGGTATTTAGACCTCTCACCTTTCATTAGCAAAAATATCACTTTTAGGAAGAATGTGTATTTGTCCTTTTTGAGCCCAGATTATTTGAAACTAAAATGGAGATGTTCTCATGAACCCACAGAACATCCTCCATGTTTATGGGAAGTGGCCGGAGGGAGCATGGTGAAGGAAAGAACATGTAAATGGGTTCTCCTGAGGGAGATCGAGGCACCACAGTTCTGTGTTTCTGTCTTCAACAACTGTATCTTACTTAGTGAATCATCCCTTAAGTAAAAGCTGGTCAGCCATGTTGATTGAAACTTTTAAATTTTTATTAAGTGATTTACATTGGAACTTGGTTGATAATTTTTTCACTATGCATATTGCTTAAGTGTACACTCATAATAGTTATCTAGTTACACAGTTTAGTAACAGTGGAGCCAGCCATTACTGAGTAAGCATTGACTAGGTGCCAAGTCTTCTCTGCGTGTCACAGTGACCCTTGAATACCGGGCCATTCTTACCATCTTTTGGGCTCCACAAAGTAGCACCGAGGCTGTTAGGACTCAGCACTTCCATTCTGCTTGCTCTGTCTTGGGTTTGACTGCCTGTAGGGCAGTGCCCTGGGAAATGTAACAGAATGTACCTGTCAGACAACCCTTCGTGAAAGGCTGGTCCTCATGCCTGTGAATAAGTGTTCTTGACAAGAGCCCATCAGAAGGTGGTCCTACCCAGCAAGGGCCATCTTTGGCACTGTGTTTCTTCTCTGAATCACCAGTCCTCCCACTCAGAAGATCCAGAAACAAAGGTAGAATAAATACAACAGTCCTGGCCACTGCCAGCCCCACCTGTCACTGGGACATAGTGGCTCCTACTTGTGGAAATGTCACCCACTTCATTTCCTGTTACAAAACTGGGCTCAGAAATTGCCTTATGGAAAACAGGCTTACCACTTTTTGGATAAAAGATGGCGGAACTTAGGCTCTTGGCTGTCAGGTAGTCAGTGGTACTGTATGGCATATCACTCTGTTAGCACATCTGGTCAGGAACTCATGCCTGCACAAGTGAGCAATGCCACTGTTGTAATCTTGGAGATAGCACCATGAAGACAGCCTGTGTGCGCATCTCAATTTGTTGGCAGGTGCAATGTAGCATCCTGTTTCCACAAACCCTGGCCCATTCCCACTGTCTGACCATTAGGGCAAGGAATGATGTGAGCCTGACCTGTGTGGCCAGAATCCTATCCAGTTCTAGCAACAGGCTTCCTGAGGAGGAGGGGGTGAGAGGGCCAAGAATCAGACCTGCGTGGATGTCATGGTGACCTTTACTTGAGTTCTCACAGGCCTGCAAAGAAGGCTTGATATGAACTTCCATTCCTGTGTTGTAAAGATTGGGCTCCTCATAAGGAGCCTTTGGTGGGGCTCTTACACACACCCCAGCATCACATTTTTCTGAATCAGTGCTGAAGAGGGAGGAAAACAATGTTTTTCCTCTGTCTGTAAGAATGGAATCCATACAGTTAGGCAGAATGCTTTGTTGCTGTACAAATAAGAACCCATAATGACATGTAGAGACAGACAAAAGCAGGAAAAATAGAAGAGGAAAACCCACCACGTGAAGACGTTGAAGACTATTAGACATCAAAAACCTTGATCATCCTGTAGCTCAAGATTTCCTGTTCGTAGTGAAGCTGGGTCTGAGCTCTTGTTGTCCTTGCTGGGCTTGCCTTCTTGGTGTGGTCTAGTCTTGCCTTCTCTAGGCTCAGACTTGCTTTCTGGGACTGTGACGTCTCCCTTCATTTCAGTGCATGTCTTGTTTACTGAGCCTAGACCCTACAGGGCACTCTGATGTTGTGCTTGCCCAGTGTGCCACTAGATGAAGGTATTACGTGAGGTTGCCCTGTGTGCCTGGAGTGGATATTACAGAGGAGCAGGAGATGGGGCCATGCACTCTGTTGAAGTGGTTAACCCATTTTACAGAAGGGAAAGGGAGACCTGAAACTTTGTTTTCAGCTCTCTGGCTCATTGGTGGAGCTGGAGCCAATGGCTGGCTACCCGAAAGGCTTGTCTTCTTCTCTCTTGGCTGTTCTGGTGAGCTGTGGTAAGGAAGGAAACCACACTGAAAGAAAGAAGGTGACACTATTCTGAGTCCCAGAACATAGAGTCCGAGGACAGAAAGCACAGTTGCTGTCCCCATCACCAGCACGTCCCTCTCAGCAGGAAGATGACGCTACAGGTAGCTACATTGCAACCTTGTTAGGTTTGAGATAATTTTAGAAAACACTTCTTTAACATTTTACTGTTTACCATTTATATCAAGAGATAAATGAAAATAATTAGAAAGGATTACCCAAGTATAATAGTATGGGTGTGTTTCATGCCTGATAAATGTAATACATAATATAAACAGGATAATAGAAGTATACATGTGTGCACACGTGCGTATGTGCATGCGTCTGTGTGTCTGTGTGTGCTTGTGCCGAGCGTGCATGTGCTCATGCCCCAGTACTGAGTCTTAAATTCAAGGCCTGGGTGTTACCCCTTTGCTTTTTTTCTCCATGTCACAGTTCTACTTACAGCTTTTTCCTGGTTGTTTGGAAATTAGAGTCTCATGGACTTTCTTTCTTGGGTAGCTTTGAACCATGATCCTGAGATTTAAGCTTTCTGTATAGGTAGGATTATAGGCATGAGCCACCAGTGCCTGGCTGAGCAACTTAAAAAGAAAAATTCTTTTGAAGGCATCTCTTTTGAATTCTCCTAATGAATGAAATTCCTAATGTAGTCAAAATAAGATTTGAATACAGAAAAATGATGAATGAGATGGTGTTGGGATCAAAGGGTTAGAACATCCTTTTTGAATAATGTGAACTTGCTAGAGAGGGCTTCGGATGCCACTTTTGCATGGTTGTGGGTTCAGTGGTTTTAAAATGTGAGACCCATCCAGTGACTACTGTCAGGGCGTAGTGTGCATGTGAGTCTGCCCCTGAGCTTGTGGACTGCCCACCCTTTGAGCTGCCCCTGAGCTTGTGGACTGCCCACCCTTTGAGCTGCCCCTGAGCTTGTGGACTGCCCACCCTTTGAGCTGCCCCTGAGCTTGTGGACTGCCCACCCTTTGAGCTGCCCCTGAGCTTGAGGACTGCCCACCCTTTGAGTTGCCCCTGAGCTTGTGGACTGCCCACCCTTTGAGTTGCCCCTGAGCTTGAGGACTGCCCACCCTTTGAGTTGCCCCTGAGCTTGTGGACTGCCCACCCTTTGAGCTGCATCTGCAAAACGGGCAACTATTCCTAAAACCATGGACTAGCCAGCAGGAAGCAGACTCAGAAGTCATCTAAGCCCCTGGCTTTGACAGTGTAGGATTTGTTTTTTTGTTTTTGTTTTTGTTTTTTTGTCAGTCATGGGGCTTGAACTATGGACCTGGGTACTACCCTGAGTTCTTCAGCTCAAGGCTACTGCCCTTCCCCTAGAACCATAGTACCACTTCCAATATAGCTTTTTTTTTTTTAATTAACATCAGAATACTTTAAAAAAATATATATCAGAGAGCTGGTGTGTAGATTATATTACAATAAAGAAGCCAAAACAAGTCCAGTGTTCCTGGATGAAATTTCGTTGCAAAGGTATCCCAGAACTAGGTCCGCTTTGTGTCTTGACAGTGTGAGCTGCTCACAGAGTCCCTGATGTCCATACTCTGCTTCCCAACTAAGGACTAGCATAGCCTACTACATGGAAAGCATCAAGAAGGAGAGTTCAGTTCTTTTTTTTCAACATAATGTAAAATTTTTATTATTATAAAAGTGATATATAGGGGCCGGGAGTTTGGCCTAGTGGTTAAAGTGCTTGCCTAGCATGCATGAAGACCGGGTTCGATTCCTCGAACCAGAAGTGGTGCTGAGGCTCAAGTGGTAGAGCTCTAGCCTTGAGAAAGTCCAAGGACAGTGCTCAGGCCCTGAGCTCAAGCCCAGGACTGGCAAAAAAAAAAAGTGATATAAGGGCTACAGTTACCTAAGTTAGGTAATGGGTATATTTCTTTTTGGACAATGTCACCCTTCCCTGTCTCCCAGATTTTCCCTCTCTGTCCCCACCCACAAGTTGTATATTTCGATTTCAACATAGTATCTAGAGTGTACCACTGCTGCATTTGTTCCTCCATTGTCCTTCCATTTCTGTGCCCACCCCTTACCCTCCCAAAGACAAACAAGCAAAGAAGGCAAAAAGAAAAGAAAACCAAGGCAATAGGAAAAAACAAAGTGGTTTCCATTTCTTAGAGTTTTTATTTTGTATTATTTTATATAACCAGATGCACATAGGCATTATGCCTTTGTATTCCTCTCCTAAAAATACCATCCTTCAGTCTCACAGTGTGTGACAGAGAACTCAGGGATAAGGCTGTGGACAGAGGTAGTGATCTAGTGGCTTCAGCCCTAGCAAGGGCTCACTGGACTCTTGGGGAGCTGGAGCACATACCATTTAACTTGCTGTCTTTGCTGTCCTGTGTGGTCTACCCATTTCAGATTCAAATGGAGAAAGGAAAACAAGCCAGCCAGTGTGCATTGGCCAGTTAATGTCCGCAGAGCTCAGCTCTTAATGAGGCCTTGTTTTGGAGTATATTTCCTGAAGTAGAAGTCTAAGGCATAAAAGCACTTGATTGGTTGCATACTTGGCAGAGCACATTGAGCTTTCCTAAATTTGCTGTGGTTTTCTTAGAAGAAAGCCATCTACATCCACTTCTGATTCTTTCCTGGTCTCAGTGGTTAAATGCAAGTGTACATTTGAGTACCATTTCATTGAGAAGTACCTCCACTCCTCTTTCCCGCTGTTGTAAATAAGCCCTTGTTATCCAGAAGTATGCATTCCAAGACCCCCAGTGCAAGAGACTACAAATAGACTGTACCTCGTTGCTTAATAATTTTGTCTTTACTGGTAACTTATCATACACTGACCATAGCTATACCTTTTACAGTCCATAAAGTGACAGTAAAGCTAGCACACTTCTGCTCTGTTATCCACCCCAGCCCTCCAGTATTTTGTGGGTAGATTGTTCTTACTATAGATTTCAGTGTCCTCGGCATATGAATTTATTTTCTTATGTCTTCTTTTCTTTTTCATCATTACACTTAAAGGAGGTATTCTGAGACTTTTTGGGGGGCATATCTTAGTTGTCTTAATCACTTCGGGGTCTGGGAACATTATTAAGTAGAATAAAGGTTTCCTGTGTGCATGCACATGTGCTTGCGTGAGTACACGCGTGCACATACACACACACACAGCTGCCTACACAGTTAACCTGACAACAAGACCACTACTAGGTAACAAATGAGTGGGTAGCTTATCCAGCATGGATTCCCTGGATGGACGCACGGCTTGTATCCTAGACAGAACCCAGTAGGATCATGAGAGATATTACCATGTTATTCAGGTTAAAACTTAGAAGTTTGTTTTTATAATTTTTCATTTAATGTTTCCAGACCCCAGATTACTTGAAACTGCAGGTAGCAAAACTACAGGTTTGATGATTGGGTATTCTAACTAGTCCAGTGGAGAAAAGGGTTGCTTTATTCCTAGCCTTAGAAACTCCTAAGAACGGTACTAAGAATCTCAGTAGCTCATCTGAAATTATAATCAATCAGATATTCCTAGAGTTAGCATTGATAAATATCACTCTGGTTGGTAGAAATTAACTGTGTGCTAGCTCCAGGACTTCCAAACCCTTGCAAATCCCAGCACAGGAATCAACTCCCTAGAGAGATAGATGAGGCTGCTGTGTACAGAGGTGGAAGCTGGGGGACTCCAGCCTTTTAAGGGCTCACATGAGCCCCCAGGACTGTGCAACACTTCCCTCTAACTTGCTGTCAGTGGAAAAATTCCAGCCTCATTAGGTAAGGGTCTGTTGGTTCCCCCATGCAGATCTGCAGTGGTAGAATTAGCAACTAAAAGAATGGTTTTAATTGACAAGGATAACAATAGCAGCTATTTTCCATTACCACCACTGGCCCTGTGCTAAGCACACTCTTAATACCCCTAAAGGTAAGTACTGGACCTGCGACTGTGACTAACACGAGTGGAGGTAGGCTTGGATTGAGGGCAGCGGTGCTGAAAGGAACTGGGAGAAGCAAGCCTCACCTGGTCACACCTAATCCCCCCTGCTCACAGACTCCCAGCCATGCGCATCGTAGTATAGGGGATCTAACACTAGCAGCACACTGTGAAAGCCCACTGACCCGGGCTTTGTGATAACAGCACTGAACTTGATCCATAGCAAAGCAGCCGGTAACATTTACAGTTGAGCCAGATTGCTTGGGAAGGCTTTAACAAACACATTGAAAGTACACTTTGCCAGATTACAAAAGTAATGTCTGTCTATTACTGTAAACTTAAAAAGACAGCAAACATAGAGATGAAAATAAACAGCAATATCGATGTGTATCTGTCCAGGCCCTTAGCCATCCACTTGTGATAAGGACTTACCTGTGTTTATTCTTCACTGGACAGAAATTTAGGATATAGACCCAAGGTACCTATTTAGAATGTTCAGATCCTTCTTTTTCTAATATAAAGTAATTCAGTTTGTTTTCTTTTTCTTGTCAGCTATCCAGTACATTTTGACATTTGGATCTATATTGAGTGACAAAGCTGCAGAATGTATTACATGAAAAAAGTGATACAGTATTCAGAGCATGCTGCTGTTTGGAAAATGCTGCCTTGGGAAACGAGTTTCATACCTAAATTTCCCCTTGCACTCTCAGACTGTCACACAGCCTCGCTTACCTACATGAGGACATTGGTGCCTTTGGGGAGTGAGATCTGGGACAGCTTTGGCGATCTTTTCTGTAGCTCTGACCTAGAATGAAAAGCAGACCATTTTTGGTCTGTTTTCTACACCTCCACAACCTTCAGGCTGGAAAGGGAGATGCCCCTCACCTCCTCTTTTCCCTGTGTTTCAGGAAGGCGTGGAAGTGCGAGTGGCAAGGATCTTCAACACCTTTGGGCCTCGTATGCACATGAATGATGGGCGGGTGGTCAGCAACTTCATCCTGCAGGCCCTTCAGGGGGAGCCCCTCACGGTAGGTACCCGACACTGGGCTTAGGGGCCACTTGTTACCCACATCCAGATTCAGCCCACACAGGTGAAAGACAGCAAACCTTGATTCAAAGAAGAATGATTCCATAGTTGCCCTTTCCTAGTCATACATATCTCTGCCAGTTGTGTGAAGAGGAACGAAGGTAGGTTGTCAGAACCCAGATGAGGAGCAGTTTCACAGTAAAATTCCTGTGCCCACCTTATCCAGTTGCCCATGCCTGGGATGTGGTATGCTTGTACCAGATGGCCTGTTCAAAAATCCTGTCAGCCAAGCACCTGATCCATGCCTGCAATTCTAGCTACTGAAGAGGCTAAAGATCTGAGGATCGCAATTAAAAGTTAGCCTGGGCAGGAAATATCTCAGAGACTGGTATCATCTCCAGGTAACTAGCAAAATGCCAGTAGAGCTGTGGCTCAAGTGGTAGCCTGCCAACCTTGAGCAAACAAGCTAAGGGGTAGTTCCTAGACCCTGAGTTCAAGCCCCAGTAGCACAGAATAACTAAAACAAAAAACAAAGTTTTACTCCTGTCGTTTTCTTGTCATACTGGATCGTAGCTAAGGATATCCAGGAAGGATCAGGTCAGGGTAGGAAAAAAGTGAGCTGACTATGGATTGACCTTGCCAAGAGTGACAAGGGCTTAGTTCCTTCCTCCCTCCCAGGAGGCTCCCATGGCTTAGGGTCACAAGGCACTGTGAGAATGTCTGCTGACACTGACTACTCTTGGTACACCTAGATACTGTTGGGGGTGGGAGCTATTGCACCTTCCATATCAGTCCCTGACCCTCTTGCCTGTCAATGGAATTGTACCCCTGGCCCACTCACATGCTCAGTTGGGTTTCTTCATTTGCTGAATTCTTCTGGCTCTCCTCTGTCTCCTCCCTCCTCTGGACTTCCTCCTTGTCTTTTCCAAGCTCTGCCTCAGAGTATTTGCTATTCCGTTCTGTAGCCTTCTAGAGTTTTTTTCAATGTGGTGAGACTCTGGAGACTAGCCATCTGTCCTGAAAATGCTGCACCATGGTTTGTTTGTTGGCTGGTTGTATCTTGGAGAAAACCCTGTAAGTATTCAGATACTCCTTGACCCTCATTAGGATTACATTTTGATAAACCCATCATAAGCTGAAAAATTTCCAGATCATCCTGGCTCCAGATGCTCCTTGACTTCTAATTGGGTTCCGTTTTAAAGTTGAACCATCATTTATTGAGGATATGTGCATTTATTGAGGATATCCATCTCCCAGTCACCTGCTCAATAGTTAGTAGACCAGCCTTTTATTCTGATCTTCAAAGCTGTTACCTCTTAGCAGTCATAGCAGTTCTGTGGGTTCCAGTGACATGATGCCCGTTTTCTAAGTGAAGGCACTGAGGCACAAAAATTAGTTTCCAGGTTCCTGTGGCAAATCATAATAACTCGAACCCAGAGCCTGCTCTTAATCCCTGTTTTCCATGATATATCTGCCATACATGTGTTAGCTGCTCTACTACCTGGGTAGGACAAAGGCTTAGCCTGTACCTAGTGGGTTGCTCTCTCCCCTGTCCCCAAAGCAGGGGTGCTCTGAACATGGATGATTATGACAGCAGTTGTAAGTTCCTCATAGCCAGCACTCCTCACCTCCTTTTCTCCCTGAGGGGCATCTGTGCACCTGACCAAGGGCCCTGCATGGTTCTTCTTCCCACACCAGCACATGATCAGGGCCTGGCCCTGGCTGAGTATTCCGTGGGACTGCTCTTTTTCTTCTGTTCTCACAGTCTTTCCCAAGAGCTTACCATCCAGAGACACTCCAGTGGCTTTCACCCCAGGAACAACTTGAGTCCACAGCTTCTTCCTGATGTGCCCCACGGCTCCCAATCTCCCCTGGATGACGTGTCCTGGCAGTGTTTCCGTGGACAGTCTCCTCATTTAGGTGGAGCCCTTTGAACCACTCTATATCATTGTCCTCGTTGTCATTCTCATTTTCATTACAGGTGTCACTGAGAACATACTAATTTTTCCCAGCACCCTGCTGGTACATGTCAGCCCTTCAAATTAGTGTTATTCTGTTAACAGCTGTGTCCCAGCGCTCAGGTGGTGTTAGATAAATGTTGATAACGTGATTGAGTCTTGGGTAGTTTCCTTCTGTGGTGATGAGTAAAGGCAGTGTAGCAACATGTCATAGAAACTAGAGCTGTAGCTCATATTCTTAGATAGATCTTGCCCTTGTTCTTCCTGCAGCTACACCTGGCCTCTGTATCTGTGGGTCCCATAGGCACATATTCAGATGGCTTTAGGTTATTAGAAAATAATTTGTGCAGTTCAGAACACGGACAGAATTGTTTTCCTTCATCATCATCCCCTAAATAATACAGTATAATGTTTTTTCACATGGCAGTGACATTAAATTAGCTAACATGAGATAGTTTCATTTACCACAGAAAGATGTACATAGTCTATGCAGATTGCTACACCATTTTATCTAAGGAACTTGAGCAGCCATAGATTTTCGTGTTTGTGGAGTGTTCTGAAATTAGTTCCTATAGATACCAAGACTTTGTGTGAAGTTCAGAGACTCGTGTCCTAGAACCCCTCTCTAGCACTTCCATTGAGAATGCTGCCTCTTCAGGAGAGCGTCCTGATACCTTTTCTTCAGACAGTACTCTCAGTAAGTCTTCCTACTAGTAAGATCACAGTGCTTTGTTTAAACTGTAACAGCCTTCTACTTGATGTATTGCCTCCTTCACGGCATTGAGGCCCCCTGTCAGTGCTGGGGAGTGAGTTCTCTGGCCAGTCCCCAAATGCACTCATTGTTAGCAGATGGTAATAACTCATGGTTGTCTTCTGGCCCAACACATTTCTGTGCCAGGGACAGGAGGGACAAGACCACCAGTGCCAGTGAGTGCGTCCAACCAGAACATGGCAGGCGTTCATCCTTCCTAGATGCCTGTGCATGCACGAGCCCTCAGGGACGGCTTGGTTTCTTTCTGTCACAGAATTCTTGATCCCATCAAGAACTTGAGGAAGCCACTAGCTCATTATGCTTTTCTATCCCATTTAAATGTTTCTTGCTTTTGTCAAGTGGTTATCTTGAGAAATCTGGAGAGACCCATACAGAGCTGTCTCTACCCAGCCTGTGTTTTGTGTTTTGGAAGGCTTTATTAAGGAAAGGAAATAGGGGAGATGGCGTTTTTACTTTCCTTTCTCTGTCTCTTTCTCTGCCTTGTGTGTGCGTGCACGTGTGCTCTCTTTCTCTCTTTATGCCAGTTGTAGGGCTTGAGCTCAGGGCCTGAGGACTGTCCTTGGGCTTTTCTCAAGGCTAGTGCTTTACCACTTGAGCCACAGCACCACTTCCAGTTTTTTCTATGTATGTGGTACTGAGGAATCGAACCCGGGTCTTGGTGGATGCTAGGCAAGCACTCTACTACTAGGCCAAACTCCCGACCCTCCCACTTGCTTCTTTCTTTCTTTCTTTCTTTCTTTCTTTCTTTCTTTCTTTCTTTCTTTCTTTCTTCCTTCCTTCCTTCCTTCCTTCCTTCCTTCCTTCCTTCCTTTCTTCCTTTCTTCCTTGTTCCTTCCTTCCTTCCTTCCTTCTTTCTTCCTTCCTTCCTTCTTTCCTTCCTTCCTCCATCTTTCTCTTTGGTGCTAATACTGAGATTTCAGCCCAGGGCCTAGGTGCTTTCCTTTAGTTTTTTCACTCAAGGCTAGCACTCTGCCACTTGGAGCCACGCCTTAATCTCTAGCATTTTAGTGGTTAATTAAAACTGAGAGTCTGCCTAGCCTACGTAGGCTGGCTTTGAACTATGACCCTCAGATCTCAGCCTCCTGAGCAGCTAGGATTACAAGCCAGTGGCATCTGGCCCTTCACTTTCCCAGATCTGTTACTAGAGCTACCTGCCTTCTAAAATGCCTTTGTTATCTGATAGCTCAGCAAAGTTAAGTCCTTGAGCATGCCTCAGCTTTTGAGTCTTATTTACTTCCCTATCAGAAACCTGCTATGAGAGCATCGCATGTGTGTTGCTTACTTAAGAACATTGCCATGCATCAAAGTGGTATTTTAAATTGAATCACATAGAAGGTCTGAGTATTGTGTCCTACTTTAGAAAGTTTGGAAAGTAGGTAAGTATACTCAGGTGGAGCTAGCATACTAAGGGTATCTTTGAAGACGTTTTGGCTCACAATTTAGTTATGACATACACATTCACATTTGGATTTAATTCTGTTTTACCAAAGATTTATTCTAGTTTGCAGATAAGAAGCCAGCATATTGAGATTTGCCCAGGTCAGCCTATATCTGGCAGATCTGGAGTATGAATATTCTAAGACTGTCGTTTATAAAGCCTTTCTTTCCAAAGATCAGTTCTACAGAAATTACTCTTAAAGAACCAGTTATCTCATATTGTTACAGTATTTTACCTTGTTATCTGATATATTCGATATATGTGTATTTGGTTATTTGAAATCGGAAAAGGAAGGAAAACAAGATGAGGGGTGGGGGTGAGTGGAGGTAAATGGGGACCAAGACATGAGAAAGGGTATCAATGTATGTGAAGTAATGCACCTTCTATCTGGTGAATATAATGTAACCCTTCTATTAATTACAATAAAAATATATATGGAAAAAAAGAACCAACTTAAAATGGATGTGATATTTAGTATGATGGGCATTATAGAATCCTAGGCAATCCTGAACTTCCTTTTTTGAAGAGAAGATACTATTCTGTTACAGAAAGTCATTTGGTAACACTTGTAGAAAGCATGGGAAATCTTCAAAATCTTCATGAAGCATATGGAGACATAGCAGTTAAACTTTGTGGAGTGGAGTGGAGTGGAGGGAGGGAGAGGCAGAGAGACACAGAGACAGAGACAGAGACAGAGAGACTGAGCTCACTTCAGCTCTAAGCACAGCATAGACTAGTGAGAACTTACAACCAAGAAGGAAGGTATACAGAAGTGTACCGAAGGAAGTAGGAAGCAGCTTAGGAGCCTATGGGTTCTGGCCCTTCCACCCTAACAGGATTCTTTCTTCTCTCTCCTTGTGCTGGTATTGGGTTCTATCTGGGCACTGTCGCTTAGCTTTTTTTGCTCAAGGCTGACCGTCTCCTACATGTGCCCAACCTCCCCTTCTGACCTTTTGGTCGTTAATTAGAGATGAGTCTCATGGACTTTCCTGCCAAGGCTAACTTTGAACTGTAATCTTCAGATCTCAGCTTCCTGAGTAGTTAGGATTACAAGTGTGAGCCTCCACTCCTCAGCTCTAACAAGAATTGTTTTAGAAGACATGTCAAAGTGTTCAGAGATGAGAAAACTGCTAAGATGAAAGGTGATGAAAGAGAGAGGGAGGGGTTTCTTACTAATTGGACTCTGCATAGACTTTGCTACAGCAGGATTGTCTTTTTTTTTTATTGTAATTAGTTAAAGGGTTACATGATATTTGCCAGATAGAAGGTGCATTAATTCACATACATTGATACCCTTTCACATGTCTTGGTACCCGTTTCCCTCCCCCCCCACACCCCCCACCCGTCTTGGTTTTCCCCCCTTCCCTATCAAATTTCAAATATCCAAATACAAATAAATTCAATATATCAGATAACAAAGTGAGATACTATACCAATATGAGATAACCAAGGGACAGCAAAGGAGATGAGAGACAACATAGTACATTAAGGACAACAATCATTCATTATATGGCTTTTGTTTCAATATCCTGGAGGTCCTTTCAATTAGCTTCACGTTATATGTCCTTATGTATCAAGATTTTGCTCTATTGCAAATCTCTGCTAGTAGAGCCCAAGGTTTCTACTGATTATGACAAATGAGGGAAACCATTGAGCCTAAGTTCCTTTGAGTCTGGCTTACTTCACTTAATATGATTTTTTCTAAGTCTTTCCATTTCCTAACAAATGGGGCGATGTCATTCTTTCTGACAGCAGCATAGAATTCCATTGTGTACAAATACCACAACTTGTTGATCCACTCATCAACTGAGGGACATCTAGGTTGGTTCCATGTCTTTGCTATGGTGAATAGTGCTGCAATGAACATTGTTGTGCTAGTGGGTTTAGTATGTCCTTGTTTCTGGGTGGTTGGGTAAATGCCAAGTAGTGGAATTGCTGGGTCATAGGGGAGTTCTATGTTTAGCCTTTTGAGGCACTGCCACACTGCTTTCCATAGTGGTTGAACGAGTTTGCACTCCCACCAACAGTGTAGTAGTGATCCCTCCTGGCCACATCCCCTCCAGCATCTGTTGTCATTCGTTTTCCTGATCCTGGCCATTCTAGCTGGAGTGAGGTGGAATCTTAGAGTTGTTTTGATTTGCATTTCTTTTATGACCAGAGATGTTGAGCATTTCTTCATGTGTCTATAGGCCATTTTTGTTTCTTCTTCAGAGAAGACTCTCTTTAAGTCTTTGGCCCATTTTTTTAATGGGATGGTTGTTACTTTGGAGGTTAGTTTTGGAGTGATTCAATTTTTTGAGTTGTTGATATATTTTAGATATGAGGCCTTTGTCCGTTGTTTGGTTGGTGAAGATCTTCTCCCACTCTGTAGGCTTCCTGATTAGTTTACTAGCTATGTCCTTTGCCCTACAAAAGCTCTGCAGTTTAATGCAGTCCCACTTATCCAGCCTTTCTAGCAGGATTGTCTTAAGAGCACAGATGGATCTGTGAGAAGTTTTGGATTTCCTGCTGAAATGAATCAGCAGGAAATCTTTGTCACATCGTAAGCACACAGCACATAGTAGAAGTGGACAGTGCTATGCAATCAGCAGAGCGCTCCCTTCTGCCTTCTAGGTCACCACGCTGCTCTGTCCTGCATGCAGCCCTAGTTCCCAGGCCCTTGACAGTGACGTTGACTAGGCATTCCCTGCATGACTCCTGCCCTCTGAAATACACAAGAGTGCTAGACCTCACACGATCTGCTAGGACAGCACAGGGGCCACCAGCATTGATCAGGTGCTCCCTGCCACCCTGCAGTGCTCTCATTCTGGCCTTGCTCAGCACCTGCTGTGTGCCAGGCCCATGGACAAGGTGAGGCCTCTGCCCCTGAGATCAAATGTGTCTGAACATCAAGGAAGTGAAAAAGGTGGGTTCAGTCAGTACCAGCAAGTAGTTGAGTCTACTTCTAGAGGCCCCATTGTTTTTTCCATCCTTTGCTGAGATTTGCTGCGGTAGCTTTTGTTCCTCATCACAGACATTCCCCAGCCTCTCTTCCTGGCCCCCAAACACTGCAGCAGAACCTCCAAGATAGCAGTAAGAGCCAAGTGAACTGGCATGTGTGAATGCATGTTGGGGGTTGCTTTTGCAACATGCCTTTTAACTTGGCATCAGGACATCTGAGGCATACTTTACTACTCTCTTGCCTGCCTACTACCTTTCCTGCCTAGATCAGGTGAGATGAACCCCCAGAGGCAGGGAGGAACCTGGGGCTGGGGGAAGAGGTGATCCTGATCATTATAATTTTTTTTTCCCTAAAGAAAACTACTGTCCAGCTGACCTCTTCCCCCCGCCCCCCGCCACAGCAGACAGCAGAAATTTTCTGCCTTTGCCTCTGGATGAGGGGGACTGTAAGGTTAAGGACTCTCAGAGGCTCTGTTGTAGGTTTCATTAATGGTACAGATTGAGTATCCACAACCCCAAGTTTAGGTTTGTCTCAAACCTGACTGTCACATGACATCACACACAGAAAATTAGATCACAAGTTAAAATAAAAATACAGGCATACCAAAAAGACTGTGTATAATTACCTTTAGACTTTGTGGTAACTGAATAAAGAATAAAAGCAAATGTTGTGTTTATACTTGAATCGCGTTCCCAAGTTGTTACTGTGCTTGTGTAGCTGTCCCAAAACTGAAAAATAAAATAAAGTTCCAAACACCTGGTCCCATGCATTTCAGAGTAAAGAGTGTGCATGGTGTTTTGTTGAACTGCTATAAGACAAATGAGCCTGGCCCAGGGGCTCACAGAGATTATGCTTTCCTCAGAAATTATTGGAATTATTTTAGGAGTTTAATAATTGGCCTGGACTCACCCAGATTATTCGAGTCTGACTTTGTAGATGGTATGCAAGAACTGGTCATTTTAGAAGGCGATAGGGCATACCATGGTTCAGTCACGATGGAGAATTACAGATATAGAGATTACATATAGAGCTGTAGGTCAGATAGGAGGGCCAGTAGCCTTACAAGCAGTCATCTACCCCATCCTACCCTATTCAGTTTTCATGACCTTCTTGTACAAAGAGAATGAGTAGGGATCAGTAAGACTCCTTCAGATCTGTTCCTCTGCTCCCACCAGTCTCCCGGGAGGCTAGCAGCTTGGTGTTGGTCACCTGTTGGGGTCACTGGGCAGCTAGCTGCAGAGTGTGAGGATACACCTGTCTCATCTTGAGTCTGTTGCCCTGTCTGGACTGTGATTCCAGTGATTCTGTAGGTATCCAGGGTGGAAAGCCCCAGTTGAATGTTTGCATTACCCTCTGCATGTGGAGTCAGTTGTCCAGTGGGACTGAGATTGCATTCCCAGAACTTAATGTGGCCAGAGAGAAGTGTATTCCAATTACCATCCTTTTTTTTTAATGTATAGAGGGGTTACAGTTATATTCACCAGAGAGAAGGTGCGTTACTTCTCACACATTGATACCCTTTCTCATGTTTTTGTCCCAATTTCCCTTCCCCTACCCGAAATTACTATCCCTTAATGAAGACCTTTACATTTGGGGGGTTTTGCTAGCTTCTCACTTTTAAGCATAATACTTCGAAAGTAGTGTCAAATGTGGCTTGAGATGTTTTACAGCTGTATCACCTCCCTTTCAGGGAGATGTTTTGGTTTTAGTATCCCAGAACTTTGAGGGACCTCGATTTCCAGTGCTGGTGTACTTATTTTGGCAGGCCTAACTGTTGATTTCCTCCTAGGTGTATGGATCTGGGTCTCAGACGAGGGCTTTCCAATATGTCAGGTAAGGCACTATGACTTCGCACTAGCCGGGAACTGGGGAATAGACTTGGACAGCTCAGTATCTACTGTGTCTGTTATTTCACTCTTACGTGTATGCTGGTTAATAGTGAATTTTAATGTTAGAATTGGAAACCTCTTGCTCTTCTCTGAAATTTAAAACTAGAATGTGCCTATAAATCTACAAGTAAACACACTGGATGGTGAAAGAAAGAAATGCACTAGGACATGATAAAATATGCAGGTCTCTAGGCTTTCACACAGAGACTGACCAAGGGATAATATTCTTAGGAGAGGATCACATAAACACGATACCTATACATCGGACCAGATAAAATGATACTTATTGTAACGAACTCTGGGAATTGGAAACAAGACATTTTTTTCTTATTTGCCGTTTTTGTTTTCATTTTCCTGTATCTTATTTGCTTGTTTGTTTGTTTGTTGTTCCTGTCTTTGGGAGGTTGGGGAGGGCACAGAAATGGTAGGATATAATCATGCGTGGTACTGTGCTGAGCTACAGCAGTGACAGTCACTAGCCACAGTGTTGAAAATGACTGAGGGAGATAGTGAGGGAAGGAGTGACATTGTTCATAAAGAAATGTAGTCTTTATCTGACTTATGTAGCCATAATACCTCTATAAATCATCTTTACAACAACAATAAATATCTTTTTAATCTGATGCTCATCTTCCTCACGTCTGTGACTGCTGAGTTATAGTCTTTTACTGCCACCTAGTGTTGTGGAAGTGAAGAGGCCCAGAGCTGAGGGCAGCTTGCGTGATCCCATTGCAGTCCAAGTAAAGAAATAGATGATAGATACTCTGCTAATCACCCTTCCAGGCTGCATATAGCCAAAGCAGGTCTATTTTAAAGGTGACTTTCTAGGGAGGATGACAGAGCCTTCATTAAGGTTACACCTTGTAAGTAGTATCCTAACATTGAACTTTGTGCTGAAATAATGAAGGGGAAAAATATATCTTTAGAATAGTTTCATGTGATGCTTTTTACTGTTGTGGGTTTTTTTTTTCCTGGTTAGTTAGTTGGTTTGCAGTCCTTTTAAATTTACTTTTTTTTTTGGTTGGGAAGTGCAGGTGTTAACTAACTGTAGAGTGTCACGTGAATTCTGAGAGAAGAGTTACAATGACAAGCAGTTACTATACCGAAGTTCCAACCCCTACTTACATGGCTATGATAAATTATGTAGAACTTTCTAATCCCAGTTCATTGTAAGAACCCATTTCTATATTTTGTCACCATGTAATTTTGTTCTTTCATCTATACTCCTAGAAATGCTATTTCTGGTGTCTTGGGTCCTCTTGAGGACACTGTAAAGATTTAAGTTGGCTGTGGGGTACAGTTCTGTCTCAGCCAAAGAAACCATGTGGGATTTTACCTGATTAGACAGGGCACCGGTAGGAGTCTGTTAGAAAAAGGAAAAAAAAAAATAGAACTACTGGCAGTAACTTAAAAGGTTGAAACAGCTGCTGTTGATTTTTGTCAGTAGTTGTTATATTTCCTCCAGAAGAAACAGAATAAACAAACATACACCTTATTCAGTGATTTTGAAGATTTTCCCTTTATCTATTACGCTCTTGCCAAAACAAGGCAAAAAGCCTACAAGGGAAATATACCAAGCCCAGGTATTGCCCAACAGGTGACCTTTTTGGAAGAAGGAAGTTTTGTGCCTCCGAGTCAAGACTCTTCCCATTTCAAAACGCGTAGCTTGGGCACCAGGTGCTGTGAGAAACTTAACTACCAGGGCACTCTTCTGCAGCAGGACCAGTCAGTCAGTTGGCTTCTTTGTGCTGAGTGCCATCTCCTCATAATAATATGTTTTCATTCCATCTTCCATCACCCACTTCCTGAGGCAGTATTAATACCCTTAGGTACACCCTCACCTTGAATTTCCTAACTTGACAGCTCCTACGCCACATGCAGTTACCTTCCTTCTTTTTACTGGGTGCATTGTTTCAAAGTCATCTGTTACAAAATTCCTTTAAATAGCTTCAGATGCTTTGTGGAAGGGATGAGGCACTAATTAAAATAGTTTAGGAACTCAGGAGTACCTGTGCATCTGCAATGACATATCTCATGTCAAAGTAAGACATACCCATGGTGACAGGCCTATGTTGACAGCCATAGCTCACATTGGTTTTTGTGTATACATGTACACACACAGTCCAGGACTCAGACAACTTGGAAAGAAGGCTTAGGTGCTTTCTTAAGAAACATAGGTGTGAATCCTCTCAGCAAATCCCTGTCGCCATGATGCCACAGTGCTGTCTCACTGGTGATATCCAGTGACTAAGCTTAGGGCCAAGAACTCCCAATATGTGTTCATCTGAGGACTGACCAGTTTCCCTCTCCCTCCTCCTGCCTCCTCCCTCCTCCCTCCTCTCTCCTCTCTCCTCTCTCTCCTAGTACTAGGTCTTGAACTCAAAGATTAGATATTGTCCCTTTTCTTTTCACTCAAGGCTAGCACTCTACCACTTGAGCCACATCTCCACTTTTGACCTTTTGCTGGTTAATTGGAAAAAGGATTCTCATGCACTTTCCTGTCCAAGCTGGCTTTGAACTAAGATCTTCAGGTCTTAGTCTCCTGATTAGCTAGAATTACAAGCTTTAGCCAGCAGTTTTGTTCTTAACAAGCTGCTATTTTAAGAATTGAGAATCTTATACTTCACAGAAAAAAAATCAAAACAACTTTAGAATACCTGAATCCATATTTACCATACTGAATTCAGTGTCCCTAGCAGCCACAATTCCCTCCAAAGTATTGCAGGGACCCAGAGGCCTAGGTGTCACCTGCATCAGCATTTGACATGACTGTCTGAATTTCCATAGTCGGGTTCTGTCTCCATTTACATAACAAGGCATGCCGTATCTATTTAAAAAGTCACTTTGTCAAAATGACACTTTTAAAGGGCTCAGGTGAAATGAGTGGTCTAAGCAATTTTGACCTTAAAAGTTGCCAGCCAGTCACATAAAAGATGCACGGCCCCCATGAGGATGACTGCCTAACATTCAGCATCTTGCCACTTCCCCCCACCTCCCATGTCAACCTTAAAGACCTCTTATGGGTACTACAGAATGGCAGCTTTTAATGTCTCCTTTTAAATTTGCATAGCAGATGACCAAGATTGTAATGCTTAAGATTACTGCCGTAATGATGAAGTGACTTTTTGCCAGTTCCTATTGAAAAAAAGAAGTCAGCCAAGGTCAACCAGTGATTTGCATTTGTACTTGATTTCAGAGTAGAATGTAAAGCATGTTCGTATAAAAGTACCCATTTGTTGAGAAAGGCAAAGCAGAACTAATCTGTTTACTGAATTCCCCTCTCCCCCAGTTCTCCCCCCCCTAATCAAAAAGAAGCCAAATCAATCTGGGGTTTTCTTTTGGAAGCTGATCAAGACATACAATGACCCGCTCCTCATTGGTAATTATAGAAGAAGAGGAGGGAGAGGTTTCAAAGTAGAGTTATAGATCACCAGGAAAAAAACAAAAAAAGTTCTGATGTTTTCTAATAAGTGTAGCAGATGAACAGTAGACTTAGAGAAAGTTCTTATGTGTAGCAGTGAGGTGTCATTTTTACGAAGTAACTTTTTTTTAACAGAGCCACACTTTAAAGCTTCTGAAAATAAGAACCAAACTTTGGTAAGCGAAAATTTGCTTACTTACTTTCACCTTCATGGCCCAGTCAATCATGATCCATCTGAAACATCCTGACTCCCCTGACAGTTTCATGTGAGGTGTTTTGGGGGAGAGGGGAGAGAAAGGGGAGGGAGCACTGGTTCTGGTTGATTTCAACACTCAGTGTAGTTTGGATTTGTCTGTGATTTGCCAGTATGGAGACTACACATACTGGAATCCATTCATTTCAGCAGATTTTATTTTATAAAATAGTCGCGATTTTGTACAGGTCAACTAAAACAGGTTCACAGTAAACCTGGGCTTTACGTTGGAGACTTCTGCAAACCCCATCTTTTTCAGGTGTCTGTCTGTTTTAACTTCCTTTTAGTTTTTTATTGGTCCAGGATTTGTGAAAATGTACAGAGGGGGCAAACTCCACCCCATCAGCCAGCTTCCATTCTCCTGTTTAATTTTCCCACCCTAACCAAAAAAGCAAATCCCAGATGTCATATGTGTCATTTCATCCATGAACATGTTGGCATTATTATGTACCACCCTTAATTGTTTAGGGTTTTATTTTGGCATCCAGTTTTCCATGAGGGTGTTTGTTTTCTCCCGGGAAGTGGTAACTTTTCTTTGGGGAGGGCCAGTCTCTGGTACAGGATGCTCAGTATTGGTGTGCCTCTGTAGGCAGGGCCTGACCCACCTCCCCTTCTCTTCCAGTGATCTGGTGAATGGCCTGGTGGCTCTCATGAACAGTAATGTTAGCAGTCCTGTCAACTTGGTAAGTACTTCTCCCCTCTGCTCTCCCAAGGCAGCCCAGCATGTCATTCTTTGGTGAAAGGCCCCTTCGCTTCATTTGCCCTTAGCATGTGGAGGCCATGTGTGTTTGGGGTGTGCTAAGTACTCAATTAAAGCAAAACAAAGCAAAGTAAGATACACAAAGCTGTCTGCCAGGCACAACAAGCCACATAATAAACAGAACTGCATGTGTCTACAGGATTCTCCTCTAAAGAATCACAGGGGCTGTAACTCACAGCCCCTCCTCCCTGCCTGTAGCCCCAACCATCTCCTATTGCAGGAAGGATCCTCAGATAGTTTTGTCCCATCTCATTTCCAAATGTGAGGCCTTTCAGGGTGACTGAGATGACTTCTGCGCACATCAAAGCAGCAGGTCATTGTCTTGAGCCGGTTTTCTCCAGCAGGAAGTTCTTCATCTTTAAAGTCTCGCTCTCATGTCCAGCATGCACACACGGTCACTTCACTTTGCCTGGGAGCCCTTCCCAACTTGTGTCTCTCACCAAGGATTTGCAGAACTTGTGTTCTACCAGGTCCTCTGACAAAACCTTGAGGTCATTTCAGGTCTCCTTCTGAACTATACCGCCTATAGTGCTTTGGGGTTCCTAGGGACAGGTGGGTAGTACATGCCTGAAAGTTCTGGAAAGCCCACTAGTCCAAAGCCTTTTCTATAACCAGTCATCTCATTCGTGTTCAAAACCATTTGTCATTTGTTTTCTCCCAAGTTGAGAGCGAATTTTTGTCTTGGAGGAAGTGGACAGCAATATGCTTCAATTATTGTGGTGGTTTGTTTCATGGGTGCAGGTTGGCTGCAGTCCTGGGCCAGTGCTCTATGGATGCATTAACAAACAGAACAGAAAGGGCCTTTTACTGTATGTGTCCATTCTGTTGGAGCGATTTCCCACCTGATAACACAGTAGCCAAAGCCACTTTTTCCCAAGTTCCTATCTTCCACTTTGCCAATCTTGTTTTCTTTGTGCTCACAATGGGGCACCTTTCTGCTGCTTTTACCTTCTAACTTCAGACCAACTGAGGAAATTGGGAACAAGAATTAAGGGCACAGAGTTGCCCCCTTTACTATGGTCTCTTGTGGCTGGAGGTGGTAGGAGCAGAATAAGAACCAGATAAGGAAAGGGAGCTGATGTAAAAGAGAAAGGGAAACTTTTCCTAACCACCACCACCACCACCCTCCCCTGCCAAAAAAAAATAAATAAATAAAACTAAGCTCACTCTCTGCACCTCATGGAGACATCCCTTTGGCTTCTCTACCTGCTGTCATGTCAGTCATCCTGATTGTCACACCTTTCTCTACCAGCATCAGGTCCTCTGCTACAGAAGTTGTTGGCACCAGAGGGAAGTATATTGTCTTAGGACTGCTAAGTTTGTGAACCCAACCTTCATGAAAAGTAGCATAGCTGTCCCAAGGATGTAGATACAGAAATGTCCTAGGGCTGGTCCGCAGCTTTACTGGTAGAGTGCATGTCTAGCAACTGTCAGGTCTTGAGGTTAAAAAAAGGGAAACTCAGCCAGTAGTATGTCTCCTTGTTAGGTGTTCTTAGCTTGCCGGAAGGCTGTTCTTATGTAGAGGAGTCAAGCTAGCACTTGGCTGGGTCAGTAACCATCACCTTTGAGCATTTCAGTGATTTGGGGAGCTCAGGTGAAAGTACAGGACAGCACCTGAGTCTGGTGGCTTTGGGAACAGATATATTGGCCAGCAAGTATTTCCCAAGATGTACTTGTGGGCTGGTAAGGGATGGCTACTGTGGTAATTTTATTTTTAATGGAATCCCACTTCTTCCTTAGGGAAACCCCGAGGAACACACTATCCTTGAATTTGCCCAGTTAATTAAAGACCTAGTTGGTAAGTACAAGAAACTACCTGAAAGAAACTAGGTAAACCCACATGATCTGTAGATAGAAACTGGGTGATGAATACAAGCTGATTAGACCAGAGCAGAACATTTTATTAGGAACACTTCATCTATTTTTCTAGTTCTTCAATCAAGTAACAAAGAAAAGAAGGATTGGGTTTGTTTGCTTCAAGTTTTATTTATAAATCTGTGTGGATTGAGGGGAAGCTATCTCTTCTCTGTATCTAACTTGAGATTGTGTTAGTTCTTCCAGATCAATAATTTGACTTCATGTCCAAGCACGGGTCCTGTTAGGAATAGTATTTCAGAGAGAGTACCACCAGTTTGTAGGTTCCTGGCGTGTCCAAAATAGTTTGTGGTTTGGGGCAGGCTGGCTTATATTGGAGGCCAACATTGCAGTATTATCAGTGTGGAGGAGGTAGGAGAAGGGCCTGTGGTTATACCACAGGTGGAGAGTAGGTGATCCCTCGTCTCACCCTTAGCTTTATGGGAGCTCCAGAAAGCCTGTCTCTTGGAGGAGTCCTCTCTTAAGTTTGATCCAGAAATTTGAGTTCAGGGACATAACAGCCTGTCCTGCTTGGAGGAGCCAGGGGTGCGATATGCATGCTGTAGGCCACACTGGACTAACCATCCAGACCCCACGGAACTGGCTGGACTCTTCCAGGTTGACATGGGGCTGTTGTTCTGACTGGACAGCTTAGATCCTGTTCCATGAGGCAGTGGAGGAAAAAGCCTTCCTGACACTCACTATCTAGCGTATTTCCACATCACCAGCCCCACCTAAGACCTATGTCCCCAGCTTTGCATTCCAAGCCTGTCTGCCCTTCCCAGGTGAGACAAGATGTGATCATTGTGTAAGTGCTATCCATGCCTTCTAAACCATGCTTCTCCGGGTCAGGCCATTCCAGAAAGTTAATGAGATAAGGAGTCTTGGTCCCACCCTAGTACCTGTATCTTCCAGATCAGAATTTCACATGTGGTTCACAGGCAGTTTCACATGTGGCTCTGGTGGGCCATTTGCACTTTAGTGTTTGAGAAGTCCCAATCTTCAACAATGAGAGCTGGGCTAAAGGGATTCCCCAACCATGCTGCTATGTGTTCAGTGCATCACACCACCCCCATCTGCTTAAACAACAGCTGTTTCTATTTGCTCCCAATTCTGCTATCAATTCCAGCCTCCACTGAAGATTTCCTCTGAGAGTTTGGCTGATGTCACTTGTGTGGATTTATTCCATAATGGTGGGTCTTGCTCACCAAGCATGCCAAGCCAGCCAGGTTCTTCTGTTCTCCCTCTAATCCCTCCATCTGATACCTAAGATGTTTTAGTTCTCTGCTCATGGCTTAGTCTTCGTGAGCTGAAGCTGGTCAGCTGATGGAACAAGAGGAAGTCCATTTGATTCCAGGAAGCATGGCGAGTTGGTGGTATCCACAACAGAGCTGACTTTATCCCATTGATATTCCATTCTTCAGAATAGTTTTTTTAGTTGTCATGAATATTGGGGACAATGTACAGGACCCCAGTGAGCATGTCTGTTTACTAACATAGAGGGTCAGCCTTGTCAGTGTTCAGGTGAATACCCCTCCCCCCCACCTTCCTTACTAGCTCAGCGTACAGAAGGAAGCCAGGACACATAAAGGGTCACTTGCCAGGGCCAGCCAGCCATAGCCATGACACATAATGCTGCCTAGATTTCTAAAGACTGTCACTTCTTTGGCTCAGTGGTGTGTAGGAGGTGCTGTCACACAGTCTCCACCCCAGTTCACGCCACAGATGGTATTTTACTTGTACATGGTAGAATGGCACACATTCAGATGTCTGGAATTCTCTTCTAACTCTTTCCCCCCCTTTTCTTAAACAACTCAGGTAGCAGAAGTGAAATTCAGTTTCTCTCTGAAGCCCAGGATGACCCACAGAAAAGAAAACCAGACATCAGGAAAGCAAAGCTGATGCTGGGGTGGGAGCCTGTGGTAAGTGGGGGAGGCTCGCCTGTCACCTCCTGCATCCCATGTCCTTGGCACTGGCCCTCCTTGGGAGAATCTGTCTCAAAAGCAAGCAGAGTGAGGCAGGCTCTGACATCCAGGCAAGTGTAGGGTTTCTCCAGGCCAGTGAGAGGCTTCTTTCTCCTTCCCCAGGTATCTCAGCCTCTTATGGAGAAAGACCCAGGCCTGCTGAGCCCTGTTGTTGTGAAACCACAGGCACAGATCCATCTCTAATGCGGAGGAGGGGATGCAGCTTTCACACAGTTGTGGGCACACTTGCTGGGCTGGGCAGGGTTACTATCTAGAGAGTGAGAGCCAGTCCACATCAACACCCAGGCAGGTGGAACCCTAGAGTAGAAGGGTGCAGCCTGAAGGGCATAGAGGAATGTGACCTCAGTGTCTTTCTAGAGCGCTTACACAAAGTCAGACTCTTGGCTGGCCTGTCAGACACAGCAGGAGGTGCTGTCTGCCTCCCTCCCACTCACTTCTTCCCTTGCAGGTCGTTGAGTGCCCTCGCCTCACCTGCCGGTGCCCAGCCTACCCCCATGGGGGTTGTGTGGCTGCTGTATTCTTGTCCCCTGAAGGATCAGTCCTTCAGACACCAGCTCCGTAGAGAATTCTCCTCACTCCAGCTTTATTGTAGGAGCTAGCCTCATGACCATCCACTGTGTCTTGTGCTACATCCACTCAAGCACAGCTCGTCTGTAGCAGGAATGCATGTAGCATTGTACCTAGAAGCAGACTCCTGCCACTGCGATGGGGGCACATTAAGTAGTGGGTAAATGGCAGGGCCATCCTAGACATGGTCCAGTAGGTATGACTGCCTCATCTGTAGGGTAGTCAGAGAGGCCAGGGTAAGCCCAGGGCTGTTGACCTTCTAAAGATGTAAAATGTCTTCAAAGCATGCTGGCTTATGCCTATAGTCCTAGTTGCTCTGGAGTCCAAGATCAGGAAGGTCATAGTTTGAGGCCAGCCTGGGCAAAAAGTTCATGATCTCATTTCAACCAATAAAAGCTAGGGCACTTGTGTCTATTTGTCATCTCAGCTCTACATGGAAAGCATAAATAAGAGGCCCTGGCCTAAATGAGAGAATCTATCTCAAAAACAAGGAAAGAGAAAAGGTCTAGAGAGACTGCTGGCTAAGCCAGCACAAAGCCCTAAATTCAGAATCTTAATACCATGAATGAATGAATGAATGAGAAAAATGAAATAGTGAGAACTGAGTAGGATCCTAGAGAGCTGAACCCTGAAAGGGGGCTGGGGGGGATGAGAGTTCAGAACAACATTTACTCTTGTCTTGTGATAGAGGTCTGAGAGATCTACTGGAGATGGCAGAAATGCAATCATAAACATGATTATGCTATGCCCCAACCTAAAATCCAGTAATATAAGCAATAAGAAGCAAGTTCTGACAGAGACTTTGTTCCTTTGGTTTTTAATTGATTATTTTTTTTTTTTGTCAATACTGGAGATTGCATTCAGAGCCTTGAGCTTGCCCAGCTTGCTTGCTTGGCTGGTGCTGTACCACTTGAACTATACTTTTTTATTTTGTCAATGGAGTCTCAAGGACTACAAACCGTGATCCTCCCCACCTTTTTCGGAGCAGCTAGGAGTAAGGCGCCACCAGCACCCAGCCTTGTCCTTTGGTGTGGTCTCTTTTAGTAGAACCTGTATTCTAGATGAAATATTATAAACCAAGTTGAAAGCTCGTTCGCTGTTGGAACTTTTACAATATGCAAGGCATGCCCATACAACTACTATGTCTGTCCAGAGTCTAGATGTACAGAATAGGAGGTATTTGCCATTCATTTCTGTTCTTACGGTAATTTTTAAGTCAGGAGAAAGTTTTGAGGCAATCTAATGTAAAGAAATACCTCTAACCCAGTTCTATGTACGCGTGTGTGTGTGTGTGTTAGTGGAGTCAGAGCCATTCTCACCAGGATATGGCTTTGATTTGCATTTCCCTGGTGAATACTGATGTACCTTTGTCCATCTCAGTGTCTTCCATAAGAAAGTTGTCGAGCTTTGTTTGTGGTCCATTTTTTTTGTGTGTGTTGTTTTATTTGAGTTGTTTGGAGTTCCTTACATGTTCTCATTAACCTTGTCTGATGTGTAGTTGGCAAGCATTCTCTCCCATTCTATATCTGTCTCTGCTACTATTGATTATTTCCTTTGCTCTGCTGACGCTTTGTAGTTTGATGGAATGAATCCCCTTTGTTTATTTTGCTTTTGTTTTCTGTGCTTTGGAAGTCTTAATTGTCCAAGCTTATTGAGTTTTAATGAGCATGAGGCAAAGTATTGACATTTAAAATGTACAATTCTGTAAGTTGATGGGTTGACATGTGTGAAATCATGGCCACCATACATATCCTCCTAGCCATTTCCTGTGCCCTTGGCAGTGCCCCTCTCCATTTTTTCTTCATTCTCTTCATTAGCAGCTGATGTGGCTTCTGTTTCCTGCAGCACCAAGTCTATGTTGTAGTTTTTGTTTGAGGTGGGGGGGCGGGTTACCAGTACTGGAGCTTGGGACTCAAGGCCTGGATGCTGTCCTTCAGTATTTTTGTTCAAAACTAGAGCTCTACCACTTGAGCCACAGCTCCACCTCCAGCCTTTTTTGGTGCTTAATTGGAAATAAGACCCTCACAGGCTTTTCTGATTGTGGTAAGTTGAAACTGCATTCCTCAGATCTCCGCTTCCAAAGATGGCTTTCCTAAAATCATCTTCCCCTCACCTCGAGGTGGATTTTTTTTCCAAAAGAATGAGGCCTTTGCATATCACTTTAAAAATGGTGCAGCTAATTCAGTCTGGGCAAGAGCTAGTGTAGAGTCTTTAGAAATGCTGTCACTGCACAGAAGAATGTGTGTCAATTATTGAATCACACATGTTCTGAAAGCAGCTTTTTAATTTATTTTGTGTTTTATTTATTTTTTCCAATGTGAAGGTTTGAATCCAGGGCCTTGTAGTCTCACTCTACTTGCTTGTTCCCTTGACTGGTACTCTTATCACTTGAGCCACACACCTCCAGCCCTACTTTTTTGCTGGTTAGTTGGAGATGGAATCTGACAGGGATTTTTCCCCTGTCTGGCTTTGAACTTGTCTTCTACTCTCAGCCAAGCTCTGAAAACAGATTGTAAGTATCTCTTTCACAGAATAGGCTTCCATGTGCTCTCGAATGGCTTGTGGCATTATGAATATTCCCAGAAAGGGACCACCTGACCACAAGTCAGCACTTTATGGATGCCATCCTGTTCCTTTCAAAGATGCCCTTGATTTTCATGTGACCCCCCATCTCTCTCCCTTTCTCTCCAACAGGTCCCACTGGAGGAAGGGCTGAACAAAGCAATTCACTACTTCCGGAAAGAACTGGAGTACCAGGCAAACAATCAGTACATACCCAAACCAAAGCCTGCCAGAATAAAAAAAGGTCGGACGCGCCACAACTGAGGCCCCACTTTCAGGACATGAGACTCCGTTTTACACTTGATGAGATGTATTTTTGGGCTTTTTTGTTTTGTTTTATTTTGTTTTTGTTTTTGTTTTTTAAAGAAAGACTTAAACAGGTGTCATGAAGAACCAACTGGAATTTCATTCTGAAGCTTGCTTTAAAGATGTGGATGTGCCTAAAATTTCCCTCAAAAAAAACCTACAGCCTTTGCCTTGCACTTTTCAAATCTGTCTTTTTGTGTAAACTAGCCTAGATGCATCTCTGTGTGTTTTCCAGTTTTTTATCTTGCTATGAGAGCATACTTTGTGACTGTCGTTGACAGTTTTATTTACTGGTTTCTTTGCGAAGCTGAAAAGGAACGTTAAATGGGACAAAAAATAATGCCGATTTTATTTATAAAAGTGGGTACTTATTAATGGATGTTATACTATGCATAAAGAATAAAAAGAAAAAATAACTAACAGTATTGTCAGGTGGATGGGGCACCGGCATTTATTTTGGGACAAGTAAAAGAATTCTGTTTGAGAGCTTTATGTTTCGTTTTTAAAATCAGAATTTTTCCAAGGTCTAGTTTTTAGTTGTAAACTTGACTTTGAAATACTTGTTGATTACTATGATCAAGGATATTGAAATCACTACTGTATTGTGCTGCATTTTCAGGGGTGGGGAGACAAAATTAACGTATTCTTGGTTAACCATGGTTAAATATGCTATTTTAATAAAATATTGAAACTCACCAGTTATGAGCTTTCCAATTCAAAGTCTTGCTTTCTACATCACATACAACATTGTTGGATTGATGCCTGGCATAGTGGCTCCAGCCCGTAATCCTGTCTGCTTGGGGCCAGTGATCGAGAGATTATAGTTTCTGGCTAGCCTGGGCCAAAAGAGGTTTGAGAGACTCCATGTCAACCAACGGCTGGACACAGTGATGCCAGTCTGAAAGCGCAGTGACTGAGCCAAGTGGCACATATCTGTTATCCCAGCAGCATAAGGAAGTACAGTAGAAGAATCACAGTGCTGCCCGGACATAAAGCAAGACACCACCTTAAAAATAACCAATGCAAAAAAACAAACCAAAAAAGGAGGGCCAGTGGCAGGGCTCATGTGATAGAGCACCTATCAAACAAGCGTGAGGCATTCAATCCCAGTTCCACCCCCACCCCCCCAAAAAGACAAAAACACCCCAAAATAGACATTGTTGGATGCTAAAGAAACTAGAAAATTTAATTTAAAAGAATTTTTTTTTTAAATATGGGTTTATGTGATTGGATATATGGAAGACTCTTCAGTGTTACTTTTACCATGTCTGTCCATGCAACACAGATTGTATCTTATCTGACATGCTGAGGACCAAATGACGTTCTGATTGGGGGCCATTTGGATCCGTTTTATTGCCTGAGCATTCCTAATCCCCAAATCTGAAAGGCTCTGAAATTCGAAACTTCAAGTTTGTCAGCATACATATCTTTCAGATTTCAAATTTTTGGATTAGGGACAGAGGTTCGATTTATATTCACTGTTTTGTGAAGTTCTTAGAATCATATTTTTGTGCCTGTCTTTAGCAACCTAGACCAAATGGAGCAAAAGTTTCATTTGTCCTGTAGAGAATGATTTGCAAGGGAAACTCATTTTGTAAATCTGTGAGCCTGTTTATTTTCATCAAGAACTCTTTCAAGGCCTATCTTAGGACTTTCTTTTTTGGCCTTATAATAAGTAAAGAACAATGTAAGTTAAAATAACCTTATGTCCAAAGGCATCGTCTCTGCCTGGCAACAACAAAAGCTAGAACAGACGCTGACAGGATAAAAGGTATTGGAATAGTGCATCAGCAGAATCTGACAGTAGGAGAGCCAAGAACACCCAAGATTGTTTGGCCTTTAGTCACCTGGGAGTTTTTCAAGTCAGAGTCTCTGAGGTCCCCAAAAGTGACTGAAACTTTTGTGTTGTAAGAAAGAGAGAGAATAGAAAGAAGAAAGGAAAGAAAGAAAAGAAACAGCTGACCCACCCTTCCTGCCTTCTTGCCTGCCTATCTCCTTCCCTTCCTCTCTCTTCTTCTTTCCTTTCTTCCCTCCTTTCCCTGACATGATAAGTGTATGTCACCCAGCTCTACCTTTGCCCCCCCCCTTTTTTTTTAATTTCTGTCACTCTGGCTTAAAGTAGATGACACATCTTTTCAAAAGCTGGGAAGCTGACTTGGTAACTACTAATGTTGAGCTTGGGCCAAAGAGGAGTGAAGATAGGAATGATTCAAAAGTTTTGTGGGATAAAGCTGAGCATTGTGATATGGGACTATATACAAAGTCTTGGAGTCCAGATTCTCTTATCGTATAAAGGTAAGAATCCCTTCCAGGATGCCATTCATTCATCCATTCTTCCCTGTGATTTTCACAAAACATTTTCAAGGTAGGAAAAACAAATAGAAGAGGAACAGTATAATTGCACCAGAGAAAAGGGCTAGTGCATCTTGGGAAATACTGTGGGCATCCTAAGCAGAGAGAAAAGTAGAATTGAAAGCCCTGAAACTGATAAGTGGACAGGTAAGGACTTCGATGGTTTAAATGTTTGTGTCCCCACAAGTTCACAAGTTTAAACTATTTGTAATACAGTGGTGTGAAGTCTGTGAGGCAGTGCAATTCAAAGAGAGCAGAGCAGGCACCATCTGTGAACCAAAGAGTGGACTTGATCATACTCCAGCTCAGCAACTAGGTTTCAGGTTTCCCAGTGCTCAGAACCAGGAGCAATAAATTCTTGTCATTTCTAAACTACCCAGATGGTGGTGTTTTGTTACAGTAGCCAGAAGAGATGGAGACAACACCGCCCCTGCATTTTTGAAATCGTTCCTGATGAAACGGAGACACACTTCTCAGGACTGCAGTGGCAGTCATGGAGACTGAGCAAGGAGGAAATGGCAGAGTCTGAGTCTCCACCTGGGCACTGATCCCAGCCCACCAGCCTCAGATGGAATCTCACAGCGCCATCATGACCACTAGGTGTCACATTGGTGCTTTTGGCTGTGGTGCTAATCAAAATGCATAGCCGTGTTGATGTACGGTTCTTAAGTTGTATGTGATGTTGGCTTCAATAGCCGCTGCTATGAATGATAGCTTTGATTTCATAGGCCGAAAGGTAGAAAATTTCCCACAATGTCCTGGGACACAGGAATGATGAGTTTTGGTGTATCTATAAAAATGACTTGTATAGTTACCCAAACCTTTTTCTGTGGTTGATAGGGAGCTGGAAAACTGTACTACACTACCCTGTGCACTGGGACAGTATCTGATTGTGTGAAATTCTGCCTTGAGGACAGCAGCAGAGCTTTATGTTCTGAGGATGTGCTTTCCAGACTGTTGCTGTATATATCTCAACCCCACTGAGGAATAAGGGCCAATGTTTTTTATCAGCAGTCATGTTACAGGAAGGAAAAAAATACAGATTTTTAGTATAAAACTTGCTGTGGTTTTAATGTGACTGGAGTGTGTCTGCTAGTGTTTTGTGTATTGAAATTTCACCCTGGGAGATAGAAGAGTGGGAATGTAATCACACTGTGGCTTTTCAAGAGGCCCCTTTGTGGGGTGACCGGGTTAGCTGACATCATCAGGGTGTGTCCCGGGTTGACCCTTGATGCCTTTATAGAAACAAAGGCCAACACACTGTCTTTTGCCCTGTGGGTCTCTGTACCACCTCAGACTTCTGCCAGCAAAGTCATTGCCACATGCAGCTTCTGGACCATGAGCCAAAGTAAACTTTTAAAAATGTTAGTCAAAGCTGGGCGCGGTGGCTCATGTCTGTAATCCTACCTACTCAGGAGGCTGAGATCTGAGGATGGAGATTCAAAAGCCAGCCCAGGTACAAAAGGACCTGAGACTCCTATTTCCAATTAACTTAGAAAACTGGAAATGGGGCTTGGCTCAAGGGTAGGGTGATAGCCTTGAGCTAAAGAGCTCAGTTGACAGCACCCAGGCCAAGTTCAAGCCCCATGACCTCCCCTACACAAACACACACAAAAAAAGTTATTCAAATCTGTAGTACTGTATTGTTAGCAACATGAGAATAGACTAAAAGGCCAGGCACCGGTGGTTCACACCTGTAATACTAACTACTCAGGAAGCTGAGGTCTGAGGACTGCATTTCACATCTATCTCTGGCAGCAAAGTCTTGCGAGACGATTAACCAGAAAAAAAGCCAGAAGTGGAGTTGTGGCTCGAGTAGCAGAGCTCTAGCCTTGAGTAGAAAAGCAGTGGGACAGTGCCTAGGCCCTGCACTCAAGCCCCGGTACTGGCACGAGGAAAAAAAAAAACATACCAGAAGAAAATCTGTACATAGTATGAGTCCTATTTGAACTCTACCTTAATATGTCAGACATGGAGCTTTAGGATTGACTACCCGCCTTGTATTTCAGTCTTGCTTTGGATTATTAGTCCATTTCTATATCTCTATTTCTTCCTTTGGGAAGAGGCATGTTTATTCACTCCCTGTGTTGGTATTGTATCTTGGAAATATACAATCCAGTGTGCATGTGTGTGCAAATGTGTGTTTACAGGTTGACAGATGGGAGCATTTACCTTGAATGTCACAGAAGACTTGGGGCTTCAAAACTGAAGTAAAAATGGAAAATGGGGGTGAAAGTGTCTGACACCTGACCTTCCCACTTTAAAAGGTGAAGTGAGGTGAAAATGAATTAACACCATCTTTTTCTTACTTCCAGAACAAAACCATAGCTGAGTTACCTGGCCAACTGGGAGGCTTGCAACTGGACAGTTAATCCAATTCTTTGTTCTCAGCTTCCTCAATCAAAAAGCAGGAGGTAAAGGTTTTCTGTTAGCAGTGTGGGACAGGCCTGCCCAGTTGTTTCCTGTCAGCATCTGGGCTATTTATTTATGTTTTGGGTTGTGATTTCTCTAACTAGACCAGACTGGTCCCCAATCTAAGGAGTTATGTAACCATCCTGCTCCAAGACCCAAGTAGCTGGTGGTAAAGTTCTTAAATGGATGGCTAGCATGCCACGTTGCCCAGTTTATTCTCATAAAATATTTCAGCAAGAAAAGGAAGTAGAGATAAAAAACAAAAAGACCAGCCAGGAGCTGGTAGCTCCTGCCACCAGGAGACTGAAACCTGAGTATCCTGGTTCGAAACCAGCTTAGGCAGACAAATCTGAGAGAAATTTATCTCCAATTAATCAACTATAGCTCAAGTGGTACAGCACCATATTTTGGCAAAAAAAAAAAGCCAAATGAAATCAAACTCCAGTACTGGTACTCCCCTCCCCCCCCAAAAAAAAGCCCAATGAAAAACCGTGAGCAACAGTCCAATGAATGAACACCCCAGGTTGTTTGTCACTGTTCATTCCCGTTCTAGCTGTGTGTTGAAATGTCATCTTCACATTCCTGGAGACTGCAGTGCATTGCTTATCCCCAAATCTTACATTTACATAGGACGTACTTCAGTGAACACACACAGTTCTTTCTGAATCCCAGTTGCCCTTGTATACTAAACTTGTTGTTTTCCATTCGCTACGTTAAACATGGCGACACACAGGGTAGACAGTAAATGATGGATGAAATTGTCGCTCAGTTGTTCCTGCCTCCTTTGACTTCCTCCAACTTTCATTGACTTGTCTGAGGAAAACAGAGGGTCTCTTTGGGCTCTTAACAATCCCTACATCTAGCCCTGCTAGCCTTCATAATGTGCACAAACTAATTAATCAGAGTAAAAATTCCAGTAATATATCAGGCTGGACAAGGATGAGGAAGCACTGGCTACTTGAGATAATGAGAAACTGTAGCCCCTGGATATGGTCATTTGTCTCTATGGTCTCAAAGGAGGAGTCCATGGATACAGAAGGAGAGGTAAAATGACCAAGATTTATTAAAGAAGTAAAGACCTCCTCCTAGATGAGGGAGGTCCCAAGAGAGGGTACCCCCCTTTAGTGGCCGTGCCAGGGTTAGGGTTAGTAAGATGCATCTAGTAGAGGGCTATGCGACTCTCAAGATCACTGGGCAGCCTGAAGGCCATACTGTCCCCAGACCAAATCAGAAACTCCATGCAGCCTACATGAGCTCTCCAAGTATTCTTTGGCTGCTGTGATTGTTGACCTGTTCCGTGCACACCTCTGGTGTCCAATCAGCCCTTTGTTCAAATGCAAAGTTTGCAGGAACAGTGGGCCACGACATGAGGCACAGCTGCTCAAGGCCTGCACTTGAGATTGCTTGAGCCCCTGGTAAGGGATTCAGAACCTCTGTGGGAGCCACAGCCAGGTTTTGTTCTGCTGTCACTTAAATCACCATCTCCATTCTAACCTCATTGTACCAAACACGAGGAGCAAAAATGGTGAATGAGAGCTCAACAGAAACTTAGGCAAAAAAATTCACATATTTTTTTACATTGCTACATAATGATAATGCGTTCCAGTCCCTATAAACATTCATCTGTTTCAAAAGTGTGAGCTCTCATCCTCCTAATGACTGCCCACACCAACAAGATTAAAGGGAAACATCAAAACCCCATCACAGACGATTTTAACACACTTCCTAGTAATTGTGAAGTGAAAGCAAGGACAAAAACCCCATAGAAGAGAGAAAAATGCAGACATTAAATGAATGAACTTGATCCTGTCTGACATCTGAGAAAGACAGTCCTTTCAAGTGTGTGTGGAACAGTTAATGGGGTGACACACCCCAACTATACCACTGTAAGGGGACACTTGAAGGGACAAAGATCTGACAGACTGCCTTGGGTACTGCAGAGCAATTAAGCTAGAAAACAAAGCCAGGGAGATAATTAGAAAAGCCCATTTGCTTGGAAATGTAATAATACTTATAAATTGATGCATAGGTCAAATGAGAAATACTGAAACGAAAAGATTTTGCAAGCTACTTTTTCACAGGAGACTCTTGGGACATAATATTGAAGCATTAAATCCTTGCTTTAAAACAGGAATAAGGCACAGCACCAGTGGCTCATGACTATAATCCCAGCTACTCAGGAGGCTGATCTGATTCTTGCAGTTCATAGCCAGCCCAGGCAGGAAAATCCCTGTGATTCTTCTCTTCCAGTCAACCACTAAACAGCTGGAAGTGGCGTTGTGGCTCAAATAGTAGAGAGACAGTGTCCAAGCTCTGAATCCAAGCCCCAGAACTGGTATGTGTGCATGCACACGCTTGTGTGTGTGCACATGTGCACACACACACACACACACACACACCCCAGTCAAAATGGAGCAAAAATTAGATCAAACACACATAAAAATAAAAGGAAATGAAAAGGACAAAATTAATTTAACAAAATAGACAAGGATACAAAAGAAGAAATGAATCTAGTAAAAGCTGCATGTTTGGAAGTATAAGTTCAGTTTGTTACATGGCACAAATGGAATGCAATGGAGAAATGAAATGAATAGCCACAGACCTGGAGAAGGGATGTTTAGAGCAAATCTTTGTTAACCCTCTGCACTTTGATAGGGAGGACTTCCTATAAATATGGAAATTAGAGAGACACACTTGCCAAAATTAAAGCAAACCTCTTTCAAAGAAATTTAATTAATAGGATTCCAATGGATTCCAATAGTGCAACTACTTTTGAACAACTAACTTAACAGTTCAACAAATGAATACTAGGAACTGAAATACGGATTATCAGAGTAGGTAGGCGGTATTGGGTGGGGAATGGGAACCATTGGGGGACAGATGAATGGAGAAAGGAGGGGTCAACAAATATGGTCACAATATAGTCACATAAAGTGAAAATGGAGCCTGGTAATTTGAGGGATGGGTGGAGTTTGGATAGATGGGGAAGAATGATGGAACAGGTAACACTGATCAAGATGTTGTATGATCTGACTTGTTGGACTGAAACCTCTTTGGACAAATACTTGAGATAGTAAAAACTAAGCTATATCAAAAATTCAACTATGCATTATTAGGAAAATGGAGGAGAAAGGAAGAAAACAGGCCAGACTTGATCTTCCACAGATGAGGACTGTTTATTGAGATATAACAGTAAGGGGCGTATCCTTCCCCAGGACTTGGAAACTGTACAAAGAGGTGGGACTGAAGATGTGTTTTTATGGGGTCTGAGCAAGGAAGCAGAGATTAATGAAAAAGCCATTAGGTTTAGGCAGAAGGGTGGGCTTTTCAGTTGGCCCTGTAGGGGAATATTTACAGCCAGGCTTATGTAGATTGCCTTACCTACATTGGTAGGTCTTACACATAGCTTTGGTGACTTGCCTGACATCTGTGTGCACATGGAATAATAGAGTGGCAGTCAATATTTTATCTTTAGATACATAAAAAGAGTGGGCCAAAAGGGGAAAGGCAAGTCCTTCATTTTGGGTCTTTGGATACGTAAAAAGATTGAGCTAAGAGGGGAGAGTCCTTCAAGCATGACAACAGGGCTTAACCCAGTTACACATAGGCTAATGGGGAGTATGTTAGGAAAATGTAGGAGAAAGGAAGGTTAGGCACCAGAATAGCTGTGAGAACAAAGTGACTTACTTAGACCTAGTCTTTCCCTTACTTTAGTACTTTCCTGCTTGTGCTGGTTTGGAACCATGATCCTTGGCTTTCATTCTCTTGAGTAGTCCGTCTCCTGATTACAGGTGTGAGCTCTGGTGCCTGCCTGCAAATGGTTTTATCTGAATTCTATCAGCCACTCTGGAAATGTTTGCATTCTTACAGAGAATCTTAAAAGGCTAATTCATTTTATAAGACTAGCTTAACCTAAATGCATCAACTTCCCCACTGGAACAGAACGAGAATGAAAGTAACAGGCCAGTCTTAACTGATGAGGCAGAAACCAAACTTCCAAACCAGATTTGGAAAGTAGTCAAAAGATCAGGTTTATTCTGAAATTTTAATTGCTAGCTTTATTTAATTGATTAATGATAGGCTATTTAGTAATAAAATTCACCACAATAATAAACAGACTTAAAAGAAAAAGTTACAAAATCTCAATAAAGAAGGCAGAACCTAAGATGTGTGCTGTGGCTCATACCCGTAATCCCAGTTACTCAAGAGGCTGAGATCTGAGGCTCTTAATTTGAAGTCAGACTAAATACATGAGACTCTTATCTGCAACTAACCAGCAGGAAACCAAAAGTGCAGCTGTGCTGAAGTGGTAGGTAGCCAGCCTCAGGTAGAAAAAGCCAAGCAAGAGTGTGAGGCTGAACACAAAATACCAGCTCTTTTGGGACACGGCCAAAGCAGTACTCAGAGGAAAATTTATAGCTCTAAGTGCCTACATTAACAAATTGGAAAAATCCCAAACCAACAATTTAATCTTTTACCTTAAGCTCCTGGAAAAAGAGCAACAAACCAACCCCAATCCCGGTAGAAGGAAGCAAATTATTAAAATCAAAGCAGAACTAAATAAATTGGAGTCAAAAAAACTATAGAAAGAATCAACAAAACAAGGACTTGGTTCTTTGAAAAAATTAACAAAATTGACAGACCCTTAGCAAATCTTACCAAAAAAAGAAGGGAGCACACCCAAATAAACAAAATCACAGACAAGAATGGTAAAATCACGACAGAAATTACCAAGATCCAGAGCATCATTAGGGAATACTTTTAAATCCTTTATGCCAACAAATTTGAGAATCTAGAAGAAATGGATGAATTTCTACCCAATATTAACATACCCACACTGAACCAAGAAGAACTAATCCAACTAAACAGACCTATTTCAAGCACTGAAATAGAAATGGCAATAAGAGACCATCCATCTAAGAAAAGCCCAGGGCCAGATGGATTCACAGCTGAATTCTATAAGGTCTTCAAAGCAGAGCTCACACCAATACTCCTCAAGCTCTTCAATGAAATTGAAAACAAAGGCTCATTGCCAAACTCGTTCTACGAAGCCAGTATAACCCTCATCCCCAAACCAGACAGAGATTCATCAAAGAAAGAGAACTATAGGCCCATTTCTTTGATGAATATTGATGTAAAACTTCTCCACAAAATACCGGCCAACCATCTTCAGCAACTCATCAAAAAAATATGCACTATAATCAAACAGTATTCACCACAGGGATGAAAAACTGATTCAACATATGCAAATCAATTAATATAATTCAACACATCAACAGGAGGAAAGACAAAAATCACATGATTGTCTCAATAGATGCAGAAAAGGCATTTGACAAGACCCAACACCCCTTTATGTTAAAAGCTCTGGAGAAACTAGGAATCCAGGGAACATTCCTCAGTATAATAAAGGCTGCGTATGACAAACCCACAGCTAGTATTATACTTAATGGTGAAAAGCTAAAGCCATTCCCTCTAAAATCAGGAATGAGACAAGGATTTTCACCCTCTCCACTCCTCTTTAACATAGTATTAGAATTCGTAGCCAGAGAAATAAGGCAAGAAGCAAGCAAAAAGGGGGTCCAAATAGGTAAAGAGGAAGTGAAACTTTCCCTCTTTGCAGGTGACATGATTCTGTATTTAAACTACCCTGTAGACTCCACTCCCAAGGTGCTTGAGATGATTCAAAACTTTGGCAAAGTAGCAGAATATAAAATTGACCCTCAAAAATCAACTACTTTCCTACATGCCAACAATGAGAGGAACAAAGCAACAACCAGGAAAGCAACTCCTTTTGCAATAGCCTCAAAAAAAAAATAAAGTACCTAGGAATTAACTAAGAATGTAAAGGATCTTTTTGATGAAAACTTTAAAACCCTGAAAAAGGAAATTAAAGCAGAACTGAGGAAATGGAAAAACCTCCCATGCTCCTGGATTGGAAGAATTAACATCGTGAATATGGCAATCTTGTCAAGGGCTATCTACAAATTCAACGCAATACCCATCAATATCCCAATGTCATTCTTAAAAGAAATAGAAGAGGCAATCTAAAATTTCATATGGAATAATAAAAGACCCCCATATAGTAACAACACTTCTTAGCAGAAAGAACAGCGAAGGAGGAATTTCAATACCAAACTTCAGATTCTATTATAGAGCTATAGTAACCAAAACAGCTTAGTACTGGCACAAGAACAGTCCTGAAGACCAATGGAATAGAACTGAGGACCCACATATTAATCCATAGACCTATGGCCACACAATCTTTGATAAGGGAGCCAAAAATTAGAAAGGAAGAAAGACAGCCTCTTCAACAAGTGGTGCTGGCAGAACTGGTTAAGCACCTGCAGAAAACCAAAGTTGGATCCTTCTTTGTCACCCTGCAGTAGGATTAACTCCAAATGGATTAAAGACCTCAAGGTAAAAGCAGATACACTGAAAACTTTACAAGAAGGAATAGGACATACACTAGATCTCCTTGGCACAGGTCAAAACTTTCTTAATAAGGACCAAGAATCACAACAAATCAGAGAAAGGCTGGATAAGTGGGACTGCATTAAATTGCAGAGCTTCTGTATGGCAAAGGACATAGCTAGCAAACTAACTAGAGAGCCTACAGAGTCGGAGAAGATCTTCATTAACCATACAACAGACAAAGGCTAAAATCATATCTAAAATATATCAACAGCTCAAAAAATTGAATCACTCCAAACCTAATCTCCAAAGAAACAACCATCCCATTAAAAGATGGGCCAAAGACTTAAAGAGAGTCTTCTCTGAAGAAGAAACAAAAATGGTCTATAGACACATGAAGAAATGCTCAACATCTCTGGTCATAAAAGAAATGCAAATCAAAACAACTCTAAGATTCCACCTCACTCCAGTTAGAATGGCCAGGATCAAGAAATCTAATAGCAACAGATGCTGGAGGGGATGTGGCCAGGAGGGATCACTACTACACTGTTGGTAGGAGTGCAAACTTGTTCAACCACTATGGAAAGCAGTATGGCAGTTCCTCAAAAGGCTAAACATAGAACTCCCCTATGACCCAGCAATTCCACTACTTGGCATTTACCCAACCACCCAGAAACAAGGACATCCTAAATCCACTAGCACAACAATGTTCATTGCAGCACGATTTACCATAGCAAAGATATGGAACCAACCCAGATGCCACCCAGTTGATGAGTGGATCAACAAGATGTGGTATTTATACACAATGGAATTCTATGCTGCTGTCAGAAAGAATGATATCTCCCCATTAGTAAGGAAATGGAAAGACTTAGAAAAAATCATATTAAGTGAAGTAAACCAGCTAAAAGAAACATAATAAGCTCAATGGTTTCCCTCATTTGCCATAATCAGTAGAAACCTTGTGCTCTCCTAGCAGAGATTTACAATAGAACAAAACCTAGATACATAAGTCCAGAAAGTATGATGGTAAATGAAAGGACCTCCATGATATAGAAAAAAAGTCATATAATGAGTGATTGTTGTCCTTAATGTACTATGTTATCTTTCATCTCTTCTGCTGTTCCTTGCTTATCTCATTTGTTACAATATTTCACCTTGTTATCTGATATACTGTATATATGCTTGATTGGTTATTTGAAATTGGATAGGGAAGGGGGGAAAACAACACGAGCAGTGGTGTGGGGGAGGGAAATGGGGACCATGACATGAGAAAGAGTATCAATGTATGTGAAGTAATGCACCTTCTATCTGGTGAATATAATGTAACCCTTCTATTAATTACAATAAAAATATATGAAAAAAAAGAAAAATAAGTGTGAGGCTGAATTCAAGCCCCAGTATCAGCAAAAATACAAAATAAAACAATTCAATACCCATATATGACATAAGCATTTCTTAGCATGTTTATAGAAGGAAATTTCCTTAACTTGGAGAAGGGAAGGCCATGGTCAGTTTTGCTGCAAGCACCTAGAGCAGGGGCAGAGGATACTCTGGGGTGCGTCTGTGTGGGGCTAGCCGCAGCTGGGCTGTGGATCTGCAAGGAATTCCCACACTGAGTGTGGGTGTCTCTTCTTATAGATTAGAATCTCAGAATCAACTAGATTAACAGAAAAGGATTAAACAGAAAAAAGGCTTCTCCTTCTAGAGGAGACTGATTTTCTGCTTAGGCGGTGTTTGATATCAGAGCCCAGGTTCTTTGGATTGCAGGGACTTGTACCAATGGATTGGAGGTCTAAGAGCCCCCCCCCCGCCCCGCCCAGTCTGATATGAAGCTTCTGGTTTCTCAGTTTTTGGGGTGTCCTCTGTGGTCATGTAAGACAAGTGAATTAATGTATGTATGTATGTATGTATGTATGTATGTATGTATGTATGTATGTATGTATGTTTTCTGTTCTGTTTTCTGGCAAATCATAATTCAGACACCTATTAAAAAAACAAACAGGAAACACAGAGGGTTGAGCCACCTCAGCCGGAGTCAAGAAAAAGAAAATGGAAAGGGTTGGAATGCAAAATGGTTGGGATGTTTTGGAAAACAATATGGCAATCTTCAAAAAATAAAACCCAGTATTACTTATAGTGAAGTAATTTAAAAGGCAATTGAGAGTCAGAGCATCAAGAGAACCTTGAGCTCACGGTACTATATGACTCACGGGTTAGCTACTGAGGTCACTCACCCAAATGTCCATCAGATGAGCAGATAAACAAAATGTGGCGTCAACATACAAAGAAATGGTACTCAGCCAGAAAAAAAGGAAGTTCTGACACATGCTACCTTGGAGACACTACGCCACATGAAATTAAGTAAACACAAAGACAAACACCTTGTGTCTACCAAGGTGTGCTTACTGTAGTCAAAATAGAGACAAGAAGTCGAGTAATGGTACAGTGAACTAGCAGCCACGGGTGTGGAAAGCTAATTTTTAATAGGGACAGAATTTCAGCTTGAGAGGCTGGAAAATTTGTAAAGATGCCTGATGTACAGGACAAATTAAATGCATTTAATGCCACTGATCTGAACACATAAAACTGGTTAAAATGGTAAGTTTTATGTGATGTATGATAAATATACATATATATGAATTTTACTAATCAGGAAGATTATGTAATTTGTAGAGAAGTGGATGAGCCTTGAAAAGTTGCATTAAGTGAAGTCAGGTGAGGAGAGTGCAAGCTTTCTGTCATATATGGAAGTTAGGTATAAATTATAAATATAGGTATAAACATATACAGTGTCATATGCATATAGACTCGAGCACATTAACTAAAGTATGGTATAATTAGGGCGAGTTTCATCTCCTTTGGAACAGGTAGGGGGCTGTCAAGAGGTAGGGTGTGGATGAGGGAAAGAGGGTGTGTAAATACATCCATATGTGAAAATGGAACCAGATACATTCAAGGAATGGGCAGGATTGGAAGAGATGGGGAGAATGATGACGAGGGTGGCATTGAGCAAGATGCATTGTGCTCATAAACTGACATGTGGAATTAAACCCTTTTGACAACTACTTGATGATGATGGTGATGATGATGATGATGATGACGTTATAGGATTCCCAGGTAAGAAAGAGATGAGCTTGTGTATAATTACCATGCCGCCTGTTATCCTCAAGGTGGAGGACACCGCTGCTTATCCCCTGGGGTTTGAGAATAATCGTGCGTTACAGAGATGATTACACAACAATGCCACACATGTTGTTTTTTATGGGAAGAGCAAAGGTTTTCATTTAATGGGGGGTCTATGAAAGTGGGGTCTCTGAACCACAAAAATGTGGAGAACCATTCTGAACCCCAGCCCACCCCCATGCTGTGAAATCTCCTACCACACCTGTGCAGATGTGCCCAGGGCCGCCAAGGCCAGACCACACCCTCTCTCCTGGAGGACCTGCTCAGATCCTTCACTGCCTCCCCATCACCTCCCACCTTCCTCCTCCTCTCTTTCCACATTCCAGTACTTCTCCTTCAGAGGTTCAAGTCAAATGCAATGTGGTTTCTTTAACTTCCTTTAACAAAATTTGTCTTTCTTAGATGAGCATGGCTCTGTAATCTACTATCCTTCAGGGTATTTTCTGCGGTTCTTTGTTTTCTAGGTGATATATTAAATAGATCCAGCTTTGACTTGGGGCCTGACAAATGATAATAATCCTCTAAACCACATCCTGTAAACAGAAATCATTTTCAACTAGATTTTCTTGTTGATTCTAACTTTTTGAATTCACTATTCACTTCATTTGAATAAACCTTAAACCGTTGGCTCTCTCCTATGCTGTGCTTGCAGCTAGGCGGCTTTCTTGTAGGATACAGCATAACGGGTCTTCAACGGCATTCTAACTTCAAGGTATGAAGGAAATGAAAAATGTCATAGCTTAATTTTTAGCCAAATGAATGCTGAGCCTTTTTTTTTAACAAAATGCTTTATTCCTATTTTTAAATGAAATGTGTTGTTAGGGATTCGCATGAACAGGTAGTTATATTGGGTGTTTGAACTCGGTTCAGTGACACTGAAATAAAGCACTTTACATGAATAGTGCGAGGCATTGGGTACAGTTGAAGAGAGGCACTATGGGATTTCTGCACAGAGGCATCCAGGAGTGGTCAGTAGTCATCATAGTTGACGCTGGCCCCGTGCCTGAAGCTGTGGGGACTCCGGGGACCAATGGCAGCATCTTCATCATAGTGACGTTGGTAATAATCGCCATAGTCGTCGTGTCCATTCCGATCTCTGTTTAGCCAATAGGTGATGTCATCTTCAAATTTCTGAAGGAAAGAAGAAACAAGGATTGAGAACGGATTTAAAGGTGCAGGGTTCGGGGGGGGGGGTGAGGGAAATGGGGACCAAAACATAAAAAAGGGTATCAATGGTTGTAAAGTAATGCACCTTCTATCTGGTGAATATAATGTAACCCTTCTATTAATTATAATAAAAATATATGATAAAAAAGGTGCATGTTCATTTAAAATCACCTTGCCCAGGGCTGGGAGTTTGGATTAGTGGTAGAGTGCTTGCCTAGCATGCACAAAGACTCAGGTTTGATTCTTTGGTACCACATACATAGAAAAAAGCCAGAAGTGGTGGTGAGGCTCAAGTGGTAGAGCTCTAGCCTTGAGAAAGTCCAAGGACAGGGCCTTAAGTTCAAGGCCCAGGATTGGCAAAAATCAAATCAAATCAAATCAAATCACCTTGTCCTTACAGCTTTCCTCCACAGTCGTTTCACTTTGATGAGGAACAACTATTACATCTAATGCCTTGCTGAACTGTCCTTAGATTCCCACTTATTTTCTTCTGTAGAGTCAATCGCCTATACTGTGTGTGTGTGTGTGTGTGTGTGTGTGCGCGCGTGCGCTCGCGCGTACATGTGCCAGTTGTGGGACTGAACTCAGAGCCTGAGCATTGTCCCTTAGCTCTTTTACTCAAGGCCAGTATGCTACCACTTGAGACACGGCTCCACTTTCTGTTTTCTTTTTTGTTTTGTTTTGCTGGTTAATTGGTGCTAAGAGTCTCATGGACTTTCTGGACTTTCCTGCCTAGGATGGCTTTGAAGCAGCATAGACTAAGGAAAATGAGCTATGGTAAGCTTACAGCAAATACAGGGGATATTCCTTCATGGACTTTCCTTAAGATTAAGGGAACAAAGTCATTTTAGGGGAAGTGATACCAGATAATTTAAGGATGATAAGGCCTCGTGAAGGCAGCTGAGAAATAGAGTATTTAGAAACATACAAGTGCCGCCTTTGTTTCAAAAAGAGACAATAGGATGTGTCCCTTTTTGAAGAATGCATTCCTCAACCCAAGAATTAACACTTATCAGACAGGATGTATGCTTTCCTGAGAAAAATGCTTCCCCCTAAACTTAAGCAACCTCCTGCCCCAAAGCAGGACTCTCCTTACCTCAAGGATAGGTAGGGGTCTGCTTTATGACAGGATGCATTCTTACCTGGAAACTCAGAAACACCAGGTGTGATCAGAGCAAAGACAAAGCACCCATCTTGACATGACTTTGAAGCCGAACCCTCTTGCCATTACTCTGTAAATAGCCTGCCTCAACAGCCAAGGAGCTGTGTGTTTCTCTCTCTCTTTGTGCGAGCACCACACTCTTTTTGAGTATGTCCCTGTCCTTCTGCTTGTCTGTTTGTCTCTGTTGTGTCTGTCTACTTTCCTGCTTGTTTCCTACTTGTCCAGAAAGTCTAATGCTGTGATTGAAGTGAAGGATCTTAAGTGTTGCTACCTTTAAAGGAAAACTTCACTAACCATTACCTGCATCCGGAGACAGCATCAAACCAAGATCCTTAGACCACAGCCTCCTGAGTACTTAATATTAGTTAGGATTACAGGCATGAGCCACTGGAACCCAGCTTACTAAGATGATTTTTTAAGTTAATATCTGTTTTTATTTTTCAGATTGACAGACAGCTAGTAGACGTAGCTGAGTCTTCCTGCCCTCCACATCTCCTCCAGTGATTTCTAGAGCTTGCTAACTGGTGTGGACTAAATTTTAGTCCTAGGCTCACTTCAGCTGCTGCTAAAAATGCCAAGATTTTGGGGCAGCCTGGTTTCTGCTTTATCCATTAATAGCCGCTACAAGAAGCTGCCTTATCATTAGTCAGTTTTTGTTACCAGCTATTATATTATATTAAATTAACTTCTCCGTATTAAATTTTTCATGCCCATTTCTACTGGTTATCAAAGAAATGCAAATTACTGAACAATGATATAGTATTCGCAACTAGTATATCTAAGTATATACACATATATACATACATATATAAATGAGCGTGTTATAATTAATTAGCTCATTATTGATACGACTCAGCTTTCACTTAATTTGCTTGCTCATGACAGACACTCTGTCACTTCAGCCATGCCTCCAATCCAGCATTTTTCTGGTCATTGGGGATAAGAGTTTCACAGACTTTTCTGTCCATGCTGACTTCAAACCATGATCCTCCAGGTCTCAGCCTCCTGAGTTGCTTAGGATTACAAGTGTGGGTCACAGAACCCCATTTATCTTATTGAACATTTCAAACATAAGACGATGCTAACAAGTCTATAAATATTAGTGCTTCATGTAGGACTTAGAGGATCATGCAACTTAAACATACAAATTCTTAGAAGTGAATCTATCTCCACAGTAACTCCACTAGGCAGGATATCAACCTCAGCAACACACGAGTGTCAAAGAGATACAAACCATGGAAATGACCCGTGGGCTGTTCCAGTATCGAATAAGCTCTTTCCTGTAAGTATTTAACATCACACAGGGCAAAAGCTGTGGCTGTAGGTGCTTACCTGTTTGCACAGGAAAAGGAAACTCACATTTGCTTTCCAAAAAGCCATTTAGGGAATAACCAATGGCAAGAAACCATGACATGGCCACATGGTTTTATTTAATGCAGTCATTAAAAATGAGCTATCAAGGCTGGGAGCCAGAGTTCCACATTTGTAATCCTAATAACTCAGGAAGAAAAGATCAGAGGATCACTGCTTGAGGTCAGTCCAGACAAAAACGTACACCAGATCCCATCTCAACAGAAAACAATTGAGTATGGTAGTTTTCACCTGTCATCCCAGCTATAACAAGGTAACAGAATCAAGGTCTAGGCTGGCCGGGTCCCCAAACAAGACTGTGTGTCAATATAAGCAGACTAAAAGGAGTTCCAAGTATGGATGCCACAGTAAAGCATCTACTTAGCAAGTGCAAAGGCCTGAGTTCAAGCCTTAAGGCCACACACACACACACACACACACACACACACACACACACACACACACAATGTTTAAAGCTTTATTTCAGCTGCTGGAGTTGAAGATGACATTTGTGACAAACCCATCTGTCCTGGGGATGGAGTGCAGGCTAAATGATTTCCTAGGAAATAATCTGTTACTCCTCAGCCAGACTCAGTCTAGGCCTTCAGCCCTGGCCCCTCTGAGCTGCTCTGCACCCTAAGTGGTATCTGCAACTATAAATATGCCTTTGTCTTTATTTGTTGAAATTTTTCCACTCATGCTACGTAGTCACATGAGCTGTATGTGCCATCAAGGGGACAAAGTTTCTCCTGAGATTTATAAGAACTCAGCTCTATTTAATATAATCACTTTTCATTCCATTATACTACGTTATAATTTTCACATGTTTTCATACCAATGCTGATATTCTGAACATATTTTGAGATTTAAAAAAACTGGTTGGATTGGGGGGGGATGTGTTTTTGCTTTGGTGCCTGTCCTGGGCTTGAACTCAGGGCTGAGCTTTTTGCTCAAGGCTAACACTCTACCCTTGAAGCCAAGGCTCCACTTCTAGCTTTATATATTTATCCATTTCAGTGGTTCACTAGAGAAAAAAGTATGACAGTTTTTCCTTCCCAGGCTGGCTTTGAACTGCAGTCCTCAGACCTCAGACTCAGAATAGATACAGCTCTCAGCACTGTGATTTTAAGGCTGTCCAGACAAAACAGGGTATGTCTAGAAACACTGTTTGCCAAGGAATCAGAGACCCAGGCTTTTGGCTCTTGCCTTCTCTGGATTCAGACTCCCAAATCTCCTAGTGAAAAATGGCAACTCTTACCCATTCACTGTCAATTACAGTAATCTAATGTCTGGATAGCACATGGGCTCTACCAGAGCTCATACTTTTGTAAGGAATAGCTCTGTGTTTTGGATGTGCTTTCAGTGTGGTGCCCTCATGAGGCAAGGGCTCACTTCATAGAACCATGGTCTCCAGAGGGCAGCGCTAAGGTGGCTGGACCTTTAAGAGGTGGAAGGAAACTAGGTCCTGGGGATTTATTGTCCTAAGAGTTCAGGGCTGCTTTCTCCCCATTCCTCAGAATGGTCGTTGTAAAGCAAGTTCAGGCTTCCTTCTGCACATACCCCTGCTGTGGTGAGACCATCCATGACAAAGCTGTCACCAGGGCCAAGCATGGCCCTGAATTTTCTAGAACTTACAAAATAATTCTCTTTTCTTTATAATGTACCTCATCCTCAAGTATTTTGATACAGCATCAGGAAACAGACAAAAATAACGAAGCAAGCTGTATCGTTCCCCTGCCTTTCTCCTAAGCCCAGGAAGCCCAGCAAGGCGCCAGCCTCCAGCAGAAAAGCTCACCCACCGCTTCATCGAAGCCCATGTAGAGGAACTGCTGGTACCACTGCTGCACCTCTGGCCGAGCTCGGTCCCACAGCTGCCTCTTGGCACGCTTCAGGCTGCCCAGGAACTCTTTGGCTTTGTTCTCGTCCACGGCCACGTTTGTCTTAGCTGGAGCAGGTGCTGAAATGGTTGGTGAGTCTTTCCATTGTTAGATTTCTCCATGTTTGAGCTACTTCTGTTTTCCTGAACTAACTGACACAGGGTGTGTGCATGGTGTGGTGATTCAACCCGGGTACAATGCACAACGATCCCATCACACTAGCACTTTCCCTCCTTAACCACAGTCCACATCTTACTCCTGGGAAAGTCTGACCTCTTCTCTGTCACGTGTCACCTACTGTGTCATAGAACATGAGCACTGACTCCTCACATGTCTTGTATTTTGGTACTTGTTATTCAACCTCTTTGTATCACTCTCCCCCACACAATGATTTTTTTTTTCCCAGTCTCAGGGCTTGAATTCAGAGATTTGTGTTCACTCAGCTTGCCCAAGCTAGTACTCTACCACCTGAACAAGGCATCCAGTCTGGTTTTTGCTGGTTTATTAGAAATGGAATCTCACAGACCTTTCCACCTGCACTGGCTTCAAGCCATAATCTTCCGACCTTAACTTCCTGAGCGGCTAGGTTTGCAGGTGTGAATCAACTTCATTCTTGCACACATGTGATAAAACACAGTCAGTAGTTTCCCTGCTCCTTATGAATAAACTTTCCTACTTGTGGACACAGCCATGTATCAAGTCAAGCATTAACAGTCAACTTCTGTTTCTTAGGGTAGCAATGAAACTCAGCTCATCTCTTACAAAACATGCTCACAGGCTAGACCTCAACTACAGCTGGTGGCTTACCCTTTGGGTTCTACACTCTGGAAACATAACTGGCTATCCAGTGTCGCAGGCATCATACCATGTATATTTCATTGTAGCTACAAACAGAAGAGGGTTGGGTTTAGGAGACAAGGAAGTATAAAGAAACTGAATTGATAAGCCAGGAACAAGCAGGGACAGAACCACCCAGTTCTGACATTAAGTTGCTGAAGCACACAGCACCCCCTTGAGGCAGCTTTGGGCCTAACAGTCTGAGTGTGGCCCGTTTGGCAGATTGAGGTGTGCTGAACCTTGCTTTACCACAACTTATATCCTGTGGCCAATAGGGACCAACTTTTCTCCAGGCACCTAAGTGTGTGGGGATTGTGGTGTCCTTGAAGTTAGCTGGGAAGTTCTGGGAATACACTATCAAGGACCCCACCTTAGGAGTTTCCCTGTAAACTAAGAAGGAGAAAAATAAGGCATTGAGTGGCTAGGTCAGAAATGGCCACACCTAGTTATTTCTGACATACTTAGTTTTACAGAGTTAGATTCAGAGAAGGAAAATGATGCTCATAAGACCACACGACAGACCCATTTGACCTAACTGATGTCAGCTGGCCTAGAACCCATATTTTGTGATGCCTAGAATGTTCTATTTCCATGACATTCTACTACTGTCTATCACATAGATCTTAGGAGCATTTTTCCATAAACTACCAGCAGCAGATTTTGGTGTAGATAACATTCTCAAATTGCAAACTGGATATGCAGAGAAATATACAATGTGGATCCAAGACTTTCCCACCAAGTAAGACTTATGTGCTGTGTGTGCCCTAAGTCCAGACATGATCTCTGACATTCTTAAGAGATGGAGGCTCCACCAGCTCTTAGGAAAACAACCTCCAGCATTTACCACAATAATACTTATCTAATAAAATACCACACCACAAACCCACAGAGAAAGTCCCTCAGATCTGAAAATATATTTTTTTCAGTTCGGGGGCTTGAAATCAGGGCCTGAGAACTATCCTTTTGGGCTTTCTCAAGGCTAGAGCTCTACCGCTTGAGCCACAGTACAACCTCTGGCTTTTTCTGTGTATGTAGTACCAAGGAATTGAACCTGGATCTTCATGCATGTTAGATAAGTGCTCTACCACTAGGCCAAACTCCCAGCCCCAGATCTGAAAATCTTCTTAGGGAGAGGTTTGATTCTCCAAACACAAAGCATATCATTTATTCTAAGGCAATTTTCTTACTAAAAGACTGCATCCCTGTCGATAATCACAGGCATGCTTACCTTCTCGTTTCTGAAGCATCTGCTTGAGTTTATTCCCACTTATACCACCTAAAAGAATGAGAATAGAAATCAGTTTTCGAGTCACCCTGTACCCCATCATGTATCAAATGCAAAAATAAGAATGGAAAATAAGAACCTCAGGTCCCTGTCTTGGCTTGGCAGCTTGGCAAGATTATGGAAATTCATGTTTCTTGTATACTTCAGAAAAAGAAATCTGGAAAGCTTGTGGCTAATACTGGTGACAATAACCAAGGGCAGTGCCATTTCAAAAAAAGGCGATATTGATCTTTTAACTCATATATCTTATCCTTAGAGTCAGCCATCTGTCTTGTGTACCTTCCTGAACATGTCTGCTTCATGATATAAGGAGTCCAATAGTGCCTGCAAATCCCTATCCTCTCAGGACCTCCAAGTGTGAACTTATTTGGAAATATGGTCTTCATAATTGTGATCCGTTAAAGAATGCAACATGTGGACATTCTGGATATAGGGTGGGCTCCAAATCCTGTGACTGATGTCCTGATGTGGAGAGGAAAAGATCCCCACCCGGCAGCCCTGACAAATAGAGCCTGGCAGCAATGGGACTTGGGTCACCAGCATCCTTAGAACATGCCTGTTAGCTTGCTCTATATAATCTCTCGATCATAGAACCCCACCATCAAGCATTATTAGGACTACTTACCATGAAGGCTATTTTTTAAGTTTCTAATTATCCTGATCATTTTAATAGAAAATAATATTTGTGGCCTGAAAGAACATGAGCTGGCATGAGGGGCCTTACAGCAAACTTCTGGTCCTTAACTGTTTCACTATTTTCATTGGGAACGGGGGTCACGAGCTGGAAGGCGCCGAGGCCCTGGGGGCCCTTTGCCTTTAGCATCCTAAGGAGGGACCAGAAAGCCTGCAGTGGCAGGAAGGGGAGTGTAGGCTGCTCAGGGTGCAGAAATGCCCTGAGGTAGGGGAGCCTGCCTTCTGGGTAGGCTCTTCACCTCATTCTATGGACAAGTTCCAGGGGACTCAAAGAGGGTTGACATCATGTTTGTGTCCGCAAAGGTGCAACTTTTAGAGAAAACAACAGTTTCGGCCGAACTCCAGAAGTGTCTGTATCCCAAAGGTGACTAAGAATGCCTGCTTTGGGTGCATTCTTGGGTTTCATTTAGCACCACACACACACTTCATTGCTTTATTTGTCAATTATGCATCAATAAAGTTGAAAATACCTTTTTTGTGTGCTGGTACTAGGGCTTTATATTCCTTTTTTATTGTTGAGGTAATGTATAGAGGGGTTACAGTTATATTCGCCAGATAGTAGTTGCATTATTTCTCACACATTGATACCCCTTCTCATGTTTTTGTCCCCATTTCCTTCCACCCACTCCCTCCCGATCATCTTGTTTTCTCCCTTCTCATTCCTATTTCAAATAAACAAAAATATATACAATATACTTGTAACAAAGTCAGATACAGTAATAATATGAGATTAACCAAAGGGCAAAAAAAAGAGAAGAGAAATAACATAGTATATTAAGAACACACAAGATAAAGCTCTTGTTTCCATATCCTAGAGTTCATTTCATTTAGTCTCATCCTATATGACCTTATGTACCTAGGTTTTGAGCTATTGTAATCCTCTCCCAGGAGAGTCCTAGATGTGTCCTAATCATTACAAATGAGGGAAACCATTGAGTCTATGTTCCTTTGGGTCTGGCTTACTTTACTTAACATGATTTTTTTCCAAGTCTTTCCATTTCCTTATAAAATGGGCCCATGTCATTCTTTCTGATGGCAGCATAGAATTCCACTGTGTGTAAGAACCACATCTTCTTGATCCAATCATCAATTGAGGGACATCTGGGTTGGTTCCATATCTTTGCTATGGTAAATAGTACTTCAATGAACATCGTTATGCTAGTGGCTTTAGTATGTCCTTGTTTCTGGACATTTGGGTAAAAGCCAAGGAGTGGAATTGCTGGGTCATAGGGGAGCTCTGTTTAGTCTTTTGAGGAAATGCCATACTGCTTTCCATAGTGGTTGAACGAGTTTACACTCCCACCAACAGTGTAGTAGCAATCCCTCCTGAAGGGCCTTATATTCTTGCTTAGCTTTTTCACTCAAGGCTGGTCCTCTACCACTTAAATCATACCTCTACTTCCAGCTTTTTGCTGTTGAATTGGAGATAAGAATTTCTGGGATTTTGTTTTGCAGGCTGGCCTCAAATCTTGATTCTCAGACCTTAGTTTCATGAGTAGCTAGGGTTATAGGCATGGACCACCAATGCCTGACTAGTTTTTAAAAGTTATTTTATCAAGCTGGACACCAGTGGCTCTCACCTATAAGCCTAGCTACTCAGAAGGCTGAGATCTGAGAATCACGGTTCAAAGCCAGCCTGGGCAGGAAAGTCTATAAAACCTTTATTTCCAGTTAACCATCGGAAAACTGGAGCTTGGCTCAAAATGGTAGAGTGTTAACCTTGAGCAAAAAGAGCTTAGGGACAGTGTCCTTGCCCTGAGTTCAAGCCCCACCACTGACAAAAACAAACAACAAAACCTATTCAATAATTTCTCCTATATTACTTGTGTGGGGGAACTGCGTTCTTTGCTAAGAATCATCAACTGGCTCTTGTGAAGCCAAACTCTATCTACACAGGTATTTTGTGCAAACTCACATTTGATTCACTCACACAGCCCATGATGCATAAGCAGCAGTCAGGTGACTCATTAGCTCCTGCTGGAGTCTGGCACTTAGCTCTGTCTTCTGACCTCTATCAGCAAGTAGTAGCTCCCTGTTACTCAGGACGCTGAAATCTGAGGACCATGGTTTGAAGCCAGCCTTGGCAGGAAAGTCTCATGAGACCCTTATCTTCGATTAACCATCACAAAGTTGGAAGTGGAATTTTGGCTCAAGTGGTAGAATGCTAGCCCAGCACACACACACACACACACACACACACACACACACACACACACACACACACACAGAATAATGGTAGCACACAGTGAGCTGACTGGCTGACCTCTGTGATGGGATGGGGAGAATAAAATGAGAACCTCACGGTTTCCTGTTTCTCATCCATAGGGCTTCTTAGTGATGTGTAGGTATGGTGCCTACCCCTTCTGCCTATTCCAGCACAGCTCCAGTTTTATTTATTGTCCAATGGATTCATGACAGTGCGCCTTTTCTACATCAGACCTGCTCTAATTTGGACCGGCTTCTATGACTACCTAACTTCAGAGGACAAATGGCATGGGAATAGCTTGGGAAAACTATCTCAGACCCATGCTGAAGGGTCAGAAACAGGTTTGGTTCTTGTCCTCACATCTTGCACAGGTGGGCTGTGGGCTCTTGGGCAGGTCACTGAGGTGTTAAGTGTAGCATGAAGCAGAATATGGGGGAGACGTGGTGGCTTCCAGCATTTCTGGCCAGGTTGGGCTACAGCCACATGGCTATTGAAGAGATGATGACAACTTGGGGCTGCCGTCATGAAGGCCAGTCTCTGAAAGTGGCAGCTGTCCTACCTGTGCTCTGAGTGCGCTGTTCAGGCCACTTCTCTGCTCCTCACACCATCGCACTTTAAGAAGGTCACGGGAAATGGGAAGCTGTGTTGGAAGGGAAAACGTCTAGAGCAGACAGATGAGGGCCTGTGCTTGTGGTATGTCAGAAACAAAAACAAAAGCATGTGAGGCTCCACCAAGAAAAATAAAACTTCCAGGAGAAAAGCTGTGGCTCTAGGGAGCCACAAGATCAGAGTTCAGGGTTTTAACTCTGTACCCATGCTCCCATGCAGGGATGGAACATGGCCCCAAGTGTCACCTCATTAAGAGTCACTTAATCAAGATGCATTGCATTCAGAATCTGCTTTGGTAAATTGCAACTCCTTTGTACAACTACTTACATTACTAAAACATTTTAAAAAGAATTACTTGAAAGCCACGTGTGATATTACATATAGTAATCTCCAAACTCAGGAAGCTGAGACAGGAGAATCGTAAGTTCCAGGACAGTCTTGGCTTCATCATAAAACCCTATCTCAAAAATAAATAAATAAATAAATAAATAATAGTGCTGAGCACTGGCAGCTCACGCTTATAATCGTGGGACACTGGGATCAGAGGACTGCAGTTCAAAACTACCCTGGGCAGCAAAATCCATGAGACTCTCTTTCCAATTAGTGACCAAAAAACCAGAATCTGCTATGGCTAGAGTGCTAACCTTGAGAAGAAAATAAAGCTAAGGGACAGCACCCAGGCCTTTAGTTCAACCCCAGTACTAGGGCACCTGTGTGCATGCGCTTCTATACACACATATACACACCAAACACCAAAAAGAAAAAAAAACAATACAAAAGATCTCAACATACATCAACAGTATTGAGCATTGCACTAGCCTACTGCAGGAAAACCATCTCCTTTAATGGATGGGAAGTTTTGTAAATGCTGTTTCCCTTCTAAAGTTAAGAGTTAATGAAGGGGGACTACGGATGTGGCTCAGTAGTAGAGTGCTTGCCTAACACGCATGAAGCCCTGGGTTCGATTCCTCAGTACCACATAAATAGAAAAGGCTAGAATTGGTGCTGTGGCTCAAGTGATAGAGTTCTAGTCTTTAGCACTGAGAGGCTCAGGGACAGAACCCAGGCCCTGAGTTTAGGCCCCAAGGATCTGCAAACAAACAAACAAACAAAAAATGACAACAAAGGGATCTAAGAACATACTTGTGAAAGTGGACAGAATTCATTCCTTGACACTAATATTAGCATTCACACATGACTTTACATTTGTAGGTCTGTAACAAATCACAGGGCAGTGCATACAGAATGAAGTAGTGCCACTCCATCTCTTTCCTTTCTGCAAAACCACTTAAGAGTTAATGAACAAAATGTGATCTGATGTACAAACAGACATTGGGTTTAAATATTTCCCTTAAGACTGCAGTGTCTGTAGCAAGTGCATGTTACTACAGATGACAGTTTATCTCAGCTCTACAACTCAAAGGCAGGCAGAGCCCTTGTCTAGTGTTCTACCACTTGAGCTCTGTCTCCAGCCCAGATTTTTGCTGGTTAATTAGAAATAGACTTTTCTGCCTGGTCAGGCTTCAGACTTCAGTCCTCTGCATCCCAGCCTACTGAATAACTAAGATTACAGGATTGAGCTATCAGCCCCTGGCTTCAATGAAAGCATGCGTGCGTGCGTGCGTTCGTGCGTGTGTGCGTGTGTGCGTGTGTATGCACATGCATGAGCTCACGTGCACTGGGGTTTGAATTCCAAGCCTAGACACTGTCCCTGAGCTTTTTTGCTCAAGGCTAGTGCTCTACTACTTAAGCCACAGTGTCACTTCTGCCTTTTTTGGGGGTTGCTTACTTGGAGATAAGGGTCTCACAGGCTTTCTTACTCTGACTGGCTTCCAAGCATGATCCTCAGATCTCTGAGGATGTGCCACTAGCGTCCAGCTTAATAGTTTAACTGGCTCTTAATGTCAACTTCTTGGTATAAACTAAATAAAAGATGAGTAGTAAATATAAACAGCTTACAGTCAGAGCTCACAAACCTTATTTGTATATGCTTCCTTTTAAAGGAAAGAAAATAAAAAAGGAAGGTCTATAGATCACCCAATAGAATACTGATTAGCTTCATCAGTGGCTGCCAGTTACTTAGAACACTAATCTGGATGCCCAGACCAGTTTCCTGGCAATTTGGGTGACCTTGACCCTGTGGCTCCCATCCTAGGACTCCTATTCCTTTTCCTCCACTGGACTTTAGTTTGCCACACTCTTTTTTTTTATATAAGAAAAATGCAGGTACAGAGAGATCCCCTGGGTCTTCATCTACATTGGGCAGTGCCAGCTACTTTGCACACTGGGACAAGCACCAGTCTCAGGAGCTTGGCTGAGTTACTTAACTCCTGCCAGGCCTAGCACCCTAGGAGATTGAACCTAGGGGTGAACCTGTCTCTTAGAATTATAAGTGTTCCTGAGTCTCTGACACCAGTGGTGACACTTAGAAAGTTTCAGGACCAGAGTGTGGTATCCGTGGATGAGATGCCCTTCTGATTGCAGTTTATAATCTGGTGTCAGTGAGCCTCCACTCTGAAGTCTTTCTGGGTAAGTGTGAATGCACTTCTAATGGCAGATACAGATTTCTCAGACTTTCCAGCCAACTCACCCTGAGCCCTGCCAAGTGAAAGTTAAGCACTACTCCTTTAAGAGGGTTCACCTATCTTGGACGTGAGGCCTGCACTCAGCTTTGCAGATTGGAACAAGGTGGGCTCTGTTGCCCCAGATTTCCTGAAGGCAATCTCTCCACAATGGAACGATTCCTCTCCTTCCCAGAAGACACAGTCGATTAGAGCCCACGCTACCCCTCCATCCCTTCCATGCACAAAAGGCAGATCCCTGTTCCTTCCCCACCCCCCCGAGTCTGAGACCCTCCCCTGGACACTGGTACCCTCTCTGTCCTCACCCTCCCCATCTGCCCACATGCCATCAGTTTGTGCTCATCTCAGGACAAAATCCTAGCCTTGTTTTCCTCCATGGCCTTGACCCAGCGAGACCTAAGGGTGGGTGTCTACACCCGCACCCCATCCTCAATCTCCTTTTCAGGAGACCCAGGCGGCACCACCCTAAGCCAGCTCCACTTACTGTCAGCCTGACATGGACCGCTCACCTGGACCCAGGCACAGCAGCAGCAGCAGTGCCAGCCCGCTCAGGGCCAGGATGGTGGGCCTTGCGGAAGAGGCGGTCATGGCAGCGGTGGGTGAGCGTTGGAAGGAAGAGGGGCGCAAGGGGAGAAGCCGCACGAAAACTGGGTGCCTGAGACTTCAGCGCAGGAGGGTAGGAGCAGCTGCGGGAGCTCTTCAGTGTCCTTGCTGGAGGCGGGGCTCGAGGGGTGGGCGACAGGCCAGCCGGCCCCTGGCCAACTTCAGCTCCAAGCAACCAAACCAACACCATCAGAGCTGAACGGGGGGAGCCAGGGGCGCTTCGTCTGCATTTCCAGCAGCAAGAGTGGCAAAGGTAAGGCAGGATCCCGAGTGCCCAAGGACTGCAGGCCTGCAGGAGCAACCCGTGCTCAGCTCATATCTCTCCCTGGTCCCCTAGTGTCCCTGCCCCCATCCTCATGAGCCAGGCTCAAGCTGTGCCCAAGGTCGAGGACCTCAGTTCCAGGGCCAGTCTGCGTCTGGCTTCCTCACCCTGATGGCTCTGGCTCTGGCCTCCCTTCTGCCTTGGCTTAGGAAGCAGCCTTATGGAATTTCCTCCATTCCTGAACTGGATTAAAGCTGGCTTTGGCAGGACTGAGTCTGGGGGGCTACTTTGAAAGACTCCACAGTCCAGATTCATAGCTGCAGTCCAGGGAAACATCTCACCTCAAGCCGCTGTGGTGTCCAAGCCTTTGAGAAACCAGAAACCCTGCTGCCTGCAGCTGTGAGCAAAGCTACTGTGGTCTGTGGCTCTTTTTTCCCCCTTCCTCCCCTCCTCTCCCAACACACACACACACACACACACACACACACACACACACACACACACACACACACACCCTAAGGGACTTGAAGGGGAAACAGATGGACACGGACTACAAACTTAGAACCAAGCCTGATTCCAAAAAGAGGACTCAGAAAAAGTGGCAGGTAAGACCAAAAGCCAGATCAGGAGCTACACTGGCTTTGGCCTGTAAATCCTATTTACTCAGAAGGCTGAGTTCTGAAAATTGGGTTCCAGGCCAGCCCAGGCAGGCAAAATCATGAGACTCTTATTTCCAATTAACTGACAAAAAAGCTAGAAGTGGAGGAAGGGTGTCTCAAAAGTGCAAGCCTTGACCAAAATACCCAGGAAGATCACAAGGCCCTGTGTCAGGCCCCAGTACAGGAAGGAAAGAAGGAAAGAAAGAAAGAGAGAGAAAGAAAAAGTAAGAAAGAAAGAAAAAAGAAAGAAAGAAAGAAAAAAGAAAGAGAAAGAGAAAGAAAGAAGTCTAAGACAGAATGGGAATGTTTCTCAGTGGTTACAGCCTTGCCTAGTGAGCCTGAGGCCTAAGTTTCACCTCTAGCAACACACACACACACACACACACACACACACACACACTGATCCCATAAACCTTGAATGGTTTAACAGCCTTCTTTTCAAGCAAGGCTTCCTTAACCAGATCTTGTGATGGGAAATGATCTTGAGAGTCCTTTCCAGGTAAGATCTGCCCTGAACTCCATAGCAGCCTCTCCTCTCCACCTCATTTCTCATGAGGCTTGCTGCCTCACTCAAGGAGGCACTGGGGTTCTTCTAAGTCTTATGCACACATGGTGGAAGAAGGGAAAGATGAGTGTGAAATGTAAAACAAGGATTTGGAGGCAAAGGCAGGGTGCTGAGAGGATGGGAAAGATAATGTTGCCTAACAGGTTATCATAGGAAGTGCAGTAATCTCTTGAGGAGACTGGATTTCAAAAGTAAGTGGACACGTATTTACTTTTGCCTGAGAACAGAGCTGTCTTTCTGGAAGGATGGCCGCCATCTGCTTCCCATATCATTATCCCACATTGTCAGATGGAGCTTTTCAAATGACATCTCGGCATGGCATCACGGCTTCAGGTGCCACAGTGAAGTTCAGGCCTTTCCCTTAACTTGCAGTAACAGGTCAAAGATAACAGAAAAGCAGTGCCATGATGCATCGGGGAAAGCAGATGAACACAGCTCTGGGAAATTCTGCAGAACTAACATCACAGGATAGAAGACGGGACCTGATATGGAACTGCCACTGGTCATAAGAAGCCTGAGACAGCTGGGTGCAGCATGGTGTGAGCTTGACTGACTCACAAGACAAAGATGACCATAAAATGGGCTACCATTTCACAATAGTTTTGCTTATTAGGTAACACTGCACCTCTTAAGCCATGCATTCAGCCTAGTGTTTTACTGATTATTTTGGACATAGAATCTCATAGACTTCTCTGCAGGGCTGGCCTTGGGCTGCCACCCTCCAAGCCTCAGCCTCCTGAGTTGTTAAAGAAAAAAAAGTACAACCTCTTGCTTTCATTTCCTGGAGTTGATGTCAATAAATATTATATTGTCTGATCATATGCATATAGGCATTGTGCTTTTCTGTTCCTCTCCTAAGCGTGTCTTCTTTGGTCTCACTGTATGTATATGTCTGGAGTCCTGAATCGTTTATTATGTCTACTATTTTAGATTTAGTTTCCACACATGAGAGAAGACAAGCACTGTTTATCTCTCAGAGGGTAGCTTACCTCAACATGATTTATTCTACATCCATCCATTTCCCTGCAAATGACATATTATTCTTTCTAAAGGTTGTATAAAATTGTGTATAGATACCACATTTTTTGGAACCATCTATTGTAGGACATCTGGGCTAACTAAGGTTTTTGTATATATATGAAAATGGTATTCTGGTTATTTTTTTAAAGTTCCTATCTGTTAGAACTGCATGCTGGAGTATTTACAAGTAAATGGTACACTGCATGGATTTGCCTTAGCGTACTTAAGAAAAAGCTAGGCACTGGTAGCTCACACCTGCAATCCTAACTGCTCACAAGACTGAGATTGTGGTTCAAAGCCAGCCCAGGCAGAAAAGTTTATTTCAATTAAGCACCAAAAATCTAAACATCAAGGTGTGGATCAAATGATAAAGTAAATAGCCTTAAGTTACTAAGCCAAGTGAGAGCAGGTGGCTCTTAGTTAAAGCCTCTCTCTCTTCAGAAAAATTCCATCCCCAGAAAATCACTACAGTCACAGACTCCACCCCCCCACACATTGTGTAGTATATAAATAGAAGGTACCTATATCTCACCAGGAAAAAGTTAGAGGGGTGAGAAGGGTCCCTGAATAAGAAAGGGAGTGGGGATCTTTTATACAGTTCCACAATTGCATTTGTTTTAAAAATTGAACACTGAGAAGAATTTTTAAGTGATTAATAGAAAAATAACTTGCAAGGTAGGTAGACACCCAATAGATAGTTAACTAAGCAGAGCAGGTGGAAACAGAAAGGGAAAAAGGAAGGTTGGGAGGCATGGCTCAGGTTGTATAATGCCAGCCAATGAGCAAAAGCAAAACATCAGAGTTTGAATCCTGGTCTCTGACGCACACAAAAAAAAAGAGAAGGGAAGAGAAGGGGAAGAAGAAGGGAAGGGGAAAGGAAAGGGGAAGGGAAGGGGAAAGGAAAGGGGAAGGGAAGGGGAAGGGGAAGAGGAAGGGAAAGGATGGCACTGTGGTAGGGAGTCCCTGAAGTTGGATGCCATGGGAGTACACGAGCATGTCGTGTTTAGGTACTCCAGGAGGCAAGAATATCTTCTGGAATACCTGAGGGATTTTAGGTGCTGGCCTGGAAGCTGGCACAAGTCAATGCCTTTGAATTCTGTTGGTTAAAGCAGCATTCTGTAGAGACAGTGACCCAGTTTCTCAATGGGATGACAGTAGAAAAGTTGCAATCTCTTTTATGCCCACTTCTCCCTTAGGGCCACTTGGGTTTCCTTTCTGTATTGTGACCACCTTTCTTCCTTCCTTCCTTTCTTTCCTTCCTTTCTTCCTTCCTCCTTCCCTCCCTCCCTCTTTCATCTCTCTCACATTTCTCTCTCTCTTCCTCCCTTCCTTCCTCCTTTCTTTTTTTAAATCATATTTTATTTAATTAATAGAGGGGTAATTTCTCTCTTTCTTTCTTTCTTTCTTTCTTTCTTTCTTTCTTTCTTTCTTTCTTTCTTTCTTTCTTTCTTTCTTTCATTCTGTCCTAGGACTTGAACTCAGGGCTCTAGGCACTGTCTATGAGACCCTTTGTGCTCAAAGCTAGTGCTCTACAACTTGAGCCACAGTGTCACTTCTGTTTTTTTGAGGTTTTTTGGAGGTAAGAGTCTCACAGGGACTTTTCTGCCTGGGCTGGCTTTGAACCAACTGTGATCTACCCACCTGAGTAACTAGGATTACAGGTGTGCGCCACCAGCATCTGGCTGTCTTTCTTTTTGAGTTTCTGCAACCAATTTTTTCCTCTAGTCCTCCCCCCATCCTACTTTTAATTCATGTGTCTTAGTTCTGTTTTCATTCCTACATTTGAAGACTTTGAACTCTTCCATTCGTTTCTCTTTTAAATACATCTACAAAGCCCAAACTACAAATAGTTGGTGAATGAACACATGCAATCACTTAAAAGTGAATCAACCCATAATCACACACATCTTACATGAAAAAGATCATTTTATACACTGGCATTTTTTTCTTCAAATTTTGATGTTAGAAAAGGATACGATAGAGCATGGTACTTATACAGTAGAAAAGGACATGATGTGTATGATAGCTCACTACCACTGCCAGGACCAGAAACAAGGAGAGACAGAGAACCCGGCCACAAACCAGCCTTAGAAATCAACTAACTCAAGGAACCAGCCACTATGGGGTTAATTTTCATTCTTAGTGGTGGGTCCTCAAAACCCTTTCCTGTTTATGAAGTGAGTTTCCACGTTGGAATTTTAATAACCCCTGCCATTTGAAATAACTCACTGAAGCCAAAGGTGGGGAAAGAAGAAAGTTTCCTTTTAGCCTAAAAAAATATTAAGAAGCATAAAGTCCTTATTGTACACAACCCCAGTACATAGATTTCTGTGGACAGGAACTGCAAAGAGGTGCCCCGGACCCATGGGCCAACCTGGACCTTCAGTGCCTGTGTCTGGGAACCGGGGAGGACATGACCTCTTAGTGTGCATGGGTGTAAATCCTCAGTCAGGCACCTGGCAACAGTCAAAGAAGTTCTGGGGGGCGGGGGCAATGGCTTTCTTATTTGCCAAATAGAGATGATAATATTAAAAGAGAAACACATTGAATGAGGCCAGCTTCCATTCTTGTTCCAGACATCAATTATTCACATTTTGACCAGACCAAAATACTGAATAGCTGACTATGAAGACAAAGCCTAGTGCCCATGGTGCAGAGCCACACAGCTCCCCTCAGGGCAAGCCACAGATGCCTCTCCTTGTGAAGTGGAAGTCCACAGTGGAAACCCAAAGCAGCTCTACCAAGTGGACAGTGAAGAAGGGTGCAGGGATTTGAAGTTCCATGGGAGGAAGGGGGATACGTCGAGCCTGAAGCCACCAACACCAAAGCCAGCTCCCTGCATCAGAGATTGTCCTTCCTTACTCCAAGATGCTAGCTCCTTAGCCAGGAAATAGGCAATGCCCACCAGCCGCTGGCTACAGACAAGGCCAGGCAGTGACAAAGGATTGAACATACTCAACATCACCTAAGGAATTCCTTCTTGTCAGCTGAGCAACCTCAGTCCTTTATACTTTTAGACAGCTTTGCTGAATTCTAAGAGATTTTGTAGTGATGGCACCCTTTGGTTTTAGAGCATTGCTGAAGAGCTTCTCAGTTTTATATAGGGTCAAAAATTAGAGTTGCCTTGTTATGTGTCTGACTTTGGTACCTGGTATATTGTATATATGTTAATAAGTTTACTGGAAGGGAAGGGGAAAAACAAGATGATTGGTAGAGGGTTAGGGGAGAGAAAATGGGAGAAAACCATGGGAAGGGGTACCAATGTTCAAGAAATAATGCACCCACTACCTGATTAATGTAACTGTAACTCTTCTATATATCACCCCAACAATAAAATGCAATAAAAAAATAAGAGTTGAGGGGCCGGGAATTTGGCCTAGTGGTAGAGTGCTTGCCTAGCATGCACGAAGACCCGGGTTCGATTCCTCGGTACCACACACATAGCAAAAAGACGGAAGTAGTGCTGAGGCTCAAGTGGTAGAGCTCTAGCCTTGAGAAAGTCCAAGGACAGTGCTCAGACCCTGAGCCCAGGCCCAGGACTGGAAAAAAATTATAAAAAAAAGAAATAAATAAATTAGAGTTGAGCCAAGTGCTAGTGGCTCATTCCTGTAATCTAGCTACTCAGCTGGCTGAGATCTGAAGATCGTGGTTTAAAGCCAGTCTGAGGAGGAAAGTCTGTAAGCCTCTCATGTCCCATTAACCACAAAAAGCCAGAAGTGCATCTGTTGCCCAAGTGGTAGAGCCCTAGCCTTGGTAATAAAGCTCAGGAACAGTGCCCAGTCTCTGAGTACAAGTCCTCGGATCAGCGCAAACATAAAAATCAGAAGGGGTTCTTTGCCTAAGTGCTGATAATACCCACATTCTTCCACAGATCCCCAGAATTACAGGATTTAGATTTTTTTCAAATATTTCTTTCTTCTTTTCCTTCTTTAATTCCTCCCTCCCTCTTTTTTCTTTCTTGTCATTGTTTTTGTCACATAGGTATGTGGCTTGTTGTGCACAAGATTTTAAAGTTGTCATGTAAGTAGGTCAGCAGGTGGTTGGTGAGAAAAGGAACAGGAGTTTCTCCCAAGCCCAGCCCACAGCAGGGAGTCAGTCTTCCAGTGAAGGCGACATATGACCAAGATGCTGTATTTAAATAGACACTTAGAATTCTTATCTAAGGAGAAGAATATGTTTCAAGAACCTGGGTAGGTGCCTGAAGCCACAGATAGAACCGAAGCCTCTACTTTCTATGCTTACTTCAATACATGCACATCCACGGGACTTTTTGCCTTCTCATATGGCTGCTTCTTTGGCTTGTCTGGAAAAGAAGCAGCCTGTAAATGAGCGCACGACGTGGCTCTTCATTAAGTAAAACAACCATTTCTTGAACATGGGCACTACATGGCTACCATAGTAGGTCTATTAACCACAAGGCTACCAAGTGAACATCAGGCAGACAGCAAATACAGCATGGATGTATTGAACAAAAGGATGGCTTGTGTCCTGGACAGGATGAAGGATGATGGCTCACGAGTTCATCATACTACTTAGAATAGTGAAGACACTTTTTATTTTTTATTTTTTTGCTAGTTGTGGGGCTTGAACTCAGGGCCTACGCACTGTCCTTGAGCTTTTCTCAAGGGTAGCACTTTGCCACTTGAGCCACAACACCACTTCCAGCTTTTTCTATGTATATGGTACTGAGGAATTGAACCCGGGTCTTTGTGCATGCTAGGCAAGCATTCTACCAGTAGGCCAAACTCAGGCCCCTGGAATAGTAAATAAATTTTAAACATGACCTTTTTTCTAGAATCTTTCATTGAATTCTTTCAGATGTTGGTGCACAATTAAAACGATGCCTAGGGAAGACATGGTGACTCACTTCTGTAATCCAAGCTACTCAATAGACAGAGGTCTGGAGGAGCACAGTCTGAAGACAACATAGGTATAAAAGGTAGTGACAACAAATAACCTGGGCACAGGACTCATATCTAGAGTCCCAGTTACATGGGAGCACAGGGAAGAGAGTCAATCATTTGGTGAGGGTTTCAGGGTATGATAAACTGGAGCAGGCTACACATCCTGTTTTGGTAGTGGAGGAAGCCCACAGGTGCTGCTTTGTGGCGTGGAGTCCTGTCCTTTGCTTTAAATAAGGCACCCCAAATCCAGCTTTCTAGCCCTCATCATCTGGCAAGCTCTTTCTACCTCTCTGCTCTTATCATGGCAGACTCCGCCTCTCTGCACTTCAGCAACTAATCAGAGGGACTCTGTACCTTGTACTGTTACCATGGTCACCATGGTGGGTCTTCTTCCTCCTGTCTGTACATATCATTCTTCCCTTAAACTTGGGACTGCCCTAGAGGTTGCTTTGACAAATAGCAGAATAACCAAGTTATTGTTTTGGATGAAGAAATACTGGAACACGTCCATTTTTCTATGTTTAAGTATTGTCATTGATGGCTGCTCATGAGCTATTGTTATTGATGGGCTGCTACCCAATGAAACTGAGAGAACTAATGAGTTTTCCTTTTTTTTAATACACTGGTTTGGGTGTCTGTGCATCAGCAAGTAGCTTGAATGGGATCTGTTTCTAACCTGGATACCACCTAAAACTAGAGAGTCCCCTATGCTGAAGCCTCCCAGGAATATCCGTGAAGTAGCTTCCTGAGATTGAGGTAAAAGGAGGAGCAGGATGAGAGGAAAGGCATGAAATGGGCTAGGAAAATAATGTAAACACAGGAGGAAAATGTAATGGGAGGTTTAGGAGTTCATTTCCATCATTGTAATGAAATAGTCCAGGCAGGCTAACTTTATCGACAAAAGAATTTTATTTGCTCACTTAGGGTGGAAGCCTAAACAACATGGAAAGGCTATGATGAGGGCCAGGTTTGACTGTGTCACCTCTGGGTGGATGGCAGTGGTGGGAGCAGATGCATGAGAGGGATCACGTGGCTATCCAGGAAGGCACAGAGGACTTTCTGCCACATTGAGGGTATTCTCCAGCTATCCAAGGATTTACCCCAGTTTCACCTCTGAAAGATTCCACACCATCTCCAGTACCACCACTCTGAGGATCCAGTCTCCAAAACAAGAACCCTGGAGACACACAAGGTCTGAGCCACAGCAGAAGGGAAAAGGGTATGTAGACTGAGTGAATGAATGACCTGGGCCTGTTTGAATGAATGGACCCAGCAGGAGTCCACACTAGTGCAAGCCTTGATTGTGACTTGCTACAAAATGCACAGTCCTTGTGTCAGTGCTGAGGAAAGCATTTAAATGTGTGAGACCACACAAATTACCCAAATAGGTTCTTTAGCAACTGGATTCAATGACTGAATCTCAGTGTATTCTAAGAACTCTATAAAATATAAAATCATAATACAACTTTGAACTACATACAAAGGAATTCAATATAATTCCAAGAATCCCATAACCTTCAAATAACACATGGGTTGCTGGATGGATCCCTGGTCCATTCAGACTGGCTGGGAAAACCATGCAGAGCAGAAGAGTTGCCATGAGTCCCTGGATTGTCTCAGGTCCTCTGGTGCCTCAGCGTGTGAACTCCATGCCATTGTGGTATAGTAACACAAAGTTAGGTTTGTCTTTATTCCCATGTTGAATTGCTTGCTACTGTTCCTATCAACAACATTTAATCTGTAGCAATTGTCTTGGACGATTTTCTGGTCTGTTTTGGTAGAGTACTTTTTCTTCTCCTGTTGATTCAGTGAGCATTTGTAGAATGCCTTTTGGTGTTGAGAATAGTTAAGGAGCCCAAGACTACTGACATGTCCCTCCTTCCCCAACAAAACAGTCTAGTTTATGCATTTAGCTTGTATCTGCTTTAGAGAATACAGGGAAGGGAATATATAATCCAATCACACATTTTTATTTCTCTTTCTAGGGAGGAGAAAATTGTAGATGGGTTAGGACATTGTTGAATTTTCATTTTAAACCATTTGGGTTAAGCATCTCCCAAAGGATTATGTGTAAAAGGCTCAGTTGCCAGCTCATGGTATCATAAGAGGTAGAATAAAAGGTAGGGATTGGGGTAGAAGCATGGCCTAGTGGTGGAATGCTTGCCTAGCATGCACCAAGCCCCAGATTCGATTCCTCACTATCACAAACTTACAAAAAAATAAGCGGTGCTGTGGCTCAAGTGGTAGAGCTCTAGCCTTGAGAAAGCCCAAAGACAGCACTCAGGCCCTGGGTTCAAGCCCCAGAAAAGTAGGGATTGTGGGAGGAAGTTAGGTCTTTGGGCTGTGCCCTTGGAAGGGGATGTTAGTATTCTAACCCTGTCTCTCTCTGCTTCATGGCCTCCTCAGTGAGCAGTGTCCTCTGGTAGTACTTCTTATAAGGATGTTCTGCCTCTCTATAGGCCTAACAACAGTGAGGTCAAGCAATCACGGGCTGATACTTCTGAAACCATGAGCCAAAGGAAACCTTTTCTCCTTATAAGTTATTTATTTTAGATACTTTGTAATAGTAATAGAAAACTGACTAACATAACTGTTGGTAAAGAGACTATAGAGGATGAAAGAAGAAGGTAAGTCTGTGAGCTGAGGCTGAGGGAGAGAAACACAGCTATTCCATGTGCAATGAGCAGCTGTTCTACCTGTGTGTCCTTGTTCACTTTCTACCTTCCTCTACCAAGAAGCACCTTCTATTCTACATGGATTCTTCCCTCTCCTAGACAACTGCACTTCCATGCTTCTGTTGATTGACCAGGTGTGAACAGCTGATTTAAGTTCCTTCTCTGGGAAACTTGGACCTATAGCAGTGACAATGTGGCTTGCTATGCAAAGGGAAGTGGCTGTGTCAGGATCATGAAGAATCAGTTAGAACAAGCATCTGAAGGGAAGGAGAGAGTGAGATTATGGAAGAGGAGACAGGAAGAGTGGCTGTCCTGGAGGTGTGGGTAGGCCCCAAGACTCTGCTATCTATGACTTTCTCAATCCTCTGTGAGCTTGTCCTATCATCTTTCCAATGCATTTGTGTCCTTGCTTAAATTAATTAGGACTTTGTCACTTAAGATGACTGATTCACCAAAATTTCCAGAGAAATGGGTCACCCATGACTCAATACCTAGTCCAGGGCAGTATAAAAATAATAGAGATCTTTCCACAGAACATTTTCTGTTACAGCTCACATTTTTGTGCTTATGCCAAAGCCATTTTGTGTTTCCTGTTTTACACCCACAGGGCCTGGCATCAGATATTTGGAAGAGCATACAGAAAGCAATGCTAGACTCTGGGAAAAATAAGAGAATCAGCTTCCATTAACCAGGCTCTTCATTGAATGGTCCTTCACCCAGTTTTAACACTTACATATGCTGTGTACACCAACGTAGCCTTTTCCTCTGATTTTCTCTTATACATATACAGAATGGCTCTTTAGAGCTCATGATTAAATTTAGGTAGAATTAACTACTTAGTTTCCTTTAAAATTCCACATGTAAGTAGCTTGTGGTGATGATTTTGGCTTCTGGTCTTAATCGCTTTTTATGCAGAGCAAGTCATATTTTACACAGTATGGAAAAGAGCCATAGTACACAGAGACTCCGAGAGAACAAAAGAAAATTCCGGACAGTAAGTGTTTCCTTATGGCCCAAGCAGCTCCTCTAGATACCCTTTCCTTTGATATCAAAGAAGAAGTAAAACAAATGCCTCTGAGGGAATTACAGAGAAAAATATATTGGCTATAATTTGCTGTGTTTCAGAAAATTGGCTTCAGTTCATGGAAGTCCACAATCTAAATTAAGCAAATATTTAGTTGGCTCAAGATTCATTGTCAAATATTGTAATAAAAAGGTTCTGATTAGAAACCACTGGCTAGCTTTTTTTAAAAAAAATCAAAATTCTTTATGAGGTCAGGCATCAGTGGCTCATGCATGTAAGCCCGGCTACTCAGGAGGCTGAGATCTGAGGATCACGGTTCAAATCCAGACCAGGGAAGAAACATCTGTGAGATTCTTGTCCAATTAAATCACAGAAAAAGCTAAAATCGTGTTGTGGCTCAAGTTGTAGAGTGTAATCTCTGAACAACAGGAGCTCAGAGGCAGTGCCTAGGCCCAGATTTTAAGCCTAAGGATCAGAAAAAGAAATTGCTGACGATGGCAGGAAAATAAAGAGACCATGGTAGATTTTGACCCCTTAAATGCTATTTATTATTGTTACTGAAGCTCTGCTATCAAATACACCTCCCCCTCCCCCCAAATCTGGTATTCCCACCTGTAGAACTGGGCATCTGAAGCCCTGAAACAAGCCTATCACCAACAAGAATGGCAAGTGTTTTAGAATAGTGAGTTGACTACTTCTGGAAAACAATCTTAAGCCTTTAAGTGCACTTATGGAAATAATTCATTTGTTTCTAGAGGACTCCTGTTTTTAGTTAATTCTGTGAGTTCAGTTGGTCTCTAGATGAAGCAAATATAGCTACAGAGAAAATAAGAAATGTCAGGAAAGAGTAGTATCCAAAAGTACTCTAAGTCCCTGAAGTTTATGTGGGAGCCATTGTCCTGGTCATGTGTTCACTAGCCTTCCTTCTATGGAACTATGAATCTAGGGGGCATGTGGGCAGTCACTAGCCATTATCACCAGCCCTATAACATATAGCTGGCTTTCTAGAACAAAGTCAAAGCATAGAGATCAGGTTCACTGGGCAGGAAAGAAAGACTTGGATTAAGTCTAGTCAGGAGCTGTGCTTGGAGGTCTGAACCTTAAGGATGAGGAATGGGAGAATCAAGACAAGGTCATAGGAAGGAGAAACACTGTCCATTTGTCTCTGTTATCTATGACCAGCTCTAGTGAGATAAGAGCTGCAGCTCAAAGACCCATGAGTACAAGTCAATGAATACAAAAACAGAGTGAAACCCAAATTCTGTAAACCTGTAAAGACAGGACAATGAAACTATTAGAAATTGAAAGCCAAGGGGCAAAATGATAAGAAAAAAATATCTAGTATGCATAAAATTAATAAATCAGAAAGTTCGTTCTTTGAAAGAGTCAACAAAATTGAGACCCCTGGCAATATTAACCAAAAAACAAAAAGGAGAGGGGAGACTCAAATAAACAAGATTAGAAATCCTATGGGAAAAATCACGACTGATATTCAAGAAATTCAGTCCATTATGAACAAGTACTTCCAGGGCCTGTATTCAAAAAAACAGGAAAATTTAGTAGACATGGATGATTCCTTAAATAAATATAGACTACCCACATTGAGCCAAGAAGAGACATGCAAACTGAACAAACCAATTTCATACAATGAGATAGCGGGAGCAATCAGGAAAATGCCAACCAAAAAGAGCCCAGGTCCAGATGGCTTCACTGTAGAATTCTACAATACTTTTAAAGATGAGTTAATACCGATATTCTGGAAACTCTTCCGAGAAATAGAAGCAGAAGGAGCCACACCAAACTTATTTTATGAAGCTAATATTACCCTCATCCCCAAACAAAAAAAGAGAACTACAGACCTAATTCTCTAACGAACAAGACGCAAAGCTCCACAATAAAATACTAGCAAACAGAATCCAGAAACAAATTTTTAAAATTGTACACTACAATCAAGTAGGCTTCATCCCACAAATGCAAGGCTGCTTTAACATTCACAAATCAATAAATGTAATACATCACATCAATAGAGCTAAGGATAAGAATCATATGATAATTTCTCTGGATGCTGAGAAGGCATTTGACAAAATACAACATCCATTTATGTTGAAAGCAATAGAAAAAATAGGAATAGGAGTTACATTCTTTAAAATGATTAAAGCCATATATGACAAAGCTACAGCCGATATCATACTAAATGAAGAAAGACCAAAACCATTCACCTTAAAATCATAAACTAGACAAGGATGCCCACTCTCTCCACTTCTCTTCAATATTGTGCTGGAACCCTTAGCTAGAGCAATAAGGCAAGAGAAGGACATCAAAGGGATCCACATAGGGAAAGAAGAAATTAAACTCTCCCTATTCACAGATGACATGATCCTATACCTAAGTGACCCAATAAGCTCCACTCCCAAACTCCTAGAACTAATAAACCACTTTATCAAAGTGGCAGGATACAAAATTAACCTGCACAAGTCTGTAACCTTTCTGTACACCAACAATACACAAATCAAGAAAATGATTCCACTTGCAATAACCCCCCAAAGAATAAAATATTTAGGAATTAACTTAACTAAAGATGTAAATGAATTATTTAATGAAAACTATAAACACCTAATGAAAGAAATTAAAGAGGATACCAGAAAATGGAAAGACATACCATGTTCATGGGTAGGGAGAACCAATATAGTGAAAATGGCCACACTGCCAAAATTGATATACAAATTCAATGCAATCCCCATCAAAATCACAAAGACATTCTTTACTGAAATAGAAGGTGCAATCCAAAGGTTCATATGGAACAACAAAAGACCTAGAATAGCCAAAACAATTCTAGGCAAAAAGAGCAATGCAGGTGGTGGTATAATACCAGACTTCAAACTCTACTATACAGCCAAAATAACACTATGCAGCCAAAATAACAAAAGCAGCATGGTTTTGGCACCAAAATAGACCAGAAGATTAATGGAACAGAATAGAAGATCCAGAAATAGAACCACATACCTATAGTCAACTTGTTTTTGACAAAAGAGCCAAAGATATACAGTGGAATAAACACAGCCTATTCAATTATTGGTGCTGGCAAAACTGGGCAGCCACATGCAGAAAAATTTAAATTGATCCTAGCCTTTCACCATGCACACTTATTAACTCAAAATGGATCAAAGACCTCAATCTTAGGCCTGAAGCCTTGAAATTGTTACATGATAGAGTAGGAGAGACACTAGAACTCACAGGCACAGGCAAAAACTTCCTGAACAGAGTCCCAGGATCACAACAGATTGGAGAGAGATTCAACAAATGGGACTACCTAAAAATAAAAAGTTTCTGCACAGATAAAAGCATAGCTACTAAGTAGAAAGACAGCCAACCCAATGGGAAAAGACATTTATCAATAATACATCAGACAAATGCTTAATATGCAGTATCTACAAAGAACTCAAGAAACTAATCTCTCCCAAACCCAACAAACCAATCACTAAATGGGCAAGGGAACTAAAGAGAAACTTATCAAAAGAAGAGGTTAAAATGGCAGAAAAGCATATGAGAAAATGCTCATCATCCATGGTCATAAAGGAAATTCGAATAAAAACAACTCTAAGATACCATCTCACCCCAATTAAAATAGCCAGTTTTCTGAACTCAGATAATGACAAATGCTGACAGGGTTGTGGAGAAAAAGGAACCCTATTGCACTGCTGATGGGAATGTAAACAAGTTCAGCCACTCTGGAAAGCAGTGTGGAGGTTTCTTTAAGAATTGAAAATAGACCTTCCCTACGATCCCGCCATACCACGCCTGGGCATCTCTCCTGAACATCATAACCCAGGATATGATAAGGACACCTGCTCAGCTATGTTCATCTCTGCACTATTCACAATAGCCAAGCAATGGAAACAGCCCAGATGCCCTACTACAGATGAATGGATACCAAAAAATGGAATTCTGCATAGCCAACAGACCAGATAAAATAATGGCATTCACTCAGAAGTGGATGAAGCTAGAGCAAATCATGTTGAGTGAGACAAGTCAAGACCAAGGAACAAAAGGCGCATCATATCCTTAATATGTGGATATTAGATCCAAACAGTACAAGAGGGATGACTCAATATTTGCCTACCCAAATATTGTTATGGACATGGTGGTAGAGATATAAACATAATTACATGGACATAAAAATCTATGATGGGCTATATATTCCACAGACATAATGTTTTATTACATAGATTAATATGTATCTATGACATACAGGCCCTCAGCTTAATTTTAATTATGTTCTAAAACCTAAGTGCCAGTGTTTATATATAGAGATTCCCTTCTTGAATACTTGTTTGTTAAACATGACATTTGAAATATGATGTAAAAATCAATGTTGATAAATTCTTTAATAAAAATTTTTAAAGAAAAAGAAACAAAGCAGCCAGGGAGTGATGGCTCATGTAGTTACTTAGGAAGCTAAGATCTGAGAACTGAGGTCAAAGCTAGCTTAGGAAGGGAAGTACATGAGCCTCTCATCTCCCAGTAACCACCAAAAAGCCAGAAATAGGGCTGTGGCTCACCTGGTAGAGTTCTAGCACTAAGTAAAAAAGCCTTCAGGCCCTGATTTCAAGCTCCACAAAAAATTAAATAAGTGTAAATAAAATTTTATAAAGTAAAAGAAAAAAGATAAACTCATAGAATAGTGTTGACAAGTTATCTCTTTTTTGACAAATTATTTCTAATGTCTCATGGAGCTATGATTCAATAAATGCACTAAAAACCTTAAAACAGTAAAAAAAAAATCCCAAGAGTTAAAATGTACATTTATGTGCTCACACGTGACAGCTAATTCAAATGTTGCAATGCCCTATCTAGCCCATCCCTGTGCTGTGGGGGCAGGGCTCAGATGTTTCTGTCTTTGGGAAAGGAACTCAGGAGGCCATAAAAACTGCTTAAGCCATGAGCCCTCAATTAGAAAATACTCCAAATGCTCCAGCTCTGTCTGCTTCCAAGTGTGATGAAGTAGCTGCCACTGGGAATCTCTTCTGCCATACATAACTAGAACAACAGACACAATTCCTCCAGATAATGGAATAGGGCTGTACCCCGAAGAGGAAGATGAAAGAAGTACCTCTGGCTTCCTGCTGAGAGCTGTCTTTCAGAGTGCAGGACAGCAGAAGAAAAGCCACTGAGGATCAGCAATCTCACTTGACTTAGGGACAGAGAACCTGCAGTTGGGTGAGCAGAGGACTGGAGTAGAGAGTTACAAGTGAAAGCACTTACCCTCAAGAACTTGCCCCTTGCCTCTGGCTGAGTGCTAAGTATGCATACTTAACACTGTGGAGCTCTGGCAGAGAACCACAGAGGAGTTCAGAGCTGAACAACTTACATTGCACCGGTCATTTTTTGACCCCAGTCAAAAAATGGGGAGAGATCATTAAACACTTGGACCCTCAAGAATGGCCAGCTAGTAGGACTAAACTAAGCTCTAGCATAGAAGCTGCTTTACATAGACAGTAAAACACAGGCTTCAAAACAAGTTTATGTTTAAGGATTCCTTGTCAGAGAAGTCTGCAAGTCCCTTAATCACTTGCCACCATAGAACTCAGGGCTCTTTTAAAGCAAGACAACAAAGTCAAGACTCAGATTCAATATCACAAACAAAAGATGAGTAGATTCATTGTCTGCAAGTGTATACTATAAGAAATATTGAAAGAACACTTCCAGAGTTACAACAAATAAATAGTTCCAAAAGGAACTAAGATCTCAGGAAACGATGGGAAATTATCAGAAAGGGTAAATATATATACTTTTTAAAAACTTAAAAAAAAGTATTCAGGGCCTAGTGGTAGAATGCCTGCTGGCATGCACGAAGCCCTGCATTTGATTTCTCCTGCCATATACACAGAAAAAGCACCACAGAAGTGGTGCTATGGTTTAAGTGGTAGAGCACTAGCCCTAAGAAAGCCCAAAGACAGTGCCCAGGCCCCAGGATTGGCAAAAAGTATTTAGTTCAACAAGAAAATATTACTGTAGGACTTATGTGAAAAAATAAACTGCTTGCTACCCACAGCTCATACAACGTGAAGGGAAAATAGAGAGGAAACTAGAAATATTTCCCACATTCCTTGTAAAGTAAAGAGCCAGTAGGCAGGGTCAACAGCATCGTCAATAAACTCCAGAAGGCTTGTAGATAGAAGTTGGCGAACTGATTCTCAAAATTGTAAGTACAACCAATTCAGAAAGGCCAAAGCAATTTTTAAAAATAAGGATGGATAATTAAGTTTTTCATAATTTATTGCTAGTATAGTGGTGATGTACAGAGGGATTATAATTTCATGAGTTAGGTAATGGGTGCGTGTCCTTTCATATGGTGTCTTCTGTTCCCTCACTCTTTCCCAGTCTCTCCCTCCAGTCTCCATCTATGAATGTCTAATGAGCTCCATTGCTGCATTTTGTCACCCTTTTCCTCTCGGTTTCTCATAACTAATGTAGTATAGATTCATTGTGTGACCCAGAGCTAGAATAAGCAAGACATCAGACCAATGAAGCTGACTCAGTATTCACAAATGAATTAATCTATCTACACATATATGATATATATCTACATATATATGATATGTCTATATGAGTGTCACACACGCACGCACACACACACACACACACACACACACACACACACACACACACACACACACACACGGTTTCCAGCAAAGTGCCAATGTAATTCAAATGGAAAGAGATCATTTTTCAACAAAAAATTTCCATGAAAACAAGTTATTCATGCAAGGGGAAAAAAGCCAACACTCAGTGACCTCAAAATAGTTAATGGATATAAATAAAAAACTAGGCTTTTAAATTAATCTTTGAGACTCTTTTTTTTTTGCCAGTCCTGGGCTTGAGCTCAGGGCCTGAGCACTGTCCTTGGACTTTTTCAAGGCTAGAGCTCTACCACTGGAGCCTCAGCACCACTTCTGGCTTTTTTTTCTATGTATGTGGTACCAAGGAATCAAACCCGGGTCTTCATGCATACTAGGCAAGCACTTTAACCACTAGGCCAAACTCCCGGCCTTTTAAATTAATCTTAAACAAAAACTAGAAGAAAAATTTTACGAGTTAGTGCTGTAAAGAATTCTTAGATAAGATAGACAAAGTCATTTTACCACAAAAGAAAAAAATGCGATGTAGTAAACTCCATTGAAACAATAAAACAATCCTTTCTGTTTTTTTTATACACTATTAAGATGACGATGAAAAGGTTCCAAGATTAGAAATAAAACAGGACTAGACTGAAGAGAATACAGGTTCTGAAGGACTCACCACACAGTAGGCCTGAGCAATACTGAAGGATGGGGGGTGAGGGGGTGGGAGGCTCAGTGAGGTTGAGAGGCTCTGCATCAGAATGCTCAGGCTGGTCCATTCTGTGACCTCACACACACAACCAGGATTCTGTTTCTGTAACTACAGACAACAGCAGTTGGTCAGAGAGATAAGACACCTGGCATGGGGCAAAGTCTTGAAGAAACAATCACCATAGCCCAGTGATGTGGCTTGTGTCTGTATTTATTGAATACAATGCAGAGCAGAAAGCCCAGGAGACTTTCCTACCCTTTTCCCTTCCATGGGAACAATCCAGAGGAGAATCCCAGAAGAGTGCCAAGTCCAGTCCATGACCAAGGACAAAATACTGAAAGGGACAATCACCATGAGAGACAACAAACTCAACAGATAAAGAGACACCTAAGGAAACTGAGTTAATTGAATAAACGAAACAGAGCTTTGATGGAATGCAATTTATATCTCCAGAGAAATAAAATTTCAAACAAGAATAAGTTACAAATCTACCTCTGCTAGAAGACCGAGCTGGAAAATCCTTCCAACATGCAGTCAAAGGTTTTAAGATATAGAAAATTGGTTGCGAAGTGGAGGGAGGAGTTCACTGTCCTAAGTTTTGAATTGCCTGGACAGAAAGCAAGAAGACTGAGAGAAATGCTGTGACATTTCAGCTGAGATGATGGCGTGTTGAACAGGAAGCTTGCTGTGATTTGGTCCAACCCTCAGACCATACTGCTGGAAACCAGATTCTTAATGTCATATGTTAATGAAGGCGAGACCTTTCGAAGGTAATTGAGGTTAATGTCATCCTGAGGATAGGACCACTACAGTGGCACACATGGACTGATAAGGAATTACCATACTTGCTCTGTCTCATGAGGAGATGCTCTACTGTACCGTGGGACTCCCCCCCCCGCCCCCCGCCAGCACCAGGACCTCTGTAGATGCAGCTGGGACTCTGGATCCATGGAACTAAGCAAGTCAGTATTCCCGGGCACAGCAAGAGAAATAGATGAAGAAATGCTATCAGTATGGTTGAAGAGATAGGAACCGAGTTCAAGGGTGAAAGGATTCAAAGACAATTCAGAAGATATCAAAGAGGTAACCAGGCCCCTGTCCTACGTGCAGGAATAACCCTAGCTAATCCAAAGGCTGCTATCTGAGGGTTGCAGTTCTAAGCCAGCCAGGGCAGACAGAGCTGAGAAATTCTTGTTTCCAATTAACCAGCAAAAAAGTCAGAAGTGCAGCTGTGGCTGAACTGGTAGTTCCTCATCCTTAAACGGAATAAAAGTATAAACAAGCGGCCCCGATACCAATACATGCATGGAAGCACAAGTGCCCCCCCACACACAATGCCAACACATTGACATACAAACACACATTCACACAATACCAGCACACACAGGGGTGCAAAAGCACACACACATGCACACACACACTGCTATTTAGAAGATAGACTTGACGAGACACAATGACTGGTAATAGAGAAGCTTAGCAATGGAGTAGAGACGGTGAATATTGGTCTCTTTTAGACATTTCTATCCTGGGAAGGTCAAACAACCTGTTGTGTAAGTCTTCAGTATGAAAATATTACTCACTGTTTCTTTTCTCAAGGGCAAGAAGCACTAATGCCTGCCTTAGTTCCTAACATGGAAAAGTCAGAGAAGGGGTGGATTAGAAGGGACAGAGACAAATTCCAATCCCACATTTGTCCTGCCCAGAATCAGCCATGGCAATTCAACGCCATACCAAGGAGACATATGCTGCTGAATGAATGAATCAGCTATCCAATAAGCCACATTCCTCACTCACATGTTTGAAAATCCATACTAAGTTGTATTGACAAAATGGTGTGACAACTTGAGGAGAGGTGCTTTACTAATGTTCCAAGACAGGGCTTGATCTTAGGACTGTAATTAACTTGGGGTTAATTACAATGAAATGCTCAATCATACAGAATGAATTTGTACATGCTAGAGCTACAATGCATCATATACACACATTATTATGACATGAGGTAGAGCAGATAAGCCAACCACTTGCCTGACGAAACTGAAATCAACTGTGTTGGCCTGTATAATTCACTTGCTCATCAATAAAAAGAGGTGACAGTGGAGTCAAGAACAAGAGAGAGGGAAAAGACAGGAGAGAAGCATCAAGAGCATCAAGAATCCTTTGTGTGCTTATGATACAGAGCCATGGGAACGTGCACCATTTGATTGACTCCCTAGGTGACTCTACAAGGTAGATGGGATTGCAACCAGGGAAGTGCCTGTGGCTCACAGCCCCACAACCAGTGCGCATACAAAACCACTATTAGCTCTCTCAATGCAGAGTCCAAGTGGCTCCACTGTTGGCATAAAGAGCTCTGCTTAAAAGAAAAAAAAAAGAATTATACTTTCAAATAATTCAGTGTGAACTTTTTTTTTGCAGGAGTTCATTTGAATTATAGTAAGCCTTTTCAATGCCTTTCTGGAGTCCAGAAATTATGTAAGGAAAGGAGAAGGTAGATGGGGAGAGAGTAATAAATGAGTACCAGGCGTGCCTCTCTGACCCCAGTATTTCAGTCTCTGTCAAGTTGGGGGGAGGGTTTCCTCCTCAGCCAGCCAACAACTCCCAAAAGGTCATGGAGGGATTTGCTGCACTGTTCCTGCATGATAAAAATGCCAGGTGCTTGTATCTCTGCAGTACATCATCTTGCATTTTCTGCAAACACTCAAGACAGCCCTGGAGCCAATAAGTAATTGGCCATTGTTACCCGAACTGGGTTTGCATAGCCCTATCTAGAGTCATATTTGTTCTGGAGACTTAGGACAGCAAATCCCTTTACCAGGGGCTTCTGCTATGTTGGTGAAACCCAGGACCAAGGGCCAAATGTAGAAAGCCAGAAAGCCCCTAGGTTCCCTCCAGCAGTAAGATTTCACAGCATGGTTTCATCTAGAATCCTCCGTAGCATATTCCCAGATCACTGATGCCACAGCTGCCTTCCACCATCTTGTAGAGACCTCACGTGGCTTTGTGTGTGAGGGTTTATGCCCAAGGCCTTCATCTCACCCTCTGTTTCCACATGGCCTGATGACCTGCTAGGTTCATGTAGTCACTTTTAAATTGTCCAATATTCATGAATCTACCCTCTAGCTCTGTAGCCAAAAGTCAGGCAATTTTTAGACCAGTAATCAGATCCAGATGGGCCTCCGCCTCAGTTCTGCTGTAACTGCTGCTGTCAAGGAATCACAGAGTGAAGAAGAAAGAATGGAAAGGTGAGGGTCCCACTCCCAGCTCCAGGCATGGAGGTCTTTCAATCTGATGCTTGAGAAGGTTAGGTAGGACCGAGGGTCAGACAACGGGGAACAGGGGTCACAGCTGCCTCCAGATGGCTGTCCCTATGACATGTGTCTCAGGCCTTCCTCTCCACACACAAGGAGAGCCTTTGTCTCCAGGACTTTCTTCCCACCCCCTCCTCTTACCAGATCTATCTTGTGAAGCTTCCCTTTTCCATAACACAATTAACTCCTTAACACATGTCCGAAGGAGCTTAATAGAAGTTAAGACTTACATCAGAGAGTATGTTTTTCTGACATTTTCATCAAAGTTTGCTACTTTAAGGATTTAGATGATCAACTAGTGTGTGTGTGTGTGTGTGTGTGTGTGTGTGTGTGTGTGTGTGTGTCCCGGGCTTTGATTGTTTTTGAGCTTTATTTCCCCTCTACTATTTGAGCCACAGCTCTACTTCCATCTTTTTGGTGATTAGTTGAATATGGATTTCATAGACTGTCCCCCAGGCTGGCTTTGACTGTGATCCCCATAGCTCAGCATCCTAAGATGGCATAAGCCACCAGTACCTGAAGCTATGATTTAGTTTTCAAAACCTATATAACAATAGCAGATGGCTACTATTTACAGTTTATTATATGTTTTATAAAGAATTGCAAGAGATATTCAAAGTTGTCCAATATAAACAAATGAGAAATCAGGCATCAGATTACCCCTGCAATCCTAGCTATTTAGGAGGCTGAGATTTGAGGATCATGGCTTAAAACCAGCCCAAGCAGTAACATCCATGAGACTTTCTCCAATTAACTAGCGAAACACCCAAAGTGGAGATGTGACTCAAGTGCTAGAACACCAGCTAAGTGAGAGCACTAGGTCATAAGTTCAAACTTGAATACCAACACACACACACACACACACACACACACACACACACACACAGATAAATGATAAATGCTTAAAGAAAAAAATGCTTGCATCTCAAACCATACCCCCATAAATATATACAAGTAGTAGGTGCCAGATGAAAATTTTTAACAGTGTGATTGGATTTGAAGAGAACTCATTAAACAAGATCTCTTTCGTTGGTGCAAAACCCCCCAAAAAAGAAGATCCACATGAGAACTGGACTTTGAGACCCAAACACCCTCTTTACAGATGGGAATTGTGTTGGAGACAAAATCTGGTATGGGACCACTGAGATTGCTGAGTTGGGATTGCCTACCTGTGTGGGCAGCCATGAAAACCACTGATGTCTTGCTTTGGTCTGGGTAAGTTATGGGACAAGAGGTAAGGGAAGAGAGAGAAGGAGAATGCAGTTGTATCATTTAGAAATCCAAATATGGGGCATATAAAGATCTATAAAGATAAAATAGGATGTAACTTCAAAGTGAACCTGTGTAACATTACTACGGAATGTTGTAGGTTCAGGTTTATAAAAACATTTGCCACTTAAACTTCCTTAACCAGGCCAATAATCCTAGTTACTTGGGAGGCTAAGATCTGAGGATCATGATAGGAAAATCCCTGAGACTCTTCTTCCCAGTTAACCACCAAAAAAACAGGAAGTACAGATGTGGCTCAAGTAGCAGAGTGCCAGCCTTGAATGAAAAAACTGTGGGACAGTCCTAGGTAACCAAGTTCAAGCCCCAGTGTCAATACACACACACACACACACACACACACACACACACACACACACACACACACACACACACACCCTGGCAATAACAAAAACTACCGTGAACTTAGAAGCATTAAAAAAGAAAAAAAAATGGAATCTTTGACGAGCACATAACTGGCATGGGTACAGATATGGGCAAGTGGGTAATGGCTACCCCTGTCAGAGGCTGAAGGAGTGCGCAGCCTGTAGGAAGAGAGAGGCCAGATGGGCTGACTGCAAATAGGTGACCTTATTAGCAAAGCACATCATTTTTCTTGATTGCTGATGGGATTCATGGGGCCGAAGAGAGAAGGTTATGAGCATACAAACTCCAGATTGATGTTAGGCGTGGGATTCCGGAACATTCTCCAGCTCCCTATGCAGAACAAGCTTGAGTTGGGCTGAATGAGCATTCTTGGGAACCTGTGGGTCATCCTTAGACCATTTTGGTCTCAGGACTACTTTGCACTATCAAAAATTACTTAGGAGCCTGGAGAGACTCTGTGTGTAAAAACGTGTTTGTCAATATGGTGATCAAAATGAAATCCTAGATTTACTAACGTATTTGTTAGTTCATCTGAAATATATTCTGATGGGGGCACAAATGCCAGGCGCTTGAGCAGAGTCGAGACTTCTTTCCTCGCCTCTCAGAGGAGATGGTAAAGATGGGACATGGTACAAGGGGGAACATTTCTGTTTGCTGTAGAGCATCGTATGCTGGGAGTATGCCGGACCTAATCTTCCCTAATTGTCTGACCTTGAGCAAGTTTCTTAGCCTGTGCCTTTTCTCCCTCGCCCACAAAATATAAGAACTTGACCTTACTCACAGGGCTGTCAGCGACTCCCACACAGTGGCAGTAGTGAAGCCTAATACACATGACTCCTGCAAGGCAGGATGAGCTGACAACTACTTGTCCGAGGAAGGGGTTGTGATAGTCCAGCCACAGAAAGCAACAGAAGACCATACACATGTTTACACTTATGCCCTCCTTCCCCTAGGGAGGCAGAATCCACCCTTTCCCCCTGGGTCTTGATGAGAGTTCTTTCCATTGGTTAGCTCAGGGCCTACATAATAGGCTCTGATTGTAAGATGAGCTGTGAGGTGGTCTTAATCTTATCCACCCTGTCCATAGCCCCACTCCAGTAGCTGCTTTTACATTTCTTGCTCTGAAGATACTTTGCTTGAACCCAGATCGTGTCCAGGTTTTCCAGGGTCAAGTTCCCACAAGCTTCTCAATGCAGATAGATGACCACAGGTGGTAGATGGCCATGGCTTTGTCGTAGCTAGCAGGTTTGCTTTTGTGTTTTGTAGCATATGGCTGGGCAGATGATTCTGTTCATATGGCTGACTCTCTCCATGTGACTTCTTCAGAGCAAGTCCCCAGGTTATTGCTTTACCTTTAAGGAAGGTAGCTCTGCAGAAAAGATTGTGTCTGATCCATGAAAATGTATGCTCTTGTCCAAAGGAAAACAAGGCAAGTGGTATCTAGCTGCAGGGGTGTGCTTGAACCCTGCTTGTGATGGGATCGAATGACAGCATCTCCTTAAGGGTAGGTGTCCATCCTCAGGTTCCATCCTAATTTTCTTGACTCGCCCATTTCTTGCTACGCTCCTTCTCACCCACACCATGGGTCTATGTGTGAACAGATCCCTCTGCTTGTCTCCCACTGGATATGGATTTAGACTTGCAGTTCAGAGCAGGATGGCTTACCTTGCCTTTCAGAATTCCCACCAGAGTACATTTTTCAAATACCTTGCCAAATTTCTTGGTGTGTGTGTGTGTGTGTGTGTGTGTGTGTGTGTGTGTGTGTGTACATGCGTGTGCATGCACACCAGTCCAGTACTTGAACTCAGAGCCTGGGCACTATGCCTGAGCTTTTCATGTTCACAGTTTTGCCACTTGAGCCACAGATCCACTTCTGGTTTTTTTTGTGTGTGTGTTTAATTGGAGATAAGAGTCTTCCATACTCTTCTGCTGATTTTCAGATCTCAGACTCCTGAGTACCTGGGATTATAGGTATGTGCCACCAATCAACAGCCAGCCCTAAATGACTTTTTAAACTGCTAAATACATGAAAGTTTACTTTCTGTGCTGTAAGATTCCATGTGTTTTGATAAATACACATGAGTTGTATCTTTACCACTGTGGTAGCATATTAAATAGTTTCATAGCCCTGGAAAACTTCCTGTAATATCTCTATTCACTCCCTGCCATCCCAGTCCTGCTGGACACTAATCTATTTTGCTTTCTCAAAATAGATTTCTCATAAATCTACTCCCCTAGTTTGGAAATTATGAGTAAGGTAATAATTAATAATACACATGTTTATGTAAATGGATTTGTATAGATATGCTTGGTAAGTATCTCACAATGCAATTGTTGGGTTGTTTGGGGAGAGTAGTCTAGCTCTGGGGAAGTTATGATTGTCTTCCAGAGTGATTTTGCATTTCCGCCAGTTTGTCAAGTGTCCCTGTTGCTGCAAACCTTGCCACCACACATAGTTGTCAGATTTTTGGATTTCAGCCATTCTAACAGGTATGCACTCGAGCCCACTGTTACCCATCTCATTTTTATACCTTTATTGGAGCATGGCCAATTTGGAACGGGGAATACTTTTTCACTAGCTAGCCCTGGATTTTACATTGTGTTTTAAAGATATGACCTTGGCAAGGTCAAAGGCTTCGGAGAAGCAGCAATTTTAGAAGTGGTGTGATTTGTTATGGCAAAACAGAAGCATCCGCTTGCTAATAAACTATGAGGGATTTGAAGGTCAGCAAAAGTACAATGCTCAGAGAATGAAGCAGAATACAAGACCAGCATCAAGGAAAAATATTTTTTAAATACTTCATTATGATAATGACAGTTGAGAAAAATTGAGCCAGAAGCCAGTGGCTCACACTTACAATCCTAGTTACTCAAGAAGCTGAGGTCTAAGGCTCAGAGTTCAAAGCCAGCTCATGAAAAAAAAAAGTCCATGAGGCCCTTATTTCCAACAACCACCCCCCAAAATTAGCCACAAGTGAAGCTATGGCTCAAGTTGTAGCATGCTGGACTTGAGCAAAAGAACTCAGGGACACTATTCAGGCCCTGAGTTCAAGCCCCAGGACTGACACAAAAAGAAAAAGAAAAATGCGTCTAAAGAGGCAAAGCATGAAGACTGATAGGAATACTTGGAGATGCCAGGGAATAGCCCTGGGTTAACATTTGATCATGAACAAAGATCCAAAAGCTAAGCCATCCACCATCTATCTTTCAGGAAATAACTGACAATTTCAATGTTTCCTATACATATTCGGATGCTGGGAGCACTGGTCACGGGGAGGGATGACCGTGGGCCCTGGGAGGTACAGGGAGAGCTCGTGCCATGCCTGTACTCATACACTAATGATGAGTCCCTACCTCATATGGCTTCCAGTTTGGTGTAATTCTTCCATCAGCCAGTAAAGCACAATGATTATTGACGGCTGCTATTGTCTTTCCTCTGACCCACATCACCCATTTTCAAGGTCATTTAGGGGAGCACTTAGGCCTGATAGATACATATATTCAGCACTTGGCACAGGATAGGTGCAGTGACATTGCAGGAGGCCATGGCACAGTGACAGGGGGGCTCTTGTTCTCAGGTTGTCAGTTTCGCCTGATGAGTTCTCAAGGAGTTGCAGGCTGCAGGCCTGAGCTCTCTTCTTTCAGGTCAGCCTCATCTGCAGAAAACAGCCTGCACCCAGAAATTCAGAAGGAGAGCACCTGGCCCTGGCTAGCCACCCTCCCTGCCTTTTGCTTTCTTGCCTTGCCTTCCCACTCTACCCTTTCCTCTTGCTTTGCCGTGGTGTTAATGACATCTTCACCTTTGCAACAGAAACGTACCCTGTAGCTTGAGTCACAATCACGATCACAGGCCCTGAGCTCACCTAGAAACTCTCCACTCTTCAAAGAACATCATCCATCCATATCTGAAAGCTAGTAACAACTTTTTATTCTGAAATGATGAATTTCAAGTCTAGCACTTGTTGCTCAGACCTGTAATCCGAGCTGTTTAAGAGGCTGAGATATGAAGAATGCAATTTGAAGCTAGATTACACAAGAAAAATCTGAGAGACCCTTATCTTCAATTAATCAGCAAAAAAGTCAGATATGGGAGCATCAGCCTTGAGCAAAAGCGCTTAGGGACAGAACCCAGGCCTTGAATTCAAGCCATCACCATGATGACACCAAGAACAAAACAACATGGGACAAAAGTACAAGCAAAAGCATAAGGAGGCTCTGAATTCAAGTTCCAGTAACAACACACACACACACACACACACACACACACATTATGAATTTTAATTTTTAAAGGTTACCCTTAATGAATTGATAAATTTAAATTCATCATGTTACTCTAGATTCACTAACCATAGGAAAGCCTTTCTAAGACTCGCAGTGGGTACCTAAAACACAATAGAACAAACCCTATATATGTATATATATATATATATATATATATATATATATATGATGCTTTTTCTATACAATCATCCTATGATAGGATTTCCTTTCCACACTAGGTACAGAAAAGACCAATGGTAACAATGAATCATAGAATAATAGACAACGAATCATAGAATAATAGAATACTATACACTGTAATAAAATTGCTAGTATCAGTACTCTTGCAATTTGGGGTAGTTATTAAGTAAAATAAGGGTGACCGGAATCTGAACCCTGTGAAACCACCAGTGGAACCATTAATGGAGGTGACCATTAATTGGGTAACATACAGATAATGTATATAGGACACATGCACTGAACAAAAAGTTGTTCAAGTGGGAAGGAGCCAGAACAGCTCAAGAATTCATTAAATCACTTGAAACAATGTTCAATATAACACTTCTGAAGTCTTTACTTTTCCTTTCTGTGGTAGTGGGATTTGAACTCAGGGCTTTTTGCTTACTTGACTTTCTTACTGCTAGTGCTCTACCCCTTGAACCATGTCTCCAACCCTCTCTTTGATGGTTACTTTTTGGAGATGACTTTGCCACCCAGGCTGGCTTCAAGTTCCTCCTGAGGAGTTATAATTCCATGCTTAATTGTTTATTTCTACAAGTTTGTATTTGCTTTTTGGATCACTGTCAGTCATGAGTAACTGAAACCATGGAGATTAAAACTATGGGGAAAGGAAGGTATCTATTTAGGAAAGAAGTCAGTACTAGTACTTTGTCTGATTCTATTGTGTATGAAGTTCCAGAATAGGAAGAGCTATATATGTTAGAATCACAGTTATGTTTTCAGAGTTATTGACTGGAAAAAAATCACAAACAAAGCTGAGTATAAGAATCTTCTCTCATGACCATGTGTGTATGTATGTAAAAAGCCAGCAAGCTGTACATTTTTAGTATGTATGCACTCCATATGAACCACATCTCAATAATTCCAAGGGAAAATGCTACCAAAAGGAATGGATTAAACTGTGAACACTGAGTGGAAAATATTAGAATTCTCAGAACAGAGCCTTTCATTTAGCAGAAGCTCAGAGAAGTTAAGTGGTTTGCTTCTAGACACACAGCAGGTTAGGGCTAGACTAATCAGAAGGCAGAAGGAAATGCTCTTACTTTTCCACAAGTCTGAATGATTTTTCTTAAATAGACCTTCAAGAAATACCCCAGTCCTCCCAAATTATAGCTCTGCCTTGATTTCCACAGTCACCTACCACACATTTCTCACAAGGTTTCGCCCCTTTCTTAACCCCACGAGGCACGTGAGGGCTCAGGTCTAGGCACCCTGTCTCAGCAGGGTCCAGTCTTGGATCCCATCTGTACACTGGGAAACATTTTCTCTGAGTTTGAATGTCAAACACAATTACATATGTATTTGCCCGTTGGCCCAGTGACTCCACTTACTGGCAAACAATTGAATAACATATTTACATGATTATTTATTATGAGAGCAAAATATTCATAATGACCTAAATGTGATGGAGCCAGCTTCAGTACATCCACAAAAAAGTACATGGAACAGTTTCAAGTAGTGAATGCCAGTGAACGCTGTGAACTAATAGAAAATGATTCTTTAAACAGAAGTGAAAAATACCAATGTAAGAAATCCCCTGTAGGAAATAAGGAGAAATAAATTAATAATTATGTTTTTCATGCTCCTGTACTTTCTCTTCCTCCCCCTCTTCCTTCTTTCCAAAAAGAATTCCAGGAGGATAAAACCAATGTGCTAAGTTTGGTTCTGAAGTGATCCCCAAGAGCTGAGTTAAAGGGTCGGTCCTCAGCTTGGCCCTCTTGGAAGATTGTGGAACCTTTGGGTCTAATGGAAGGGAGTTAAGTCATTAGAGATGTTCCCTTAAGGAGTTCCTGGGACACTGACTCCTTCCTGTCACTTTCTCTGTTTCCTGGTTGGACCCTATAAACAGCAGCCTCTTCTGCCATATGGACCCCCCCAGGATATACTGTGCCATCTCAGCCCAACAGCCAAAACACACGCTTTTCCTTATTACGTTGAAGTCACCATGTCTAAACGATATCACTTAGCTGCGTCCACCGAGAAAGAAGCAACAAGGCCCCAGTAGCAATGCGTACCGTCGCCCCTTTGATCTTTGTTTCTAAGTATCATTCGCCACCCAAAAGAATGAATATTCCTTGGCATAAAATATGGATGATGGCTGGGTACTGTTGGCTCAAGCCTGTAATGCAAGTTAAGTAGGTTGCTGAGATCTGGAGACCATGGTTCAAATCCAGTCTGGTCAGGAAAATCTATGAGACTGTTATTGCCAATTAACTACCAAAAAAAGCTGGAGCAGAAAAAAAAGGGAAATATTCCTTTAGGTACACAACCAGGACTGAGATGATTGGAATAACTGGATTACAATGTAGATAATCTTTAGGTTTTTGAAGATGGTCAATATTGCTTTTCACAATGGCTATACTAATATGCATTTGTACGAGCAGTGTATAAGAATTCCTTTGTTCTACCTCCTTGCCAGCATTCATTATATTGGGGAATATTGTCTTTAATAGCCATTCTGACTGGACTGAGATGGAATCTCAAGTCCTAGTTGACATTTCCTGACAGCTAAAGATGTCCAGTAATTTTTTTCAAATAGTTAGTGGAAATTCATACTTGTTTATCACTATGTGATACTGAACACAGAGTGTTAAACATGCAATGCAAGCACTGTACTACTTGAGCTATAACTGGACCCTTCTACCTATCTTATGAAAGTGTCTGTATAGATCATTTGCCCATATATTCCTTGCACAATTTGAAGACTATTACTGTTCTTAATAAATGTGCTATAGGTTCAATAATGAAAAAAAAGCCCCAGTATTGGAGCATGTACGTGTACACACACACACACACACACACACACACACACAAATATACACGTGTGATAGTGTGATCACACAGGAAAGGTTCTGAGATCATTGTGATTTGCAAAGTTTCCCAGCTAAGAAGTAGCCATTCAATGAATGGAACCCAGATCTTTAAATGCCAAATCAGCAATTATTTGTTTCAATACATTGCATTTTCCACCAGAAAATTTGTTCACTGTTTGATAGAATGTATACTTTGGGGGTTAATTTGTATGTTAGAAGTTTGTCATATCATCACAGTGGTACCTTTCCAATTAGATTTTCTTCTCCTTCAGTATGAATAAGGATTTTTATAAAGCAAACCACTGGCTTGCCAGCTCCCAAAACACATCCCCTCTGTATGGATATCCAAGGCCACACAGGCCACTGTGCAACTGCAGTACATGTGTTCTCCTGCAACATGTCCTCCGGGTGGATCCTTTTCCTCACTTCAGTGACCCTGACTTTTCTGGAGAAGAGACAGGGGAGAAAAGCAACAAGAGGAGGAGGAGGAGGAGGAGGAGGAGGAGGAGGAGGAGGAGGAGGAGGAGGAGGAGGAGGAGGAAGAGGAGGAGAAGGAGAAGAAGGAAAAGGAGGAAGAGGAGAAGGAAGAGGAGGAGGAAGAGAAGGAGGAGGAGGAAACCACATGGATTTTCAATGCTTATTGACTTGGAGCTTTTGACAGTATGAATTAAGTTGCATCTCTGGAACAGGCCAGAGCAGCTTCTTAGTGTCCCAAGTGCACCAGCCCCATCCATGTTACCTCCTACCTTCCTTTCCATCCATAAGATCCTCCCCCTGCCACACCAACAGTCTTCAGTGGGCCGTTTCCCCACACAGTTACTATGCAATGCATTGAAATTTGTTATCACCACACCATTAATTTCCACACACATCTGCTTGTGGATTTTTCCCAGTCTCCATGGCACATCCAGCTCCATCTAATTCACATTTTATTGCCCTCGTCTTAATGTTAGCAAGTGCTATAAGTAGTTGGGAGTGGTGCCAAGCAGCCAGCAGGTCCTCAGCCCACCCCCTGTGGGTTGAAGCTCGGCTTGCAGCCTCAATTTCCAACTCGGGACCACTTGTGGGCCAAACCGAAATAATGCACACACTTCCAGACAGGAGCTCCTTGGCAGCTCATGATTTACTAAGCTGAGTGCAATTGGAAGTGGCTTCATCAGCTCATGTTGCAAACACCCTAGGTCACTGACTGGGCATACCTGCCCTCGAGGATGGTGGTTCCTATTTGCCAGGGGACTTGGCAGGGCTCCTAGAAGCCATTTTTCAACCAGGCATAGAGGACCTGAGGACTTTTGCAATGGAAACTTGCCTGATGGTAGTGGAGGTATGATTCCAAATATGCCAACTAGTACTTCTCAAACATGACGCATGCACAATCATTATTTTTGTATGTCAGGACTGGTCTTTAGCTTAGGACCGAGGAGTTATCCTTTTGCTTTTTTTGCTCAAGGCTGAGTCATAGTTCTACTTCTGACCTTTTTGCTGATTAACTAGAGATAAGAGTCTGTCAGGGATTTGTCTGCCCAGACTCGATTCAAGCCATAATCCTCAGATCTCAACCTCCTGAGACTATAGGCATGAGCCACCAGCGCCTGTTTGCAAAGATCAATCGAAAGGAAAGAAATTGTGCACAATTGAGAATTGAACTAAAACAAAAACAAAGCAAAACAACAACAAAAAACGAATGTTTCATTCCAGGCAAACTTTCTCTACTTGTATATCAGTACTGTGGAGGAAATCTACCTGTAAAACTGGTATCATTTAGAATGAGCCTGCCCCCCCCTGCAGTTTAGGAATGAAAAATCTAAATCTTATCTTTAGAATTGTTCCTCAAGGAGTTATACACATGCCTTCTCATTAGACTCCACCTCCTCTTACTCTAATAATAGTTCATCTAAAACCTTGTGCCCTGTATTTCTTTGACCCCTGTAACCATCCTGTGAAACTTGCAGAACTCCTGAGGTTCTCAGGAGAGGAAGGAGAAGCCAGGGGTTTGGCCTAGGTCACAGGAGTGATAGTTCTAAGGTGGATCATAGGTTTTGCTGTGTGTGTGTCAGGTCAGACATGGTTCCCCACATGGAAACTGGTAGATGGTTCAGAATCAGACTCTGCAGAATATCAGACTCTGTAGAAGATTTTACCCCCTGGTGTAGCGATAATCCTAAAAAAATAATTTTATTATCGGACACCTTGGGAATAAATTTAAAATTGGCCCTCAACATAGATCTCCCCTATGACCCAGCAATTCCACTACATGGCATGTACCCACTCATCCAGAAACAAGGACAGACTAAATCCACTAGCACAACGATGTTCATTGCAGCACTATTTACCATAGTAAAGATATGGAACCAACCCAGATGCCCCTCAGTTGATGAGTGGATCAACAAGATGTGGTATTTATACACAATGGAATTCTATGCTGCTGTCAGAAAGAATGATATTGCCTCATTTGTTAGGAAATGGAAAGACTTAGAAAAAAATCATATTAAGTGAAGTAAGCCAAGCTCAAAGAAATATAGGTTCAATAGTCTCCCTCATTTGTCATAATCAGTAGAAACCTTGTACTCTCCTAGCAGAGATTTACAATAGAACAAAATCTAGAGACATTAGGCCAAAAAATATGACACTAAATGTAAGGACCTCCAGGATAAGGAAACAAAAGCCATACAATGAATGACTGTTGTCCTTAATGTACTATGTTATCTCTCGTCTCTTTTGCTATCCCTTGGTTATCTCATATTGTTACAGTATTTCACCTTGTTATCTGATATATTTTATATGTGCTTAATTGGTTATTTGAAATTGGAAAGGGAAGGGGGGAAATCAAGATAAGCGGGGGAGGCTGGGAGGGAAATGGGGACCATGTAATGAGAAAAGATATCAATGTTTGTGAAGTTATGCACCTTCTATCTGGTAATATAATGTAACCCTTCTATTAATCACAATAAAAAATTTAAAAAAGAAAAAAAATAAAATTGGCCCTCAAATCTTAAGATTCTAAATCATGGCTTCAACCAGCCACAGATTAAAAAAAATTAGAACACCCTTGCATTTATATCAGACTTGTACAGGTTTTTGTCATTATTCATGAAAGCAAACAGTACATTAGTTATTTCATAGTGTGCAGGAGGGTGGTAGGAGTTCTGTGGTCCAGAGAAGGCCCTTTTGGTTTTAAGGGCCTCCCTTCTTTGCTCTGTAAGGTATAGATAAGGTGACTATAGTAGAAACTGCATGAAGTGCAGTTTTTTCATGAGTTTGTGCAGGGCTGGTTGGGTGGCTGTGCCATTCTCAAAACGCACTCTCAACTGAGCCCCAAGCAGGTTCATCAACTGTCTCATCACATAGATAACTAATCCCGAGAAGAGAGGGCACTCTTTTTCTCTAATATCATACATGCTCTGGAGCAGGTCAGAGTCTAGTGAAAGTAGTAGAACTGTGAGCAAACAGTAATAAGAAAAGGTAAAATATGCCAGAAAATATAATAGAATAGAAACATACCTGCACTGTTCTGTTCCCCAAATCTGCTCTGTTCTGTGCTAGAGATCTTAGATACAGATTAAGGCCCCACAGGACCCAGTCTCTTCCAAGTCACATACTCAACAAAACACGTTGGGTGCAGAAATCAAACATGTGTTGCAAGCATTCAACTACTTTTAGTCTTTCCTTCCATTAATACATATATGTATATGTATATGTGCCGGGGCCAACCGGCAGCAAACCAGGGTTCGCAGATTGGGGTTCCTGAAATCGGGGGCAAGGACTAGCAAGAAATAGAAGAGAGACAGACACACGGGTCCGGGATGTCCGCAGTCCAGGTAAAGACTGCCGAGACTGCCGCGTTTATTTTCCACTCCCCCTTCTTCCCTCCTCCTCTCCCAGGGAACCTCCAGGTGTTACATTCATATGGTAATTCTCAGGTCATTTACATAGAATAGGGCCAGAAAGCAATAAGACAATAAAGCCATCGTCTGATGCAAGTCAAGGTACAGTTTGATTCCACTCTGGCTCCCAACATATCCCCCGTTTTTTATTTTAAAAGAAACACAAGTGCAATTTTTACTCTTTTCTATACCCCGAATTTATCCTGTCACATTTTCCACAAATGACTTTGGTCCCTTGGTCTAATGGGGATTGATGGGCGGAGATTCAACTTCTGTGACTTCTTCAAGCTGACTCAGGGGTGTTGTCTCTGTGCTTGACCAGGGACCTTAAGAAGCCTAGCCTGTTTTATCAAGGGGTTGCAAGGATTAGACATTAGGAACAATAATTTACTCCAAACTAGAGATCATATTTGACATTTAACAACTGCACAAACCATCTTTGGCTACAATAGTGTAGCTTACATAGCACCCATTTGCAAAGGCTTTTTCTTGTCTGGGGAACTAAATTTCTGCAACCTTAACAATGCTTCAGTTGTCAGATCTAAACAGATTAATAGAGACACAAGCCTCAGATCCACAAACTTTTCCTGAATTTGTGGCTGGTGTCAAAAATAAAAAATAAAAATTTCGCTCAATTAGGATTTTAAACTACCCACTATCACAGAAGATTGACAAGTTCCTGCCCAGTTATGAAAGGCACGGGCATCAGTAAGGCATGCTTACAAACTATTCTATGACCTCCCGGCTCTGATTAATTTGATTGGCCAAGCACAAGCGACTAAGATCTGACACCATCTCTGCCATCCAAGCAGAGGCTTTCGTGTCCCAGTAGTGTCTCTCCACACAGGGATAAACATGCCATTGGCATTTCACTTTGTTGGTTGCTGTACTTGAACTCGGGGCCTGGGCACTGTCTCTCAGCTCTCCAGCTCAAGGCTAGCATCCTACCACTATGAGTCCTGAGCTTGGTGCTTGAGTGCTCCCCCCCAGCTTTTCAGCTCAGAGCTAGCACTCTGCCACTTCAAGCTCCAAAGCAACTCTGTCCCAGCATCCTGCTGGCAGATTAGACACCACAGTCTCACAGGGACTTTGCTTTGCCCGGGCTGGCTCAAAGCTGAGGCTTTCAGATCAATGAGTCCTACAAAAGGCCACGTTACTCCAATTAAAGCAACAAGGTGGTCAACACAGAAATAGTCTCTAAGCATGAGCTTACCTAGAACCTGGTAAAAGCCAAAGTTACATCTGAATAAGGATTGCTGTCCTTGTCCATGGGCTAGCTGGAAGTTGCTATAAGGTAACTTACAAGAGCAAGCTGAAATAGCAATTAAGCAATTACTTTGGTAGTCCTAATTTTCCTTTTTTCTCTTTCTTTAAACATTTAAGACAACTTCACTTTCAAATATTGTTTAGAAATCCATTTCCAATGTTCTTAATAACTTTTACTGATACTGGCTTAAACAATTAACACCTTAGCCTTTATTTGCAATTGAAAAACCTTTAAGGGCACAAAGAACTCCTTCTGCCTTCAGGCCCCCTAAGGCCCAAGGCACTCCTCTTGCCTTTTAGAAAAAAGGGCTCTTTTGCAGTTTAGATTACTGTCTAGAACTCCAACAACAGTTTAAACTCAAATAACAGTTTTTCCCTAATTCAAGAACTATAGACATCAGTGCACCAAAAGTCTAAGTCTGGGCTTAGTTTCCTCTCCTTTTTAAAATACACCCAATAGCATGGAGATAAACCTTTAAACATTCCTTTAAAATACTAATCACATTATCCACATTTTACCATCAGATTTCTAGTGTCAGTTTGCAAGAAAGGACAGGCAAAGTTTCTGACGTTAATGAACAATTTTACATTTAAATCTCTAATACATGTTTCCAAACTTTAACTTAAAGTAATAAATCCCAAATTCCCTAACACCTCTGTGCTGAACAGGATACAATGTTTACAATGTAAACAGCTGTATGTCCTGCAATAAAATGCAGATTTCAGGATCTAGAAAAATGTTTACCAGTTTTTCTTTAAGACAACACAATAATTCTTTGAGACATTGTAAAACATTCAAACCTAATATTTTTGTTGAAGTTTTAAGCTTAGATTTACCCAATTGTCTTTGTGTTTAAGTATAAATTTATCCATTGTTTTATACAGCATGCTGACAATTTAACCTTGAACATGTTCACTCACTCATTCACACACATTCATACTCAAAGATCATAAAGCGCGCAAAATTAATATCGGCCGTTCAATTTCCGGAAGTTTGTGTCAAGAGAGTTTTGCCAATTTTACTCTTACAGGTGAGAACCAGGTTCAAAACAAAACTTTTTGCAAGGCAACTTGGCTGGAATTTATTTTTCCAGGGCTTGTTACAACTGCAGACATGGGGGAGCGGCCATGCTAGGCCCAGAAATGTTCAAATAAATAACAAGGATGTGTGCTTGAGTACGCACAGAAAAACCATAAGGATCCATACTTAGAAATGGTACCAATTTTAAAGACAAAACTGGACAAGGAAAAATATGTAACATGAACAGGACAGAGAAATGCAGACTTTTAAATAATCAGACATTGACATATAACAAGAAAATTGGACTCAATCAGATACGCTTAACACAAAAAAAAACATGAGCTCAAATGAATGTTTTCACCAAACAGTTATTTTTAGATTTAGACATGTCTTGCTGGTAGGACTCTCAGGTATGCCTTCTTATCGACAAGAAACTCAGAAGGGGAGGGGGGGTCAAGGCGTCCCTTGACCACCCAGGCCTCTGTTTTAGGCCCACAGTGCACCTTTTCAAACAAACAAACAAGAATAAAATAAAATAAAATAAAACGCAGACATACAAGGGGGTCGGCCGACTTCTACTTACTTCTGGAGGCCTTTGCTTTTCACCTGGGCATCTTTTACAAAAAAGGTTATTAAGAAGAGGGCTGGTAAAGACAAAATAATGTCACATATTAAATTGTGTAGAGTCAATGAATATGTTAAAAGGTCCCTACATAATAGTAAAAGGAGAAACACAGCTCATATGAATGTGTGGAACAAGTGGATCAGTAGCAGTCCCGATTGACATGCACAAATAACTCAGGTCCTTCCCACGTCGCAGGATGCACCACTGGAGGGTTGGGGGTGTAGGCCCAGTGAGTCGCTGCTTGCATGGCCACTGTCACTCTCCACGATCTGAACGCAGCGTTCAGGCAGCCAGCGGGCATCATTTTCTCCTTGTGAAAAAACACATACATGCCCTCGACCCCAGGTTAGAACAGGATTGGGTCCATGCCAAGCACCATTTAGGGGATCCTTCCACTTTACTAAGGCAAAAGGACGCTGCTCTCTTTTTTCCCAGAATCGCTGAGCAGCAGATAAATTATTTGAATCCAAATTCAAAAAATTTAAAACAAATAAGGCATGATTAAGTATATTCACAGGGGTAGCAGGATATGACTCTCCTTTCTGTATTTTAGCAATTTGATGTTTTAATAATCCATTAGCTCTCTCCACGATGCCTTGACCTTGAGGATTGTAAGGAATGCCTGTAATATGAGTGATATTATAGGAATGGCAGAAGGATTGAAATGCTCAGCTTGCATAGCCAGGGCCATTATCTGTTTTTATTTGCGAGGGAATCCCCATCATAGCAAAGCATCGAATGCAGTGAGAAATACAATGTTTAGTGGCTTCCCCAGCAAGGGGGGTGGCCAAGATAAAATTAGAATAAGTATCTACAGTAACATGAACATATTTTAATCGGCCAAATGATGGAACATGTGTGACATCCATCTGCCAAATGTGATTAGAAAGCAGTCCTCGTGGATTTATACCTAAATGGGGGGCTGGTGAAAAAGGGACACAGTTGGAGCAAGTCTTAACTATTTGTCGTGCTGCTTCTCTAGATAATTTAAACTGTCGGCGCAAGGCTCGACTGTTTTGATGGTGGATGGCATGTGACTGCTTAGCAAGTTCAACCTGAGTTAAGTAAACTCTGGTGGCGGAGTCAGTAACCGCATTGCCCTCACTTAAAGGGCCAGGAAGATTAGTGTGAGCTCGAACAAAGCCAAAAAAACAGGGGTGGTTGCGAGAACAAAGCAAAGTTTGTACTTGGCGAAATTGAGTCTGGATATTGGAGTTAGTAGTTCCAATAAAGGGAACAGTTTCTATGACTTGAAGAGCACGAATTACATATTGACTGTCTGAGTATAAGTTAAAGGGCTCGTCTTGTAACAGGACGAGTGCTTGTAAAACAGCCTCTAATTCCAACTCTTGGGTGGAGGAAAAACCCGTAACCCAAGATTGAGTTTTCCCGTTGATGGTCAAAGCAGCCATTCCATTAGAGGATCCATCTGTAAATACTAAAGCGGCAGAAGATAAAGGCGAGGCCCATACTATGGAAGGAAATAGAAACATATGACACGCAGCAAATTGGAGAAGTTTGTTAGACGGGTAGTGATGCAAAATTTTCCCCGTATAATTGGCCCAAGCAATGTCCCAAGAATCGCAATGGGCAAATAGCCAATCTTGTTGTTGTAGATTATATGGGACACAGATAAAATGAGGTTCCTGACCTAAATATTTACAGGAATCCACTCGGCACATATGTATCAGATTAGCTACCAATTCGTAGTAGGGGGTCAGCACTTTGCCGGGTGTTGATGGTAAATAAAGCCATAAAAGTGGGCCATCCTGCCACAATACAGCAGTTGGGGAGTGAGAAGTAGCTAAAATGTAAACTCCCCATGGTTTAGAATAGTCACAATAGGTCACTTGTTGCTGGGAAATTGCCTCTTCTACAATTTGGATGGCCCTCCTGGCGTCAGGATTTAATTCGGGCAAGGATGTAGGGTTGGTATCTCCTTTTAAGAGATCAAAGAGGGGTTTTAACTCTCCTGTGGACAGCTTTATATAAGGCCGAAGCCAATTTATATCTCCTAAGAATTGCTGAAAATCATGAAGAGTTCTTAAGTGTGAAGTTTTTAATTGTATTTTTTGGCTTTTAAAATAGTGTGGGCCTAATATATGGCCTAGATATGTAAAAGGGGGATGTTCCTGAACCTTTTCAGCTGCTATTATAAGGCCAAAGAGGCTCAGATCTTGCTTTAGTTGTCCAAAGGCTTGTCGTACGATGATAGGGTCAGAACAAGCCAACAAGATGTCATCCATATAATGAACAATATAAACAGAAGAAAATTTTTCACGAGTGGAAGAAATGGCTCTAGCTACAAAACTTTGACATAAAGTTGGGCTATTTGCCATGCCCTGTGGAAACACAAGCCAGTGATATCGCTTCATGGGTTCTTTAAAATTAACAGAGGGGATGCTGAAGGCAAAGCGCTTACAGTCTTGAGGCGCCAGGGGTATAGTATAGAAACAATCCTTCAAATCTATAATAATCTTATAAGTATCCTTTGGGATTGCCATGGGTGAAGGCAAGCCAGGCTGTAGGGCCCCCATCAGTTCCATGGTCGCATTCACCTTTCTCAAATCCTGTAACAGCCTCCATTTACCTGACTTTTTATTTATAACAAAAATTGGAGAATTCCATGGAGAGTTAGAAGGGGCCACATGTCCCAAGTCCAGCTGTTCCTGTACCAGCTGCTGTACTGCAATGATCTTTTCTAGTGAAAGAGGCCACTGTTCAACCCCTACCGGTTCTTCAGAGAGCCAATTTATGGGATCAGCATGAGGGGCAGGACAGACAACAGCCCCCGTTAAAGAATACCCTAATCCTTGTCTCGTAGGGTGAGACTGCGGTTGGAGTGGCTCTAGCTCCCCCTGTGCTGCTCGGCCTAGTCCCCTAAAGGGGAGGAGGCCTTGATCAAGTAACTGCTTAGTGACCGCAGCACTAGGACTAAACATATACACTCCCATTTTTTCCATGATATCACGACCCCATAAATTAATTGGCAGATGATCCAAGACAAATGGCTGAAAATGACCAGAGTGCCCTTCCTCATCTCTCCAAACAAGGATCACACTGCTCTGCTGTAGGTCAGTTGCTTGCCCAACCCCCTGTAGGGAAGTCATAGAGGTTGTCAGGGGCCATTGGGCTGGCCAATGTTTTTTAGATATCACAGACACATCTGCTCCAGTGTCTAATATTCCTTTAAAGGGCTTTTCTTGTATAAATATAGTCATCTCAGCCCTCTCTTGTTTTATGCTTTGTACCCAATAGATACCAGAAGATCTAAATCCTCTCTGTCCACATGGGGAATTAGCAGTCTCCCCGGGAGGTAAAGGCACAAGTATTAGTTGTGCTAATTTTTGACCGGCTGGGATCGATACCACGTGTTTCGGGGCAGAGGCCATAACTTTGATTTCTCCAGTAAAATCCTGGTCAATTTTGCCAGGTGTAATCTGTATCCCTTTAAGGGCTGAGCTACTTCGCCCTAACAGCAATCCAGCCACTCCCGGGGGAAGGGGGCCAAAGACCCCCGTGGGGAGAGCTTGTGTCCCCATCTCTGGGGTCAATACTGAGCAGGTGGAGGAACAGAGGTCCAATCCTGCACTGCCTGGGGTGGCACGGAGGAGGCTGGAGACTGATCTTGGGGGGTTGTTAGAAGATGCACTTGTGGCCGAGAAGAGGGAGGGACTGCCCCATGGTTTTGCGGGGCTAGGGGCTGGCCCCTTCTCCAGTTTCCCGAAAACGGGGGGCCATTGCGATTTGTTGCTGACTTGCAATCTTTAGCCCAGTGCTTCCCTTTACCACAGCGTGGACATGTGCCAGGTGATTTTTCTCTCTTTAACCTGGCCTGGCGTGGGCATTGCGTCATCCAATGTCCTATTTGTCCACAAGAAAAGCAACGCCCTGGGGGTCTAGCATCCCGAGAATGCCGCTGACCTCTATATTTTAGAAATTCAGTAACAGTCTTTCCTTGAGGAGCGGCAGCTAAAGTAAGGCCTTGTACATGGGAGGGTCCAATATCAGCACACAGTGAAAGTCCGTGATTCCTCCCTTATTCCTATGGGGTCTGATAGCCGCCTGACAGGTGGCATTGGCATTTTCATAGGCTATGTGTCTAACTATAATCCTCCTTGCGTTCTCATCTTGTACTAGGCGGTCTGCAGTTTCCATTAATCGAGACAAAAATTCTAGATAAGGTTCATTCGGTCCCTGTTTAACTTCTACTAGATTTTTTGTATGATTGGAATTGCGTAACCTTTTCCAAGCCTCTCTCGCTGCCGCAGCATTTATTTGTAAATAGGCCTCCTTTGCATAACCCAATTGATCTTCGGTGTTTTTATAGGTTCCCTCTCCTAACAACTGATCAACAGTATGTCTGCGTTTTATTTTATTTTATTTTATTGTATTTTTGTTTGTTTGTTTGAAAAGGTGCACTGTGGGCCTAAAACAGAGGCCTGGGTGGTCAAGGGACGCCTTGACCCCCCCTCCCCTTCTGAGTTTCTTGTCGATAACAAGGCATACCTGAGAGTCCTACCAGCAAGACATGTCTAAATCTAAAAATAACTGTTTGGTGAAAACATTCATTTGAGCTCATGTTTTTTTTTGTGTTAAGCGTATCTGATTGAGTCCAATTTTCTTGTTATATGTCAATGTCTGATTATTTAAAAGTCTGCATTTCTCTGTCCTGTTCATGTTACATATTTTTCCTTGTCCAGTTTTGTCTTTAAAATTGGTACCATTTCTAAGTATGGATCCTTATGGTTTTTCTGTGCGTACTCAAGCACACATCCTTGTTATTTATTTGAACATTTCTGGGCCTAGCATGGCCGCTCCCCCATGTCTGCAGTTGTGACAAGCCCTGGAAAAATAAATTCCAGCTAAGTTGCCTTGCAAAAAGTTTTGTTTTGAACCTGGTTCTCACCTGTAAGAGTAAAATTGGCAAAATTCTCTTGACACAAACTTCCGGAAAACGAACGGCCGATATTAATTTTGCGCACTTTATGATCTTTGAGTATGAATGTGTGTGAATGAGTGAGTGAGCCTGCCCGGGCAAAGCAAAGTCCCTGTGAGACTATGGTGTCTAATGTGCCAGCAGGATGCTAGGACAGAGTTGTTTTGGAGCTTGAAGTGGCAGAGTGCTAGCTCTGAGCTGAAAAGCTGGGGGGAAGCACTCAAGCACCAAGCTCGGGACTCATAGTGGTAGGGTGCTAGCCTTGAGCTGGAGAGCTGAGAGACAGTACCCAGGCCCCGAGTTCAAGTACAGCAACCAACAAAGTGAAATGCCAATGGCATGTTTATCCCTGTGTGGAGAGACACTACTGGGACACGAAAGCCTCTGCTTGGATGGCAGAGATGGTGTCAGATCTTAGTCACTTGTGCTTGGCCAATCAAATTAATCAGAGCCAGGAGGTCATAGAATAGTTTGTAAGCATGCCTTACTAATGCCCGTGCCTTTCATAACTGGGCAGGAACTTGTCAATCTTCTGTGATAGCGGGTAGTTTAAAGTCCTAATTGAGCAAAATTTTTATTTTTTATTTTTGACACCAGCCACAAATTCAGGAAAAGTTTGTGGATCTGAGGCTTGTGTCTCTATTAATCTGTTTAGATCTGACAACTGAAGCATTGTTAAGGTTGCAGAAATTTAGTTCCCCAGACAATCAAGAAAAAGCCTTTGCAAATGGGTGCTAGGTAAGCTACACTATTGTAGCCAAGGATGGTTTGTGCAGTTGTTGAATGTCAAGTATGATTTCTAGTTTGGAGTAGATTGTTGTTCCTGGTGTCTAATCCTTGCAACCCCTTGATAAAACAGGCTGGGCTTCTTAAGGTCCCTGGTCAAGCGCGGAGACGGCGCCCCTGAGTCAGCTTGAAGAAGTCACGGAAGTTGAATCTCCGCCCATCAATCCCCGTTGGACCAAGGGACCAAAGTCATTTGTGGAAAATGTGACAGGATAAATTCGGGGTATAGAAAAGAGTAAAAATTGCACTTGTGTTTCTTTTAAAATAAAAAACGGGGGATATGTTGGGAGCCAGAGTGGAATCAAACTGTACCTTGACTTGCATCAGACGATGGCTTTATTGTCTTATTGCTTTCTGGCCCTATTCTATGTAAATGACCTGAGAATTACCATATGAATGTAACACCTGGAGGTTCCCTGGGTCAGGAGGAGGGAAGAAGGGGGAGTGGAAAATAAACGCGGCAGTCTCGGCAGTCTTCGCCTGGACTGCGGACATCCCGGACCCGGTGTGTCTGTCTCTCTTCTATTGCTTCCTAGTCCTTGTCCCCGATTTCAGGAACCCCAATCTGCGAACCCTGGTTTGCTGCCGGTTGGCCCCGGCACCTCTGTATAAGTATTTATTAACAATAATCAAAAGTAAGGTTAAACCTTTTAAAAGAAGTTTACTAAAGAAAACAAGTTGAAAATAAGTCTCAACCTTCAAACAAGATGAAAACAAGCCAAGCCAAATAGTAATATCTACACACTTAAACACTCAAATCCTCTTTAAGGAGCAGAGTCAGGGAGCAGGAAAGGAGTCCCCAACTCAGTCAATATCCTATCTCTATAGAGGTTTTGAAATTGTTTCCTACTAAACCCTATTTTCAAAATAATAAATTCATACTCTGAGCCTGAGGACTGGAACCACAGACTGGCTTGGATAGATTGTAATCCTTCTGCCTTAGATGTTGTTGGCAGAAGTCTTCTGTCCTTCTTTCTGTCTCTGGAGCTTGTGAGTGAGGTACTCACCATCTGAGCTGGCTAAATTCAATCTCAGGCCATGAGCCAGCACTCTACATTTAGGGAGGGTTATTGGAATTGTCGCAGTCCTGGCTGCTCGTGCAGAGCTCGAGAGTGGGTTGCTCATCCATCATAGATGTTGGATTCTTCTTGTGGAGTACGTTTTCTATGGTGTAGAATGGCTTGTGCGGCCACTGAGAAGTTCCTTTGTTTATCTTCCCTGGAACCCTTAGAGAATGGAGGCCACCATCTGTGCCACTATTTCTCATTTTTTTCCCAAGCCTATAAGCCTTCAGATCTGCAGATGGACTTTTGTTCCCTTACACTGGTGCAGTGGGACTAGGGAGCAAATAAGAGAGGGAGAGGGAGATGGAAAGAGAGAGAGAGGAAGGGAGAGAGAGAGATTTTTTTAAAGAAGTCAACGACATATTCAAGCCTACTGGTTAGCATTTCTGTTGAACTGAGGGGTCTGTTTAGATAAGTTCTATCATTGTTATTATTATTAATATTAATATTAGTACTTTTCTCCTCCTCTTTGAGAGGCTTAAAATTTGACCCGTCTTGATTAGCATGAAAATCTGACTGCTTATAATTTACCTAGCATCCTTTTTTGAGCTGGATTTCCCTGCTGAATCCCTGTACCTCGAATTGATCAGAGGAAGCACTGACTTTGTTGTTGAAAAATACTGACTCCTTACTTGAGCCCAGGAATAAACTAGGAGCAGGAAAAAGGCTAGATATGCCAGAATTTTTGTGCCTGTGTCCTTTGTTCTAGCCATTCTCTTCTGCAGTTATTTTGCAGACCACTTGGAATTCAGAAAAAGCAAGTCCACCTGGCAGGCATTATTGAGCGAGGTCCTACCAGGCAATCCTGACACAGTAGACTGCCGGACCACCGATGTCAATCTCTGATCATCTCTGAACACACCTATGACGTGGGACTGAATTAACGATGCATTCCTTTCTGCCCTTGTCCCCAAACTTCCTGTTTATCTATGAGCCACCACCTGCACACCCACCCCCAACTCAGACAGCTAAACATGGCTGAGGATGTACTAAAGTGCCATCTCCTCCTGGCTGCCACCTACTAAACCTTTCCCTGCCTTTCACCATGTCTCTTTATTTGCCATAGGGTGAGTGAATGGGCCTGACATGTGAAACTTCTGGAACTACAGCCTAGGGGTTTAAAACCCTTGTATTTACAGCTTGTCTAAGTTTTGTGCGATACATTTTTTTTTCTAATTGATAGCATTATTCTGTGACATTTCTCTAATTAATCAATGCTTGTTCATTTTGCTTTGCAAGAGGGATAACGAAAGCCAGCAGATGGGTCCCTGTGGAGGCAGTGCCGCACTCTGAGTGAGCATTGCAGGAAGGGAGTGGACACTTACCTGTACTATTTGTCTCAGGGCCTAAAATGAACACTTGTACGTTGGTTTTTTATTTAAGGTTATAGGTATTTTCTCATAGGCAATATTTTCATGGAAAAATGGCATTCAGATCATCATAAAGATTTGCAGGGATCATTTGTGTGGTTGTTTATTTTCTCACCTGAAGCGATAATTACCTCTGTGACAGCATCCTTTGTGCTGCAGAACTGATTAACCAGTTACCAGCAGAAGATGAAGCCTTCAGGTAAGGCCCAGGAAACAACAATTCCCCTCCATGCAAATGTCAAAGTGAGTAAAGACAACAGGAAAAGCTGAGGATCTGAGCTTCACAGAATAGCTATTATCCTCACCAAATGGGCTCACAATATTCTCCACAAGCTGCAGACTGGTTTTTAATTTCCCCCTATTTAAAAATGGAGTGTTTAATTAAGTGATAGAACACAATATGTATCTTCATTTTGCATTTTACTTGAGGGAACTAAGTATCAAGTACAGGATGACACAGGTTATGCTTGACTACCAGTAGTAGAAAACAGGCCTGGGAAAGACATGGCTTTTTAAAGCTAATATTCATTCTTTCAACATATATATATATATATATATAATCAACTATATTTAATTTAGTGGATGATTTAAAGGATGCTCACTGCCATCCTCTGATCCTCCCATCAGCTATACTTTTTTCAGTTTAGTATTTTTCTAGCCATAGGAGAGCTTTAAATATGTCTTATTTGACAGTAATTTCACTAATTGTGTTTATTCTTTCTGAATTATGAAACACAGCATCTACTTTCCTCTTCATTTGTGTTTATATATTATTAAAGTCATGGCATATAAAGTAAAAACTTGGTAACGTAAAGTATGAATTTTAATTAATGAAGTACGCTGAGCAGCTGGAAATTAAAATGAAAAACACTGATTTTCACTGTGCTGTGGAATCTATTTTTAAAAAGTGAATTGTATTGCAATTGTCCTTTACATTAGACTGAAAGTACTGTTTTCCTCCTGAAAGGTTAGATTGTTAGCCATTATAGGAAAGACATGTGATGTGTGAGTGTCACCAAGCCATGGAAAGCGCTGGATCAAATGGAGCTGGGGTATGCCGGTCTCTTTTGTGAGACTGTAGGTTTCCTGATAGTCATATTTTCTTTCTTTTACTTTCCAGCAACTTCTGAAAATAATTTTACTACTGCCATTTACACAACTCCAATTAAAAATAAGCAAACTTCCCTATGTGGTGACACAAAATCCAGGAGCTTAACATTTTACGGCATGTATTTCTGTCAGGCACTCATGGCTCATGCCTCAATCCTAGCTACTCAGAAGGTTGATATCTGAGGGTTGTGGTTCAAAGCTAGCCCTGAAAGTAATGTCTGTGAAACCCTTCTTTCTAATAAGCCTCCAAAAAGCCAGAAGTGTATCTGTAGCTTAAGAGGTTGGGCAAAAAAAGGTAAGTTCTGAGTTCCAGTCCTGGTACCAGGACACACACGCACACACGCGTGCACGCACACACACACACACACACACACACACACACACACACACACATTCCTATGTTCTCTCACCCATAGGACTTTAGGCCTCTGATTTCATCAAACTCACCGTTTCATGAATCTAAATCAGAAAAATACTCAATCCCTACTTCGTGGCTAACATACCAAATGTATTTCCAGAAATTTAGTGCAGATGCTCGCATCTGGCAAGAGGAGAAGTCAGGCAAAACTCACGTAATAGGAGACTTTATTAGAAGAGAAGTAGGAGGAAGACATGCCACAGGAAGACAGCACTTCAGCCCATCTCAGCCATCCCCTGCTTGTTACAGAACTTGGCCTTGGGTTAAATAGGCAGAACTGGAATCCTTAGAGATGGCTTTCTGATGGACAGGTCACCTTTTCATTTCCTATAAGATTGTGACAGCAAAGATTTAGTGCCCTAGTCCTTATTGCCTCCTTCTTTAGTCCTTCCTGCCTCTTCACTCTTTCATAGCCACCTATCTCCATTTTACTGTCTGGAAGTTTTTAGTTCATCTCAAATTCTGTAGGCTACAATGCCCTGAATATTTGCTTTTCTACGAATGTATATCAAAACTAGTAGTTCTTCCATGTTCACTCCAGGTCACTACTCTTACCACCAGAGCAGGGAAAGAGATGGGAGAAGAGCCCATGAACTTATCACTGCCAGGAAGGCACAGCTCACCCTTCTGCACTGTGCCCTAAGCCACATGTGGTCACACACTCACAAGGACTCCTCGTGACAAGTGAACATACTTACATGTGTTCCTCTGGAGGAAGAATGTTCCCATCAGTCTTTTGAAGAAAAGGCTTGTTATTGAGGGATCTGGGAACTTGAGGACCAGAATATTCTACAGGACGAGATCCAGGACTACTCTTTAGTCCACCTGTGCAAAGCCATACGCGTGCAGCTCAGTCCTGTGCATTAAGGGTTTCTGGGGTTAGGAACCAAGGAATCTTTATTTTCCCAACCAAGTCTTCTTGTAATTAAACCTTGAGAAATAGGATGTTGGATGCTCATGAAGAAAAGGAAGAGTCTGTTGCTAAAGATATTTCAAAGCACTGCCCTTTCAATTCAGTGATTGACCAAGTATTTTTATCTATTACAGTTCTGAACAAGAACCAGTAGAGGGTTCTCATAGTGGTATATGAAAAGTCAATAGTTTCTGTCTGGAAAAAAAATCTAAAACTAGTCAGGATGTGGCCAGTCATAGTGCTCAAAAGCAAACAAGAACAGCAAATGAAGAAGCATCCATGGGGGAAAATTCATTACGAGCACAGAACAAGGGCTATTTCATTTTCCCTCACCTATCGCTGGCAAAAATGGCTGGCTTGGAGCCTTGCTGTCAGAGCAGGCACTCCTTCAGGGGCTGGGATTTAGATAAGTCCCCTTGTGACTTGGTCATTGAAAGTATTAGAGTAAAAAAGTTGGAAAGGCGGTGATCAAGGCCCTTTCCTTGAGCACTGAAGTCAGTCAGGGCCTTCCACTGGGTCTCACCACTGGGCCTTGTCCTCCGCCTGGGCATCCCAATTAAATAAGAATCCTGCTAGTCCATTTATCAAGAATTCCCTTAGCCTCAATATCTAATTATCGGAGTATCTGTTCAAAGTCTTCAACTTCGTGTCCCACAGATGAGCTCTGGTTACTCTGGCCTGCTTCAGCAAGAATTCTGTAAGGTCAGTTTAGCAAGAATTTTCCCTACCATGAATGTCCTCTTTAGTAAATTTCCACTGACCAACCTGTTTCTGGGATAAAAATCTTCACTTATTCTTCTAGACTTGGAATTGAGCCCAGTTCTATACTAGGGTCTCTTGTCTCCTATTGCAATAGTTCCTGAAGAAAACCTGTTGTTACTGCTTTGACTAAGTTCCAGCTCTGGTTTCTTGAACAAAGAATGAAAAGAAAGCCTGCAGCTCCACTACCCTGAGATTAGTGCTCTGATTAAGGCAACTAATGGGCCTGCCAGAAACTTACCGAGGAAATCCAAGGAATAAGAGAACCAGAGAGGGACTAAGTCAGCCCTCCACTTAGACCTGGAGGACTGGAAAGCTTTTCAGTGGGGATGTAGGGGGAGGAGACTCAAGGGAGCCTGACATAATGTGAAGGCCAGGGAAATTGGTGATATGGCTTCAGGTTACTATGCATTCTCCAGTTGGCACCACTAGCAGAAGGTTAGAGGCCTCAAATCAGGTATTGGAGCTTTGCCTAAATCATGAGCTGATGTGGGGCTATGCAGAGATAGGACAGCCCTTATGAAAGACAGTGCACCAAAGGGGAAAATAAAAACCTTATCAGAAACATATACCACACACTACAGGTAGACAAACTCAAGAGTTTAAAATTCAGAAAATGATGGACATTAATAATCACCTAAGAAAAACATGCAAATTTTATGGACTAAACACTCTTATCATGGCAGAACATGGCACAATGGATCCAAACAAAAAGTTAATAGTCATCTTCCAGGAGTATATTCTATACTTAAACACATACATATGTTGAAGAAAAGGAATAAAAAAGGCATATAACATAGACAATAACCATAAGAGAGTTGGAGAGCCTGTATAAACATCAAATGAAGTTGAATTTAAGAAAATAAATACTTCTGGAGCCAAAGGAGAACATGTCATAACCATTCAAGAATGAGTACATCAACAAGACAAGACAATGGCAAAGTATTTGTATTTGACAAGAGGCCCTAAAGTTATATGAATAAAAATCAAAATGAAATATAAAAGCAATTCAATATTTATAGCTGGAGATTCCAACACTCCTTTCTCAGTAGCTGATAGAATGAATCAATTGAGGTATCAGTAAGGATTAAGACAATTTGACAGCATAAACATAATAGGCCTGTCATGTAAATAATAACACAGATACAGAGGAATACACAGTTGTGTGTATAGGGTACATATAAGATCTTCTAAAAGATAGGTTTTATTTTAAAAACTGTTTCAGGAAACTCAAAAGAACTGAAGTTATATAGTGTATGTCCTTCAGAATTAAAAAGGAGTTATGGCTGCTACCTCATGCCTTTAATCCTAGCTACTCAAGAGGCTAAGATCTAAGGATTGTCTTTCAAAGCCAGTCCATACAGAAAACAAAGTGAGACTCAATTTCCAATTAATCAGCAAAATGAAAGACTTGGGTCATGGCTCATTTTGTACAGCACCAGCTGTAAGCAAGAAAGCTGAGTGAGAGTGTGAGGCCCTGAGCTTGAATTTCTAACACAGGCACACATCCATGCACATGTGAGTGCATACACACGTGTGTGCACACACACATGCACACGTGAACACTTTCACTAGGTCTTCAAACATTTAGAAAAAAAATTTAATGCCCTGAAATCTTTTTATAGTTTTGTCAGATCATCAGATTCTGGATTTTTAGATTTGGGATGTTTAACCTATTTTTCTTCAAAGGCTATTTTTAGTATAAATTTACTAGACAAAAAATTGAAAAAGACAGCGTGACTCATATCCAGTCAGTATATACTGATGTTGAAAGAACCTAGATTTTATATTTAGTAGACATCTCAGAGAACTTATTGTGATTATCATCAAAGAATTAAAGGCAAACATCAAAATGGCTTAGAGAATCTCGAAAATGATAGGGAAAAGCTACATTCATTTGGAATTTGAACAAAACCAAAATAAAAATATAGCTCCACAGCAAACTTCAGATAACAGAAGAAAGAATAAGTCAAACATTTGAACAATAGAAATCATCTAGTCCGAGGAATGAAGAGAAAAAAAACCACTGAGTGAAAAATAAACTGGGATTTGAAGTTCTATAAAACAACATCCATCTAACATGCCAAGGGAAAATGAACAGAAAAATATTTGAAAAATACTTTTAAATAATCCATGAGCCAGGAATAACTTACCAGGGTCAGTGGAAATCTTGAAAATAAACAAACACTTCAGCAAAATTGTAAGATACAAGATGAAGGTACAAAGGTAAGTTTTAGTTCTATGTACTAGCAAGGAATAATACAATAACAGAATTAAGAAATTATTTATAATGGCGTAATTAGGAATACAATATATAAGGATAAAATTAAAGAAAAAGCTCACATTTCCCATCGAAATCTATGAAGGTGGATCAAGAAAATCTAAGTAACAACGGGATCTATTTGGAAGTCTTCATATCATTAAGATGATACTATGGCCGGGCACTTGTGCCTCATGCCCATAACCCTAAGAACTCTAGATGCTAAGGTCTGAGAATCAAGGTTCAAAGGTAACTCAGAGAGGAAAGTCTGTGAGATTCTTATCTTCCAAAAAGCCAAAAGTGGAGCTGTGATTCAAGTCGTAGACTGCTATCCGTGAGCACAGTTTCTCAGGAACAGTGTCCAGGCCTTGAGTTTAAGCCCTAGGACTATTGCATGCATACACACACACACACACACACACAGTGACACACACACACACACACACACACACGCACACACACGCACACACACACACAGTGTAATGGCTTATATTTTAAAAGGTTTCTCAAAGGCCATGTCCTGAAGATTTGATCTTATGCCTATGGCACAAATGGGTGGTGGTGAATCTTTAGGAGGTGGTACCTCACTGGAGAAGGTTATGTCATTGAGTTTATGTCTTGGGAAAGGCATTGGGGACCAAACCCATTCCTATCTTTCTAGTGAACAGGGAGATTTCTACTAAATGCCCCTGCCATGATCTACTGCTTCACATGGCCCAAAGCATAAAAGCCACCCAGCAATGGACTGAAACCTCTGAAGCATGATCCTTTCTATATGCTGTTTATGATGGATTTTATCAGAGCACCAAAAAGCTGATGCTCACAGACAACAAAATCCCCTAAACCGATCTCCAGATTCAATGCAATCTCTAGCAAAATCCTCATTTTACTTGCAGAAATTGGCAAGATGATCATAAAATTAACACAGACATTCAAAAGACCCCATTCAACTTAGATATCCTTGAAAAAAAGAAAAGAATGGAGAAGTCAGGATAATTCTGGTTCCTACTTCAAAGCTATCACACGCCTGCATGCTACTGGCGGACATTAGAGAGTTATGAAATAAAATGGAGACTTTAGAAACAAATGTGAAAATTTATGGTTTATTCATTTCCAACGAGGATGCCAAGACCACCGGATGGAGAAAGCATAGTATTTTCAATAGATAGCCCAGGGATATCTACACACAAACAAATGAAGTTGGATCGTTTCACTTCATACACAAAAATCAACTCAAAATGTACCATTGAACTTAAGGTACAAGTTAAAATTGTAAAACTCCAAGAAAACACTGGGAAAAAAATCTCTATGACTCTGTGTTAGATAAAACACCAGAGGATGAATGATAAAAGAAACAATGGTCAAATTGGACTTCTTCCGATTAAATTTTTGGTGCTTCAATAAAGCCCACTGAAAAACTAAGAAGACAACACATTAAATAGGAGAAAATAGGGAATACAATAGAAAAAAAATAGTAGAAAACTAATCATCTTTTTTTTTAAAAAGGACAAAACACCTAGTATCTATTTTTCCACAGAAGATATATGGATGGCCAATAATAACAAGGAAAACGTTAATATCATTAGCCATCAGGAAACTGCAAATCCAGATCTAAATTTCACTTCACATCTACTAGGGTAGCCCTAATCGAAAAGAGAAATGAGCCCACACATTGGTGGCTCATACTGGTAATCCTGGCTACTCAGGAGGCTGAGATCTGAGAATCAAAGGTTCTAAGCTAGCTCAGACAGGATAGTCTGTGAGACTCTTATCTCCAATTAACCAGCAAAAATCCAGTAGTATAGGAGTAGTTCACGTGGTAGACTGCCAATGTTCAGAGGAAAAAAAAAAAAAAACAAGCAAGAGTGTAAGCCTTGGACTTAAGCACCAGTATGGGCAAAACCCAAAACAAAACAAATTTCTCCCATTTGGTGAGGAAAGATATGCTCAGCCCAGATCATATTCCTGGATGTTACTTCAAATGGCAAGTCTAAAAATGGAAAATAAGCACAAATTCCACATGATTTCCTTATTTGGCTTCTTGTTCACTGGAGACAGCCATAGAGTAGGATGCATTACAAAATCTTTGTGATTATCTCTGCCGACTGTAGGTTAGCTTGGCTTTCCCGGTACTCAAATGTCACAGACCAGCAGTCATCTGAAACAAGCCAACCTTCTGTGCCCAGGTGTGGATAATTATATTACTAGCCCCTGGGAAGATCTTGGCTTCATGTTGCTGAGTTGCCTTATATATTTTCCAGGCTGCATGCGCTATAAATTTCCATCAGCCTGGAGCAGGCTCCAATCCTCTCTGCAAGCTGCTGATGTATTGCTAAAGCTGCCACCGTCCTTTTTCCTGCCTTGTAAATGTGCCAGCCTGCATTGCCACTCACTAGGCCACACGAAAGACACAGCTGTTTCCAGACATGACCCAGGGCCTCATGCCTCATACCTCTAGTCAGGAGGCCACAGTGGGATTCAAGCTATTTGTCTTGCCCAGGTCAGTTGCTCATTTTGACTAATTCATGACAGGAAGAGATGTGAGGGCACCTCTCTCAGACCTTCCTAGAGTCCAGGTCACCTCCCCAGCATATTTATCGCCCCTGAGAGGTCTCCCCTGTAGCTTTCTGTTTGGAGAGGGGATACTAGAATTGGAACTTGGGGCCTTATGCTTGCTGGAAAGGCAGGCACTCTACTATGATCCAAGCCCCCAGTCCTTTCTTTTCTTTTTACTTTCTGGGCATTGTTTTTGCCAGGTCCATACCATGATCCTTTAATCTCTGCTTTCCACTATACTTAGGACAATTGGCAGGTTCTGTTATAATGGCTTATTAATTGGCATGGGTTTTGTCTATATTTTTTGCCTAGGCTATCTTGAACTCTGATCCTCCCAATTTCTACTTCTTGAGTAGCTGGGACTACATATGTGAGCAACAGCGTGCAGCTTCCCACAAGCCTTTCCATCTCACCACCGGCAGTTCACCAAGAGCTCTCTGTAAAATGTGTGCCACTCATAGAACTTTTGGTTCCCTTACCTCCATTCGCCAGAGACTCATCAACAGATCAGATTTCTTCCTGCCATCTTTTCTAGACTAAGAAAGCAAACTACAATTGCCAAAAGAACTATACCAAGAATTAAAAATTTATAAACGATTTTAGGGCTGAGATAGATCACAGTGGTAGATTGCTGACATGGGCAAAAAAAGGCCCTGATTCCATCCTAACACCTCTCTGTCTGTCTGTCTGTCTGTCTGTCTGTCTGTCTGTCTGTCTCTCTCTCTCTCTCTCTCTGAAGGAAGCTGGCCTGGCCAGGTGCAGAGGGTCATGTCAAGGACACAGCAAAGAACCTAGAACAGCATGAAGGGGGCTGGTGTGCGTGAAAAATCAAGTTTCCTAACAGGGAGAACATAGAGTCCTTTGATAATGAGACCTTCATGCCCCTGCTTCTGGAAAGTTCAAAGCCTATGCATACACAAGGACTCCATTCCCCAGGTGCTCAAACAAAGCAAATTTATCTTTCTCACTAGGAGTTCCATTAAGGGATAGTTTGTGCGGCCCCATCTTTCACTGGTCCTTTGAAGAGGTTCCCGCTGTTCTCTAAAACGCAGACATCACTGCTCAGTAGACCACGTGGGGCAGAGAATGTCGTTAATTTGGTTATCTGGGCCCTTTCCAGGGCCAACTGTTCTAAGCTAACAGCTGTGAATGAATTATGGGGTTGGGATTTCATTTGGCAACACCATCAATTACAAAGTGCAGGGGACTATAAGGATGAATTTTGTCCTGTATCTTTAGAGACACGGACCCTGGACCAGTCCCCAGAAGACCAGTTCACCCCGTGTGCCCACAATTCCCTTGCTCTCTGTGTGCTTCTCTGGCTGGACAAGGAAAATTGATTCAAACACTGGAGACTAGGGCACTGGTGATTAAGGAAAAAGGATTTCCAGACCAAAAATAATAGCCTAGTAGAGATGATGATGAATTTCTACTTCATCATTGCTTTAAACATATTATTTAACTAAGAACTTCTTCAGTATTTTTAGATTCAACTGGCTTAAACAATGCACATGTCAAGAAGCCCTCCTCCAAAATTTGAGAAACAAAACACTCCAAAATCCAAAATGGTTTTGAGAGTTAACATGATTCCACAGGTGAAAAATCCACACTTGACCCTAGGGTGACAGTTGCTGTCAAGTTATTGATGCCCCAAAAATGTATAAAGTTGCCTTAGACGCCATGTAGATAAAGTGACTAGGAGGCAAGCATAATTTGCTTTTGCAGTTTGTGCCCCTCTCTAAGATATTTCATGGTGTATATGTAAATATCCCCAAATGTGACATTTCTGGTCTTGAATAATTTAGATAAGGTAATTGAACTTACACAAGAAAAACAAATAAAGGGCAAATGAACCGGAGATAACACCTTAGGGCCTAGATATTCCAAACTGTGAACTTTTAATTTAACACAAATCAATTTTCAAGGTCTTTGTTATGGTTTGGTTATGAAATCTCCCCTTACGAGGTTTAAGCATTAAAGGCTTGGCATCCAGCTGGTGGCACTGGGAGGTGTTCTCTTCAGGTGCTGCCAGGACAGTGCCCACGCCATTAATAGGTTAACCCATCACTGAAGCATGACTTGAATGGGCATTTCTTGCTCCTGGACCCTTTCCTTGCATTATGCATCTTGTCTCTCATCTTTAGTTGATTTTTATCAAGGTGAGAGAAAGGAATCTAGTTCCAGTTTTCTCTGCATCTACTAAGTTTTCCTAGCACCATTGTTTGAGGAGGTTGTCTGTTCTGTTCCAACGTGTATTTCATTTGATTTGATTTTAGTTTATTTTGATTTATTTATTGACTATCAAATGGTGTATGTATGTGGGATTATTTCTGGGTTCTCAATTCTGTTCTGTTGATCTGTTTGGATGGTGCTTAAGGCACAGAGAAAATGCGTTTAAGTTCCTCACCCTACCCCTGAACCTACATCTCCCTAGACAAAGAGAAGGCTTCTACTGCTGCTTATCTGGAGCCTTTGCATGCCCATGTCCTAGGAGTGGGGCTGGTAGAACCAGAGGCTATCAAAGATAGGGACTTATTGTTCCAGGCATTAGAAGCCAGGCATTGATGGATCTAAACACTCAAGTTAGAATCTTACTGCTCTGAGGTTTAACCATCCATGGCCTTGACACTTGGCAACTGTTGTTAGTATTTGACTTCGTTAACTGTAAGCAGTAGAAGCAGTGCTTTGACACAGGCTCTGGATACTGGGACCCTCGGCCCTACAGTAACAGGTGCTTGATGCGTCATGAGAAACCAGTGTTACAGTTCTCAGACTATAGTACTGGGCCATTTACCTTTGACAGAGGCTGGTGTTAGGCTCTTGGGTCTCAAGGGCATCTGAGCCTCTCAGTGCTTAAGGCTTACAGCAAGTACAACCCAACCCTTCTCATCTTCACTCTTCACAAGCCTCACTGTCATGGTCTCCCTGGCCACTCTCTAGAGCTCGTCAGTCACCTCTCTTATCAATGATGCTGTTATTAACTGCTGTCACCTCTGATGCTACTTCCACTGCCTTCTCTTCCTGTAACCAATCAGCCTGCTGTATAATGATAAACTTCAAACCGAACAAAGACCACTCACGACAAGTGTTTCATTGCACTAATGTTGCAACACCAGGGGGCAGCACAGAAGTTAACCGAACAGCCTGCCTATATAGCCAGACATAGGGTGTGACCAGTGTGTTTGTACCAATTAAGAGATTGTATCTGAGCAAGGCATAAGCCTTCCACTGGGCCATAAGGGAAGGGCTTTCTCTCTGGCTTTGATTAGGAAAAAAAAAATGGTTGCAGGGTCATCTAGAGTTCCCTGACACTTGTGTGGCACAAGCTGTTCAAAGCATTTGAGACTGAAACAGTGCCTTCAGGAGCTGCTATTGTGTATGGGAGCAAACAGTTGTGGATGCTGTGTCCACAAACTGTTCAAATACTGGTGCTGGCATGAGGGCAGTGAGCTATTTGACTGATTTATCTTTGCTTGGGAAATCAGAGAAGGCTGTACCAAGTGCCAATTAGTCAGCTGCTGACATTTTAACTTAGGGAAAATAAGCATGAAAAGGTTGCTGACATGGGGTTAGAGGTATGGTAGACTGCTAGCCAGTGAGTATAAGCAGTCACAGGTACCCAGTTCCAGTCCCAGTTGCATACCTAGAGGGAAAAAAGAAGAAAAGAAATAGTCAAGCTGGGCATAGATGACTCAGACCTATAATCTTAGCTATCCAGGAGGCTAAGCTCTGAGGGTCGCGGTTCAAAGCCAGCCCGGGAAGGAATGTCCATGATCCTCTTATCTCCAATTAACCACTAGAAAACCAGAACAGGTGTTGTGACTCAAAGTGGGAGTGTGCTAGCCTTGAGCAAAAGAGCTAAGGGACATTGCCCTGTCCCCGAATTCAAGTTCCACATCTAACAAAAAAAAAGTGGGGGGTGTGATTGCAATAAAAACTTGTCATTAGCATATACAGTGGTTTAATGGTATTTATCAATATTACTAATTATACAATCAATTATATTTATCAATATATCAATTATTTATTAATTATATTTATCAATTATATTTATCAATTATACACATCTAGGCAGATGTATTTAATTCCAGTTATTTGAGAGGCTGAGGCAGAAGGATCATAAGTTAAAGACTTATAAGTGTAGCTATCTAGGCTATAGAGCAAGTTCAAAGCCAGTCTAGGCAACCATGTCTCTAGCAAAGGAAGAGGGCTAGCGATATATCTCAGTAGTAAAGCACTGGGTTATCCTAGGTAAGGCCTTAGCCCCAGTACCACCGAAAGTGCTCTAATGAAGTCTAACTCCTGGCTCAGTGTCATAGGCTCATGTTTCAGAAATATCTCCACACCTCTTACCTTCCTGGCACACCACTCCTCCCTTCAAGTCATCCCTTCTTTTTTCTCACAGGACATATGAGTCATTTTCTGCTTTAAAAAGATAAGGAGACCAAAGGCCGTTTTCCTCTGTGAATCATCTGTGTCAATCCGAGCTGCTGGTGTCTCGGGGACACCTTTAAAACACTATGGGTCTCACAAGACAAAAGCCATGCGTATCACTCTCGTCCACTTGCATTTTCTTCTTTACCTTGTACTTCTGCAGAGGAAATTGTCCCCTGAGCATCTTAGGAGCCTGTGGCATGATTGAAAAGATCCGTAACAGGTACCTGCAGCCCTCTAGAGGCTTTTGGGTCTGACTGCACGGCCTTTGGAGGCTTCATCTTTGATCTGTTTTAAGTCTCAACAAGGACTTTTACAGTCATGCAGAATCCACGGCTACGCCTCCGCTCTGGACTGTTCCCAGAAGCGTCCTGAAGTTGATCTTTGCTCAGAAGCCATTTCTCAATTTTAGCATCAGGAATCTGAAGACATCCAAAATATCAAATCCCAGCTCCCCTTTCCTCCAAGGCCCTCTTCTGACATAGTTTACTGCAAACAACAAGAAGAAACCAGTGGTACCTAGAACAATCTCCTTGGTAGATCAACCTGTTCATGAAATATATTTTTTAAATTTTGTATTATAATAAAGATGATGTACAGAAGGGTTACGGTTATGTAAGTCAGGTGAAGCATACATTTCTTTTTTTGGACAATGTCGCCCCTTCCCTTGCTCGGTCCCAGCTTTTTCCTCAAATCCCACTCACAAGTTGCACGGTTCATTTAAAACACAGTGTCCATTGAGTACCATTACCATATTTGTTCATCCCTAAACACATTCCTTAAGACCTACATTACCACATGCGACACTGCTGCTTAGTTTTATCACTTCACAAAACAGAACTCTTTCCTACAGCTTTTTAAGTAAGACTTCCTCCATTTTTCCTTAAACTCTATCAGCTGTCTAAACTCCCCGTTCTACAATGAGTCTCCTCAGCTCCACACAAGCTTCCATTACTTCTCTCCTCCATCCCTCGACCCACGTATCGATCCTAGAGCTGCTCTTGTATTCCTGTGTTTTAGGAAATCAGCTATGGCAATGCTCAAACTATATAGTAGTACAGTGTACCAAACAATGTAGTAGTGACCAGTTCTGTAGAACCGTAAGGCACAGCTGTTGCAGAGGAAATCTGAGAGACTTTCTGAGATTTGGGAATCTGGGGGTGACTTAACTTGATGGTGCAGGGTTGCAGTTAAGCTGTTAGAGGGGCTGCAGCATGTGGATGCTTGTGGATGCTTAACTGGGCTAAAAGAGCATGTGCTTGGTGGCTGGAAGCTTTCATTTCTTGCCACATGGCTACTACCATACTGTGGTGGTTCACAGCCCAATGCCAGTACATGTGGAAGGTGACACCTGAAAGCACCACAGAAACAGGGATCCTTGATGGCCAAGTGACTGTCCACTGACACCTACCCTTTTAGGATATCTACCACAGCAGGCCTGCTTATCTCAGACAGATCTGCTGATAAAGGCAATGTCAAGCTAGGACCACTTCCTACTGAGAACACCACCTGAGAATGTTTTGTGTTTGTACCAGGACTGGTGCTTGAACTCAGCCTGGATGTTTGTCCTTTTGCTTTTATTTGGTCTGAGAATGGGATGTGAACTCGGTACCTGACACTTGCTCATTGGCTGGCACTCTACCAACTGAGCCTCACCTCTAACCCCATCCATTAGCTTTTATGCTCATAGCTAGTGCTCTACCATCTGAGTCACAGCTATATTTCTGGCTTATTGGTGGTTACGTGGGGATAAGGATCTCATGGACATTCCTGCCCCAGTTGGTTTTGAAGCAGGTCCTCGGATCTTTGCCTCCTCAGTATGTAGGATTACAGGAGTGAGCCACAGGCCATGGGTTTACCTGAGATTAGTGTAACAATACAGCCTTTGAACATTGCCATAAGCTGATTTTCACTTCTCTGGAGGGGGTCATGTCCATGCTTGCTGGGAAGTTGGAAGGGCTAGGGAGTCTCAGTGGATATCTAAGATGCTCCCATGGCAGAAGCAACTGCCAACCCTTCAGCTCATCTTGTGCTCCTGACAGCTTCATCGAGACTGGCTTGCTATAGGGAGAAGCCATCCTGGCACAGGGTACACTTGACATTTCTGAGCACAGAGGTGCTGGTTGCTCTTGCATTGAAGCCTTGAACAGGAGCTAGCCAATGGACAAAAGAAGCTTTCAGGAGCTCTGATCAATACCTACCTGAATCTGCATGGCATTAATGTCTTGAGATACCAGGATTGCTCTGGGAAATGTGCAGACGTGCTGCTTCTGTCTCAAACTCTCCCAAGACTTGTGGCTCACCTGGAACTGCTCAGAGTCCAGTTTTCTATCTGAAAATCACAACCTATGCACTCCCTGGAGAGAGCCATCTGGATCCCACCTCCTAGCCAGATGTCTCAGGAAGTCACTTCCTGGCATGAAGGAAGACTTCAGGTACGGCCCCAGGCCTGCTGAAACATGTGGCCTAAACTGTACCATGGAAGAGCAATGTTTTCATTGTCCTGTCTGCCTCAGGACTGCAGTGCGGTCAGATGACATCCAGGAAGAATATGGAACCCCCTGGAACTCACAGATACCAGAGCCCCCACTGCTCTCCAGAGTGTCCCTCAGGCCCTGCTGGTCAGAAAATCTTGCCCAAAAGCTCAGTCATCCCTGATTGCCCAGGATTTCTGCCTATCTGTGGGCCACTAGCAATCCCTCCTACCTCTATATAACCTCAATGGATCTTCTCACAGTCTGTTCAGGAGCAAATGTCTTCCCCCAATTACATAGCATGTGTGTTTCTAGGAACAGCTTTTTTTCAATTAAAAAAATCTTTTCATTTAAATCAATTCTAGTTTCTCTCAAACTGAAATTGCTCTCCGGCAGGCTTGGGAAAAGTCTAACAGAGACAGGTCGGGCAGGAGTGCACTCAGGCACCTTGCTAGCTAGAGGCTGCCAGCCCTGGCTACACACTGGCATCTCCCAGGAAGGTTGTTTCTTCTGGTTTTGTTTGAGACACTTCACCTAGCCCCTAATAAGCTGAGCATGGTGGTACATATCTATAAACGCAAATACTCATTTTAGCATATTTTTGTCAATACTTGGGTTTAAACGCAGTGCCTTGAGCTTGCTAGATAGAGAAGCAGCACTCAGCCCTTTAAGCTACATTTTCTCTCCCAGAAAGTTTTCAAGCTGACATACCTGTGGAAGTATCATAAAGTACACACACTGTGCCCTGCTTAGAATGACTAACCATGGTTAGATTTTCTTGGGTGGAACTCAAGCTTCCCCAGGCCATTCCGGTGCTAGTCAACCACTCTAGCAGGAATATTTTTCTACCTGGCTGGATTCAGTGTTGGTGATTAAAAACAGCCTGAAAAGACTTCTTCTCCGCTTCTATCAGGATATGGGCCCAGCCTCCTCCAGTCCCTGAAGTTCTGGTGGTACCAACTGACCCTCGCACTTGTCTTCATCTATTGGGATTCTTTTCTTTTTTAAAATATGTTTTTATTATTATTAAGATGATGTACAGAATAATTACTCTTTGTAAGTCAAGTAATCAGTACAATTCTTGTTGGAAAATGCCACCCTTTCCTTCGCTTTACCCCCAGCTTCCCTCTCCCATCCCTGTCCACAAGTTGCATGGTTCATTTTTCACATGGTGTCAACTGAGTACCATGACTGCATTTGTTCACCCTTCCCCCTTCCCTTTCTGTGCCCCCTTGCTCCCCCCAGGAAAAAAAACCCAAACAAAAATAAATACCAACACTCCCAACAACAACAACCCCCCATGTTTCCATTCGTGGAGGAGTTTGTTTAGATAAGCAGTATTTTAAATATTCAGAGATATCAGACCTTCGAATTGCTTCCCTTTCTACACCTACCGGCCAGGGCAGCTGCATCTTAGCACAGAGGAAGCAGAAGGACCTGTGGTTCCTCTGGTTCTAGGTGCAGAAACTATCTTACTACTGCATTGCCTGGCTCACGATCATGAAGACGCTGACGCTGGGACTTTGCCTGTTCACACTGAACCTCTGCATCCACAAATTCCACATCTGCAGGTTTAACCAAATGAAGAATAATCAACAGAGATGTCGAAAAAGCAAAGTTTGCATTTGCCATGCACTGAGGACTACAAGAACCAAGTGTCATGTGGGATGCAGTAGCTTCCATTGTTTTGCTGGTCCTAGGTCTCTCAGCCTCTCTCTAGCCCACACTGTCAGTTTTGCATCTGTTTGTGTAGTAGATAGTTAGGCTTATATGCTTGGGTCACTGCTGACCTGCAGATGCTTCTCTTGTCATTATTCCTAAACAATACAGTATAACAATTCATTGCATGATGCTTGAATGTGCCTGGTTTATATGCAAATACCATGTCCTATCGTATTAGGGATCTAATATGAGCATATAAGTAGAGACCTGGAACCCATCCACTGTTGATATCAGAGCCAACTCTGCAGCAACCTTTCCAGAACCAACTTGAAAGCCAAAGGTGCAAAGCTGAGACTCTTGAAGAGAGACCTTGCTAAGTCTTTCCTGCTGCTTGTTAGCATACCCAGTTGTTGACACCATAATGTCTCTGGGATGACATTGCTACAGGTCCCCTGACAAAAACAGATGACAACACCCAAGCTACACATTATTAGAGCCTATACCAGAATCCCTTTTAGTATACCATGTCAACACAAAGCCCAGAGGGGGAGGAAATCAGGTTGGCCATGTCCATAAGAAAGCTTCAGGCATTCTGTAAGCCTGGGGAGAGCTGCCCAAGCTACTGTCACACTCATGGTATTGCTGGGGATTTTCCTTCCCTCCCTCCTCTCTTGGTCCCTTGGTCCCCCCTCCTCTCTTTTCCCTCCCTCCATTCCTCCTTTCCTCTTTCCCTCCTTCTCTCCATCTTTCCTTTTCTTCCTTCCATCCATCCATCAGTAAACACTTGGTGGAAAACAACTCCTGAATATGTGGCATTTTGCCAATGGTGTCTAACAATGAACAGGGGAACCAGAACCAACATCAAAGACGCACAGACAGAAACTCGAGTATGTAGGGAAAGCACAGAACATTGGCAAGTCACATAGAAGGGAGCAAAGAACAGGGCATATAACTTGCTACAGCAGGTACCTCATAGGAGATGCTATATGAACTGAGTTTTAAGAAGTTCCTTGGTTGCCATGGAGATGAGGTTGGTAGGTGAGAGTGTACAGAGCATGGAATTGAAAGGGAGCCCCAGTGTTTTCAGTGCAACTTACTTCAGTGCTTCACATTAGGAATCAGGGCATTAATTAGCTACATCCACCATAGTCATTTTCTTGGTGCTTTTTCTGCAAAAGCAGTGAAGAGCTAGGGCCAGGCACTTAGCTAAAGAACTCTTGCCTGGCCGGGTACAGTAGCTCAGTCCTGTAATCCTAGCTACTCAGGAGGCTGAGATCATGGTTCTAAGCCAGCCCAGGCACTAAAGACTGTGAGACTTATCTCCAATTAATCACAAAAAAGGGGAAGTGGATCTATGGCTCTAGGAGTAGGGCGGAAGCCTTGAGCTGGGGACATCGCCCAGTCCCAGAGTTCAAGCCCCATGACTGACAAAAAAAAAAGTGAGTTAACAGAATTCAAGCTTCCCTATGATGGCTTTCAGCACTCAAACCTTAGCCAGCTTGAGCCCACAGAGCTCTCCAAGTCTGCAACAGTGCAGTCCTCCTGGTACAAGGACGGCCGCCCATCCAAGCCAGGCTAGCACAGCACAGCTCAAGGACCTTTACAAACAGCTTCTAATTTTGAACTTCTGTTTTCAATCACGCATGGAACATTCAAAATAAATAAAACAGCGCTTGTGCTGAAGTGACAGCACACAGTTGCATGTTGTGAATTATGTGTAATTTTTTTCCCCTCTGCCATTTTTTCTTGTTTTTATTCTGAAATAATTACAGACTCAAAGAAAATTGGGAAAGCAGTACAGAAAGACATAAGTACCACATGCCAGCTTCCCCTGTCAGAACTTAACGCTTGCATAACTACAGACAGCATCAAACCCAAAAGGCATCTGTACATTCAATAAACTTCACTACAGATCTAGTTCAAGTGTCATCAGTTTTTACATATATACCTCTCTTTGGATGTGTGTCTGTGTGTCTGTGTGTTTCTACAAAATTTTACCACCAAGATTTGTGTTCACATGTTTTGAAAAATTTTATAAGAATGTATTTGTTTTCCTAATAATGAAGGAAGTTTTATTTTAGACTGTTTTGTGGAAATCTCTCCCAGAGGGGAAAATGCAAATTGCTAGGCATGAAACTATTTATTGCTGAGTACCTTACAACATGAAAAACTGTAAATCACCCAAGTGTCCTAGTAGCAGCGGTTCAATGAGCTTAACTAGAAGAATACATCTGTTTAAGAGATTATTGTGCAAGTGTTTGAAGTATGTCTGAAAAAGTGAGGGATGATACAGGAAATGCAATCATAAGTTAAGTGGAACCAAAGTTACAAGCCTAGTCAAAGAGTTGTCTAAATCCTTAAGTTGTATAAACAACTTAGTGCATGGGGTGGGGACAGACAGGGCTAACAGTCCTCATGTCCTCCTCTTAGATATTCCCAAGCTGCATCACAGGAATGGCTTCTCAAGTTTCAGTGTGTACTGAGTGAAGTCAGCAACACACCGGTTCTGAGGCGTGATAGGTGAAGTCTAACTGAGCATTTCTAATGCTTTCATGAGACGTGGACATTACAATTCCACAAGCCACACTGTTTTTAAACTAAGGTGATAAGAAATAGACTTTGGACGACAACGAAGTGCCTAAGATGCACGGTGCCCATAAACTTTGAATTTGTTCATTACTACAAAACTACCTTCAAATGCACAGCTTATGAAAGAAAGTCACTGCATGCTTCCCTCCCTTTTTTTTTCATTTTTCCAAGCAATGACAGTGGAGGTTTAGTTATGTCAAGTGGCCCTGGATAGTGATATTTTCTTTTCTTCTGAGGTATTCTATTTGATCAAAGCACATGCATTTCCATCCATTGCCATGAGTAGTCTTCAAGTTACCAGTGGAGGTCTGTAGACTGGGCACTTTCCACCCCAGCTTGATGCATGAAGGAAGGAAGCTGCCTAGAGTACACAGAGAAGGAAAAACAGCTCCCAGGTTCTCCTGGACTCGTAGCCCAGATGAGGCTCAGCGACAGCCTGCTTGTGTCCAGGTACTACAAGGGCTACACATATTGTTTGTCTCTTTCTTGGCAGCCTGAACTGTGAAATACTTTTATTTTCATTTCATCTTTCTTCGGGGGAAGTTTCGGTTTGAGCTTTTCCAAATAGATGACAGCAAGAACTTTGTGTTTTCCGAAAACCAAGATGTGTTCTTCGAACCAGACTCACAATGCATTGCTGCTTTCAGCTCTCTCGTAACGAGGCGATATCAGTGTTTTTCAGTTGTTTGATTTTATGCCATCTTTCCAAAAGTAAAGTTAACTGGGTGTTGGTGGCTTATGTCTATAATCTTAATTAGTTGAAGGGCTGAGATCTGAGGATCTACTCTTGAAGCCACCCAAGCAGACAACACCTTGAGGTTCTTATTTCCAATCTTCCAGCAAAAAGCCAGAACTGGGAACATGGCTCAAGTGGTAGGACACCAGCCATTATTAAAAAAACAAAACAAAACAGCTGAATGAGAGTGAGAGGCCCTGTGTTCAGGCCCCAGCACAGACACACAACACACACATATGCACACAAGTGATACTACCTGGGCACGATGGTTCATGCTTGTAATCTCAACACTTGTGAGTTTGAAGCAGGAGGTGTATTAGTTCCAGGACAGCCTGGTTTACACAGTGAGACCCTGTAGAAAAAGAGGGAGGGAAAGTAAGGAGGGGAGGGAAGGAAGGAGAGAGGGAGGGAGGGAGGGAGGGGAGGGAGGGAGGGAGGGAGGGAGGGGGATCCCTTATAGTTTCACTTACCTCTAAATAGATACATTTGAGTCTATTTTTATGAAATTGCCACAGTACTACAGTATTAGCAGTTGTGTAATGTCTGCTTTGTCCTTGTGCTAACTCTGTAAGGAGGAGGGTAGATATTACTAGTTCCGTGTCACTGGAATCAGTTCATCCGTAAGGACCCTTTCCAACTGTAGAAATGCTTTCCTACTTGACAATCCCGTATCTTTGCCTGTGGATGCTAGTTTAGACCTGAAATGTCTCAGACATCGATGTGGTAAAGACTTGGCGTTCTGCTTGGAAATATTGTGAGGAGGTGGAATGTTTAACAGATAGGGCCAAGTGGGAGGTCTCCTGTCACCGAGGCTGTGCCTTTGAAGGGAGGAAGAGCATTTGCCTCTTCCCTTCTCGATTCACCTGCTGGCCACCATGAAGTGAACAGCTCCACCACGAGCAGCTGCCATGATGGGCTGTTGCCAAGCAACTTCAAGGCCCTTTCGCTTTTTTTCATTCCTTCCTTCCTGCCTGCCTGCCTCCTTCCCTCCCTCCCTCCCTCCTTTCCTTCTTCTTCCCTTCCCTTCCCTTCCCTCCCCTTCCCTCCCTCCCTCCCCTCCCCTCCCCTCCCCTCCTATCCCCTTCCTTCCTTTTTGTTTTCTGGTGCTGGTACCAGAGTTTAAACTTAGGCCTCCATGCTCTTTCTTGGCTTTTTTGCTCACAAATGTGAGCCATACCCCTTGTTAACTGATTGAAATGGAATTTTGCAGACTCTCTTGCCTGGGCTGTCTTTGAACTGAAATCCTACAAGTCTCAGGATTACAGTTTTCAGTCACTGGTGCCCCTCTCCTTTTCTCTTTCCAAGTCACTTGTCTCAAGTATTTTGTTATAGTAATGACTGTAAAGCTGAGTAATGCAATGATGATGGTTAGTTCTAGACTCAACCATTCTATCAACATATTTGCATGAAATAGATTCATAGATGTGAAAGGAAAACTGAAATGGCATTATGGAGGCATCCCATCTTTAAATAGGTAGCTGCAGTATAATATATACTGTACTATACAGATGTAGTTTATTCTATTTCTTTTCTGTCTAGTCTAGAAAGTAATATTAACTAGAAATATATATTAAAAGCAATTTACCAGGGCTGGGAGTTTGGCCTAGTGGTAGAGTGCTTGCCTTGCATGCACGAAGACCTAGGTTCAATTCCTCCGTACCAAATACTTAGAAAAAAGCTGGAAATGGTGCTATGGCTCAAGTGGTGGAGCTCTAGCTCTGAGAAAGCCCAAGCACAGTGCTCGGGCCCTGAGTTCAAGGCCCAGAACTGGCAAAAAAAACCCACAATTCACCATGGTCAAAAAGAAGTTGATATTCTACAACACTGTGCATAATGCAGGTGAGTAGATGAGAGTCACAAGACTGGGAAAAGAACTGAGGCACAACACTTCCAGATGCAGAATTATCATCCTATAGGTGCAAAGGCAGGACAAGAAATTGTGATAGGGCAGTAGTTACCCTGGTGGGCATGACAGATAAAGGGCTTTAAGCATATAACATATGCACTTTCTTGATCTAGATGGACCATGTGTGTTCTGATTGGGGATTTCTTTGAACTATCTGTACATTAACCATACATTTTGAGAAGCCTGTTGGTTAAGGGCAGAAGGATGAGTGTACCTTTGCAGCTACACAGACTGGCTCTTATAGAGCAAGGTTCATTCTCTTGATTTTCTTCTTTCAAGGTTCAAACTCACTTGTTTATCGAGGCACGACTGACTTAGCAGGAAAGCAAGCCCTGTTCTTGAGGCTCCCCTGCCTCCCATCTGGAAGGTATCAAATCACTGAGTGCTTTGATGAATAACCACTCAGAAGGAAAGAAAACTATGGCTTTCAAGTTTCCTCCAGACCCCAAAACACCCATCACCACCTGTCCTCCATTAGTAAGGAAAAAAAGAGCCTTGACTTTTGATTTGCTGAAGACAGTTCTGAGATTTTGGAACCAGTTGAAAAAATCTGAACAAAGTTGTGGAGAAGCAGAGGTCAGTAGAAAAGGCTCTCTGAGTGAGGGCCTTGAGTCCAGCCATCAGCTGTTTTTAAACAGTAAGGATGACTAAAATAGTTCCAGCATTCCTATTAAAACGCACTATTCTCACTGGTGACAGTAGAACCAGACAGACCTGAGACTGAGGCCAAGTTCAGCCCCCAAACCAGCTGTGTGATTGGAGGCCCCTCCCTCCCCTGTGAGCCTGCTTCTACAACCCTAAAATGGGGACAAGAAACCCTGTTAGGATGGACTCAAGAAGATAATGTGCATAAAAGGGACTGATATGGAGATTGGCAGACAGTGAGCCACTCAGAAATATTCCTTAGAATATTTCTTATATCTTATAATATTCCCTGGGCTTTTTGTCACTCAATAACTATGTGTGATCTGGGCACCACATTAGGCATTGTAGTTGCAGAGGATATAATGATGAGGAGATGGAAGATGCCCTGCGCTCTGGAGCTCATCTTGGAATGAGGGAAGGCAGTAAATCAGGACCCAAGGTCATAACTACACTCTTCCCAGAATGCAATGAAGAGTGACTTGATCACGAACAATATGGGTGAGGGTAACAAGGAGGCCTCTCTGGGAGGTTAGGAGGTGAGCATGATCTGAAATACTACAGACAGAGATAAACAGGCCATATGAAATACAAGGGGCTGTGGTATATGCAGATATAAGACAGGATGGACAGAAAGGTCTGTGTGGCTAGAGTATACAGGGAGAGAAGGAGAGGAGGTGGGTTACAAAATTTGGCATAATTCAAGTAATGCAGCAATAGAGCGCAGTCTCATGCTGCTGATAGGAGTTTGAGGGCAAGGATAAACTTCTGACGGCTCTCAGCTGTGGGGGATGACCTGACTTTTAGAATCCTCACATTGGACAGTGGGAGCAGAGCAGGTTGTAGAGAGCAAGAGGGAGGGAAAGCAATATGGTGATTGTAAACCTCCAGTTAGATGTGTAGATGCCATAGTCTAAGGATGGTGATAAAGAAGGGATAGAAACAAATGGAACAGGGATCTTGATGAGAAAAGAATCACGAGGGAAAATCTTATAGTTCCTGGAGGCAGGCACGGATGCTGTCTGCAATGTGAACGACAAGTGGGTTTGGGGTGATGTGAAGTATGTGTGTAGGGGTCAGGCAAGACAATGCAAAGAAGACCTCGAGGCTCCGGAGGAGACTGCAGACCGGAGATGGGAATTGAGAGGCAGGCTGAGCAGCAACTCTGAGATACTGGTTCGCATGTCTTACAGAGAGAAAGCAGAGGGACAAGGCCTCAGTTGAGTCCTGAGCCTCTCTGACAGTTAGAGTCCAGCCAAAGAAATTAAGAGATGATGGCCAATACAAGGAAAAGACAGGACCTGAGAACTCTCTAGAGCTGGAGGGAAAATTTCCAAAGGAGCTGAGAGCTAGAGCAAATGAGAGCAACAGACTTATGCCATTTAGCACGTTGCTTTGAGGGTAACTTGACACTTGCTTTCAGTAGGTAGTAGGCACACAGTCCCCATTGATATGGTAAGTGGTAAAAGACTGAGCTGGGGTGAACAGGATGCTAAAGGTTGTATTTGTTAAAATGAAGCTATTCAAATTCTTTAGAAGAATGTAGTTAAGCTGGGCACCACTGAATCATGTCTATAATCCTAAACTACTTAGGAGGTTGAAATCTGAGGATCCAGGTTCTATCTCTAACCAGCAAAAAACTAGATGCAAAAGTGTGGCTCAAGTGGTAGAGTACTAGTCTTGAGTGGAAAAATCCAAGTGAGAGTGCAAAACCTTATTCAAGCCCCAGTATGAGAGGAAAGGGAGGAAGGGAGGGAGGGGGGGGAGGGAGAGGAAAGGAAGAATGGGGAAGAGAGAGACAATAGTGTGTGAGTACCTCCAATTTTGTGTAGAGATCATTGTTTGGGGGGCCTATATGGGGTTCCAGCCCCTAGGCAAATAAGGCACAGGGAACCACCATTTCCTTTAGTTTCATGTCCTTTTCCACCCTGGTCACTGCAAAGCAGAAAAACACTACAGAAGATGATGCACTGGGAGATAAAGGTTTGCAGCTACTTTCTCAGTCAGAAGATGTCCTCCTTGCAGGGAGTGATGAAAGCCAGGATACTGAGTCACACAAAACTGTTATTAAATGGGGTGGGGTATGTACCTTTTGACTACAGCCAAAGGGAAAACTTTCCAAAAGTCTTGATCCTTTGCATGCATCTGAAAGGAGGGAGGATGTGACTTGAAGTAAATTTTTCCAGGTGATGGGAAACAGTTAGTTATTGGGGCTAGAAGTGAAAGCAGGTAAGAAAAAGGAAAGGCGGTGTTATGATGTAACAGGAAATGTTTGCTACAGGAGTTGTTTTTATTAATTAGGTGGAAAGTGGAACAAATCAATGTGAAGTTGTCTTCCAATCTTAACATCCAGTGTTTGCAGACTCTGTGCTTCCAAGCAAGACAAAATACAGTCCAAAGTTTCAAAGCACAAAGCCTTACTTATTCAATGAGCTTCACAGAGGACTTTCATTGTAGAATTGGAAAGTTTAAAGAGATAGCTGAGAAATATAAAATCCTACTAGTCATTTTGAGAAGATGGGTTTCAAATAATAAGAAATAACACACAGAGAAGCCACAGGTGTGGCCCCGTTTTCTCCCTTCTATACCACTGGCTTTGCTTTTCTACAGTTTCATCTCCCCAAGATCAAGCACCATCTGAAAATATTAGATGGAAAAGTCCAAAAATAAACAACTCATAGCTTTTAAGTTGCATGCTATTCTAAGCAGTATGATGAAATCTCAAGCCATTCCACTCTTCTACAAGAACATGAAATATCCATTTTTCCACTGTATCCACATTTTATATGCTATCCACCTGCTACTCACAGGTACATTGTCATGGCATTGCAATGCCATACTCAAGTAACTCTTATTTTAGTTGAAAATGGTCTCAAAGTACAAAAATAACAACATAAAGGAGTTCCCAGGGCATGCAACATAGAAGGACAGATTAGCATAAAACATGTATACAAAAACCATAGTGTATACAGGATTCAGTACTACGTGAGGAGTTGCTGGGTATCTTGGAATTTACCTTCCTTAGATATAGGAATCCTATATAATAGTATTCCTATAAGTACTACAGAACCAAGAACTCCGAGATGGCCAGCACTTTACAGACTTTGATCTCTCTCACACATTAAAAATGTTTGAGGCATGGGAGCCAGTTGAGGTATTTCCTGATTCTAAAATTACCAAGGATTCTGTCATACTCAGGCCTCTTCATGACCCAGAATGGAACGTGAGCCACTTTGACCACTAGAGAGACAATGGCAGGCTGGCCCCTACTGTAAGACGCAGGCATCTCTAAATGCATCTTATAAGTTACAACATGTATCACTACTGCTTGCAGCTGAAAGGGAAGCGGGGCTTATTGTTGGGTGGCTATTCCCAGAGAATGGTCTACCATGAAGTCTCATATAAAAAAATCAGAATATACATGAAGATGAGGATTCACTGTACAGATTGCATTTGTTTCACCTTCAGAGCAAAATGTGTGTTGCCTGGTATTTGAGGTCCTTAGCTGAATACCCCTCATCCATATCAAACAGCCTTGCTAATTTTTCAACTCTATGTCTCTGGTTACATTGTCCAGATTTTAATTTTAGTTTGTGCACATAGGATTAAGTATAATCATTGGGCTAAAATGAATGGACAAAATAAGAGCAGCTTTTAGGAGGAAAGAATACAAAAAGCACACAATGCATACATATAAGTAAATCTGTGCTGTGATTTGATTGTGGTTTGTTGCCCCAAGGGCTTATCATAGGGCACTGGTTCCCTGTATAGTGGTGCCAGGAGGTGGCAAGGCCTCCATAAGGTGGGATGGAGCAGGAAGTGACTGGGCCATCGGGTGTGCTGCCTCTGGTCGGGATGGATATATGTCTCATTGGCCTTCCTTAGAGATTAACCTTGTCTTCTCTACAGTTGTTTCCTTGCTAAGCCATGTTGTGGGTCTTCAAAACAAAGAACAAAATACATTCATTTTCTCATAAAGTACTCAGCCGTGGCTATTTTGTTATCACAACAGAAAACACAGACTGATACACTCTACTGGAAAGGAGAGTCTACGGTGCGCAAGGTCAGAGATGAGATGAGGAACTGATAGACTCACAGAAACGTGACGAGTGGAACAGCTGCCTTTTCCACAGAGAAGAAGGTTCTCAGAGCTGCTCATCCCAAAGACGTGGTCCTTAGAGAGGCACACACACCAGCAAAACACGTGATCTTCTAATTGAACTGGAGGCCATTTCCCCCCTCACCTCCTTCTTTAAAGAGAAGCACATGTTATAGAAAGCCTGCTTGCTCATACCAACTCAAAAGGAACAACCATCACTCTTAGTGTGGAATGTTTTGAACCCTATTTTTGGGAAGTTTTTTTCTAGATTAGAACCCTAATCCATACTGGTGTAACAGAATACTAGAGACCGCATGCTTTCTGCAGAAAAGGAATGCGTCTCATAGCCTTGAGAACTACGAAGCCCAAGATCAAGAGCCCAATATCCAGTGTGAGTCTTTAAGTTCTACCTTAATGTGGTAGGAAATAGAAAGGCAAGAGAGAATGAAGGTTCCCCCATGACATGGCAGAAGAGTGAAAGAGCAAGTCTATTTTGTTTCATTAATTTTATGTTAATGTTTGATATTGGTATTGGGTCTTGCACTCTTACCTGGCTTTTTTTTTCACTCTAACTTGGCACACTACCCCTTGAGCCTTATCTCCACATTCAACTTTTGGCTGATTAATTGGAGATAAAAGTCTTATTAAGTTTTCTGCCTGTTCTGGCCTCATACCTTGATCCTCGGATCTCAGCCTTCTGATTACATGTATGAGCCACTGACACACCCGGCTACCTTCATTTTTAAATTACAGTGATTCCTCTTGTTTTTTATCCTGGTCCTTCACCTTCTGCTCCTCTTGCTTTCTTATTCTGCCTTCTTGCTTCTACTTTCATAAGAGAATTCACTGAAGAAATTAAGCAGGAGGCATTCACACAGAGGAGGGGCAAGCATATAGCTCATTCTGCTGCCTCTAGGTGCCATAATTGGAACACATTTAAAAAGAAAAAAAGGATCCAGTCATGTTTGTAATCCTAGTTACCCAGGAGGCTGACATCTGAGAATCATGGTTTGAAGCCAGAAAAGGCAGGGAAGTCTATGAGACACTTATCTCCAATAAACTGCAAACAAAAAGCCAGAAATAGAGCTGTGGTTCAAGTAGTAGAGTGCTAGCCTGAAACGAAAGAATCTCAGGAACAGCGCCTGGCCCTGAGTTCAAGCTGCAAGCAACAAAAGAAAAAGAAAAAAAGACTTCAATCAGGTGTAGCCCTAGGATTAAGGCACTAGGGAAGTTTGGGCAGGAGAATCATGAGTTACTAATCGATCAATTTGAACTACATGTGTGTGTGTGTGTGTGTGTGTGTGTGTGTGTGTGTGTGTGTGTGTCTAGGATTATAGATGTGAGCCGCCATTGCCCAGCTCAATCTACATTTATTCTGCCTTTATTTTAAATGACTTTAACATTGGCCATTCGCTCTTTAGTAGGTAATTTAGAATAATATCAATATTTCAGTGCCATTTATACAGCCGGTACTAACAGCCAGCACCTTTGTCCCAAAGCAGCCAGACATTATGAAGACACTGCTCTGATTTTCCGGATGAAGAGAACAGATTGTTCCCTGGAGCAGAAATTATCCTTCCAGGGCACAGAGGGGCCATTCAGGACTCAAAAAGACACAGCAACTCAATGGTCCCTGACAGCCTCTCCAGGTTAATGCAGCTCCCAGGGTGAGTGACTCCCTTTCCTCTCACCAATTCATTCAGCCTCATTACCTCCTCATCAAGCCAAGGGCCCTCAATGCACACAGAGAGCAGGATTCATTCTTCTCTGCCCAAGGAAGAGCAGAGGGAAGCTCCAGGGCAGGACTGGGTAGAAGCAAAGATGCTCAACTCTTGATCTAAACTAGCCTGGTGCTTTGGTGCTCAGTAAACACCCAAGAACCAAAAGAGGAAGCCCATGATATGCCTTCCCAGTGATCCTGACCTGGGTCCCTCAGGATAGCGCTTTCATTCCCAGGCCTCCACGGGATGTCTCAAAGTGAGCTTTGCTCAGGAAGTTCGGGGCTCTGTGGTAGGTCACCCCAGATATGGTTTTCTTTGATTGGCATCCCTAGCAGTGAGCCACAGACGAGAATGAAACACAGCAGAAGGGTGGCCACCCGCTGTGGACAGCTCTTCATAGCTGGTCAAAAGATTGCTGTTGTTATTCTCTTCTCTCTTCTCCCCATGTACGAATGACTCTTCCCATAGTTAAGAACCATGCACTGTGCCTCACAAAACAGCTAGAGAGAGGAGTTTGAATTATTCACCATATGACAATGATTGAAGCTGATGCCTTGATTTGATCATTACACATACACAAGAGTAGAAGCATCTCATTGGATGACCCTATAACTACATAAAATGGGGTGTGTGTGTGTGTGTGTGTGTGTGTGTGTGTGTGTGTGTGTGTGTGTTGTATGTCAGGGTTTGAACTCAGAGTCCAGGAACTGTCCTTCAGCTTTTTCATTCAAGGCTGGTGCTCTGCCACTTTAGCTATACCTCCATTTCTGGCTTCCTTTTTTTGTCAGTCATGGGACTTGAACTCTGAGTCTGGGTGCTGTCCCTGAGCTCTTCAGCTCAAGGCTACTACCCTACCCCTTGAGCCACAGCACCACTTCCCATTTTCTAGTGATTAATTGGAGATAGGAGTCCAGGCTGGCTTTGAACCTCAATCCTCAGATCTCAGCCTCCTGAGTAGCTAGGATTACAGGCGTGAGCCCTGGTGTCTGGCACTGGTTGTTTTTTGGTGTTGTTGTTGTTTTTTCAGTAGTTATTTGGAGACTTTTCTGCCTGGGCTGGCTTTGAACCTCAATCCTCAGATCTCAGGATCCTGAGTAGCTAGGATTATAGGTGTGTGCCCCTGCTATCAAGCTAAGTAGATATAATTATTATGCCAGTCTTCCAGATCCTTAAAAGAAGCAAATCACATATTTGCTGGATATTCGCAGAGACTTCAGTCCAAGCTCTGAGCATCAGATCAGAGGCATGCACACATCTGGTGGTCCACCATTTATAGATGACACATTCAAACTTCAGGGCATAGGATGACATTTTATGTTTGACTGTCCTGTGAGAGGTATTTGGGAATATGAATGATAGATCCTGCCTTGTATAATATGTCCATAGTATCTTTCATACGGGTAGAAAGTGGTCAGTAGTATAGATGAGAGAGAGAGAGAGAGAGAGAGAGAGAGAGAGAGAGAGAGAGAGAGAGAGAGAGAGAGAGAGATATCTAACACTAACTTATCAAACTATCACTCATATAGTCCAGGATTAAAGTACAGAATTGGAAAGACTACATTACTATAGCAACGGGTAGTTTCCAAAGAATCAATGTTCGCTGCTTATACATCCACACTGGATGAGGAAAGCACAAACGGTGCTTCCCTTTAACCTCTTGGCATCCTTGGATTACAGAGTGCCATGAGGCTGGTGCTTGCATTCCTTTGCTTATAAAAATGGATCCACATTTTCAGCCTGAGCAGAGGCAGGGACAGTCCTCAACCAATGTGTGGTGGTGTCACTTAATAAACCTGAAGTTCTTTCTCCAAGGCAGGAGGACTCGGGCCTTGGCTTCCTACTGGCCTCTGCAGTTCTAGGGGGACTGAACACTGTTCCTCTCTGCCAGCCTTTCCTTCCATTTCCCATTCCCATCTGTCTCCCATTTTCAACCTCTGGCTCATCTGTCCTCTCCTTAGCACTACACCTCTTGTTCCAGAGAATCCTGAAGGAAAATTCACTGGGGACAGTTTCTCTACTACATAAAGTCACACAGAAACTCAGGCTGCTATTGACCATGGCTTCCTCTTAATTTAATTTAATTTTTTTGCCAGACCTGGGCCTTGAACTCAGGGCCTGAGCACTGTCCTTTGGCTTTCTCAAGGCTACAGCTCTACCACTTGAACCACAGCACCATTTCCGGCTTTTTTTTCTATGTATGTGGTACCAAGGAATTGAACACGGGTCTTTGTGCATGCTAAGCAAGCACTCTACCACTAGGCTAAACCCCTGGCCCAATTTAATTTTTTTTTAATGCGATGCTAGGGATCAAACTCAGAGTCTTTGTCCATGCTAGGCAAGTCTATACCATGCACTATACCTGCAGTCCTTGAGTATTTTTTATAGCCCAGCAAAAACTCCTGACTATGCAGTCCTCCTCTCCTAAAAGATTGTAATTCCTGCCTGCTGCGACAGGTGTACACTGCCTGTCCTACAGCATCTTCTCTTTACAGCCATGTGCCTGCCATAATGGCAAAGAGAACTAGAACTCCAATCCTGATTCCTGAGTGCTGACTATACCTGAAACATGACACTTCTGCCTCAGAATGAATTGTGGTAGAAGCTGCTTTATGTCATTTCTTTCTCTTTTTTGGGAGGAGGGGAGAGGTCGGTTGTGGGATTTGAAATCCAGGCCAGGGCTCTGTCCCTGAGATTTTTTTTCTTAACCCTGTTGAGACATAGCTTCACTTCCAGCTTTTAGATGGAGATAAGTCTCATGGTCTTTCCTGCTTGGCTGACTTTGAACCCCCATCCTCAGATCTCAGCTAGCTAGGATTACAGGTGTGAGCCACCAGTGCAGGACTGCATCCCGCTTCTTTAATGTCCATATGGATCTGGCCAGAAGGCTTCTGCCTAACCTACTCTCCTTTCCCTGTAGAAGAAATGACTGCAATTTCCCACTTGGAAAAGCATTTTGTTAAATTTTCTTTCTTTTTTTTTAGAGACTAAAAACCCTACTGTATCCAAAAAGGGCTCAGCAGAGGAAGGCTGCGATTCAGATGTCTTCTTCTAAATTGACAGGCTCATTATTTTTAAATTGCTTCAAGCCCTGCCAAGATTAGAATTCTTCAGAAAGGCTGCAGTGATGCAGGAAGATGTTGCCTCTGAAGCTGAAAGACCCTCCTCATCTCTCATTCCGCAGGGTCCCTGAGAGGCTCTTGTTAGCTGAACATCAGCCACCTGACCTACTTGGAATTTGGACAAGTGAAAATTTGAGCATAGCCGTGCAGAGATGGAGTTTGATAAAAATTAATAGTTGTCGGGGTTTTTAGCACTCTTTGCCTCCTGACCAGCAGGAAGGGCAAAGAGAACACGCCCCGACTAAGACGAGACCAAGAAAGGATAGGGCCAGCTGGCCACACCCAGCCCTCCTGCTTCAGAGGGAGGGAGAATGTCAGGGCAGACTCATTTAATGGGAAAAGACCAGGGGCTAAAGTAAGAAGCGGGAGTCTATCAGCATAAAAGTAGGCAGGACGGGGAGGTAGGTGCGGTCAGAGTGGGTGGCGGGGCCAATCCATGGGTTCGAGGTAGCCTTATTTTACGTGACAAACCACAGGCAAACCTCCCAACCAGGAGACAGGCAGGTTGGATCTCCAAAACCAGGAAGTGAGCACTGGGCCATGAGGTAGGCCCCACAAATAGTCACTGCTGGAGGTAGGGGCCCTTGTGCTGTAGCTGGCACAAAAGCAAGTGGCTTAAGTTTTGTCTGAGGATAATGACACCAGGGAAGAGCAGGGTGTCACAAAACAGAGACACAAAACAGGGCTATTTGTGGGGGAAAGGCAAGGAAAAAGAAGTGAGGTGAGGCTTCAGGAGAGGAGGTCAGAGAGAAAGGCTGAGTGGAGAGCAAGATCGTAAGTGCAGCCAACAGAGGCCAGGGCTGGGATTCTCTGCACCGTCTTTCTAGTCTAAGATTCTGTCTCCACTGGTAAAGCAGAGCCGGTTAAAATGATCAGGATCACAAAAGTATCACAGTTTTGCCCAATGGCTCTGAATTCCCCTCGAAGCAGGATTAGTCTGGTTTTCATCTCCTTCCAGAAACAATTCCTGTGCTTTCTAATCCTGGGTGCTTAATGCTTCCTACACACACTAAAATGTAAGCAAGAATCGGTACATTTTGTTTAGTCTTCCTTTGGCTTCCAATGAAATGATCATACAGGGAAATGTATGGTTCTACAGTCATATGGTTCCCCAGCGAAAGAGGCTCGATAGGATGGAGACGATGAGTAGAGTACATAATACATATTTATATACATACACACTACATAAACACATACACATCATATACACATACAAAATTCTACATATGTAAAACTAATATTTACATGACAATACTAGTTCATAAATCCCAATTTATAGTATATAGAGAACATATTATACTTGATGCTCTGATAGATGCTGCTGTATATATTCTAAGTATACATCATGCATGTGTGGATGGATAGATAGATAGATAGATAGATAGATAGATAGATAGATAGATAATAGATAAGAGAATAAAGAAACAGGTTGCCTGCTTATGGGGGCAGAGAAGTCCCATAGTCCATAGATGGCCAAGAGAACTGATGGCCAGATCTAACTCAATGGCAAAAAAAAAAACAACAAATGTCTTTTCAACTGAGAGAACAGTTTCTCTTGTTCAGTTTTTTTTTGTTCCCTTCACGCCACCCCTAGGGTGAATGAGATATGCCTTATTGGAGAGGGCAATCTGTTTTACTCAGGTTACAAAATCAAATGGCAATGTCCTCTGGAAAAACACCATAGACTCCCAGAATAATGTTCAGCCCAGTATCTCAATGACTGCAGAGACTAATATGTCTCTCTCACTTCCTAATCCCACTCCTCATTCTTTCCTTCCTCAGGCCTTCCTGGCTTGAGATGGGTATGAAGCCCAAGTTCTCCAGGAATGAATGGTGGTTTGCCCAGCTATCCTTGGCTTTCAGTCCTTGGGGACTACTTCACCTGAAGACAATTCCTTTGCCCAAGCTGCTTTCCCAAAGGCATTCCCCTTCCAGTGATAATGGGAGTAGAGGATATTGTTATTATAAAGAAGATATACAGGTGGGTTACAGGTATATGTCAGGTAAAGAGTACGTTACTGTTTGGACAATATCACCTCTTCGCTTGTTTTCTCCCAGTTTTTCTCTCCCATCCACACTCCTACTCACAAGATGGATAATTCATTCTCCACATAGTGTCTAGTGACTACCACTGCTGCATTTGGTCACCCTTTGACCTTCTTGCCCAGCTTTTTACCCACTCTGAGGTTGCCAGAGACCCATGCTGCTCTGAGCTCCCTGTGATCACCTGGAGTCTTAGAGCACTGCAGCCCAAGTCCTCCTTCCTACTGCTTTGTTTTCTGATCCTTCTTCCACAATTGTGTGTCCTGTTCAGTCCCCAACAAGAATCCAGCCTCCCAACTTGAGGCTCAGAACCTTAGGGACTTCAGCTTTGACAGTCTCTGAGCTGACAGTGTGACACCCTACCTCTATCCCTACTCACACATCCAAGTTTTCTAGAAGTGTTGACCCTGCTTAATAGAAGCTATAAGAGGAAAAAGAATATTTGTGCAGTTAAGTCATCTAACTATGCTTCTCTTCAGTACAGAATACTCCTGACTCATATCTTTCATGTGTGTGTGTGTGTGTGTGTGTGTGTGTGTGTGTGTGTATGCATGTGCTTGTGTATGTGCATGTGTGTGTGCATGCACATGCTGGTACTGAGACTTGAACTCAAGGACTCGGCTCTGTCTCTTAGCTCTACCACTTGAGTCACAGCTTCCCTTCACTTCTCTTTATTTTGGTGCTTAATTGAAGAGTCTCACAGAGAGTCTCACAGATATTCCTGCCAAGGCTGGATTCCTGCCAAGATTCTCAGATCTCAGCTTCCTGGGTAGCTAGGATTGCAGGCATGAGTCACTGGCACCCAGCTTGATATCTTAAGCCTAGTTCAGTTGGCCTCTTTCAGATCCTCTACCAGCCAAGACTTTGGCTGTGTCTTGGAAGTCTTCCCTTGGTCTTACTTAGAAACTCCACTTTCTAAGCTGCCAAGAGCTGACATCATTTCCTGAGGCCAAGACCCAACATGGCAGCCTCCAGCTATCAGCTGTCAATCTGGAAATTGAAGTCCTCTCTCTACCCCTCCCTTTGTCTGTCCTCAACATGGACCATGCTGACAAAATCATGCAGAAGCTGCAGTCAGTGTCACAGAGAAGCCAATTGTGTCCACATTCAATGTCATACATTCATATCTGGGTCCCCTGCAGCAAGAAGATCTAAATGTGATGGACACAGCACAACAGAAAAGGAGTCATTTTTTGTGTGTTGTGTTTTTGTGATACTGGGGTATGAATTCATGGTATCGTGCTTGCAAGGTAGGCCATCTGCCCCTTGTGTTAGATCCTTTATTTATTTATTTTGCTTTACTTATTTTTATTAAGGAATTAACATTGATTTTTACATCATATTTCAAATGACATGTTTAACAAACAAGTTTCAAGAAGGGAATCTCTATATACAATCAATGGCACTTAGCCTAATAAAAATTAGGCTGAGGGTTTGTATATCATAGATACATATTAATTTGAATAAAACATTATGTCTATAGAGTCATAGGTTTTTATGTCTATGTAGTTACGTTTATATTTCCAATACCATGTCCATAGCATTGAGTATGCAAATATTGAGTCCTCGCTTTTGTACTGTTTGGATCTAATAGCCACATATCAAGGATACCATGCGCCTTTTGTTCCTTTGGTCTTGACTTGTCTCAATCAACATGATTCGCTCTAGATTCATCTACTTCCCTGCAAATGCCATTATTTTATCTTGTCTGTTGGCTGTGTAGAATTCCATTATATATATATATATATATCACATTTTCTGTACTCATTCATCTGCAGTAGGGCATCTAGATTGTTTCCATCACCTGGCTATTGTGAATAGTGCAGAGGTGAACATAGCTGAGCAGGTGTCCTTATCATACCTTGGGTTATGATGTTCAGGGCAGATGCCCAGAAGTGGTATGTGGGATCATAGAGAAGGTCAATTTTCAGTTCTTTAAGAAACCTCCACACTGCTTTCCAGAGTAGCTGAACTAGTTTACAATACCACCAGCAGTGTAGGAGGGTTCCTTTTTCTCCACAACCCTGCCAGCAACTGTCATTGTCTGAGTTCTAAATCTTGGCCATTCTTGTTGGGGTAAGGTGGTATCTTAGGGTTGTTTTTATTTGCATTTCCTTTATGACCATGGATGATGAACATTTTCTCATATGCTTTTCTGCCATTTTAATCTCTTCTTCTGATAAGTCTCTGTTTAGTTCCCTTGCCCATTTTGTGAATGGTTTCTTGGGTTTGGGGGGGATTAGTTTCTTGAGTTCCCTGTAGATACTGGAGATTAAGCATTTGTCAGATGTATCATTGGTAAATATCTTTTCCCAGTTGGTTGGCTATCTCTCTACTTTTGCGACTATGCTTTTATCTGTACAGAAACTTTTTATTTTTAGGTAGTCCCATTTATCGAGTCTCTCTCCAATTTGTTGTGACCCTGAGATTCTGTTCAGGAATCTTTTGCCTGTGCCTATGAGTTCCAGTGTCTCTCCTACTCTATCATGTAGCAGTTTCACAGTTTCCGGTCTGACATTGAGGGCTTTGATCCACTTTGAGTTAATGCTTGTGCATGATGAAAGGCTAGGGTCAATTTTTAGTTTTCTGCATGTGGCTGCCCAGTTTTGCCAGCACCAATAATTGAATAGGCTGTGTTTGTTCCACTGTATATCTTTGGCTCCTTTGTCAAATACAAGTTGACTATAGGTATGTAGTTCTATTTCTGGATCTTCTATTCTGTTCCACTGATCTTCTGGTCTGTTTTTGTGCCAATGCCAAGTGGCTTTTGTTATTATGGCTCCATAGTAGAGTTTGAAGTCTGGTATTGTAATACCACCAGCATTGCTCTTTTTGCCTAGAATTGTTTTGGCTATTCTAGGTCTTTTCTTGTTCCATATGAATCTTTGGATGGTATCTTCTATTTCAGTAAAGAATGTCTTTGGGATTTTGATGGGGATTGCACTGAATTTGTATATCAATTTTGGCAGTATAGCCATTTTCACTATGTTGGTTCTCCTTAGCTATGAGCATGGCTTTCTTCTCCCCAGACAGCAGAGAAGTCTGGGTCCCCTACAGCAAGAAGATCTAAATGTGATGGACACAGCACAACAGAAAAGGAGTCATTTTTTGTGTTGTGTTTTTGTGATACTGGGGTATGAATTCATAGTATCGTGCTTGCAAGGTAGGCCATCTGCCCCTTGTGTTAGATCCTTTATTTATTTATTTTGCTTTACTTATTTTTTTCTTTTTTGGTAGGGTCTCATTATTTATTGTGTAGGACTGACCTTGGACCTAAGTTCTCTTACTTCCGTCACCCTTATAGCTAGAAGGTCAAGCATGTACCATTACACTCTGGTTGATTATTGAGATAAGGTATTAATAACCTTTTTCCTCTATGTACCTTGAACCATATCTTTTTTTTCTGCTAGTCCTGGGCTTTAGCTCAGTGTCTGAGCACTGTCCTTGGGCCTTTCTCAAGGCTAGAGCTCTACCACTTGAACCTCAGCACCAGTTTCAGCTTTTTTCTATGTATGTGGTACTGAGGAATCAAACCTGTGTCATGCCAGGCAAGCACTCTACCACTAGGCCAAACTCCCAGCTCATTAACCATAATATCTTTATCTCTGTCTACCAAATAGCCAGCAGGAAAAAAGCTGTGATTGGAACCAGGATTTCATTTAGCAGTCATGGAAGAGTGGCATCCAACTCAAATCATCCTGCTTGCAAGGACCCAGGCCTTTCAGCTCTGAATGAGATGATGCTACCCCAGGACCAGAGAAGTCAAGTGCCCACCCAGCTCACATACAGGATTTTTACCTAGGTGTCACTTTTTGTCTTCCTCAACCCCTCATTCATACTCACCATTATCCAAGACAATGAGACTAACATTACAACATAAACAGATTTTACATTTTTTATTTCAGAACTAATTGGTTTGTAGGAAAGGACACTAGTCTGATATCAAGTTTTTTAGTTATTACATGAATAACTTTAATTTTCACCAAGAAATTATTTTTAAATGTCTAAAATTCACCGTGAATGCATATTCTCAGCTCATTTATCTTTAAGTTTTTGAAATCTTAAAAAATTGTGGTGAATTATACACAATTTAAAATTTACCTATTTAAGCAGGATACTGTTGCTCATAGTTCTAATCTTAGCTATGCAGGAGGCTGAGATCTGAAGATCACAGTAGAAAAGTCTCCAACCATCCCCAGGAGACGGAGGAGAGGGAGGAAGGCAGAGGAGGAAGGGGGAGGAGGAAGAGGGAAGGAAGGAAGGAAGGAAGGAAGGAAGGAAGGAAGGTAGGTAGGAAGGAAGGAAAAGACGACACAGTAAATATAACGTTTATTGGAACCACCCAAATGGAAGATCAACAATAAATTCAGAATTTTATGACAAGGATCTGGACATGGAGACTTGTCTAGCTTAGGAACTCGGAAAGGGGTCTATTCTTCACACAACTCACCCGGCCTGCAAACTCAGAGTTGCATAGCTGGCCATGTGGGGCTGGAACAAGACAGTAAACCATCACACTGGCTTCTGTGATACTCCATACCAGTGTCCAAATAGAGGCAACATGAGATAGTTACTACAGAACCATACCTGCAGCAAGGGGGGCAGGAATGCCAGGACATCACTGATGTGTCCTGGTGCATTGGCAGTGACGGAAAGGACACTGGACTTCATGGCTAATAGGAAAGTCATGCAAGATGTGGAGCAATTGGGAGCCCCAGTGGATATCATCCCTTGTAAAGACCCCCATTGTTTAGTCTTCTTCCTCAGCTTCTGTCCTGGAGTCTATCACCTTCCTCTACACCCACACATAACCACAGGCTTGGGTAGAGTTTGATGGAATCGGGGAATCATAACCTCATGCCGAGGCCTGTTCAGAAGAGCTACCCCTCATGGAACAGTGAATGGAGGCAACAGTGGAGGGCATTGTTAGTGTTTGGGGACAGTCCAACAGCACCTCACCTACTCATCAGTGCTGACAGCCCCAGGGGCGGGGCTCCAGGGTATCACGCCCCCCCCACTCCCCGAGGGACAGAATGTAACACAACATAGCACAGGGAGATTCTTGCCAAAAGTCAGTCTGAACCTAGTTGGGATCATAGCTCTAACTACCAGGTTCCCGTAAACATAGGAGAAAATAAAACACATGAATAAACACCAGAGACGTGCCATCCACAGGACCCTGAATATAGAAAAACTGTATGTATTAGGCAGTTAAGCTGCCAGAACAAATACCACAGCCTGAGTAGTTTAAACTGTTTAAAAATTATATTTTCTTATATTTTTCTAGCTCTGGAGGATGGGAAGTCAAGATCAAGGCACTAGTGAATTTAGTTATAGATTCCTCTCCTGGCTTTCAAACAGATGTCTTTTCACTGTGTCCTAAGATGGTGTATGTGTGAGGGGGAATTCTGATGTCTCTTGTGCCAGTGCCTTACCCTTACAATCTCATTTAACTTTAAGCCCTATCCTGAGTATAGAAAAGGCTTTATGTGAAGATTTTTAACATGTTCAAGGTATACAATTCAGTCCATAGCATGAGTCATACAAGTGACTTTTCATTCTCACTAAACACAGATCTCCTACTGCTTCCACCCCCAGTCCTAATCTCTAGAGATGTTGGTGAGGCCCTCTGTCCAATCTCTATTCCCAATATTTATTCGGAACCTCCCTATCAGTGCAAATATCTGTCTGTGCCAGACTTGATTTGGGAGCCTTAAGTGCCCATTGAAGAAGTGCCAACAGGAACACCTGCCTCCAGGCACAGTCTGATCTATTAAAAAGGTAAAAACTGGGGTTGAATCAGAATGGAAAAGAACATTGCAATTAAAAGCACAATGACCCATCCTTTGAGAACCATTAAGTACAAATGGCATTATTCAGAGTCTAGGTCATTGTGTTTCTGAATTGTAAGCAATTTTGTGAGCAGATTGGATAGATCTATCATCTTCCATAATGCATTTTGAGGAATGGAAAAGGCTATAACATAGGCTGACAGGTTGTATCAGCATTATTAATGCATTCACTAAGTTCACATTTCTCTCTAGCTACTTATAGACCAAATACTGGTAGGTATTGGCCCTTTGATCTGATACCATTCTTTATTTGGTGATGTCACCACCAATCATCATTACCTTTTTCTCTTACAATAGAAACTCCCTTTGCCAGAGCCCAGCTTCTAAAATCTGCATAAAAGAGGGCATTGATGTCCTCAAAGGAGAAAGAATTACAAAGAAAGTTTTCTAGAGAAATAAACTTGTCTGAATCCATTTTCTGTGACTATAACAAAACACCCAAGATGGGTGATTTATAAAGACTAGAATTTTATCTAGTTCATAGTTGTGGTGTCAGGGAAGCCCAAGACCATGATGTGGGCATCTGCACAGTGTCTGGTGGGGCATCATGCTGCAGTGAACAGGGTAGATGGCATTAAGATGGGAGACAGAGCAAGAATGCTAGCTCATACCTCACTTTCTCTTACTATACAACCAGTAATGCCATCATGCGGCTGCATCCTCATGTCCTCATCAAACTTTCATCATTACCCAAAGTCATAAATTTTCAAAACTATCAATATAAAATTTGAGAATTAAGTGTCTAACACATGACTTTTGGAGAAAACTTTCAAACCACAGCCATCTTCAAGTCTGAGGCATTCAGAAGTGGACCAATGGTGTTGGAGTCACTTGGTTTTTAATTTTTCCACTGTCCCTGATACTTTCTTGAGGTATCAGGGCTGAGGGTGTCATAACTGGAGCATTCTCACCCTACTGGAGGCCTGCCTGCTCTAAATCACAGGGTGGACACAAAAGTTCATGAGAATGAAAAGGGAACAGCCTTGCTGAGTCCTTCTCCCAATGCCAATTTGAATAGAACCTGCCCTGCCAAAGGTAGATGAGCTTGATGAGGTGTTACTTTAATTACCTGGCACCATCCCATGTTTCCAGAACCAGCAGCTTGAGGAAACCAGGCTATTTGCCTTTAGTGCTAATCATACACACTCACCTCCAGCTACTGGGTGAGTAGGGAAATTGAAATGGCATCTTATGGTAATTATCCTTAACATGTTCTGGCAGAAGGTACTTGGTCCTTTTCTTGTAGAGAAGAGTAAGCTTACTGTTAACTCAGAAAAGCATCTATGAATTCTCAGAATTAGGACCCATGTAAAAGATTAAGGCCAAATTTTTACCTGAGCAAGTAAATTAAAAACCTCATTTCATCAACTACTAACATGAGTCCCAATATGTCAATAGTTTTAGGGCATATACTTAAGAAGCATGTATTTTGAATTAGTTATAAACTGATTTGTTTAATAGTAATTCTTTTGCATAATGACTTAATGATAATAAAGTAATTAATTTTAAAAAGTTAAGCTGGGAATAGTGGCCTACCTATAATCCGAGCTACTCAGAAGACTGAGATCTGAAGGCCTCAGTTCAAATCTCATGAAACTCTTATCTCCAATTAAGCACCAAAAAGCCATATGTGGAATTATGGCTCAAATGGTAATAGGGTATGGATATGGATCCTGTCCCTGAGCTTTTTGGCTCAAGACTGCCATATTACCATTCTGAGTTTAATCCTCAGGACACACACACACACACACACACACACACACAATTTAAAAACATGGAAAAAGATGATGAGACAAAGGACAAAGGATGAACTAGTGTAACAACAACATTCACAAGACAATATGTTAGAAATGAACTCTGCAAGTTGGGAGGGGTAGAGGGGGAGGGAAAGTGGGAGGAAAACACGGGAAGAGGTAACAATGTTCAACAAGTAATGTATTCACTACATTAGAACTGTAACTCCTCTATACATCACTCTGATAATACAATAAAATTTAAAAAATAAAAACACTGAAAAACACATGTATTATAATTCTTATTTAAGATCTTACTGCTAGGATGTTGCTGGATGGCTTATACAATGAACCCTTTATCTTTCATTGTTCTGGAGTCTGAAAGTTCAAGATCAAGGTGCTGGTAGATTCAGTGTCTGATAAAGATCTACTTTCTGGTTCATAGAAAGACTTTTTCTCTTTGCAACTTCAGATAAAAGAAAAATTGAGAGTTCTGAGGCCAAACTGTGAGTATTTATTGGAGAGCCAGAGGACAGCTGACTCTCAACGACCAGCAGTCCCAAATGCAGCTAGGACAAAACCTATACAGACCAAGACCACAGAAGGCATGTGGAATTGAACCTAACAAAAGTGTTATATATAAGCAAAGCAAACCAGATGAGGACACTTAAACCTAATAAAAAAGCAAACCATTTAGTGAATCAGAGGAAATCAAAGGCCAGTTGTCTAGGGGAAGCATAGACCCATCCTCCTTACTTCACTATGATCAAACAAGATTCATTCTAGGGATGCAAAGCTGGTTCAATATATGCAAGTCAATTAATATGATTCAACACATCAACAGTAACAAGGACAATAACCAATAACCATATGATCAGCTCCATAGATGTAGAAAAAGCATTTGACAAGCTCCAATACTCTTATGATTAAAGGTCTAGAGAAGCTAGGAATCCATGGAATATTGTATATGAAAATACTACAGCCAGCATTATAATAAACAGTAAAAAATTAAAACCATTTCTTCTAAAATCAGGAATGAGGCAAGGCTATCCTCTATCTCTACATCTCTTCAATATAGGATTAGAGTTCCTAGCAAGAGCAATAAGGCAAGAGACAAACATAAAGGGGATCCAAACAGAGAATGAAGAACTAAAATCCTCCCTCTTTGCAGATGACATGATCCTGTATTTAAAGAACCCCAAATTATTCCTCTCCCAAGTTACTTGAGCTGATTCAAAACTTTGGCAAAGTAGCATGGTATAGAATTAACCCATTTAATCACAAGCTTTTCTGTATGCCAGCTATCAGAAAAGCGAGACTGAAGTCAGGAAAGTAACTCCATTTAAAATAGCCTCAAGAAGAAATTATCTAGGAACTAAATGAAGATATGAAAGACCTCTGTGATAAAAACTTTAAAAACCTGAAAAAGGAAATTAAAGCAGATTTAAGGAAATGGAAATGCCTTTCATGCTCCTAGATTAGGAAGATTTGCATCATGAAAATGGCAATACTGCCCAAACCTATCTAAAAATTCAGTGCAATATCGATCAAAATCCCAAATACATTCTTTAATGATATAGAAGTAGCAATCCAAAAATTCATATGGAGTAATACAGGACCTTAAATAGTAAAGACAATCCTTAGTACAGATAACAGTATGGGAGGAATATCAATGTCAAATTTAAAATTCGATTACAAAGCTATCGCAATAAAAACAGTTTGGTACTGGTACAAAAATAGGCCTGGGGACCAATGTACTAGAACAGTAGCTGGCTTTATTTTGCAGATAATCTGATGGGCAGAGAGTTAAATAACTCACCTAATGTTACCTCAGAGTGAAAGGCCGGGAAAAATACCTGGCTCAGTTCAATCCAGAAAGTTTGGTCTCCTTTTCTCCAATTGCTCCATCAGTGGAGACTATGGTGATATCATTCTTTCTGATGCCAGCATAGAACTCCTTTGTGTATATATACCACATTTTCTTGATCCATTCATATACTGAGGGGCATGTGGGTTGGTTCCATATCTTAGCTATGGTAAATAATGCTGCAATGAACATGGTTGTGCTGGTAGCTTTAGTATGGCTAGTTCATTCTTATTCATGGTCAAGAGGACAGAGTATGGACTAACTGGAAGATGAAAAGTATGAGCTATCTGTCAAAAGGGATATATGTGTATATATATATATATATGTGTATGTGTGTGGTATGCATGTGACAATGGATATGTCAAATACAGTAAAAGGTGAATAATTTATACAATCTGAAGAGAAACCAGAGTATTGGATATGTTAAATATAGATGTGAGTGTATATTTGAGATGTGAATATGGGTGCGTGATCAAGTATGCATGTTGGTCTAAATGTGCAAATGTTATATGTGAGTTTGTAGGAGTTTGCATGTGAACACATGCATATGCTTGTCTGTTGTGCAGGCCTGTGTGTGTGTGTGTGTGTGTGTGTGTGTGTGTGTGTGTGTGTGTGTGAATGCTGAATCCAGTGATTAGAGAACTTATTTCAACAGCAGGCATAGGTTTATCTCCAGAAGAGACTGTTCAGAACTGAGCATCCCTTTGAGAGCTGAACTTTCCTATTTATCAGGAAAACATTCCTAGCATGTGTTGGGATCATAGAGTTTCAACTTGCAAGACACTATAGTGATCAGAGGAGCAGGACATGGAGGTGTGGTTTCCCTACTTTTCTGGAACCTTTCCAAGCACATGGAATTGGGGAAATATGTTGAAATTGTTGCTAGATGAGTGTTGATAGGCAGTGGGTGTCACAGAAGACCAAAAGGTGGCCCTCAAAATTTGGATTGAGTCCTCAAGACAGACAGGGAAACCTTAGAAGTTATTTTGAAAAGTTTGCAAATTATATCAAAAGCTTAAGTATAAATGATAGGGTACAATTTTTTTCAGTTTCAAATTCATGGAACTCTTTTGGTTCAAAGGAACAGATGTATGTACAGCTAAGAGTTACACTTAACCCTTTTAACTGTCATTTCCTGTAAACTAAACTTATCTGCTTTTAGGTTAGAACCATGATGCACATTGATTTCAGAAAGAAAAATCTGACTCAGAGGAGATTCTAACCTAGTTGAAGATCTTTAAGAGATCCAGGGGCATTTAAAAATATCTCCTTTGCATCAATCACCTAAACAACTTTCTAGTTATCCAATTCTCTTTGCATAGCTATCTAGCTAAGCACATTTCCAGTCTAATTTATTTTTTTTTTTAGCTTTTCTCATAGACCCCAAACATCTTTGTTTTCTCCAAGAGTTTGGTGGGAAGCTTTCATCCTGTGGGCTGACTTCACTTCTGAAACATCTTCAGAGAAACTGTTTCTCTGTGGCTACAAGAACACCTTCACGCATCACCATGTTGATCCTGAACTTGATCTTCCCATCACAAGACTGCACACCTGCATTCAGTGGGTCTCTCTACATCAGCAGTGCTCATCAGCTGGACAAAACACAGTTGTGGTGTCAGGAGGGCCTGAGCTTAGTCACAAATATCCTTGAAGAATTTCTGTGCATCTAGAAGGTGTCTTTGCACATTCTTCTTGGTGTGGCAGATCTTGAGCAAGATTATCCCTGAGGCCCAATTCTATGATGAAATTTCCAAAATGCCCAGTTAGCACTTACTGGGGTTATCTGATCTTATCACTTTTAGGTTTGTAGATGGTACTGGGGCTTGAACTTACACTTTCATATTAGTTAGGCAGGAACTCTACCACTTGTGCCACTGTATCAGGCTTTTGCACATTGGTTATTTTTTTATTAAGGAATTTATTAACATTGATTTTACATCATATTTCTAATGACATTTAACAAATGTCAAAAGGGGAATCTCTATATACAATCACTGGCACTTAGATTTTAAAACATAATTAAAATTAGGCTGAGGGTTTGTATGTCATAGATACATATTAATCTATGTAATAAAACATTATGTCTACAGAGTCATACATTTTTGTCTAGGTAGTTGTGCCGCATTGGTTATTTTTGAGATGGGATCTCAAAAACATGTTTAGGCATGCCCAGACTGAGATTCTTCAATTTGGGATATGATGATAGGAGCAAAACAGCCCTAGTGTTTCCTCAAGAGCTAGGCTAACAAGTACATGCCACCATACTTAACAATTGGTTAGAGTTTTGTGAACCCAGGCTGACCTCCTAGGTACCTGTGATTGTAGACTGTACCAGCGTATCTTAAGTGTTTTCCTTCCTTCCTTCCTTCCTTCCTTCCTTCCTTCCTTCCTTCCTTCCTTCCTTCCTTCCTCAATTCCTCCCTTCCTCCCTTCCTCCCTTCCTTCCATCTTTTCTCTCTGGTTCTGGGGAGTAAACTCAGAGCCTAGTATTTGCTAGGCAAACCCTCTTCCTCTGAGCTCAATCTCCAATCCCACACCTTTAGTTTTACTGAGGTAAAGATCAATCCTACAGAGGGAACCATAGGAGACAAGACCTGGTGGCCTCATGATGATTTCTATGTGGAAACATTGGTTACCTTGCAGGATTAGCTGAAAAGACCAGAAATGTATCCTGAGCTATAATTCCTGGATTCATGAAGAGTTTGTAAAACAGAAAAGGCTCCATGAACAAGCACATCTTTTGATCACATCCTTACAGAGGAGGACCAGTAGATGTGGCCACCCAGATGCTCCTTTCCTTCAAGCCTGAACTGAGACCCAGAGTTTCCAACCAACATTTCTATGTCTTTCCACACTATGACTTCTTCATATTTATGTACCCGTGGAAACATGACTGGGGCTCAAACTTTTCTACCAGCTTCCTAAAGCCAGATGTCTTGGTCCAAAGGCACCTTGCTAGGGAATCAAGAAGTGCTTCTTTGGGAATTCTCAGACTAGAGTGGTAAATGTTATTGCTGATTACTCCTAATCCTAATGTAAACTTGGTGAAGGAGGTTTTGGGGTCTTCATGCTTCTACCATTGCATCCTGAGAACCTAATATATAACTTATCACATGATACCCATTCAATAAATATCCCAGTATAATAAATGAAGTCCACTTACTTTTGCAGTTCTTCCTCACACATTTCTTTCTCTCTGTATAGTTGTGATACTTAAGATTTAAACTCAGGTTCTCATAGTTGCCTCCATCCCATTTTCCTTTCTTATTCTTTTTAGTTAAATATCATGTGTCTTTCCAGACTGGCTAGCCTAGACCAATATCTATCATATTAGACATTAATGATAGACTTTTAGCCTGTCAGACAGTATAGGAGTCACAAAGTTTTGGCATCTCTCCCTTTCTCTGTTCTTTTTAAAGGATGGATAAAAATAGCAAGAGAAAAGGAAAGGAGGCAAATGGGAAGAGAGGATGTGGGGGTGGATCCGAGGGCTGAGTTTGACTCTGACTATTAAGGGCCTATGTGGAGTCATCCGTAAGCCAGGGACATTCACCTCACTGCAGGCTCCTCAGTGGTGATACTGAGATCTGAGCAAGCCAAAAGGCAGGCCAAAAGGAGAACTTGAAATTGGGGACTCCTGAGCCCTCTTCTTTGGGCTGATTAAATGTCCAACTTTACTGAGGCAAATATTTTAACTGTTCGATTGTGGATTTATTCTCGAATCATAGACCAAGGAGAGTTTGAGAGATGACTTGAGGCCAGACCCCCTTGTTTATGAGGATCCATTTAAATGCTGTCATATCCATGCATGACGGAGAAATAAATTCTTATAGCTGTATTCTCTCACCAAAATATCTTGTCTGTAGAAAGTATGCTACCTCACATTTCAAAAGAAAAAGCTAGTGAGTTGATAAGAAACTTGGCCTTAGAGGAAGTCCAGTTAGGGAAGGGTGAAGATGAGGAATGGGTCTAGATGCCTTGGTGGAAACTGGCAGGAAGCTATGGGTGTTAAGAGAGTATGGCTGGATATAATGAATGATTGTTGTCCTTAATGTACTATGTTGTCTCTCATCTCCTTTGCTGTCCCTTGGTTATCTCATATTGTTATAGTATCTCACTTTGTTATCTGATATATTGAATTTATTTGTATTTGGATATTTGAAATTTGATAGGGAAGGGGGGAAAACCAAGACGGGTGAGGGGTGTGGGGGGGGAGAGGGAAATGGGTACCAAGACATGTGAAAGGGTATCAATGTATGTGAATTAATGCACCTTCTATCTGGCAAATATCATGTAACCCTTTTACTAATTACAATAAAAAATAAAAAATAAAAAAGAGAGTATGGCTGGGTATACAAAGGCCCTGAAGGCAATCAGACCCATTGTCCAATTACTCCCTAGACTGCAAGTCCAGCAAACAAGACTTGTGTGATCTTCTGTGTGCTAGTCTTCTCCAGCCAGGAGGTGGGGTGGGAATACAGAGGAAAGATGAGACTCAGAACTCCAATGAGCCCTCTTTTATGCCTGCTCTGAGCTCGTCCACAAGCAAGCACACAGAAGGTCACAGTGGTCTATGCCTTCAATAGTTTTTCACCTATGTAGGTTACAGTGATTTTTAGGTTAGAGATGCTTCCACGGAGGAGATATAAAGCAGAGTTGGGCTTCAAGTAGAATTAGGCATTCTTCCTCTGAGACCTCTTGAAGATATTGGCATTGCTGGGAAGCTGTGGGTCATGTCTGCAATCCTACTTTGGATGTGGAGATCAAGAAGATTACATTTCAAGTACAGCAGAAAATTTTAAGAGATTCCTTATTAAGTAATAACTGGACCAGATGATATACATCTGGCATCCCTACATTAGGAGGGTAGGAGAGCTAGTTACATGGGCTACATAGGAGGGTAAGGTCAGGAGAACTGAAGTTCCAGATTTCAATTTTCCTGGACCAAGAGTCTCCCATCTTGATAGAAAAAGCTGGACATCAAAATGCATGCCTGTCATACTAGTTATGACAGGAGGCATTTACAGGAGGATTATAGTCCAGGTTGATTCATGCAAAAAGTTAGGCCCTATCCCAAAGATAAACAAAGCAAAAAGGGATGGAGGCATGGTTCAAATGGTTGAAAACCTACCTGGCAAATGTGGAGTCCTGAGTTCAAACCCTAGTACAACCAATAATAATAATGAAAAGATACTAATGTGGGCCCCTCTCAACAGCAGTAAGAAAATCCTTGAGATAATCAACCGAAAAAGAAGGAATGTTTGTTTTTGCTCAGTTTTGATGGTTCTAGTACACAGCTGGTGGTCCTGTTGTTCCTGAAGCTTACATGAGGCAGCATATATAATATATATAATATAGTGAACTTCTTACCCTACGGTGGCTGGGAAGAAAAGAAAGAGAAGGATGGACTTAGGTCCCAATAATCCCTTTGTAAGCATGCTTCCAGTGACCTGACTTCCCACTAAGTCCCATTCCTACAGCCCCCACCTGTTCCAGCAAAATGAAGCTGGGTGTTAAGCCTTTAGCAAATGGCCTTTGAGGAACATTCCAGATCCAATTGATAGCACGTGGATAGTCTGTGTCCTAAATGCAAAGGAATTGACAGGAGTCAATTGACAGGAGTCAATTGCCAGTCAACACAGCCCTGGACATTATAAAATGGGTATTCTGAATACTGAGTAATGACAGATTTTATTCTATCATCCTCTTTCTCTGCCATACTGCTTTTCTAACAAACTTTCATATCATCTTTACTGTGTTCACTTCTTGCTTGCTTTCATACTTCCTGATCATACACAAAAACCAAGGTCAACTTAGCTGCTACAAATTTCTGCTAACGTCTGGTTAGTCAACTTCTGAAAAGGGAGAGCTCAAGAATAAAACTTATAACAAAATAAAAAAATACCTAAACAAATGAATTGATCTGGTCATATGTACATTCATTAAAAGCCAAGGTTTAAAAGGATCTCATGATAAGTAAGAATTCTCATGTTAAGTTACTAGAAGATAGAGGAAAACACAGAGGTAAGCCTAAATATTTCCATGCATCAGGGTGAGCCTCTGCTAGGGCTCAGAAAACAATATCGCAAAATATGACACCTCAAACCAAGCCAAGTGTTTCACCTAAACCCAGTGGTCTCAGAGTCAAGGTCTCTTTGACCTTCTTTTACCCACCATCTCTCACTCTCTTCCTGTCCTGAAACTTAAGAAAGGGCTTCCTCAGAAGTTTTCCACCTTTCTGAAGCTCAAATCCTCCAGTAGAAGTAACTTAAGAGAAAGATGATTAGAACTGACTCAGTATTCTGAACACGGATGAACTCTGTCCCAGGCCAGACTCCAGAGAGCTTAATTGCCCTGTGATTTGTATGACCATAGGAAATCTCAGTATATTCATTTCTAGAAAAATATTTTTTAAATATATTGACACTTCCAGTCCATCATTATATTTATATAAACACTGGAAAATTAAGAAGGCACTTTCTATCAATATCTAACTTGTTTGTGGCTCAGGACTACAAGCTATTCAAGAAACTGAGACCTGGAAGATCTTGGTTGGATGCCAGATGAGAGAGAAAAGTCAAGAGAATCCATTTCCAATCAATCAACAAAGTGCCTAACTAGAGGTATGGCTAAAGTAGTAGAATGCTAGGCATGAACAGGCAAGCACAAAGACTGTGCAAATACACCAAATATGTATGCACAAAATATAAATTCCCAACAGATGACTTTAGGATTTGCAAGGTGTTAAAAGATATTACCTAATAATATTTTTACATCAAGCACTAACCGTCCCAGTGTATATGTAGGTGGAGGGTGGAGAGAGCCTGGCCTGCTGGCAGTAAGCAGTCAGAAAAGTGAGACTGATATAGCTAGAGGGGACCAAGAAACTCATTTGCCTTTGTCTGTCTTGCCAGCACGGGTTGCCCTTCCATCACCATCCTCCCCCCACTGCAGATCTGAAATACCTATCAAACCATCAATTGAGATTTTAGCTTTGCTTACTACTCTACTACCAGCTCTCAGATTCAGCTTACCACACCTGGTTTCTGTTAAACACACACACACACACACACACACACACACACACACACACACACACACACTCACTCACTCACCTAGTGGAAAATGGTTTTGCAAACCAGGCATTGTCTTCGTCTTGTTGACTGTGTCTTCCTGTGTCATCAGTAAACAGTAGGGTGTGGTTTCACTGTACCTCACTACTGCTACCTGTGGGCCACGAGATCAGCATGTGCAGTATCTTCCTGATCTGAGATCAATTTCCTAAGGTTTCATGATCAACCACAATCTGATAAAGCTCAACAGAAAATTCTAGAAATAAAGTACTCATGAGTTTTAAATTGTATGTGGTTTTTTTTGTAACACAAAACCATCTATCCCGCTGTGTCCTGAGATGTGAATTGTTCCTTTGTCCAGCAAGTCCACACTGCACTACACAATAAGAATGCATTATATGGTGAGAGATCAGATACTACTCATGGCTTCACACATTCATTGGGCATCTTTGGAAACATTCCACATGACTAAGAGGGGAAATGCCATATAAAGAATTGGAGTTTAAAGAGGCACTCTGGGATTGTTTGGCTAAATTCATTATTCATCCTCATCTTTTGTATTTTGTGAAAGCTAAAATGAAGACTGATCCTGACTTGGAGAGGATCAATACCTTCAAACACTACCTCTTCTCCTTGGAATTCACTCTTCTTTGTCTTGTTTGGAGGAAGGCATTGGCCCTTCATGCACCTGCATGCCCGCTAGCCTCTAGTCACCATATAACTCCCCCATGCCCAGTCCCAAGGCAGAGCCTACTCAGGCCTTCACAGCTACATGTTTAAGCAGGACTAGAATCTTGCAAGAGGCACCAGACATTTGGTTTTGGCTGGCCATTGGATACCACAGCTCAGGAAACAAAAGAATAATTCAGTTCTTATGAAAACCTGCCAGATTTTCACGCAACAGTTTCCTTCTTGAAATCACATTTTTTTTCATTTCCATCACAGAAAAAGAACTCCAAGGAAAATGAATAAATGCTAGCCTACTCAGAATCACTGATCCCCCACAAGCAGGAGTATTCCAGTGTGAATCTATTCGTTTTAATTTCCAGGGCTTTCAAACGTAAAACAAATGTTTGATGTCATCTGCCCCACTACTCTGTGATAATTAAAAAACTGACTACCATCTAAATTGCAAAGCACTTCATTGGTTGGTAATAAATCAATGTATGTGAATTAATGCACCTTCTATCTGGCAAATATCATGTAACCCTTCTATTAATTACAATAAAAAATATATGAAAAAAATAAATAAATTTGGGCCTTAAGGGATGGCTTTTGTGTTTGTTTGACTTATGGGGAAATAGCCACAAGTCTTTAGTTAAGTTTCTTGGTTGCTGCTTTCTTTCAGGTTATAATACTAGTTTTGTTATTTCTTGATTGCTCCCCGGTTTCACGTCATTGGCCATGAGAATTATGCATGAGTGAGTGGGAGATCCCCACTTGTGAAGAAATTTAGTTAATTCAACTAGTATTCCCTGGGCTCTTCACAACACCAGCATCCTGAGCATATTTCAGGAAGCACTCTGTGCATTCTAAGAGTTAGTTGCAGCTTTCAAATTAAGAGCTTTCATAATTTGGAATATATCTTGGGCCATCTACTTTCCTCTTCTACAAAATTTTTTTCAAGTTATTATTTTTCCCTAGCTACACCTGAGTCTCCTTTGAAAAAAATTAATCAAACATTAAATGTTGGACTAGGTTTCTGGTTACCAGTCTCCAGTTTCAACATCTGGAATGCCACTGTCATTCTTTTTTTTTCATATATTTTTATTGCAATTAATAAAAGGGTTACATTATATTCAACAGATAGAAGGTGCATTACTTCACAAACATTGATACCCTTTCTCATTTCCCTCCCCGCAACCCTGCCCCGCATCTTGTTTCCCCCCTTCCTTATCCAATTTCAAATAAGAAAATAAACATATATACAATATATCAGATAACCAGGAGAAATACTGTAACCATATGAGATAACCAAGGGACAGCAAAAGAAATGAGAGATAACATAATATATTAAGGACAACAATCACTCATTATACAGCTTTTGTTTCTATATCCTGGAATTCCTTTCATTTAGCCTCATCCTATATGGCCTTATGTATCTAGGTTTTGCTCTATTGTAAATCTCTGCTAGGAGAGCCCAAGGTTTCTACTGATTATGAGAAATGAGGGAAACCATTGAGCTTATGTTCCTTTGAGTCTGGCTTACTTCACTTAATATGATTTTTTCTAAGTCTTTCCATGTCCTTACAAATGGGGTGATGTCATTCTTTCTGACAGCAGCATAGGAAAATTCCATTGTGTATAAATACCACATCTTGTTGATCCACTCATCAATTGAGGGGCATCTGGGTTGGTTCCATATCTTTGCTATGGTAAATATAGTGCTGCAATGAACATCATTGTGCTAGTGGATTTAGTATGCCCTAGATTCTGGATGGTTGGGTAAATGCCAAGTAGTGGAATTGCTGGGTCATAGGGGAGTTCTATGTTTAGCCTTTTGAGGCACTGCCACACTGCTTTCCATAGTGGTTGAATGAGTTTGCACTCCCACCAACAGTGTAGTAGTGATCCCTCCTGGCCACATCCCTGCCAACATCTGTTGTTATTAGATTTCTTGATCATGGCCATTCTAACTGGAGTGAGGTGGAATCTTAGAGTTGTTTTGATTTGTATTTCTTTTATGGCCAGCGATGTTGAGCATTTCTTCATGTGTCTATAGGCCATTCTTATTTCTTCTTCAGAGAAGACTCCCTTTAAGTCTTTGACCCATCTTTTAATGGAATAGTTATTTCTTTGGAGATTAGTTTTGGAGTGATTCAATTTTTTGAGCTGTTAATATATTTTAGATATGAGGCCTTTGTCTGTTGTATGGTTAGTGAAGTTCTCCCACTCTGTAGGCTTTGTTTGCTAGCTATCTCCTTTGCCATACTCTTCTGCAAAGTTTTGAAGAAGTTGGATTTTATTTTTTTCAGTCCTGGGCTTAACCTCAGGGCCTGAGCACTGTTCTTGGACTTTCTCAAGGCTAGAGCTCTACCACTGGAGCCTCAGCCCCACTTCCAGCTTTTTCTATGTATGTTACTGAGGAATCAAACCCGGGTCTTCGTGCATGCTAGGCAAGCACTCTACCACTAGGCCAAACTCCTGGCCCCAAAGCTGGATTCTTGACAGGACTCAAGATCTATAATCCATTACCCAGGTATTGGAAATAGGAGACGTAGATGGATTATCAGCCATATGTCTCCAACTTGGCCAATTGTTGGGGCTACCAGGTTGTCACATCCAGACAAGTCCTTGCTCTTGATCCTTAAAGCGAGTCTAGGACTGGGGTAGAGGAATATGAGTTCTCATTTCTATCCCAATAGTTAGGCCTCAGAAGTTCTACTATAGTTACAATGTCAATGTTGCTGCCTGAGTTTTCTGACAAATGTCCCCATGTTGACATTGTAGTCATAATGGTTCAGTTGTCAAACAGCAGAGTCTACTTGAACTAGTTTAAGCTGAAAGGAATTTAATCACAGGCTGCTAAAAGGTTCAAAGACTCCTTGGGAAAGATGAAGGAGCCTCTGGAAGCTCTTGCCAATATCATCTTCCCATTCTGCCATCTGTCAGAATCTGGTTGCATTTCCAGCCAAAATATTGTCTGAGCAATCAGCAAATCACCTCACACCCTTGGAACCACCAGAACCTGCCCCTGAGCTCTCCACACTGGGAGGAGACCACGTGGGTGGACCATATGTTCTGATGTGCATCAAGGCATAGCCTTCAGTGAGACCTAGAACTTTACTTCCAAAGAACTCGGGGAAATGAAATTCTTATTCTCCTAGCTTCTAGACATAGAAACGCAGACATGCATTGGCAGAAGGTCTGCTGACAGAGCAGCCCTGAGCTCTGTCACTATCCTGCAGCCAATATCCTTGCCTGAACCCATCCATTAAAAACAAGTCTCTGAAAAAAAAAACCAACAGCTCAAACTGTCGACCATGTGTTTTACATCTGACAAAAGAAATATTCAAATAAAGGAAAAAGGAAAATATTTTTAGTATAGAAAATCAGATACCATTTTGGCTAAAAATTTTTTTCTGGCTGTAATCTTAACTACTTATGAGGCTGAGATCTGAGGATTATGGTTTGAAGCCAGCTTGGGCAGGGAAGTCTATGAGACTCTTATCTCCAATTAACCACTTAATAACAGGAAGTAGAGCTGTGGCACAAAGTTGTAGAGCATCAGAACTTGGCAAGGCCAAGTTCACTTCTACAGAAGGATCCACCATCAGCTGAAATCCAGCAGGCAGGCACACAGAGCAGCGGGCTGCTCCCTTTTTAATCCCTACGTTTGGTGAGCACTACCTCTGTGCTCAAATTGGCCAAACTCAGGTTCACAATCTGTACCAGATGTGACTTCATTTACTGGAATAGGAGGTCTTAATTAGCAGGAACAGGATGTAACTAAAATTCAGCGAACTTATAACAGGAGTTAATTAAAACACAACAGGAATAGTACAATCAACCAGGATTAAGCCACCTGGAAAAAGTAGAAACTTTTCAGAAAACAAAACAATATAGTGCTCACAAGATTGACAGAAAGGAAATGGCATACTCTGATAGAAAAGATGACTTTTCTCAAATTCTGTAATCTAAAACAAGGATCCCCAAAAGAGTATGCATTCACTGAGTATGTTGGGGGGAACACTTTGCCTCCCTCTCTTTTGAACTATTCCTACTCTGCAAAAGAAAGAGTTTATTCATGAAGTAGCCAAAAATGAAGATGTGGGGGTCCCCAGACTCAAATCTGGATTCCCAAAGTTTAGGGCAATTTTTTGTGAGATAAAAAAGCAGGGTAAGGCTAGGCATGGTAATGAATACCTGTAATTCTAGCTATGCAGAGGCTGTCAAGAGGTTAATGGTCCCAGCTTGGCACTAGAGCATAAAAAAGAAAGTGTATCATTACCTTAAAAACCACTAAACCAAAGAGTAGAGCATCTGCTTAGAAAGTGGGAGACCATCAGTTCAAACCTCAGTCAAATAAATACACAAATAAATAATGAAAAAAAAGGAAGCAAAGTGGCAGGTGTGTGGGGAAAAATAAGTGTAGATGAGGGAAGATCACACGTGTGTGATGAAACTTCATGCCTCTTCATGTGTTTCAAAATGATGGAGCTGGGCCAGGAGTTTGGCCTAGTGGTTAAAGTGCTTGCCTAGCATGCATGAAGACTGGGTTCGATTCCTCAGTACCACATACATAGAAAAAAGCCGGAAGTGGTGCTGAGGCTCAAGTGGTAGAGCTCTAGCCTTGAGAAAGCCCAAGGACAGTGCTCAGGCCCTGAGCCCAAGCCCAGGACTGGCAAAAAAAAAATGATGGAGCTGGTTGGGTGTAAAGGTGAAATTTTTGGCCCTCTGAAGTCTAAAGGCCTCCTCCCATGAATGCCTGTCAGACACAAGAGCTGGCTTCAACCAGTGTGAACTAAATAAAGTCACCTCTAAATCATTAAAAAAATTAAAACAATATATGAGTCACTCCCCAGGTGACCATACATCAGAGGTATTATCCAGTATAAAACTAACGTATCTATTTCTCTATTGCTTAGCTAAGTGAGATTTAATATCAATGGCAAAAGCAAGTACTAAAAGCACAGGAAGCCAGGCAGCTTGATCAGGGCTTCTCTGGCTTTCAGAAGAAAGGCAGTTCTTTGTTTGCATTTCAAGCTTTAGCAAAGGAGAGTGGCTCAAATTAAAACCAAACAAAAACATCTATGAATTCCATTCTGGGGACTTCTGAGGGGGAGGTTGTAGGAAACTTGGTGGGTAATGGCAGTGGCAGAAAGCTTTTGTTTTTCTCTCTGAGAAGTCTTATCAGTCCCATTCTGTCAGGCAGACACAGTGCCTGAAAGACATTGTTGTTGTGGTGGTGGTAGTGGTGGTGGTCGTTGTTGTCATCATCCTCCTTCTCCTCCTCCTCTTCCTTCTTCTCTTTCCACTCTTCTTTTCTTTCTTCTTTCTGTCCCGAGGCTTGAACTCTGGGCCTAGGATACTGTCCCTGAGCTTTTCTGCTCAAGGCTATCACTCTACCATTTGAGCCACAGCTCCACTTTTGGATCTTTGTTGATTAATTGCAAATAAGCCTCACTGACTTTGCTGCCAGTGCTGGCTTTGAACTGAGATCCTCAGATCTCAGCCACTAGCGTAGCTGGGATTATAGGTGTGTACTACCAGTATCAGACAATAAGCTTTCTTTACTCCGAATTTGAAGAAAATCTTGTGGAATCTACTAAAAAAAAAATCACAGAAGATAATAGAGTTCGTGAGTTTGATATGGATGATTGCAAATGTGTCTTGGTAAACTTCTCAAATCAATATTTTAAGTCAGGGTTCCATGTTACAGTAATGGTTTTTCCAATAATATGCTGGGCAAGGACATGGGCAGTGACTGATCTCTTAAGGATGAATGCACATTGCATGTGTTACCCTTTGAGAAGATGTGGTCACAGCTTCAGAATCGGGCGCAGGAGGCCACCTCACAATTTGAGCCAAATCCAGGTTAGCTGTACCACAATTCCATTTTTATACCCACAGGAACAGCACGGCTCCTGTCCTTGCCAACTTTCAGGTTAAGAGTCTTGAAAGTGATTGTCTGATGCAAAATTAGTATGCAGTCCTTATGTTTCAAGATTAGGATGCCCGTCCATGTTTACATAAGGGTCATGTGAAGCAGTCTTCCCCAAAGGTCCATCTACATTAGAAGTGAGATTTCTCCAACTCCACCCACACATGGAATCGGTAGCTGGAAGAGGGAGTGGAGACATTCTTTGTTTCAGGGGGTTCTGATGCTGGCTATCACAGATCCAAAATCACTGATCTACAAAGCATGACATCTGGAAATAAATTCACTTGCAATGCCATTTTTTCTTGCATGATCTAAGTCTAGTGCCAGAAAGAGAAAGAAAAAATTTTAAAAAGGGTGGGGGGAACGACTCCTCACTGATCTCAACTTCGTAATCAATTTAGCAAAATGCCCCCTACTTTTTGGGTTTTCTTGTCCAGATTCTTTTCTAAACCAGGTAATGTTTCTAGCCTTCATACTAAAAAACTGGATGGTAATATACACTATTCATTTTTAGTAATTAGCAATGATGTGAGTAGAATGAATAAATATATTTTATATGTTAGCACGATTGATTTACTATCAATGAGTAAAGTAGCTATACACACGTGTACACAGTTGGATTTTTTAAAATGGAAGGTGGAGGAAAAGAAGCCAGATGCAAAACAATTACTAGTACACAGAGGCAATTATACAAAACGTACGTGCCAGCTAAACCAAAGCATGCTTCTCAAGGACCCATAGATGTGTGCTGAAGCAGAAGAGATTGGAGCAGGATTGTGATAAAGTTAGAACAGTGGTTAGCTCAGCAGAGAAAGATTGTGCTCCTGTGAGAAAAGGGAGTTACAAGTGATGGGCTCTAAAGAACTGGAATTCTTTTTATATTCACCTGGGACTCACTGGGAAAAATGTTAAATTGCACATGTATGTTTTTATACATAGTGTAATAATGTAAAATATTTCACAGTTCAGAATGATTGTTAAAAAGAGAAAGGTAAAAGGTTGCACACTTGTGGCTCATAGCTAGAATCCTGGCTACTCAAGAGGCTGCCATCCGAGGAGCTCCATTCAATGCCAGCCCCAACAGGAAAGTCTCTGAGACTCTTATCTCCAATTAAAACATGCGGTAAGTTTCACCAGCCCCTTGGTAAACTTCTTGGCCTCTGTGTAGATCCTTTCTCTTTCAGCAAGACCCTTCCCATCAATATACACTATTTGTCTCACTGCTTATCTAGAGCTGCCATTTTCTTTAGCCTGTTCACGGCCCAGTGCGCTGAGTTGGAGATCCACTATGTAAAGATAGAGACAATTCTCAGAAAGATAAGAGATCTTTTGTTCCTCTTATCTTTCCTAGGCCTCCTCTATATCATTCATTCATGAGGCTCAGGAATTCTCCTGCAAATCTGTTTGTACCTCAGCTCATAGAATCCACTCAGGCTAAGTCTGAATTAAATGATAACATAAAGATGGGGCCTTTAGTTGTACACATTCTTTGAGGCACACAGCATCAGTTCTGCCAATATTGTCCATGAAAGCCTTCGAGGTGGTCTTGGAGCATGAGGTAAAGGGGAAGGAATACTGGGGACATGTCGTCTGTCCCACAACCCAATGGGGATAGACACTGCTGTCTCTCACCTCAAGCAGAGGAATTAGCCCCTCATAAGGATCATACAGAATCCCAGACTATACATTCTGGAGTTTGAGGATGAGGGATTTTTTGATTCCCACTAACTAAGCCTTACAGCCACATGATTTCTTTAGTGGGAACAGTATAAGACCAGGTTATGCCAACAACAGCATGCTGTCTCTCACCTTCAAGATCACATGGATAATGGTACATTCTGGAAAACTATAGAAAAGCACCACACTGAGGTCATCTGAGAATGTTTACACTTAAGAGACTGCCAGTTGCTGATGACATCTCTGCTGAGGAGCTCACAGAAGGTAGAGTCACACAAAGCCAGCTGGAGGGCAAGTAAGGCTCATGTGAGCAGAGATTCTTTTTCCCTAGGCGATGGAAGAATAACAGGCTGCCATCATCCATGTCCTAATTAGCACAGAAACAGTGAGAAAAAGATACTCCTGTCCTCCCCTTTGGCTCATCAGAATGAAAATGTAAAGGAAATAGACTGAGGAAGAGAGGGTGGAGCCACCATTTTGCCTTCTGCCCCGCAGGCGTCCAGACAGTCACAAGCCCAAACTGAGAAGCATGTGAACCCATGCTGTGATTATCCATTGCTTCACAACAAACCTGCAAAAAATGGTCACTTCAAACAATAACTGTTATTTATTCTAATTATGAATCCCCAGCTCTCCCAAGGGACAGCACCTGCTAGTCAGCTTGGTGACGAGTCGGGGATTTGCTTTCAAGATCACCATGGTGTTGATCTATTTGGGAAGGGCATTATGAAGACCCATGAGACTGAGCTCCTTTCTACCTGGGCCTGGCTTCTCTCACAATACGGTAGCTGAATTCCCATGGTACATAAAACAGTGAGGCAGTGAGGTAGAAGCTAGGGCGACTTTCTTTCTTTTTTTAACCTCACCTCCAAGGTTGGATGCAATAATATCTGCCTCATTCTACAGTAAAAGTAGTCCCAAAGGCTACCGGAATGCTGGTTCATCTCTTGGTGGTTAGATGGGACCAGCCACATGGAGATAACACAATCTCTCCTATGCAGCAAGTGTGTAAGACAGGAAGAAAGTTAGAACTACAGAGAGGGAGAGCTACTGGGAATATCACTGGGGTGAGAAAGCACAGAACAGAGAAACAAACAACATATAAGGCAGAATCTTTTAGTCACTGTAAGCTACAAAGAGACGCATGGAAGCTACAGAGTCACCACTGACCACACACCATGCTTACTCAGAGTCCTGGACATCTCGTGGGGCTGCTTTCCCCCTGTGGTTCTGAGGAAGACTTGAGTGACCCTCACAAGACCCTGGTCATTCTCCTGTATTTGATGATTAGTACTGGGTATGCCGGGCCCTCCCAGCACTGGGTTACCCACAGAAACAAGTCTTCCTCAGAGACTGCTGCTGAGGGAGGAATGTTTACTTGGGAGAATGACAAGCTTGATCTATTTTCAAAACTAGGCAACCACAACTGATATTAGTTGGTGAGAAAAGGCACTGAATCCTGGTTCTGAATGTCTGGCCATCCATTCAATTGAGAATCAAGAACATTCACACAACACAGGGTGAATCAGTGTAACAGTGGTATTTACAAGACAATATGTTGGAAATGAACTCTACAACTTGGGAGGGGTGGGAGGAGGGAAAGTGGGAGAAAAACATGGGAAGGGGTAATAATGTTCAAGAATTAATGTACCCACTACCTGATGAATGTAATTCTAACCCCTCTAGATAAATTTTAAAAATGTCTTTAAAAAGAATACTCAATAATATTCTAGAGTATTTCCTTAAAGGCAAGATTGTCCCTTTGAATAAACAGTGGTGGAGAATTTGGTGGAATTTTCAGTGTAAGAATGCTGTGGAAGGCAGAGCTTCAAGGTGGTGGACCAGATGCTTGGAGGAGTTACATGACATCTCTTATTACCAATTTATTGTATAAGATGAGAAAGCAGAACAAGTGTAAAGGCTGATGTTATCATCCAAAGAGAAGTAGAAGTAACCTTTTTTTTAGTTTGTGTGTATGTATGTGTGTACATATATGTATGCATGTGTGTGTATGAGTTACTGGGGACTGAACTCAGGGCCTGGGCTCAGTCCTTTAGCTTTTTTTTCTTAATGCTGGTGCTGTGCCACTTGAGCCACACTTCCACTTTGGGCTTTTTTTTTTTCCTGGTTAATTGTAGATAAGAGTCTCATAGACTTTCTTTCCCTGGCTGGTTTAGAACGCAATCCTCAGATCTCAACCTCTTGACTAGCCAGGATTACAGACATGAGCCCAGACATGATGCCCAGCTTTTATTTTAAGTATTTGTACGAGGGGGTTTTAATTCAACGAGTCAGTTTATGAGCATAATACATCTTGATCCACCCATCTCCTCCATCTCTCCGAGCCCCCAAACCACTCACGTTAATTGGTTCCATTTCCATATATGTACAATGAATATTATGATTATATTCATTGTTTCCCCCTTTCTGTCTACATTTGTATGCTTTCTTTGCCGCCACCCCCCCACCCCCAGTTTGTCAACATGCTCTCAACACATGTTCCAGCCTCCTGGTATTCATTTTGTTATAAGTTTGTTTCACAAAGAAGTTACACTCCTGGAATCCTTCCCAGTGTATACATACTTTCAATAATACGTTCATGACTAGATGCATAGGACCCTATAAAAAGTGAAAAGTTCAAAAACTCTTGGCCTGGCAAATGAAAAATGCGGATGAATTTCAAGTGTGTATCCAAGTGACCACACTGGGAAGATTGGTTTGAATAAAAAAAAAGGAAGCCAGGTACTATTCATCAGGGCTGTGGCAGAATGGACAAGACAGTGCAGAGAATTTCAGAGCTCCACCTGCCATTACAGACCTATAGTAGCAGAGCCTCCAGGATGGAAGAAAATAATGGGAGAGTCTACAGCACTCATGGGACCTTGCAGCTCATTCCTCAGGCAACCCTGGATCTCTGCTTCTCACATTTCCATGCACAAGTCTTCAGCCTTCTCTGTGGGGTAAGAGGGTCAATGTGAAGCTTAGTCTGCTGCTTAGGGAAGTATGAACAATATATGTCAGGCCAAAGAGTGCTAACTCTATAGTTCACAGAGACTAAGGACTGAGGAATCATGACTTTTCATCTAGAGTTCAAAAATCATCTCCAACAATGTAAAGGCCAAGACAGAGACGTGACTCGGGGAGGAGCTTTTCCAGAGAGATCAAACCAAGCCAAAGCCAAAGCAATTTTGTGACCAGGGCTACTGCAGTCCCTGTCATGTCAGTACCTAGGTGAGCACTGGGAAGGGAGTCATCTCTGAGAACCATGAAATGTAGTCGCCAACATGCAGCCCAGGCATCTGACGCCCACAATGTGGCGAGCAGCATGAGCACACTGCATGAAAGCCAAGTCACTGACTTTGCCCTACAAAGCATTTGATGTAGGGCTGTCCAGGCTTTGTGGGCAAACAGCCCTCATCCCAGTATCTTCCACGAATTGGTGGGTGGAGTCACTTAAGATCACAATCTTCTTTCCTCAGCAGGCTAGCTTCCTGCCATTTCAGTTAATGTTCAAAGATGGCTTGAAAATACAAAGTAGAATATGCCAGAAATAAACAATTTCTGAATTAAAGAGGCTATGCATGATACTTCCTTGAAAAAAGAGAGGTTGTGTCCACGTCTAAATTTTAAATGGTCAGAAACTGAAGGGTAGGAAAAAGTCATTAAATTGAATCATGAAAGATGAGCACTATAATTTTAATGTCCACAAAGCTCATGTTGAAGTGGAATTTCAATGAGGGTGTATTATGAGTTGGGACATGGTAAGACACTTTAAAGCTGAAAAGTCATGAAGGCTCTGGGACCATGAAGGGATTAGTCCATTCAGTGGGTTAATGGTTTGAGAGTGAGTCTGTTATAAAAGCCAGTTTGGCTGGGTCTTGTGTGTCTACCTCTCACCATAAAATCCCTTGCGCTCTTGTAGCCGCTGGATCTTGGTCTTCCCAGCCTTCAGAACCATGAGCAGAATCAACTCCTGATCTTTACCCAGTCACTGATATTTCATAATTAAACCAGAACACAGACTAAAACTACTGATACTAAAAAATGGCAACACCTAGATAAGGTCCTTTGTATCTCTGGTCTAAAATGGTTCTGAAGAAATAGAGATGTAAAACAGCAAAGATTTATTGAAGAACAAGATACACAGCAGTACTGCTAGATGGGAGGGGTCTCAAAGGAGGCCACTGCCCCTTCCCTCTCGAGGAGAGAGCTACACAACTTTTAAGATCACTGGACAGCCTGTGGGCTCTCCAGATGCAATCAGAGGCTCCACTCGGTCTGTACAAGCTCCCCCTGTGCCACTGACCCCTCTCCTCTGACTGAACACCTTTGTGGTCCAATTAGCTTATTGTTGATGTGCAAGTCTTTCAGGGATAATGAGCCCATGCCACAGTGTCCAGGAGCTCACAGGCGTGACTGATCCAAGTCATGGTGATGTGGTAGCTAGGTGCCTGTGCACAGGACTGCTCAAAGTGAGGGGTGCAGAACCTCAGGGCAAGGGAGGGAGGGACTATGTCTGATTGCCCAGACAGGCTCTTTTCCTGCTCTCACTTTTAAGTTTATTACCTCTGCTTTCTCAATAATAATCACACATCTGTTCCTTGCTGACCATCAAACCTCCTCTACCTACCAAGTTTAGAATGCAGCTGTGCTCTCCTAACTATAGCAACAACCTTTCACCTTGCCCACTCCCACCCCAAACAATGGGCTCATTTCAAGCCTAGACCTGTGGCCTTGGTTTCTACCCTAATATAATAGTGCTAAGGCCACCACATCTCAGATCTTCAGCAGTACCCAAGGACAAAGTCACATTCATACTCCATCACTGAGGAGCAACGTTACCATATCTTCTTTCCTGACATCAACAAGATTGAGTCTTCAAAACTCCAGCATTCCACTGCCATGGTGAAATGTGTGAAGGAGGGCATGGCGGTTCATGCTCTTTGCTTCCCACTCTTTCTGTGTTGATTTCACAACCTCTTCACCTTGGAAAAAGAAAAGCATGGGTTTAGTCATTTCCCAGCTGTTGTCGAAGTCAAGATATTTGGGAATATGGTTCCATAGTCACAGTTTTCCAAAGAAAGAGGAGCAATAGAAGAGTCAGGTGTAAATGAGAAGACAGACGATGGGAATTGGTTTACGCAGTTATGGACACAAGATGTTTCATCCTTTGCTGTCTCTGACTTAGAGACCTAGGACAGTTGGTCGTGTGATTCAGTTTGAGTTTAAAGGCATAGACATATGCAATGGGCGATGGTCTTAAGAACTGGGGGCCAAAGAGCCGAAACCAGATGTTGTAGTATCTGAGGATGGACATATCTCTGTTCAAGAAGACAGAGAACATCCACTTCAGTCAATTCTCTGTATTTTTCTTACTTATTCTACGGATTCAAATGCTAATATCTTCTGCACACTCCCTGGATAGTTTTACTAGCTAAGTGGGGAGCCCGCAGAAGTGGAGACGTAAGACTTCTCAGCATACATACCTTTCCAGTGTCGCAAAGCAGTAGGGTTTGATGGTGAGTGATCACTGGCATGAATACCAACCCTTGAAGTAGACTTTTAAAAGCAAGCGTCAGCCAAAGCCATCCAGAGCAATTCAGCTTCTTACCTTCATCACTCTAATGACATTTTCTTCTCTCCTTTCTTTCTTGCACCACCTCCAAATTTGCATCCTATTTTGCAAATGCAATTGGCCATTCTTCTGGCTTATTTACGTAATCTTCAATCTTATTAAGACCTTCCAATTCATCGATCCCTGGCATTTCATTTTTACTTTTCTGTGATTGTAGTTTTGTTGTTTTTGTTTTGTTTTCACTCATAGTTCCTGGCTTATAATCCCCTCTATAACAGAAAACTTAACCTCCTGCTTTCAATGAACCATAAAGAAATTCTGTGACCTACCTTCATCAGTCAATAGGTCATAAGCCTTGCTCATTCCCAGTGATCCTATCCTATCCAGGAGGAAGGAATGCTGCACTCTCAAGACAGGCCACAACCTGAAGACAGATTGCTATTTCCCATCCTATCTCTTAACAATCCTGAAGGTTTCTCCATGATTCTATGCGCAGAGAGCTCTGCACCACATCCCTCAAACTGAGACTTACGCATTTCTTTATCAATACCCTCTATAATGTCTTTTATAATAAACAGTAAATGTGTTTACCAGACTTCCCTAGCAAACCCAAGTCAGCGACATAAAAAGCTTAGGTGAAGAAAATCTAGGGCGATTGTTTGCTGGTGGGGAGGAGTCCTACAATTTTCACGGCCACAGAAGCTCTGTTGATGGTATGAGATCAGAAGAAAAACAAGTGGTTACTTTTCCTACACGTTTCCCTTCCTCCAATTTACATCCAGGGTGATAGTCATAACTACAATGCTGACTATTTTACCCAAGGTGATTTGGTTTGGTGATTTAAATTCAACAGAGAATTTGCTTAAACATGGGCATTATTTTACTTTATTTGGAGAGTACTGGGGGTTAAACTCAAGGCCTTGTGTTTGCTGGACACATGCTCTACCACTTGAGCCACTTCAGTCTTTTCCATATTGGTTATTTTTGGGGTAGTTTCTCTCTTTATGCCCAGGCTGGTGTGAGCTGTGATCCTCCCACTTGTACTTCTTTGTGTCACTGGGGATGACAGGCACGTGCCACTGTGCCCAGCCACTGTGCTTCACCTGTGGCTGGGGTTACAGGAAAATGTTACCAAGCCATTGGTTGAGATGGAATCTCATGAACTTTAATTTCCATGTCTTAGACCTAGATCGCTCAATCTCTGCCTTCTGAGTAGCTCAGATTTTACAAGCTTGAGACACTGTACTTGCTCAGTTAAATTTGGAAATTTTAGAAAGGGCTCTTTATAATTTACAACCTACAAATGAGCATTCACTCGGGAATCTTTTGTTTCCCTGCAGTCTGGGGCTTGAATCCATGGACTTGTGTATGTTAGGCAAAAACTCTACCATGTATGTATATTCCCAAGATTTTTTTTTTTGCCAGTCCTGGACTTGAGCTCAGGGCCTGAGCACTGTCCTTGGACTTTCTCAAGGCTAGAGCTCTACCACTTGAGTCACAGAATCACTTCCAGCTTTTTTTTTATGTATGTGGTACGAAGGAATTGAACCTGGGTCTTCGTGCATGCTAGGCAAGCACTCTACCACTTGGCCAAACTCACCGCCACTCATTAGATTTTTGAATTGTTCATGCCTTCCCATTGCAAATGAGTCTGCCAAGTAGAATCCAGCATTGCCCTGCTTGTTTTAAAGCTCTATAAAGCCTTCTTTATCATTTCCAGTTTAGTTTTCTTTAAAATGGAGTAAACAGCAAATGATGCATAAGAAATGACTCCAGTGTAATTATGTCTCACAGCAAATGCAAGCCTGGAGTAGACAGGTGCCAGAACATCTGTAATCCCAGAACATAGCCCTGTTCATAGTCTCAAGAAGCAGAGAGGAACCATCTGGTGGCTCCATAAAAGCCCCATGCTCCTGGAAGGTGACTACACAGTCTCTCCTCCCTTTGTCCCTCTCAGCCCTGACTCTCAGCTGGTGGTTCTGCCTCTGCCTGGAAGGCCCTGAAAACCAGGCAAGGTCACAGAGATTCAACTTGGTGTTATTTAAAAGTGAAACATTTTACTAGACATTACTGAAAGTAATTAAAAAGAAGTATTCAATGCTAGGTTCAAAAAGAGCTTATGAGTAGATTTCTACACAAACTTTAAAACATAAGAACCAACGTTTGGTAATGGTATCCAACTTTACTTTCCCCTGGAGGACACAGGCTTTCAGACAGGCACTATACCCTTACCTGGTTCTTTCTACAGGGCAAGTGTATGCACCATTCCTTCCCTCATCCAGGTAGCAGCACTCCTGTACTGTATGTTCTCATCTTCCAAGTTCTACCCCATCCCACTGGATGTCCTTTTCCATTATCGGCTCCCGTCTCCTGGGTAACTGATTTCATCAGCATGTGGACAAGCTCTGGTGTCTTGTCAGACACAAAGCCCTTTAGCTATTCTTTTCCCTGGCTCCAACTTGTTCTTTGTTCCCTGCTCATTCCTTGGTCTTCTTTGATCAGGGTTTCTAAACCCAGCTCCACTCCAACTATCCAAGAAGATATGATATGAAGGACTTTTGCTTGATACCCTAGTCCCCAGCTGGTCTTATTTTATCCAGGATTTTTTTTTCCTCTCTTCTCTCTGTGCCAGTAATTTGAACTCAATGCCTGGGCACTGGTCCTTAACTTCTTTGCTCAAGGCTGGCATTCTACTAATTGAACTAGTTCTATTTCTAGCTTTTTACTTGTTAATTGGAATGAAGACGCACATACGCTTTTTTTTAAAATTTTTTGTGGGTCAAGGGGCTTGAACTCTGGGCTTGGAGGCTATCCCTGAGCTCTTCAGCTCAGGACTACCACCTTACCCCTAGAGCCACAGCCCAACGTCCCCGTCCCCATTTCTAGTGATTAATTGGAGATAAGAGTCTCAGGGTTTTAGTGCCTAAGTTTTGAATCATGATCCTCAGATCTCAGCCTCCTGAGTAGCTAGGATTACAGGCATGAGCCACCTCCCCTGGCTCTCACATACACTTCTGCCTGGGTTGACTTCAAACAGAGATCCTCAGATCTCATTCTCCTGGGTAATAAGACTACAGGTGTGAGGCACCAGTGCCTACCTAGCTCTCTGCTTCAACTCCCCGCTGGAGAGCAATTTTGGCACACCGATGGCTATTCTTGTCTTAGTCCTTTTACCTAATGAAAGCACTGATTCTTATCTTCATACAGCTCCCTCTATCCACTTTCTTAGCTTTAAATGCGCTCAGTATTGCATTAGCTATGTTGAGATGGTTGTGACCAAAATACTTGAGAACAATCGAAGGGAGGAAAGATTTATTCAGAGGGTTCAGCCCATGCTTTCTTAGTACTAGAGATGTGAACAAAAGGTGGCTAGAGTATGTGAAGGAGGTTTTCTCGTGGTGGACAGGAAACAAATAAAAAGTGACTAGAGACGAGGTACAGCCTTGAAAGGCATGTTTTCAGTTCCTATTTTTTGCAGTTAGGCCTCACCTACTGAAGTTTCTACCAACTCTCCAAACAGCACCACCATCTGGACACCACACATTTAACACATGAGCCTGTCAGGGACTTGTCAATCCAAACTTCAGCAGGTATACTCACAAATACATTTTGCACTCCGATGAGTCATAGTAACTCTATTTGACAGATCTCTCAAAACGTTTCTGCCTCTTGGATTTATTAAGCTCCTGATTACGCCTTTTCCTTGTCTTAGTTTCCCCTCAGGTTTCAAACCATCCAACCTCATTCCACACATCTGAAGCAGACTCTTCCCGCCTTCTAGAGGGCCTCAGCAGATCATGTGTGTATTTCATACTGTTTCAAGGAATAACGGGCTCCTTCTCCCCTCTAGGTTTCCACTTACATGTGAACTCACTGAAGAACCCTTTCTTCTTTTTTTTTTTCCAATCACCATGATTATAAATCAGATTCTTCTTTTCCCATCAAAAGCTTTTTATAATTCCTCCATCAATCCCCAATTTGCACAAATGTTTGTTTCCTTGTATATTGACAGCCATTACTCTCTACGAATGCAAGTTTTCCAAGTGCAGAAATATCCATTTATTTACTCACTTATAGAGCACTACAGCCCATTCTTACTATAAAGCCAGGCATCTAAACCTTAAGATCTAGATATATGCCTGAAAGTGCCAGAGTATCTGAAGTGTGAAAACATAGGTAAAACTATTTACACAGTCCCAGGGGGGCTGAGTTGCCTGTTTTGATCCTAATGGATCAAATTTTTCAAAGTCACAGGTCAAGGGGAAGCAGACATCTTTATAACTATTATCTTCAAGCATTAACTTATTTTTAGAATCCCCAGCTCCATGTTTTCCTTTAGATTTAAGCTTTTCTGTTGTAAACTTTATATTCACCTTCTAAGGCAGCATTACATAATTTGATTTTCCCACACCCCACACTGGTCCTGGGGCTTGAATTCTGGGCCTGGGTGCTATCTCTGAGCTAATTCTTTAGTTCAAGATGAGTGCTCTACCACTTGAGCCACTTCTTCTTTTGAGTAGTTTATTGGAGATAAGTCTCAGGGACTTTCCAGCCTAGACTGGCATCAAACCATGATCCTCAGATCTCATCATCCTTAATAGCTAGGATTACAGGCAAGAGTCACTGGTGCCTGGCTTAAATGTACTTTTTATGGGTTAGTACTGGGGACCTTTTATTCTTGACTTTATTTGCTCAAGCTGGGTACTCTACCACTTGAATTACATCTCTAGTTCTGGCTTTTATTTCTGCCAGTCCTGGGGCTTGAACTCAGGGCCTGGGCACTGTCCTTGGGCTTTTCTCAAGGATAGCGCTCTACCACTTGAGCCACAGCACCACTTCTGGCTTTTTTTCTTTGTATGTGGTACTGCTGAATCAAACCCAAGATGCTAGGTAGGTACTCTACTACTAGGATGCTCCCAGCCCTAGCTTTTTGCTAGTTAACTGGAGATGAGCCTTGTGGATTTGTTCTACTGGACTAGCTTTGAATCAGGATCCTCAGATCTTAGTCTCCTGTGCAGCTAAGGTTTGAGTGTAAGGTTTGGGCTTCAGAAACTGAAGCTTGTGGCCATACTTGCAATTATGGACATAATAATAGTTTCAGTGTTTACACTGAGTGCTACATACAATGGCAGAATGCAACGTAAATTTTTGCAAGAAAAAATTGGATACATGAATGTACCACATCTAGCCAAATATGTCTTTTTTTTATCTCCACCACGAGCAATATGGATTGGTTTTATAATTCTTAAAGGCTGTACCAGGGATAATTAAAGGGTACACCACAATTAGGAAAGGATGGGACATTTCCCAATGGCACATTTCAAAAGCACTTTTAGCAAAGACAGGATCTCTTGACTTTCCAACACCTGTTAACAACCACAGTGCTTTGTCTGGATGCTATTTGGACACCTATTCTGGCTGGGCAAATACTGGTTCCATGACTTGGATGAATATCATGCTTTACCTTCTGGATTATGGTCTGCTTTTCATGCTAACTCCTTGGTCTTTTTTGGTACTGGGGATCGAATCCAGGATGCTGTACTTATTAGGCAGGTCCTTTGCCATTGAGCTACATCCCAGCCCTCCTTAGCACCTGTAAAAAAAGACTGCTGGCATCCACGTGTGACTTGTACCACCAGCAGATGTGTGCTGGAATCCCAAAGTTATTACCAGCTTCACATAGGTAGCAACTTAGTACATTACTATGTTTTATTTTTTTCATTTTCATTAAGCTTATTTAACAAGCCAAAGATTCTAAGCATACTCTTTATAACAGAAGTAACAGTTCACCTCATCTGAATGTATAATAATGCCTAACAGCTGAGATACCATCTTTAAATAGCTATAAAATATGCGGCTCTGTGCCAGCTATTTGGAGCTAGGTGGCAGTTTTGGAGCATACTGGAGGTCTATCTCACAGGGTCTACTAACTTGGCCATGGGCCCTGTGTGGACTGGAGTGTGGGTTCTGTTGCTATGAGAAGCCACACCACTGGTACCCATGGCTACTGTAGCTTCAGTCCAAGGGAGCCCAGCTACTGACAGGTGGCATCAGACTTTAACATCATTCACATGGCCAGCACCCCTATTTTGTTCATGAGCAACAATATCCAAATGAGCTGGGTCTTTTGCTTGAAACCACAGGGCTGCTACTCCCCTTGTGTGGCTCTGGGCAGGTCCTCCAGTGTGTAGATGCCACGTAACAGGACTGCAGCTAGACTTTCTCAACATGGTAGAACTAACATTACTAATAAGATGCAAGAGACCTGAGCAAATCCTGTGTTAGCTTTCAACACGGAATGTCCCCATAGAAATCAACCTATAAGGAGGATTTGCTTTGGCTCCTGGTTTCAGAGGTTCCAGTTTTTGTTAGCTTTGGGCCTGTAGGAAGGTAAAATATTCGAGGCAGGGGGTGCAATGTGGCAGAGGAGGACTGTTGACCTTAAACTGGAAGCAGAGGACAGGGTCAGGGTTCTAAAATTCCCCTCAAGGGCACACCCCTTAGTGGCTGAACTTCTGGTAGGCTCCACCTCTAGATCCCACCACTCTACCTAATGCCATTGAGGAACACACCAAATCCAGGCTATGCCAAACTGTTTGTTCTTAGTTTCTGAGTAAACTCTCTAGACCCATGTGTTGTTTTTTTTGGGGGGGGGGGGCTTGAACTCGGCCTGGGTGCTGTCCCTGAGCTCTTCAGCTCAAGGCTACCACTCGACCACTGGGCCTGGGTGTTGTTCTTGAGATTTTCAGTTCAAAGCTACTGCCCTACCCTTGAGCCAAGCCTCACTTCTCGTTTTCTAGAGGTTAATTGGACATGAGAGCCTCAGGTCATTTTGTGTCTGGGCTGGCTTTGAACCTTGATCCTTAGATCTCAGCCTCCTGAGTAGCTAGGACTACAGGTGTGAGCCACCGCGCCCTGCTTCCATGTGCTTTAGTTACTTGTTTTTAGTTGATGAGAGCAAACCCTTCTGGATATGGGCCATACCAGCAGAAATTGATCCAGCTTGATCCACATGACATCCCATCAACAGCCCATGACTCATCTCCACCAGCTTACCTATCTTGTGAATACTTTTGCAAAAGTCAAAGCTTATAGCCTGTTTCTGTCATTGGCATCCTGCACCACAGGCAAAGAAGACTCACTTCAGTGACACCACACTACAGGAAATAAACCCAGGGGAAAGAATAACTTACATTTATTTTTAAAGTAAGATAGTCATGTGACATATAATGACAATTTGGCACATATAAACTATGTATAATATATAGTATGCATAATTATGCACGTTGTATATATTACACAACATACATAATACACATATATTATGTAATAAATAATTTATAATTATATAAAATATTATAGAAGTTCAAGTATGGCTGTGTAAGGTCACACCATCATTTGCTTGTGGACATACATTATGATGTTCACGCGTGAAACTGCCTGACACTTCTTGGAGTGCGCAACTGTCATGAAGTGTCTCAAGACTATCTTACAATGTTTTTCCAATATCCCATAAATCAGTTTTAAAGTCAAAGTCTTAAATTATTTGGGCATTCTTACCTCAAAAAGCAGAGATGTGGTTGAAAAACAGATTGTGTGCTGGATGCTGGTAGCTCACGCCTGTAATTTTAGCTAGTCAAGAGACTGAGATCCAGAGGATTTCAGTTAAAAGGCAGCCTGGGTAAGAAAAGTTCTGAGACTCGATCTCTCATCAGAAAAAAACAAGGCTTGAGATGTGGCTCCAGTGACAGAGCACCAACTGAGGAATCTTGTGAAGGCTCGAGTTCAAACCTTGCTCAGAGAAGAAAATACGATCAACAACTTAGCCCCTGGGAGCCTGAACTCAAACGGTGTCAGCACTATGAATGGTTTGTCTGCAAGTGTCAGTTTCAGTGGGAGCTCCTGTAACTCTCAAAACACTTTCAATAGCATTTAGCTGTATGTCACTTGTGAAGGACTTGGTTATGCTACACGCAGCAATTCCCTGGGGCTTCCAGGAGAGGTTTATGCACAGTGACAGTTAACTATACATGAGGGTTGTGATTACAGGCAGTTAGCCACCATGCCTGGCTAAAACACTTAAAAAAAATCTATGTTCTAAGTGCCTCTAAAATATGATGGTGCTCAGGTCAATATTCAGAGAGTACAGAAATTACTCACCCACAGCCAGTCACCAGTAAGTTTTACACACACACACACACACACACACAGAGCCTTGTCGTAATACTTTTTTTATTACAATATCCAAAAATCTTGGGTATGCAAGTTTAGAGGATCTCAAGACCCTCTTTCTTCAATTGTAGGAATGTGCCATCTCAAGACTGTATATTCAAACTATAAAGTTCAAATGTAAAGAAAAAAGAAAATGCAGTATTTTCATAAACATTCTGTGTCTCTTACTACCAATCACATATTCTTTTGTAAACCCTGAAAAATTTCCCTGTAAAGCAAATAATATATATATATATAATATACACATATTATATATATATAGTGTAGGTATATAAAGTATTGGTAGCTCCCCTTCCCCCAAAGATCAGCTGTTTTCCTTAATCATCTGTTATTAGTGTCAACAAAAGGCTACAGATACCTATTACTTTGAGAATTAAATACCTAATTGTGAAATTCAAACAAGCCAAAGGGCAAGAGGAAAGAAAAGCACTATATGGCTGGCACGTAAGCGAAATCACCAAAACATCTGTCGTTCTGTGTCAGGGCTCTCTCTCTCTGTTGCAGACTCTCACAAAAGTCTTCATTATTGCAATCACAGCCTCAAAGGCACTGGACAGTCTCCTTACTGCCACCTCCCTGTGGTTCCAATATTGCTCTGCAAATGCACCAATTCCCGGTAGGGTCTGGAGTCCTTCCGGGAACACAGGCCTGGTACTGGGGGCTGCTGGCCAGCCTGTACCTGTTATGTGGCCACAGGGGAGCCTCGACCCTCTAATGGGCTTTGTGAGGGACTGAGGTGCACTCCTTGCTAAGCTAAGCATGGCCTCACGTTTCCAGCTGCACCCCTTGCCTTTTAGTGGGGATTCTATGACACGAGCAATTTGAGAGGATTACTGACCAACGGTTGTTTCCAACTAAAAAGAAAGTGAACAGGCTCGCCTGCCCCTCTATCTGCCACTCTTGGTGGGCGTGCACGAGGCTTGTAAGGGCCTGGGGTGGCAGATGTGAAACAAACTGAGCTGAATAGAAAGATCAGGCTGTGAGGCCCATCCAGGCTGGATCCTGGATGCTGCAGACCCTCAACGGGTGGCAGAGCCAGGTGGGCAGCGGCTCTGGTGAGGCCAGGAGCTGGTGTGGCATGGCGAGGTCACTGCCCCACTGTCACTGCAGGGCTCTGACGAGGTAGAGCTTCTCCCCATGCTCGCTGGTGAAGATAGGTGCCTTCTTATAGTGCTCCACCAGCTCGTCCATGCTGTGGAATCGCCGCTGCCCAATGCAGTAGACATTGTCCACGAGCTGCACCTTGAAATGCTTGTTCTTCCCTGATGCTTTGAGAGACACGGAGAAGTCGCTGGGCTGGGGAGGAAGCAGAAGGGGAGTGAGAACCAGCACAGACCAAGAGAGCAACAGCACTGCCTTCACTATGCTGGAGGCAGCAGCCTAGCGCAGCTGTAGGGAACCAGACCACCCCTACCAAAGCCCCGATATCAGCTGTTACCCGGCACACACCAGAGCTGAGCATGCCCCAGGCAGGCCCCGCTCCCAGTGGTCTCAAGTGTCATAACTAAATACATGCTGGCCGGTTGACAGGTGGAAAGTCACTATAGAAAGCAAAATAACCACGTTAACCTGGATACTGAAGAAACTTGAAACGGTCATGCCCCAAACTGCTCTCGAAAAACTGGGAGTGATTCAAAGTGGTTTGCATGAAAAGAGCAACTACATGTTCCACCTCTTCTTATGTTAGAAAATGAAGGATTTACAGAAATCCTGTTTCGCATATCCATATGACCTCACTACTCTCTTGCTATGGGGGCACTGTTAAATAAAATAAAGGTTTCTTGAATGTGATGCTCCAGCAGCTCATCTGATATTCAAGATGGTGACTACTGTGTGGACAGTGTATACTGTACAGATCTGCTGGAGGAAGGGTGACTCAGACACAGAGTGGGATGGCAGGAGATTTCTCCATGTGACAGAGAACTGTGTGTGCTTTAGAATTTAGGATCATTTTTCAAAATTTCCATTTAATATTTTCAGACTGTGGATGACTATGCACACTGAAGGGAAACTCAGGGAAACGGAAGGGTAGCTGCACTGCGAACAGCCCCAAACCACTCAAAGTGATCATGGAGCTGCATACTTCTGAACTTACCTTTTTTTAAAATTTGCTAGTCCTGGAGCTTGAACTCAGGGCCCGAGCGGTGTCCTTAGACACTTTTTGTTCAAGGCCAGCACTCTGCCACTTGAGCCACAGCACCACCTCTGGCTTTTTCTGTGTATATGGTACCAAGGAATTGAACCCAGGGCTTCATGCATGCTAGGCACTACACTACCACCACCCTACACTCCCAACCCCTTATCTCTGTTTCTGTAGGACCAGACTATAAGATGGAGACAAGTGGGATCTTTCAAGTTAGCTGTTGTGTAGTTTTGAAAGCAAAACACACTGTAAGTTAATATTCACATCATGGTCACAGTCTCCAGTTCTAGTGACTAAGGAGATTCATTCACCAAGGCCAACTGCACACATAGTGTACAACTGTATCCAGGTCGCAACCTGAAAAGCCCAGCTCCCTCTCTCTCTCCATATCTTCGGGGGTCAGGTTCCTTGTTATTAATATTAATTTCTATGCTAGTAGCTAAGTCTTTAAAGATAGTGGTATGGACAGGCATAGTGATGAATGTCATTCTACCTGAGCAAGAGGCATGCAGAATCACTATATTTGAGGCCAGCCAGCTCCAGAAATGGCAGATCCTAGCTTAAAAATACAGCAGAAAGAATTGAGGGTATGCATCAAGTGGCAGGTTATGTTATGTGTCTAGCAAGCAAAAGGCCCAATATGACCAAGAGGAAAAAAAGATGGGAGGTGATCTCAACATTGACTGCTTACTGTGCTAATTGGATACTCTAATCAGCACACAGACAAAGTCTCATTTTCAGAGGAGGTGAGCAGCAGTGAGTAGTAAATCTATGCCACACCTCATGTTAATTAAGTCCAGCAATCAGCTGATAACTTTGAGTAGGGAAATTTGCTTTTAATTTGAGCTCCTTGATGCACATCTTGAGTGTCTGCGTGCGTGTGTGCGCGCATGTGTACTGTGAAAGCCACAGAGGTAAAAACTATACAGAAGCAAAGGTAATTTTTTAATTTCATGGGATCCTGAACAGAAACTTTAAGGACACAGAACCAACATATGCCAAGCAGGACTCCTGAAAGTTTGGGAGTATGGTTCACTCTAACCAAGTATATTTTCATAGGCAATCTCAAAATAAGCAATCTGTACTAGTATATATACTCTCTTACCTGTTACAGGTGGTTGTTGTCTAATATCCAGCATCTGCTTGGGACCAGATGTGGATTTGGATGTTTTGAATTTTGAATACTTTCATATTTCAAAAGGCATTTTGGGGGGTCTAAAATATCAAATTTATTTATGATCTTCATTACATAGTTTTTTTTGGAGGGGGGGAGGGTTGATTGTGGGGCTTGATCTCTGGGCTTGGTCATTGTCCCTGAGCTCTTCAGCTTAAGGCTACAGCTCTACCACTGGAGCAACAGCGCCACTTCCAGTTTTCTGGTGGTTAATTGAAGATAAGAGCCTCATGGACTTACATGCCCAGGCTGGCTTTGAAATGGCATCCTCAGATCTCAGCCTTCTGAGTAGCTAGCATTACAGGCGTGAGCCACCAGCACCTGGCTTCATTACACAGCTTTTACATTTATATTTTTCATTACCCTTTCATGGTATCTACTTTTCTCCTTGTGGCCATACCACAAGGAAACTTGCCCGAGGACACCGTATTTTAGAAATGTGCAATTAATACCCTGGTCTGCAGTCATGGAATGCCCAGCAGACCCATGTGGGTCTGTATAACCTGCTGACTAGATTTTCCCAGATTGAGTGATGGAAGAGGGAGCAAGGAAGCCATGATTCCTTGTAAACTGCAGACTGGAGTCTCCACCTCTTTTGCCACATTCCACCCATTAGAAGTTGCTGGGTGCAAACTTCACTGGGGAGAGGAACAGGCTTTATTTACCTTCCAGAGGTAGGGCACTTACGAATATGAGCACATCTTTCTATGCAACCCCTAATATCATACTCATTAGATCTATGGCTGGACGAAGATGTAATAAGTAGGCTCCATTGTTTTCTTTCCCTCTTTCCCTCCCTCCCTCCCTCTGCCTTCTCCTTCATTGTAAAATATCTTTCATCAATTCCCTTCTTTGGCTTCCTTCACACTGTCCCAGTGTTCTTACTCTTCTTCTTCTCCCAGTCTAGGCTTGTTTCCACTCATTTCTCTTTGCTGACTTCTGGGCTGATTGTTCATAACTTCAGGCAAGACTACTTTCTGCCATCTCCCTTTTTAACTACTCCTTCTAAGGATTTATTCTTCTATTCTAATTGCTGTTTTGAAATCAGAAGGCCCAAAAAATTAACAATGAATTCATTGCTCTCTTCTTTTTAGAAAGGCATTTTCCAGGTGGAATCTGAAAATATTTACTGGGTTGGTGGAGAACCAGCCTCTTTGGGGGCTCTTGTGGATCATGGCTTTGCTGAAGTTTTGCATCTTCAATTTGAATATAATCCCCGCTAAATCCAAGGGCCTGATTTAACTCCCCATTGGTATCAGGGCTCAAAGTAGCTGGAGCTGGATAAATGAAATGATTTAGGAATTCCCAATTTTGGCCACTTTTCCCCCTAATATTCTGTTAAGTCATTCTTATACTCTGGCTCTGCCATTTCTGTACTCATGTAAGTGTTTTAACAAAAGAACTCCAGGGAATATGCTCACAAGTGCTCTTTATATAGGACCAATTGGTTCCTACAGTTGCACCAATTTGATTCACTGCCTCAAAAGCACCTTTCGTTTTCATGAAGCAGTAACATGTTCAGATTTCTTTCCTTCACTCAAAATTTAACCACTTTCTTCTCACAGAGGGAGGAAAATATCAATGCTAATAACAGTTCTCCCGGTCCTTTATTTCTTCCCCCCTCCCCTGCTCTCTCTCTCTTTTTGGCCAGTCCTGGTGCTTAAAATCAGGGCCTGGTCACTGTCCTTGGGCTTTCTCAAGGCTAGTGTTGTACCACTTGAGCCACAGCACCATTTGTAGCCTTTTCTGTGTATGTGGTAACCAAGGAATCGAACCCAGAGCTTCATACATGCTAGGCAAACTCCTGCCTCCATTTCTTTCTTTCTTTATCCTGAGAGCTTAAGTATTAATGCTATTTTCTGCTAAGCATGATGGTGGTCATGAGTCATGAGGAATTTAGAGGTCAGAATCTTGCCTCATACTCTCCCCTCCTTTGGCTTTTCTACTCAATCCAGTGTTTTACTATTTGAATCACACCTCCATTTCCAGCCTTTTTCTGGTTAATTGAAAATAAAAGTCTCATGGACTTTGCTGCTTGGGATGGCTTCATATTTTCATTCCTATATCTTAGCCTCTTGAGTAGCTAAAATTATAGGTGTGTGCAACCAGCACTGGGCAATACTCCTGGACTTCACATGACCTTAAAATGTCTCTTCATTTACACCTGACAACAGCAGAAAGCTCTTGGCATTCCACAAGGACTCTAGACCAAAATCTTCAAGCATCCTTAATCCACACATTATTATAATAGGCACATGTATAGACACTCCCTCGGATCCCAAAGACAAGTAATCTTTATTCAAAGCTACATCATTCTTTCCACTAGGTAAGTAGGCTTGCTTCTCTTTTATTGTCCTTGTCACTTTGTCTTTTCAAGGTCAACTTGATTGTAATGAAATGATAGGAAGTTAGAATTTTACTGTACAAATACAGTGTAATAATGGAAGGGGGAACCAAGTGTATACACCACAATTCAGTGGTTCTTAAATATGAGCAACAGAATCATGGACATACACACTCTCCCCAGCTGAGATTCAAATTCAACAGGCTGTGGGAGCAGACTGGCAGTTTGTTCACTGGTACTCTCCCACTCGAGGCACAGTTCCACTTCTGGTATTTGCTGGGTAATTGGAGATGGGAGGCTCATGGACTTTCTGCCTAGGATGTTTTCTAATTATTATTCTCAGACCTTCTTCTTCTTAGTAGCTAGGACTAGAGGCATGATACACTGGTGCCTAGCTTGTTAAAACAATTTTTTAAACCACAGCTCATGTCTGTGACCCTAGGTCAGAATACAGAAACTGAGTGGTTCGAGGCAAAACTGGACATAAGGTTTAAGAGACTCCTATCTTTTTCTTTTCTTTTCTTTTTTTTTGGTACTAGTCTTAGGGCTTAAACTCACACCCTCAGCACTGTCCCTGAGCTTTTTTGCTAATGGCTAGAGCTTTTCCACTTGAATCACAGCTCCACCTCCAGATTTTTTTTGGGGGGGGGGAGGGAATCAGAAATAAGAGTCTCATGGACTTGCGTGTCCAGGCTGGCTTCAAACTATGACCCTCAGATCTCAGCTTCCTACAGTTAGGATTATAGAGAGACTCCCATTTTAACCAATCTAAAGCTATGTAGAATGGCAAATGCCTGTCATCCCAGCTACATGAGAAGCACCAACAGGAAGACTGCAAGCCAGTTTGGGCAAAAGAAAAAAAACCAAGGCATTATTTAAAATACAAGGAGGACAAAAAGCCAGGAGCATGGTTCAAGTGGTAAAACATCTTCCTAGTAAATATGAGGCACCAAATTCAAACCCTAGTACAGCCAAAAAATAACCAAAGGCAAAGATGGTTTATTTTATATTAAACAATCTTGCCCTGATAGCCACTTTGTAAATGCTACGTGCTAACCTATAAAGATCTCTGAAATTCTGAAGGAAACATCAGGAAGCCAACCAAAAGGGCATGCCGGGAGAGGAAGCTGCCTTCTTCCTGCCATGGGGCCCCTGTGTGTGGTCCATGGCTGGAGGAGCTGCTGAAGGGGATGGAAGCACACAGCAAGGTGGACAGCAGAGAATGTGCATGGGCATCAAGGATCCCTAACTGGGTGAGCACTAAGGCAACATGTGCATTTCCTCTAGGAATCAGAGCTTTTCTCTACCGGTAATGGCCCTGTCTCACCTCTGGAGCTAGGAACAAGAAACTGTAGAAGCCATCTCCGTGGGGCAAGCACCTTCCTACTGTGTATCTGAAGACCAAAACAGAAATATTTCCTGCGGTATTTCTTTGGCAAGTGTCAAAGCACTTTTCAAAGGATGCCCCGGCTCTCTCTCCTGGGGTTGGGGGCAGTGAGGTGGACAGACTGTTATGGAGAGCTTCTGCCAATGCAAAAAAGTTTCCTGATGTGTTCTGTCACTCAGGGCCCCAAAACACAGGGTTTCCCCATGTGAGGGTAATATGGAGGCTGCGGGTGGTGGTGGTGCCTGCTGTTGCTGGACCATCCGATAACACACCATCACTCCACATCTGCATGTGTGCTTTGCTGAAGAAAAAAATACAGTTCAAAGAAACCTGTGGCCATCTGATTTCCCCTTAATGCTTATTAAAGCCCAGTGATGGTCATATACCTCTTCTTGAAATAAGATGTGAATCTGTATGTTCTACAAGGTAAATATTCTTCATGTTATTTGTAACCATAGCCAAGAACCCTACATAGAAAGAAAATAAAAACTACAGAAGGTTTATGTTTAGGTTGTTGCTATACACTTAATAGCCCCACGTTTCCTTTGCTACCCACCCCCGTGATAGAAAGTTCTGAGTACAGTGAGATTCACCTGTCACCCCAGCAATGTGAGAGGCTGAGATCAGAAGGAACACTGTTTCAAGTCAGCCATGAGATATAATAAACGAAGCAAAAAAAGGGCAGAGAAGAAAAGGGCTGAGGGGCACGATTCAGGTGATAAGAGTAACCTGCCTACCAAGCAGAGATGGGAAAGTAAGGTCTCTCTCCAAGGGCTCTGGTTCATCTGAGAATCAGGAGAAGGGAGTCAAGTGATGAAAACTGAGATCTAGGAAAGAATCCACACTAGACTGTCTCCTAGAGCTTTCTAGGATTAAGAATTAAATAGGATTAAAGAAATATTATAAAAAATGTAGGCTTAAAACTTTCATTTTGTAGTGGGCAAAAAGCCTGGCAATTAAAAATAACTTATCTTTGAAACAAGACAGATGCACACAGGCGGCACTGCGCATGGTAGCCTGCCTTTTCTGAATATTAATGCAGTCAAGGGGGAAACAGAGGGCAAGCAACGGGAAAGGAGCTAGCTGGTCAGTAATCCCTGGAGGCATTCACCCCGTTGCCCCTGACTTTGAGCTGAGTCATGTGAACTTTTGACAATGAGCTTTCCCCCAATACTCTAGCAGAAACACATAGTTATAGCAGCTTTTTTTTTTTTTTGTGCCAGTCCTGGGCTTGAGTTCAGGGCCTGAACACTGTCCTTGAACTTTCTCAAGGCTAGAGCTCTACCACTTGGGCCTTAGCAGCACTTCCAGCTTTTTTCTATGTATATGGTACCGAGGAATTGAACCTGGGTTTTCATGCAGGCTAGGCAAGCACTCTACCTCTAGGCCAAACTCTGGGGTCCAGCAGCTTTATTTTTAAAAACCCCCAAAGAGTGATAACTATTGACAGCAAAACATTAGGAGATGAGTTCTATTTAACAAATGCTAATAGTTCTATGTAAAATTAAACTTTGGAGCAGAGTTCTAATTTTAATAACTGCTGTAAAAATGTATAAAACCATCAAGCATGCATGACATGGGCTGGGGGTACAGCTCAGTAGAAGGATGTTCTTCCAGGGTAAGAATCACCACCTTCAGAGGAGGATTGAGGAAACTGGGGTTACAGGTGCCTTCCACAATATATGTGCCTGTATTTCATGTGTATCACATGTACACACAAATTCACACACATTTACATGCATATATTTACATACACACATACCTATATACATATACATACACAAAAACACACATATATTTTCCAGCATCAGAGTCTGCCCTCAGGAGCTCAAGCTTGCCTGACATACTTGCTCTACTGGCACTCTGCCAGTTAAGCTTCACTTCGGCATTTTGCTAATTAGTTGGTGACGGAGTCTAATGGACTTTTCTGTTCAGGTTGGCTTTATACTGTGATCTCTTGGTCTCAGCTTCCTGATAGCTAAGATTGCAGTCACAAGCCAGTAGAAACCAGAAGAAATACTAAAATGTAAAAGCACTAAAAGGAACTCATAATTCTTTTATTTTCTGATCAAGTAATATTAATAGATTAAAAAGAAAAAGAAGCCAAGTGCTGATGTCTTACATCTATAATCCTAGCTACTCAGGAGGCTGAGATCTGAGGATTGTGGTTTGATGCCAGCCTGGTCAATGAAGTCCTACTCTTATCTCCAATTAACCACCAAAAAGCTGCAAGTGGAGCCGTAGCTAGAGTGGTAAAGTGCTAGCCTTGAGTAAAAAAGCTCATAAAAGCGGCCCAAAGCATTGCCGTTTTATTGTCAAAACAATCACTTGTTTAATGTAAGATGCATGAGTCTAGGGTTTATTCACATTGTGAACTGGAGCGTAATTTACATGTGTTCCTGCCTATAAGGGGATTTGGTCCCAGAATTGAGACAGCACCAACCACATGCATGTATCCTACAGGAAAGCAACAAGTCTCCTTAGGTCAGTGACTCTGGACTCTACTCTTCTCTCTGACCCTCTTCCTAAGGAATTTTCTCCCCTGGTCCCAAATATGAAAAAAAAAAAAATGAGGCAAAGTTTCCTCCACAATGTGTCTTCTGCCCTTCCCCTTCTAAGAAACTTCTTAAAGGCTGACAATTTAGATTAAGCTAAACGCTCTCAATACTTTCCACTAAAAGTGGTTGTCGAAGGCGTTCTCTTAAGTTTCCTCTGTTCTCCATTCTCTCACGGCGTTGGTGAGGAAGTTCACAGCTCTCTGTCCAGAGAACAATTCCATGTGATGTCATGCCAGCTGCGATAAACTGGAAGCTTGATAAGCAAACCTCAGAGCTCAGATTTCAGATGCCGTTAGTTCTCAGTGTGCTAGGGTGACCCCACAGAGCTGCTGACATCATAGAAGGGGTCTGGTTCCACCAGCACAAGGCTCTTCTGCTTCAGAGAATGGACCACAGTTGGTCCTCTGTGTCAAGGCTGTGCTTTCTTCTCTGACAAGTTAAGAGTGAGGGAATATGCACTTATGTTGCTATCAACCCACTGAGAAGGCAATAATCACCACAGAGCATGTGCTTACATCTTATGGAAGAACCCGAACTAGTCAAATTTCAAACACACTAAACTCTATACACAAGAAGACATTGTGAGAGGTCTACAAACTGGCTGAGTCCATCTGGAAGGCCCAAACCAAGAGGTTTCTTTGTGGTGAAGCTGCCCGATTTTTCCAGACAAGCCCATCCCATACAACCCTCCAATTTGCCGCCTGCTGGAAGGTGATCCGCCACCACCAGACAAGTGGCCTCATCCTCAATGCACTTCACAGCCCCAGAGAGCATCTCCAGCCAGGGCTGTGGCATTCTTCTCAATTCAGCTTCTAAGTGCTTTTACAAGCTGTTCAGGGATGTGCTGAGTGGCCCCGGCTGCAGCAGCGATGACCTTGGGATTACATGGTTTACAAAGAAAGAGCAAACCAAGCAACAACAAGCTGCATCAGAAACCAGGCACAGTCTTGCTGAGAAACCCCCATGTGGCTGGGACAGACAGAGAAGGGCACAGCAAATCACACGTGCGAGCCCGGGATGGGGAACGCAATGTCTCTAGAAACACTGGGTGGGAGAGTTGTACCTCAAAGCAAGGCACAACGTTCCTGATTCTTTCCCATTTTCAGATATGGGGGCTGCCTGCTGACCTCCCCTAACCACTGTAGACATCTCTATTCACAGGACCTAAAGGACTGAAGGGCATGTGAAGGTCACCCTGTACAATCCACTCACTCCTCTCCTCCAGTCTGAGCAAGACCAACACCCCTAGTGGCTACCTGAAATCATGGACATACAGAACATGTTCTTCTCTGGTTGTTTTCCCCAACATGCCATAGCTCCATCATTAACAAAATACAGTAGTGATAACGTGCAATACTAACAGTTAACCTGCTGAGCGGTGGGCAGGCCGGGCACTTACCGAGGACTCGCTGTCTCTGATGAGGAAGTCGCCCTCCACGCCCCGCTCGTTGAGCGCGCACTCGGCCTGGTGGCGCGTCACGCTGCCATAGTACCATTCCCGGCCCGCGAAGCGCCCGCTGGCCGAGGGCCCAGGGTAGCTGACGGGCGGGGCGTGCGCGGGGTGCGGGGCGGGCCCGTCGCTCAGGACCACCACGTAGTTCTTGGGAACCAGGCCCACCTGGCCCCGGGCGTTTTTGCATTTCCACCACTCGGGATCGTTCTCGGGCTTCTCGATCACCTCCATGGTCTCCCCCTTCTCGAAGTTGAGCTCCTCCTCGGTGACCGAGCTGAACGGGTACAGCGTCTGCACCACGTGCAGCACCCGCGCGCCCTGGCCATTGCTCATGGCGCCGCCCCGGCGTAGGCTCAGGAAGCTGGGGGCCTCGGCGGCCGCCTCGTCCACCTCCTCCAGCACGTAGTTGGAGGGAAACCAGCCGATCTGCCCGTTGAAGCTGCCGCGCCACCAGCCATCGCTGCACTTCTCCATGACGGTGACGCGCGAACCCTTCACCAGGGACAGCTCATCCTCCCGCTCGGCCACATAGGCGAACTTGACGAAGGCCGGGATGTTGAGGTCATAGATGCGGTCAGCGCCGCTGCCATTGGCCGGGTACTCGGCGTCGGTGCTGGGCGTCGGAGATGCGTCCCGCGCGCTGGGCTTCCTGCGTGTCTTGCCAAGGCCTGCGGAGACAGGGCAGGGGCTCAGTGGGCACCGGGCCTGGGCGGGGCACCTAGCCAACTCTCCACTGTCAGGGCGCCTGGGGACAGCTCTGTGGGTGGCGATGCAGGACTGCCATCACAGAGGTAAAGGTAGAAGTCTAATGAAAGGATGGTCCAGTCTCAAGAGAGAGGAAAATATGGCGGAGAGGCACAGAGAAATGTCATCTAGCATCCTTACACTGCGCAGGAAACTGAACAAATGCAAAGATCTGGCCCAATTCTGGAGGGGTCATGCCTCAGCAGAATTTGTACCCCTGCCCCTGCCCACCTCTCTTCTCCCCTCTCCCAAGACTGTGCACCACCCACCCTACCTGCCTGACCACAGGCTGGCTCTTCCTATAACTTCCATGTCTGTGCCCTTTCTTTCAAAGCATGGGACTAATTTTCCACAACAGACCATGTGTAAAATATATATATATATATATATATGTATATATATATATGTGAGAGAGAGAGAGAGAGAGAACGCTAATATATGAAACATGGTGATTGAAACACCCACACAAGTGGGTCACCAAACAAACTGAATGGGTAGAAAGCATTGTGATCAAAGATTGTGAAGGGTTCTTTAGCCCTGTGTAAATAAATTCTAGCTTGTAATATGAAACACATTCTGCACATGAAAAAAGTCTGGAAAGCCCTAAAGTAAAAACGCTTTCATGCAGCTAATATGTACAGAATTCCAGGAAAGTGTGTTGGTGGAGAGCTGGGAGCCATCACTGCAGGGCAGTGGGGGAGGAGGTGGCACTGCAGGGCAGTGGGGGAGGGGGTGGCACTGCAGGGCAGTGGGGGAGGGGGTGGCAGTGCAGGGCAGTGGGGGAGGGGGTGGCACTGCAGGGCAGTGGGGGAGGGGGTGGCTAGCCTCACTCCTTAGCTTTTCCAGAAGTGGCTGCTGACCAGCCAGCTCTGCTTCAACCCTCAGTCACTGGGGAGGTTCGGGTGTTACAGACACGGTAGGCACTGTAGCTCATACCATAACCCTAGGTACTCAGAAGGCTGAGAGGTGAGAATTTTGATGTGCAACCAGCCCGGGAAGGTAAAACCTTGAGTCTGTTATCTCCAGTTAACCAGGAAAAAGATGGAACTGGTGGGAGGATTGAACTCATAGAGCACCAGCTGAACAAGCAAGCCAAACAAGTATAGGGCTCCAAGTTCAAACCCATACATTGGTCAAAAAAAAAAAAGAGGGAAAATGAAGTCCACATATGAAGTCTAAATGCAGTAGTTTCTTTTCTTAACCCAAGGCTTTGGGCTTGCTCAGGATGCTTGTTCAGCTGGTGCTCTACCACTTGAGTCACATGCCTGTAGTGTAGCCTTTTGCTGGTTACAAGAGTCACAGAGACTTTTCTGCCCAGGCTGGCTTCAAACCATCTTCTAGATCTTCTACATAACTAGGATCACAGTGTGAACCACTGGCTCTGGGTTCATGCCTTCCCCACAACTGAGTAGCTAGGATTATAAGCATGAGCCACTGTTCCCGGCTTCACTTTATTTATTTTAGCCAGTTCTGGGGCTTGAACTCAGGGCCTGAGCACTGTCCTTTGTCTTTCTCAAGACTAGGGCTCTACCATTTGAACTACAGCACCACTTCTGGCCTTTTCTATGTATGTGGTACTGAGGAATTGAACCCGGGTCCTCATCATGCATGCTAGGCAAGCACTTGGCCAAACTCCCAGCCATTCACTTTATTTTTTGACCTGCAGTAAGAACAGGTTCTAAGAAATATGTTTGCTTTTTACTTACTGCTTTGCTGAGCAGGCAGGAGGTCGAATGCATTAAAGGCTGCAGCACCCCTGTCTAGTGGGGCTCTGACTCCAGGACATGTCCAGACTCAGAGCCTGGAGCAGGTAAAGGATGTGAAATGGCCACTCACACCGGAATTAAAAGGGAATGCTCCAATTCATTTAAGCCAATGACACCTACTGTGTCATTTCAGAGCACATTTGACTCAAGTGCATGAGAAATACAAGAATATATTGGAAGATGACAAAGTTCAAATTTAGCTTTCTATGGAGGGATAGCTAGCTACCTTTATATGAAAACAGGATAAGCCAGAACTTATAACTCATTCTTTCACATGAATGCAAATGCAGAAAAGTTTAACTATATAATGAGAGCACTGTGAAAATTTCAACTAACAGCATATAGTATAGGCGGAACATCTCCTAGTCCAATAATCTGAAATGCAAAACTGTTAAAAAATCCAGAACTTTCTGAGCACTCACACAACATGGCAAGTGGAAAGTTTCATATTTGACTATGTGTGACAGGTCTGCCAAGCTCCAGGTGCCTTAATAAAAATTATTACCATTTCCTCCAAGAAATCATTATATAAAATTACCTCCAGGTCATGTGCACATAGGTCAATTTCTTGGCCACACTTCAAGTTCCATCTCTAAAAAACCTCATGTGAACCAAAAATACTCTGAAGTGTGAAGGGGGAAAAAAGTATCTGAAACCAAAACCACTTCTGATCATTTTGGATTCTTAAATTTCTGTCCAGAAGGCAGTAGTGCCTGAAGCTTGTCAAATAGGCTGGATGTAGCCATGACCAGACATAGAATGTCATTTTGATAAGGATGACGTCAGAAAAAAAGTACTAGATGTATTTTAATGGGACTTGTTAACTCTGTGAGTCACCAAAGCTCCCTAAGGAAACACCTGTGTTAAACAGCAGGTCTTACCTTCACCAGCACAGGAGGACTCTGGGGATAGGATCCACAGAACAAACACAGGCATTGGCTACACAATGCATGGCTGAAAACTTTCTTGGAACTGACTTGTTATTTTGAAAAAAACAAGCTAATTCCAGTGAACTCAGGCAGCAACCAAGACTTTACAGAGCTGAGATGAATAGACAGTTGTGCTTGCTGCCCACCTGGAATGCACATTACCTGCCAAAGGTGGAACTCTCCACACCAAACCAATGGTGTCACAGGATGGCTAAGGGCATGGTCTGAAAGAACTCCAAGTTGCTCATGGACCTGCTTGCTTAGCATCACCGTATGTTGTTTTCTTACTCCTAAAACATGATACTCTGCTAGTTTTCTTGGGTTGCCCTAACATAAAACTCACAGACTGGGCACTTAAACAGATAGTAATATGTCCTTATGTACTGACAGTCTGGAAGTTCAAGACCAAGGTGCAGGAGGTTTGGTTCTTCTGAGACCTATCTCCTTGACTTATAGGTGGCTATCTTTTCTACCTGGGTACTCCCCTGGTCTCCTATATACCTTTATCTCTTCTACACAGGGTTGTTTTAACTCAATTACCTTTTTAAAGCCTTCATCCCCAAATACAGTCATAGCTCTGAGATAATGGAGAGTAAGACTTCAGCTTGGGACACTGGGAGAGATACTGTTTCCCAGGTGCTAGTTCAGGCAATTTGTATCAAGTACACAAAGTACTGTAGGAACAACTGGTCTTAACCAAGTGACAGCTTCCAATTCCTTTTTAAGTAGAACAAAATTTTGCCAAATGAAGACCAAAGTCCTCTTGAAAGATGCTTGGCCATGATCCCAGTGGGTGCCAGACGGCCACTGAGCTAGAAAGTGTGCTTGCCATGCTTTTGGCACACAGAAGCAGATATCTGCCCACCGACAGCAGCAATGACACATGTAGCTGCTGGTGTGGTGAAATTTAAGAGGCAGTCAGTTACCTGGAAGTCAGAAGGGACTCAGTATTGCTGATAGTGATGTTAACCCCTATGGCTGTCCTTGATGAAGCCAGTATTGGTCCCATGTCCACAGGAGGAACTAAGGCTAGAAGGGGTTGAAGAACTGACGCCACCCGACAGTGAAGTAGGGCAGACCCATGCACTCAGTCTATTTAATTCACGACTGTCAAGGTGCCAGCTTGATCCACAACTGGCATGTGGCACGTTTTCTAAAGAAAACGTTAAGAAATTACCAACTTCCCTTTCACCAAGTTTAGGGGATGACATGGTTCCTGTGTGGCCAGGTAGAAGTAGGCCAAGGCCCAAGGTCTGGGTTAAAAGATGTGCCAAAGGTTATAGGCAGCTGGCGGCTGGCGGCTGTAATGCTGGCTACTCAGGAGACTGAGATGTGAGGATCACCGCTTGAAGCCAGCCCAGGCAGCAAAGTCTGTGAGGCAATTACCTCTAACTACTCAGAAAAAGCCACTACTGCCTGTCTACTATTACCACCTGCTTCCTCTCCTTGCGAGGGAAACAATCTGAACCCATCACGATCACAGGGTACCATGCTTTCATTCAACAACAGAGGCAAGATTTCAAACCCATTTCTAAACACAGATGCCTCATTAACTAGGGCTTATACTCACCGTTCACACCATACTGTTGGAGAATATATTTCCCAGCACTGTCTCCAGGGTGTGTTCACCTGCAGCTCAAAAATAATGCCTGGTGCAGGCTGGACAGAGCACCAAAGCCTTCCTGAAGGGTACCAGGCAGGTACTGCCATAGCAGCACGCGATGAGATCCCATCTTGTAGACATACTTTTTATTTTATTTTATTTTATTTTTTTTGCCAGTTCTGGGCTTGAGCTCAGGGCCTGAGCACTGTCCTTGGACTTTCTCAAGGCCAGAGCTCTACCACTTGAGCCTCAGCACCACTTCCGGCTTTTTTTCTATGTATGTGGTACTGAGGAATCAAACCCGGGTCTTCGTGCATGCTAGGCAAGCACTCTACCACTATGCCAAACTCCCGGCCCATGTAGACATACTCTCTAAGTATGTGATCTCTTGTTCATGCAGGACTCTCATATAGGTCAAGTGCCACCATAGTTTACTTACTGGAACACAGTATACTGTGTACAAGGCTGTTTCAGCCAGGTTATATACAAATTCAAATGATGTTTCCTTACAATTCTCATACTAGTTATACACTATAACTGCACAGAATTTACCTAGTGTTGGTTAGTATTATTCTGGATGAGAATATCCAGAATTAAAAAAGACCAATTGCTGGCAGGTCAAAACATTTGCTTACAAAATACTAACTTGTTAGTCTATCAATAATGCCTCTCAATCAACACTTTTGCATGGGGGGGGGGGAGGAATGAAGATCAAGATGAAGGAAAGGACACAGAGCATGATGCCATTTCTTGGGACCCCTGCTCAGAGCCTGCAGGATTTTAATGCTTAAAGATTAGGCCTAGAGACAATCTCATTCTCCTTAAATCTCTCATGAAATTATAGTGGTGGGCTAAAGATATGGCTCAGTGACAGTGCACTTGACCAGCATACCCAGCTTGTTTTGTATTCCTTCACCTGCATGAAGAGAAATAATAGTGTGTTTAAGATTAATGAAAAACCTGAGACCCGCTATGCCTTAATCTGCCCTGGACACTACCATGAAATGGCATAGGAGTGGTTTATAAACACCAAGAATTTATTTCCCCAGTTATGAAGGCTAGAAGTCAAAAATCATGGCACCGACCAATTTCAGCTCTCATTTAGATCCATTTCCAGGCTTAACAAATGGTGCTCTCAAAGGGAAGAGGTAAAGTGTCTCTGTGGGATTTTTCTGTCCTCCATTCTTGAGGATCCTGCTTCCACCATGCACTCACCTTCCAAAGATCGTGCTTTTCTACTACCATCCCATGGGGTTAGGACTTGGGGAAAAAACACTCATTTAGTTTAAAGCTGGTAAGTTAGTGGCTGTTATGAGCTGCTGTTGTGGGGAGAGGGCCATGGGGAATGGTGTGTGTACAGCCAAGTGTGTACTGCCAAGGAAGACAGAGTAAGGTAGGAGGTCCTTCCATTCCTCTGCCCCCACGACTGATGTCCCTGCCACGCTGCTTGCTCTGTGGTCTCCAGCAGGACAGCCCTCAACAATGAGCTCTGCAGATGAGACAGACTACAGTCTTGGAAGGGGAGCCTGACCAGATGGGAGATGCTCAAGGCTGGGAGAGTGGTTCAGCCATGGAGATCAAGCTCTCTGATGAAGCTATCTCTGTAGCTGTCATCTGGAAGACCAGCCATCGTTGTGCAATGGCTCAATCTGCATTTAATAACAACGATGAAACATGGACACTATGGTACTTCTTGCTTTATGAGCAAAGGTACAATTTTAAGTGGCAAATAGCTGAGTTGGATTTAAAGGTACGCTACACCTTCCCACATTTATGACAGTTTTTCTGGCTGTTAAATCTCTGATCCTGAGTTCTATTTTTATTGATGATAACAGGCACATTTTAACTTTCCTGAATAAAATTACATATATTGAAGATTGAGTTCTAATAAAAGCTTGAAATGTGTCATACATTATTAATACTGGTGATTTAAAAGTCAAAATCTTTTATATACTCTTCTTAAGATGAAGGGATGTTATAAGAGACTCCTTTAAAACATGATCTGGCTGTCATCTTCCAGCTAGAGTTCTAGAGACCCAAGATACAACACCAAACGAATTTGATAGCTCAGAAATATATTCAAGCCAATTCACTGAGGCAGAGTGCATACTGAAGTTTTTAGGAGAGCTATGGAAACGTCACTTAATTTTTGCTATGAAATCATATTTAATCAAAAGATTCCTGGTACATAAAATACTATTTACATTAAGTTAGAATTAGAGCTGATTAACTTGTGGGTATTTCCCCTACAGGAGTTAGGACCTATTATTACAGTCAACTAAAAATGATGGACCACCTTTATCACTAAAAGCCACTCTGTGCCAAGGAGCTGTGACAAGATTTGATTAGGAGGCATAGTAACCATGGTACATTTTCATGGAGGAGGTAGTATGCATTTACTGCCTGGTTGCCAGTGACTTTTCATGTGCTGGGTGATGATTCAATTTACATCTAGTCATTCAAGAGTGTTGGTAAGATCAGTTTACATTTATTCAGAGTATCCAATGCATGAAACTTCATCATTCAAACATTAGAATTGGGAAAGATAAAATTCAGAAAGCATGCTTGGACAAGATGACCAGGTTAACAATAAATGCACTGACTTTTTTTCATCTGACTCATACTTTTTAACTCTTCTCTTATTTAAAGGGCCTTGTTCTACCTGGCTAAGCTCCTGCACCCCCCACCCATGCCAGGCCATGGGGAAAGACCCACCTATGTCCCTGGTCTTAGTATGCACCAGGCAGCAAGTTTATTCACACATAACCCCACCTACCTCCAAATCTCTGCCTATGCTCTAAGACAGCTGGAATGTGCTAGAAACAAAGGAGATTAAAGACTGGCCCAGGAGCCTTAGTTCCTTTCAATAAGCTAACTCCACTTCAAAACTAAAATCCAGTATCTTTTAAAGCCGAGTCAGTCTCTGACTGAGCTGAGTGACTCAGCTAAGCAGGTCACATGTAACCCAGCCATGGGGAAATGCCCTGGATACATGGGCAGGTGATAGTTTACAAGGCCCAGTGTATTTTGAATGATACTAGTGCATCCTTCACAGTAGAGAGCTATCTCAAAGTCTGGCTAGCACCCACATTTGTAAGAGCACCACAATGCTGCAACAGATAACCATGAAAGAGACCTGACTTGTGCCAGTCCTCCCCATGCTGGTCTTATAAACCTCCCACAGCAGGGTGTCTCTCCCTGGGCAAGACCATGTGGAGTCTCTTGTGTGGCCTCAAGGCCTAGTACAGGCACACTTTCAAGCAGGGCGTGCTCAGCTGATGAACTCTGTGATTACTGAAGTTGCATCCACACGGTCAGAAGGGTCATCAGGAAACCTACTCTTACATCACAGAGCGCATGTCCCAGCAACCCTTCCCGACGGTGATGTTTCTTCTTCTCTCGGTAAAGCTGTAGGAGCACATTACATGCCATTGAGGCTGAACTGCCTGAGAGTTTCACAGTACACTATTTCCTGATCCACCTTAATTTCCCTTTTCTCCTGTGGGATTATCCGGATTACATACCACACAATAGAACACTACTACTGAGTGCCACAGTCCAAGTCCAGGGAGAGGGCACTGTACAGGAGTGAGAGAGAGCAGAAAGTAAGGAAGAGATTTCTAGGTAGCTGGGAGCTATCACCCAAGGCAAACCCATGTGGGGACTACCTTTGCTTACTGTGCATGCAGGAGGTGTGGCTTGCAATGTGAGACGTGCCAGGAGTCAATTAGTGATGAAGTGTGGGGGAAAGGGCTTCAAAGCCCACTTTCTTTCCACACCATCACACAGAGGATCCTGTGCACAGAGGCTTTCATTTTAAACTCCCATCAGTGGTCATACAAAAGAAAGTACCTTTTTGGGCAGGCAGGTGAATAACAATGGAATATGAAAGCTTCTAAGCTTCAAGAAGTATAAAGGATTTTTTTCAAGAATGGGCAAGTCAAAGGCAACACAGATGCCAGTGAGAACTTTTTTCATTATAATTTTTAATTAAAAATACATATTTAGTATCTCTCAACACATATACCCGATCCAGAAGCCGGAGCACTTTTGAATATGCAAAAGAGCGTAGGAAATGTGGCACTACATGTGACATTCTGGAGTGTGATTTGAAATATCAATGCACGGGCCAAAGTTCACCACTCACCCCCAGCTTTTCAAAGCCACACCTGCTCCCTAAGATGAAGGATGGCAAGTGAGTCCAGGGGAATGCACAGGTGGTGAACAGCAGGTAAAGCGTGGCATGGATGGGCCATTCTTCAAACTTGGCATCCTGGCTCCTGGCCTCCAGAATTCCATAGCATCTCCATCTGTACCCGGATGTAGATGGCACTGAGCACAGTGAATGGCATACACACAAGTCCAAGTGACAGCTGACGGAGTTTGTTGTCAGCAGTGACAGAGGCACATCCAGTGCAGAGTGCAAGGGGTGGGTCTCTCTCATTAGATCCATGTTTTTCTCTTAAGATGCTTCTGGGACCAGGTCCACAACCCTATCACCCCCATCTCTTACTGTGGGGAGGGGGTAGGAGCAGCTGAGACATAAAGATACCTATGAATAGACATGGGGAGGACATGCAGTCAACACGAAAGGGGTCTTGGTGGAAGGAGGAAAAGAGCAGCCTATGTCTCACGAGTATCAGAAGATCTTTGAAGACCAGAATCCTCGGTGTTTTCTCTTCACTTCTGCTCAGAAGGGCTTGGAGGACGTTAGTCCTCATCCCTAGAGCCCACAGTGGACAGCGCTTAGCCTGGGAACTGGCAGCCTGCTTCTGGCTTTGCAGGGTGACATGTTAGTAATGCTGGTTGAACCCCAAATACCTGACCTCCATAGAAAACTAATGGATCAGGCAAACTAAACTGTGGAATACAGCTCATTTTTTAAAACTATATTTGACGGTAAGGAAAGCTCACTTTTTAAACTGTTTATATTTGAGGGGGAAACGCATGGGAAAAGCCACAAAGGGATCCAGTGGTCCTTTTGGGCATCATATAGTCAACTTTTGTCATTGCTGTATCTTTCTTATTATTAGCACAGTAAGTTAAACATTATACATCTCATCAACACACTTATTATTCATTCATGCTCTACTTACAAAAACACCCACTTGTAAATTTTACAAGCTAACCAATCAACTGTTGTGTCTCTTAAAGAAATCAAAACATAAAAGCAAGCAGGATTTTCTGCTAACACCACTACTACTGCCTGACACGCTTCCTTGAAAAAAAAACATAGTTGTCCCCAACCTCAAAAAGAGAGCTGCCCTATCACAGCTGTGAGAACCACTGGGGACACACACAAACCCCACAAATTTAAAACTAGAGATGGAAAGTAACAGTAGCTCAGATGGACAAGACCTGACACTTGAGAACACGGAGGTTGAGATGCAGACAAACATCCTCCAACCCCGTCTGCTTTGGTTCAAGTCCCCAACTAGACTCCAGCATATATAGGAGCTCTCCCAATGTCTACTCTACTACAGAGAGCTGTGGATCATGTTAGAAAGGCGACAGGCAGAAGGAGGTATTAGCAGGAGTTGCAATCAGCCTTGTTTCAGGCACAAGGAGATCAGCAGTCAGCCCTACACATGTATGTCTCCAGTTAGCAATGCCTCTTGTGACCTTACGGCCACTCCCTGGAACAGACACTAAAATGGAGTAGATAAAAGGTGGATTTTAGACAGAAGGGCAGGAGTTTCGTTTTTTTTTTTAAAAAGGTGTGCAGACCATGTGGGGTTAATATAGTCCTAAACGTATTGAGAAGATTTCTATTCTCATTTCTAGGCATACTTAGTTCATGCATTGATTCCATGTCAGTAACTTTTTAGCTAGGAAGTGATTAGGATGTCATCACTGGGGATTCTCCCACGGATTCCACATTCTACACTTAGCTCAAGCCCCTTGTATAAAAAGGCTAAAGTCATCTCTAGATAACTTACACCACTCCATCACATAAGGACTATGTAGTGAACAATTGTTAATAGTGTATTGCTTATAGAATAAGGACATTAAAAATTGGTATGTATTCATTATTGACCCTTACCTTTTTTTTCCTTTCTTTTCATTATGATGATGATGATGCTTCAGTCAGTACTAGACTTAGTCATTTCACTCAAGGCTAGTACTCTACCACTTGAGCCACAGCTCTACTTCTATAGACCCATTATTCCCTAACTCTTTTGATCTGCTCATAGTTGGTAGAACCCATAGACATAGAACGAACGAACAGATTTGTTATCTATCTTTCATCAGGATACAAGGGGTTGTTACCAGCCCTCTTCCCAAGGGGAGGAACAATCTGAGTTCCACATATACCACAATTAGCTTCTCCATTAGTTTTCTAAGGTACAGACCCTACTTACTACCACACATCTTTCAGTCTCTCCTGGCTTTTGTCCCATTAGTAATGCTTTTCAAAGCAATCTGCCTCTATTTTCTCTCTAATTATCCTCCCACTAATCTGTTTTGAGTTGTTTTACGTATTTAGTTCTAAAAACGTAGAAGCTCATGAAACAGGAAAACAAATCCTAAGCTTATTTTGAGTGTCTAGCACCATAGCACTGTCGAAGTTGCCATAGTACTCAGGCAGTATACATGACAGCCTATTTCTATTGTGCATGTTCTGGCAAGGCAGCATTGCAATGAATTCTAAATTATGATACAAGATGTATCATGCAAGCTCACACAGTGGGCGATGGTATAACAAAGAAGGAAAAGTAAACCTGAAGTGTTCAATGCAACTCTGAACACCCACAGTCGTTGGCTTCACATGGTGAAGAGAGGGCTCACACATTATTGGAGAAGCTGAACAGTCACAATAGAATTGAGACATCTTGATTTTTCTTTCTTAGCTCACATGCATACTTCCCTGGGAGGTGGCTTGGCTTTTTCCTATTTTTGCAATGAAGAAGTGGTTTCGCCAAGAATGGCTTAGTTTGGGAAGCACGTTTCAATGATATACGGGATGACTAACAGGAATTTTTTTTTTTAACAGACAAAGAACATTTGATGCAGAAAGCAAATGACTTCTAAGACGAATGCATAGGTCAAACATCTGCAGGAAGAGCCTGATTTTATCTAGCTTAACCGCATAGTGACAGCGAATCTTGAGAAAAGCCGGAACTCATCTGTAAACCTTGATCCTGACGATGCATGTATAGAAACACTGGAGAAACAGACACAAATTCTAACTGCAATTATTATAGAATGATGAAAACACAGGATTCACTCTCTACCTTAAATTTCTCCATATAATCCAACATTTTTTAGTTTTAATTTATTACTTTTTTTTCCCCCCAGTCCTGGGGCTTGAATTCAGGGCCTGAGCACTGTCCTTAGGCTTTCTCAAGGCCAGCGCTCTACCCCTTGAGCCACAGTACCACTTCCGGCTTTTTCTAAATGTATGGCACTGAGGAATCAAACCTAGGTCTTGGTGAATGCTAGGCAAGCATTCTACCACTAGGCCACACTCCTGGTCCCCCCAATTTTTTTTTAAATACATGTGACTTTAAGACTAGTCACCTAGGAAGTGAGTGTATGGGTCAAATGGTAGACTATTAGTACTGAGTGAAAAAGCCAAGTGATAATCAGGCCTTGAGCTCAAGTCCCAGTACTGGAACACATATTAACAAAACTCTGTTAAGACTTTAGCTGGGTGCTGTGGCTCATGCCTGTAATCTCCAATTAACTAGCAAAAAAGCTGGAAGTGCAGATGTGGCTCAAGCGGTAAAGTACTAACCTTGAGTAAAGTAAACAGATGAGAATGTGAGGTCTTGAATCTAAGCCCTAGTACTGGCCTACATGGACTCTTTCTTCTCATCCCATCCCCCCCCCAAAAAAAAGAAAGAGTGGGGACAACTGACTAATGACTTTATAAATACAATTGTAGGAATATCTGTTTCACCTGTCTCATGCAAAGAGCCATGAAGGGCAAGGATGGCTGGAGTTATATACCTGCCTAAACAATATACTGTATCACTCATAAGTTTGTAGCCAAAATACAAATCTATTTTAAGAAAAGGTATCCCTGGGATACTGAGCTTCTGGACCATTTGAATGAATGAATGAATGAATGACTCTTATTTTTGACATTAAAGAAGCAGGCACAGTTACTAAAAAGTGAATCGCTTGGGGCTGGGGCCATGCTCTATGAAGTAATGTTAATGGCATTTCAGGGCCTATAACAAGGATAGCAAAGAATCAAAACAGCTGTAGGGCTGGTGGCCAAGGAGGGCCTGAATTCACTAATCTCACCACACCAGCAGGCAGGCACTGAATCTCCCTCTTTTCCTTAATCTGAGTCTCTTAATTCCTAACACTGAATAGCCTAGCAGAGACTAAAGTCAGGCTGACCTGTGCTTGAATTTCAAGTCCATCAATACTGTGTGCTCTTAGTGGATCATTTAAATTCCAATGTTTGATTATTCACATGAAAAATAAGGCTATTGTTACTCCCCTCTTAGGGCTATAGAGAAGATGAAAGATGCATGTATAACCTGGAGTGCTGTCTGATGCTATCTGGCACAAAGTGCCTATCACTGGCTGACCATTTCACATACAGAGTGTCAGCTGGGGACTTAGTTCGGATTTTCTGTTACATGTATATCCACTTAGTTTGGGGTATAGGCTATGCACTACTAAGCATGGAGGGCAGGAGACACAGAAGATAGCATATTACTGTGCACCAGAAATCACCTGCTATAACAAGGTGTCTCTGGGCTGCCCGTTTTGACAGGGAGAGCTATGGGGATGGCATTTGGGGAAGATGTTTCCTCCTTTCTCTTCATCTTTCTCTAGCACTATTTGAGGGGGTATTAACAATTCAAAACTCTCTATATGTATGCAAAAAAGGGGGGCAGAGCACTGGTGGATTAAGCCAATAATCCTAGCCACTCAGGATGCTGAGACTTAGACGACTACAGTTTGAAGCCAGTCTATGCAGAAAAAAAACAAAAAACAGCAAATTGCCAGATTACATATATATATATATACATATATATATACATGTATATATATATATATATATACATACATATACATAGTCTCAAACTGGGGAGCATCAGCCATGAGCAAGAAAGTCAAACAAAAGCTTGAGGCCCGAGTTTAAGTTTCAATACTAATATACCTCTGCGCTTGTGCATGTACACGTATGCACACGTTTGACAGAAAGTCATGACAGATCTTGCCCAAAGTTCAAAAGTTCTGAGTTTAGTAGGAATTCACGCCCAAACAAGTCATCAAAGCATTGGAAAACTGATAGGAGGCATGGAGCCAATGCTCAAGAGATACTTGAAAAACATGGCTAAGATACCATGTGAGTTCTCTCAGAAAGGCCTATGTCACTGCTGTAGCCACCAGGTAATAGTCTTTCTATGACTCAAGAACTTGAAATCCACTGAGACAGGATATGCTTTGGTTTCCAAATTCATGGGCTGGGAAATGAACTGCCAACCAGCAGTGTGAGGAAGAGAGATCTTTCCACAGTGGTTTAAGAATGGGTTAATGCCACTATCTGAGAGTGGATAGTTAATCAAAACAGTGGGCTTGTTCTCTTCTCATGGTGTTCTCAGCCCTTCTGTCTTCTGCCATGAGAAGATGTAATACAATAGAAATTCTCAGCCTCCAAAATGAAATAATTTCATTTTCTTTACCAATTATACCTAGTCTTTGATGTTGATATAGAAGCAGAAAGTAAACTAAGACAGTCTGTTGTGACAAAACTCAGGATGATGCTGAACACAGGAAGGGGTAACAGTGTTCAAGACCAAATGTACTCACTACTATATGTACGTAACTACAACCCCTGTGTACTTTACCCCGACATTAAAATTGAATTAACACAACAACAAAAAACTCAGAATGATTTGAGTTCTCTTAGCTAGAGTTATGCCTGAAGCATCTGATTTGCGATTTCCCCTGGACATCCTGCCCTCAGTGCAGATCACATAGTTTGTCCAACTCAGTTTCTCTTTCTGCTTCCCTAATTCCCTAACTCACTACTGTGGATTATTCAGGCTCAAAGCTCTCAAGTCATCTGTGGGTAATACTTCCGGTATCCTCTATAAAGTCAGCAGAGTCTAGAGGTTTTCCTTCGCAACTCTCCTCTCTCCTCCCATGCTAGCTGCTAAGCTCAGGGCTTGGGACATCCTCCATTGCTCTGAGTCCTTGTGGTCAGTCTCTGCTCAGTCCAGGCTCGGTTTTCTAGTCTCATCATGAAGAAGAGGACCTGGAGACCATATTGTACCAGCCACATGAATACTTCGGGTTCTCTTTCAAATGGAGTCACTTCTGCTGCCCAGGCCATTTTGATGTCAGGCACCCTAACATCAAAGTTTTCCAGCAGTGGGCATTGCCCACCTTGGCCACTGACTTTTAACCTCCTTTCACAGGCATATGATAGCTGGCCATACAGATAGCTGGTGCCCAAGCACTGGTACCCAGCCAATCTCTTAACTGTTCTCCCCCTCCATCAACTGAGGGCTCTCTCCCCTGTCTTGGCCTTGGCCCAGAACAGAATCATCTTCGTGATGACTTCCTTTAATTCTCAGAACTTCAGTGACAAGACCTATCCCATTATGCAGGTGATGTAAAGGAGGTTCAGAGAGGTCAGAAACCCAAAGAAGCCAGATGGCAAAGGCTGAACTTGAATGTTGAGTCCTCCTGCTCCTGACCACTATGATGCTTTCTGAATGTCCAGTGGCTAAACTACAACTCTGCTCTAGCATCCACTGAGGCAGGCAGGATACTGTAGCAGTATTACTTATTCCTCCTTTCATATCATCCCTACTAGATGAAATAACAACATCTGACAAGACTCCCCTTTCAGATCCATACACACCCTATTACATGGGGCCAATCTCTACATCATGTCTAACACATCCCTATCTCAAAGCCTTCAGTTATTACTTGCAAAGGTCACTCAGCGGAGAATGTAGTACCTTAGAAGCAGTTTCTCAGGGATGAAAAGGGGGGAGGGGAGCCCCAGCTCACTCCCACTTCCTCGGTAATGAAGCTATGGATTCATTACTTGAATATGAGACCTGTGAGTCTGTTCATCAGCACAAGGACAGATCCATCATCCTATAATTCTAAATGAGAATTCCTTACAACTAGCAACCAGTGAGTCTGGGAGCCTAGGATTCCATGTAGGTCCCTTGCCTCTATTATAACCAAAGAGAAAGGACTGAACTGCTCAGAACCCAGCTGGGAAATCCAGCAGGGGTTTCCTCGCTTGTACCCTACAGACATGAAGAGAGCCTGTGGACTTTCTGTAAACCAATGAAGCTCTCAGTTCTTAGGGGAACCACTGAGAACAATCAGCTGATCATGGGAGCATGCTGTTTCCTTTACATTTCAGGTCTAATTGAAGCAGACACTTGGTGATACATGCTTATGTCTGAAAGGCCTGAGCCAAACTGAAGTCACTGTAGCAACTATTGAAGTCATTGAAGCTCCGAGAGCTGGGAGCCCAGTCACAGCACGTCCTAGGTGGCTATCTGACTTCCTGGCATAGTGTAGTCTCTAGGCCACTCCAGGGTGTAGGTTTATTATAACAGCATAAAAAAGTTACAAGAACAGCAGAATTAACATTTCCCCTGACTCATTTGATCTGAGCTGCAAAACCCTTGGTTCCCTCCAACACTGTTTGGTTTCCACAAACATGAACCTTCATCAAATTCACTGTAGCCATCTACCCCTGGGACCACATTCAAGCTTTGCTATTTCAGACATAGTTTTTCATATTTAAAATGAACGTGGTACTGCTGAGATTTTTGCAACAGTCCGTACTGCTGGCTCTGGGGCTGTGTCCCATATCACATACAGCACACAAAGATGTTTACCTCTAAATCTAGATGGTCACCCTGGTGCAAGAAAGTATTCAGGTTAGAGCTAAAGTTCTCTGTGGATCCTATCAGTGACTAGTGTATTCCTGGGAGGGCTCAGATGTCCCATCTAGAATTAACAACTCTATCTAGGCTGGCCTGTGGTAGTGTTATCTACTTTCTTAAATTCATGCTCTCACTTACCCATTCCTCGACACTATACCTTCTAGTCTAAGTCAAATCAACATGCTTACTATGGGCCCAAATTATATGTAGTCCTTGAGTTCTTCCTACACAGGATTCTGGAATATTAACTTTTTGTTTTGTGCTGGTACTTGGCCTTAATTTCTGGGTATGAGTGCGGTCCCTGCGCTTTTGTGTTCAAGGCTAGTATTCTACCACTTGAGCCACAGCTCTAGTTTTGGCTTTTTGCTGGTTAATTTGAGATAGGAGTCTGACAGACTTTCCTGGGTGGGCTGGCTTCAAACTATGATCCTCAGATTTCAACCCCGAGTAGCCAGAATGAAAAATACAAGTAGGGCGAGATGCTTGGAAAGGGGCAAATTGTGGTATACGTTGTAAGCAGCTGCTCTTTTCATGATTATTTATGCAGGGATTTGCCACAGGCATTATTGATCCCAGGCAAAGCCATTCTCTAGTCCACTCTGGCCCTGAAGCCTGGGTCATGTTTCTGGTTCCTTATAGGCAATACATTAAGGCAAAGAAATTATGTAGGACAAATCACTATGTGACAAGCACATGTAATGTCCTTCATAGAAAACTAAAATGAGAGATACCTAAATGACACTAACAGACCTTCAGGCCCTGGGGAAGGAAAATACTTGGCTTTGTGGAGTACACAGCTTCTATAACCAGACAATGGCTTGCTTATTACATTGTTTTTCAACAACATGGTGTCCTGAAAGATCCTGATGTTCAGAAAATGTTAAGGATGTCAGTTACTGAAACTGGATAGATGTCTATATTTTATACAAAGGGAGAATTCACAGAATTCACTCAGAATCCAAAGGTGGACTTGAGAAAGGAGCAGAAGAGTCACAGAGAAATTCGAATCTCCCTAACAAAAGCATAGAGTCCTTTGGCTGAGGATTCATTTGAAAATGGTACAAGATTGTCGATGACATTCCTCCAGCCCCTACCCACCCAATGGGCTCCGAGGCCAGACTGGACCTGCCTTAATTGCTTGGCCTATGCCCCTTTCTTTCTTCCTCCACAGTGCAGCAGAGGAGCCCTGGGGTCTTGTCTGAGAGCGCCCCAAGTGGACATGTAAAGAAAGCAGAGAGAAAAATCCAGCATCTTGTGCATCACACATGTCAGAGGGCAGGGAATGGTTACTAGACGAAGAGAAGCAAGCATCCTGAGAATGCCATCTCTCTCTAACATTCCCTCTCTCTCATGGCTCCTTGTCTGCCATTTCCCTATGTGCCCTGCTTTAGGCCTCCATGCCTTCTTTCTGGGGAGTATATATACGCATGCCTGTCTCCCCTTCCTCCACTTTACTGTATCCCAAGTTCTCCTCGACACTGCAGAGGACCTCAGAAAACCTCTGTTCAAATATTCAACTGCTCATGAGCACCCAGACAAGAGACTAACTTAACTCCTGTGTGTGGATCTCTACAGGTACAACCTCAGTATGTCTCCCCAACTGTGACCTTTAGGCTCCAGCTAGAGGAGGCTACTCCCCATTCCGAGACAAATCAGGCTTCACAGGGCCTCGCAAGCATAGATGCTCTCAATGTTTACCTGATATCCAGAACAAAGGCTGGCACTTGGCAGGTGCATTCAACAACAACTGGGTTTCAGAAAGACAACATTGTCCCTGCTGGAGTGTATGCAGGAAGGGCCTCCCCTCCCTCCTGGAGTCTGGGTTTGTAAATCGCCTGCAGTGGGAGAGACTTCTGAGCCCCACGTCAATTTCACTGCCAGGAGCCATTCCCACATTCTGACCCAAACCATAGTTCGAAACAGGGTCCAATCTATTTGGAGACAGACATTGGGAAGTTACCATCAGTAGCCCGAGAGGCTTACAGGTCTGAATGAATTGAAGAGGGTGTTCTGAGGGTGTGGTCACACTGGGACAGGTGCTAGAGGAATAACCCAGGGGCAAGTAACTCATACCTAGAGATGCCCAAGGAGGTGGTTAGCAATGGGCACATAGGGCTCTGAACAGCCCTCTGTGGGAATAGTGCTAAATGATAAATGAAACCTTTTGGATTCCTGTACCTAAGGGAGCCATTAAAAGGAGAATCTGACTCCGGGGAGCTGTGGTGAACTCTAGCTGTTATCAGAGTTACAGGTAGAACTGTTCCTCAGTAACTTGCAAGAAATCTTTGAAAAATACCACCCTGGGAGCAGCTTCTTCCTTTCAAAAGAGACAGCACAGTGCTCTTCTAATGCTTAACCATCATGGTTTTGTAAGTTAGGTTGCAAGGTCAAGGCCAGATGGCAGCCTGGAACCTCTCTGCTGAGTTCAGAACTGTGAAGTCTGAGCATTTCAAACTATCAAATGTATTCTGCTGGCCAAAATCACTGCTGACAATTGTTCCTTGTTACCTGTGGAAAAGTTCTCTTGACTATTCATGGTAATACACAGAATATGAAAGAAGATCCAGTATATAAATGTTTTGCCATGTAAGAGCTCATACTGTTCTATTCAGTTACAAATTACTAAAGGAAAAGAATGTTAAACACTTTAAGAATACATGACCTGGTTCAAGTGGTAGAATGCCTGCCTTGCAAATGTGAGGCCCTAGGTTCAACCCCTAGCACTTTCCGAAAGCAAAGCAAAACAACAGAAAACACCAAGAAGGTTAATACTTTCCTAAGATAGAGAAAAGAGAAAAAAAAGGAGAGAAGAAAAAGGGGATGGGGTAGAGAGACAGAGAAGAGTTAACTGTTTTCTTCAAATTACCCAAAGTATTATGTGTGACAAAGTTAAGTTCATTAACAACCTTAGCACAACAAAAAAAAAAGAGGAGGGAAACATACCCAGCCAGGTCCCTGCAGTTAGGTGTAAGCTCACATTTTCAAACACTGTGCCTTAGTAGGGGCAATCTATCCCCAACCAGGCAATCTACAAGAAAATTCTATGAACATGCACATCAGAATCCAGAGCATTTCCATAGCAGTAAAATGACATGTGAATAATACTGAGTTGTTTTTAATGCTGCTTTCACTCCTGGCACACAGCAGAAAGCTTTTCTGTGGTCTGCACAATCAACTCAACAACCATGCTGTGATGACAGGGACACATGGGTTGACAGTAGCTAAAGAAGAAGCTATAAACACTTTGGCTCCAATCTTAGTAAAAGAGACTACCTGGAGACAGAAGGGGCTACTGGGTCCTCTGGCCTTCCTTCATGCCTACATTCTCTGCATGGAAGTCGGGTTACAGGGGAAAAAGACACTACTCCACATGGATTATCAGGGACGCTACCCTTTCTATGCAATAATGCTTCAAATAGTACAACAGAACACACATGCAAAACTCAAGCTGAGGTAACAAGGAATCTGTCCAGTATATAGCAAGCCTTCTAATGAGTATCTAAACCAAAAGATATACTAAAAATGGGGACCGTGTTTCTGATGCCTGAGCATTCATCTCCAAGGGCTACCAGTGAACAGGACATATGAAACACACTCGAATTATATATCATACTCCATGCAAATGTTTCCGAAGAAATGCATGCCGGTAGTGGGCCTGAAGCCCATGGGAGAGCTGCCAGTCTGCAAAAGAAGATGAGCTCAGCACAGCCCTTGAGGGCAAAATAAGAGCCAAGGAGAGGAAGTTGAAGAAATGTAAAAATTTCATTCTATTTAAGGAAGTGCTTTCTAACAATCTGTGTTCTCCAAAAATGGAATTGGCCCACTCTAGACATGAACATGCTCCAGCAGAGCTGGGTGGCCATCTGTCGGGGTCTAGGGTGGAGGAGGTGGGTGCACCTGAGAGAGGGGCTACGTGAACTTGTCAAATTGATCACAGCTCAGGGAAAAAGCTAATGAGCACAATGACTGGAAGACCTGGCTCACAGTTTCATTTTGAGGCTTTGTCTTTTTCTCATTCTAAGGAAATGAATAAGTAAAAGGACAAGTCATTTCAAGGAATTTCTACATAACCTGGAGGGCTCACTTTGCCTTTTACTACTTCCTACCAGTTGGGGGGCATTTCATACGTCAATTGAACCCTGAAAATATTTTTTTTTCTTTTCAAGGCAGATTAAACAAACCAACAAGGTAGTTTGGGATAAGTGGCTGAAATTGAAAAAGATAAATATAACTAATTTCAGGAAATTCTAATGTATTCATTCATGCTTTCTTCATGTACCCATTGAAAGAAGAAGAAAGGAGTGCTTCTTTCTCATGATATGTGCATGTAAAGGAATAAAATAAGAGAGACAAAGGAGAGAGAGCCTTAAGGCAAGAGACATCAGCATATATAGAATCAGAATGCCAAGGGAACACGGGATTTCTACATCGGCCTCAAAATCCAAGATAGACACCTACCTAGTATGATCTACACAAAATAGCTACCAAAAAATATCTCGCCTTTTACCCCCAATCGTGAGGAAGAAACCTCAGTCATAACACAAAAATACCGCCCAATAAATGAAGGCTTTCAATGATTTTAAAAAGACAGTTTAGGCTTTGCAGGGTTGCAGAAAATGAAAAATACATATTTTCCAACACCTACTACATCTGGCATGTAATTTTCCTTTCAAGAATTCCCTATAGGGGCCGGGAGTTTGGCCTAGTGGTTAAAGTGCTTGCCTAGCATGCATGAAGACCCAGGTTCGATTCCTCGGTAACACATATATAGAAAAAAGCCGGAAGTGGTGCTGAGGCTCAAGTGGGAGAGCTCTAACCTTGAGAAAGTCCAAGGACAGTGCTCAGGCCCTGAGCTCAAGCCCAGGACTGGCAAAAAAAAAAAAAAAAAAAGAATTCCCTATATATTCTTCTCCCTCCCCCCGCCATGAAAGAAAAAAAAATCTCTCAAGTCATAAAAAGCAAAACGTATGTAAATATAGCACAGGTGATAAAACTGGCTTAACTTCAACAGCAGTCTGTAAGTGATCACCTAGTAGTACCTGCTACATGCAACTTTATATTCACACAAGGAGGTGAAAATTGCTAAAATGTGAGCTCATATCAGTCATTCACTTTATTTAAAGGGGGTGTCTCACTAATTTTCTCAGACCTTCCTCAGAAGGTGAGCCCAATGCACACTCAAAGGGAAGCTGGGCGCCACTCATGTCACATCATGTGGCAATATGCATGTCTGGCACCAAGTGTAACACTTCACATATGGTTTCAGCATCTCCTCCTACAGTCCCTGAGTTGGAATTTAATTCCCAGTGTTAACAGAGTTGAAACCTGTTAGTTAGATTAGTACTTCAGGGTGGTCACTAGGATTAAATAAAAGCATCAGGAAAAAAGACATCATAATTGAAGAATGCTGGTATTTTTAAAGAAGAGATATACTGAGCCAGGCATGACAGTACAGGCATTTAATCCTAGTGCTAAGTGCTAGGATGATAGCGGCAGGAGGATTTTAATTTTTAGGCTAGCCTGTGCTATGTAAGACCCTACAAAAACAAAATATACAATGGGGGGGATTACGAGCACAAAAGATAAAGTGACACTGAGGAAGAAAAGAGGCACAAGGGGAGAGAACCAGACATCATGATGACTGAACAGAGGTAATAGGGAAAAATCTAATGTCAGACCCTAGTGACTTCTCATGCCACTTATTCCAGCTGCCAGCCGATGAACAGTACCTGGGACTATAGCATGAAATATCATTAACTCAAGGAATAATGCTCTGTGCGTGAAGACAAGTAGATGAGATTTTTTTTATAGGAAAGAAAAGAGTTCAAGGAAGGACAGAGTGACACTTCTGGGTAGTACTTCCATCTCAGGATCCTCTGGAATTTTGGTGCAGGAGACAGACACTTGTGCAGGAATCCAAAGCATACAACAATCCTGAATTCTAACATCACAGGACAATGAGAAAAAATGTATTTCTATTTCTTGATCCTTAATTCTCACAGATTGTAGAAAAGACAACTAGGAGGAAGCCAATATTTAAACAGATCTTTAAAAAAAAAGAGCAAAGAAGCCACGGTGGCTCACACCAATAATTTTAGCTGCTCAGGAGGCTGAAATCCAAGGATATCAGTTGAAAGGCAAACAGATCAGGAAAGCCTCCGATTAACCAGTGGAGGTGTAGCTCAAGTGGAAGAGCACCAGTCTTGAACAAAAAAGCTAATGGAGAGCTCCCTGGCCCTAAGTTAAAACAAAAACAAAGAAATGGAAAGAGGATCAATCCTACCTAGTAGACCAAGGCTTCCCCTGTTCAGGTCAGGCAGAAGCCTGGCTGGAGACCCTGGGTGAGCACTCACCTAGTGTGTCCTTGAGGTTTTTCACCAAGGACCCCTTCTTCAGGCTGTTCTTGCGCTCCACATAGTTGGATGGCACATAGCCTGTCCTGTTGGCCGCATTCCTCACTCGCCACCATGTCTTAGAGTCATCCAGCAGCCAGAGGCGCTCGTTCTTCTTGATGTCAAGCTCCTGGTCCTGCTGGGCCGTGTAGTCCCACTTGGCTATGACAATAACTTCTTCTGTCATCTTTCATCGAGTCCTTCTGCCAGCAAAACGTTTGGAGACACTCATTAGAGAATCGCTTTGACCAACTTGAACCATCAAGAGAATGTCAGAGCTCTTCTCACAACTCTGCAGAACTTTGAAAGGTTCACCCTTGAAATGACCTTCTTTTAACAAGCCTTACTGTTTTCTTTAGGAACGGCAACTTTATAAAAGAAATTCTGCCTGACTGTTCCTTGTATACTAGGACTCCCACGAATTCTACCAACATCAAACAAACCTGCAACACACAATGATATGTGAATGTACTCATTTGATTTAGTCACAAGTGGCTCCTGGCAGCCAATAGGGTCACATTCATTTTCTCAGTCTATGCTGAAATTCAGAAATATTTAATTTAAAATACAACACACAAACAACTCCTACAAATTCATATTAGAATGAATGTGGAACGAACACAATGCCATCTCCTGGCATGAAACAGAAGAAGGAACTTGGTGGAAACACTGGTGAAATAAAGTTGAAATAAAGATATATTGTATTTATAAAGTGCCTTGTTAAATGGCAACTCCTTGGAATAACTCCCTAAATAATGCAAGAGTGCTTAAACAGTACTGAATCAATGATAAGGCCTTTTTTAAAAAAGTATTTTTAAAATTATCTCTTAAGTAAGCCAGGTGCCATGGCTTATGCCTGTAATCTTAGCTACTCAGGAGGCTGAGATCTGAGGATCAAGGTTCAAAGCCAGCCCAGACACAAAAGGACCCGAGACTCTTATCTCCAACCAACCTGTAGAAAATGGGAAATGGGGCTATGGCTTAGGGATAGGGTGGTAGCTTTGAGCTGATGAGCTCAGGGACAGTACCTAGGCCCAGTTCAAGCGCCATGACCCACCAAAAACAAAAACAAAAAACAACAACAACAACAAAACAAACTCTTAAGCAGCTGGGTATGTTGGCTCACGCCTGTCATCCTAGCTACTCAGGAGGCTGAGATCTGAAGACCGAAGTTCAAAGCCAGCTGGGGCACTAAAGTCCATGAGACTCCTCTTATTATCTCCAGTTAGCCACTAGAAAGTCAGAAGTGGTGCTGCGGCTCAAGCGGTGGGGTGGTAGCCTTGAGCTGAAGAGCTCAGGGATAGTGCCCATGCCCAGAGTTCAAGCCCCATAACCAAGCAAAAAAAAGTATCTTTAAGTAGTTTCACAGGACTTTCCAGTCAGCAAATCAGCTTATGTGTCTAATGAATCTTTATCAGTGTCAACCCTTTCATCACTGTCACCCATCTCTCCAAACCCCATGCTTCCCCTCAAGTCACCTGGATGTACATTGTGTAATCCCTGTATTCATCTACTCTTCTCTCCACTCATCTATACTCCGCCTCTAAATACCCACGTCCCTGACAATACACGTTTCAGAAAATGTTTATTAGTTGTTCAGAGAAGTTACACCATTACAATCCTTCCCTGAGTAAACCATAATTCAGTCAATTTGTTCGTGTTTATATGCCTATGACCCTGTATGTAGTTTCATACATGTTTATAACTTTGACCTACTAGCTTAGCTTACTCAAACAACTAGTAAGTAAACATGATATAACATAACTAATGGCTAGTAAAGTCAATTTGGGAATTAGTAAACAATAAAACTGTTAAAAGTGAATTAGTTTGCTAAAAAAAAACTAATATATTTCAGCAACTCTATACTGTCTGGGTATAACATGGACAAGTATTGCTTTAATAAAAACAAAGCAAAACAACCAGCAAGGTTTAGCAGCTAATGGCTCACACTTGTAGTTGCTGTTATTTGGGAGACAGAAATCAAGAGGATCACAATTCCTGTCGAGTGTGGGCAGAAAAGTTAGTAAGATCTCATCTTAGACAGAGAGCTGAGTGGCACTGCCATCACAGTTACAGTGGGAAGGTAAACAGGAAGATCAAGGTACGGGCCAGCAGAAGCAGAGGGCATGAGACTCTACCATAAAAATAACCACAGTAACGAGGCACTCGAGGCTGAGAGCTGAGAATCACAGAATCCAGCCTGGGCAAAAATTCTGTATGCCACTTACCTGCAATTAACCAGCAAAATATCTGGAAGTGGAGATATAGCTCAAGTAGTAGAACATTAGCCTTGATCAAAAGAGCTAAGGGACAGAACCCAGGTCTTGAGTTGAAGCCTCAGTACTGGGGTGTGTGTGTGTGTGTGTGTGTGTGTGTGTGTGTGTGTGTGTGTGTGTGTGTGTGTGTGTGTGTGTGTGTGTGTGTGTGTGTGTGTGTGTGTGTGTGTGTGTGTGTGTGTGTGTGTGTGTGTGTGTGTGTGTGTGTGTGTGTGTGTGTGTGTGTGTGTGTGTGTGTGTGTGTGTGTGGTGTGTGGTGTGTGTGTGGTGTGTGTGTGGTGTGTGTGTGTGGGTCTGTGCGTGTCTCTGTCTGTATCTGTGTATATACATGCACACACACACATACACACGCACATACACACACATATACACGAAAAAGTGATGAGGTATGACTCAAGCAGTAGAGATAATGAGAATTCACCCTTTCCTACAGTGTTCTGGCCACCTTATAAGAGTCCACTGATTTCATGAAAGCGTGAATATCCAAATTCTACACAGAAGACACTTATAAATAATACATATTCTTCTCATTGATTCCACATTTACAGACCAAACCTTTTAGAAAAGAGAAATTTCTTCTTGTAAGCCTGCTGCATAATGTACACAATGTCCAAAGGGGTAGAATTTACACAAAGCTTATTTGAAAAGTAGAGACAATCCGTTACTTACATTCAGGAAATCTCAGGTCTATACTATGCAGCTCACATATCTTACCATCCTGTCTGCTCCTTTGAAAGTAGATTTTCATTGTAAGTAACGGACAGAGACAATAGCAGTAGCAGACAAGTCACAGAGTATGGCATTTGAATTTATTTCTTAATTACACAACTTCTAAATTTTAACAAGAACTATTCATCAATTAGGCCAGTCAAGATCTAGCCAACCAAAGCTTATCTATCGATTTTCTTCTGCATGAAGAGCAGTAAAGGAAGGTGCTGGTCAAGCAGATACATTTCAACACACATGGACATCATGCAGAAGCTGTTTAAAATACCAGTTTCTGAGCTCTGTTCCCAGCCAATTCTATCAAAATCTCTACAAGAGGTTCAAAGACCCATTTCCCACCCTCTTTCCCTACTTCTCAAGTGATTCTGGCAGACCCTAGCCTAGAAAAACAAAGAAAAAAACACCTCAAGTCACTGCCTCCTCATGGTGCTTCTCTTCTCTAGGTCTGTGAGCACTCTGGCAATGAAGACACAACAGAGGAGCTAGGAAGTAAAACCTCTGTCTTACCATGAACACATGATTTAATTCTGGGCAGCACTGTCTTTCAGAGATTGAGGATCACAGTGATTCAGTAAACTGTGTAAAAACAGCACCCATCGGATTCCATATGGCTCCCCAAATCAGTGCTCAGCAGCTACTTCTGGGTACTGGGCTGGCTGTGGTATAATATGTGGTCTATCTGTTGATAGGCCTATTCCAATCCAGGAAATTTAGCTTCTGCACATCTAGAAAAGACTCTTGGCCATAGCAATAGGTTATGATCCTATTCAAATTAATTAATGGTCCCCACTCTTGAATAAAAATGGCTTAAAGGTGGAACAGTGGTTCACACACCTGTAATCCTAGTGTTAGGAGACTAAGGAATATAGTAAGTTGTAGGCTGTATAGTAGGATTGACTTAAAAAAAAAAAGATAATAAAGGCCCATCAGCTGCACCACAACAGAGAATTCTACTAGTCAACAACTACCTGGTTCCCAATGAAGTTGTTTCAGAGGGCTAGTCTATCAGAAACTGCCTCCCTCCCTCCAGTGATACTACTTCAGATAGCCAATCACAACTATCAGTCCAGTGAGAATGTTTCACAGGAGCAGCCAATCATCTTCTGCAGAGCAAGTGTAAACATTTAAGAACATCCAATCCCTAAATACTTTTCTGAAAATGTGTGTTTTCACAAACTTTTTATGTAGCTCAGCTTTCTGAATACAAATTAGTATTCTGCCTCTCAGTGAACTATGAATCTATTCAGCTTCTTGCTTTGATGCCAAGTTGTAACTAAGCATAGATAAAACAAAATAAATCAACCTGTAGTTCTGTAATGCCATATCTGCTCTTTGCCAAAAAGATTGCAAAGGCTAGATAAACCCAATTCTCTTGCCCAGATGAGATTCCTCCCAGGCTTCCCTTAGGTGACTGATGTTCAGAAGCTCAAAAATATATGTTTACTGCCAGAATAATGTCCTATAATGCAGAGCAGAATGGACTAAAACAGAAAGGGACTGGAGATGAATCACTATTCCACAATAATCTGAGCTATGCACACTCGATTCAACATCAAAAATCAAAAAGCCTGTTTGAAAACAGAACATACATCTGAAATGACACATTATAACTACCGAGTGTACCGATGGTACACTGACTTTGTCTAAGGATAGGTGCATAGGGATCAATACTGAAAAATAAGTCACATTTCTCTTTCCAGCAAAGGTAATTAAAGGAACTTTTAATTTTTGCCTTTGTTAAGTACAGCTAATGAAGTTCACCATGTTTATCTATCCTCCAGGGACAAAAGTGAACAAACCTAATATTCTAAAACCACATCATTGTGGGGCATGGCACATCAGGGAAACAGAAAGGAAGCCTACCTCATGGCCCAGTGCTCATTTCCTGGTTTTGGGACCCACCCTGCCTGTCACCTGGTTGGAAGGCATGGCTGTGATTTGTGATGTAAAGTAAGGCTACCTCTGGGACTGACCCCAAACACTTCCGCCCTCTCGGACAGCACCTGACTCCCCTTCTTTACCTACCTCCCACCGCCCTGCCCACCTTTGTGCTGACTGGCTCCTGCATCCTATATTAGCTGACCGTACTTCCTCAATAATCAAGTTCCTGCCTTGACAGGTCTCCCCGATACATCTGATTGTCCTCCGACAAGGGAGGGCTGGGGGCAGTCAGTCGGCCCTCTCGTTTCTCAGCTCCTTGGGGTCAGGGCATGTTCTTTCTATCTCTCCTGCGGGTCGCTAGGGACCGAGAAATAAAACCCCAACACATCATATCTCACATGTCACATGACTTCTCTAAAACAGAGTTTGGAAAATCCTCAAAGTTATGATGTAAAACAGCAGCTCTCAAAGATCTTCACAAGCCAGGCAAATTTTCAGAAACTGAATAAAAGAGCTATAGAATCTTTACTGGTTCAGTAGTCCTAAATAAAGTCCTCTAAAATAACAGATTCTATATTCTTAGACTCTACTTTCTAAAACCAATCCCATTACTCACACTATGCATAAAAGTCAGTGTTGCTACCACAAATAGTCACAGGTGTTTCTAAAATGGTAAAGGGGGACAAACAGATGAGACAAAGTTCTGAGAAACTGAGCATCTTTTCTGAAACGCCTTCCTTCAACTCCCCACCAATGTCAGCACAACTAACTGTCCTTCTCTCAGTTCACTTCTTACAGGGCCTTTGCTTACTACCAGTGCTACCTGAGATGATCTGTCCACTTGTCTAAGGCCCCATTACATGTTGACACTGTTTTTTGTTTTTTGTTTTGTTTTGTTTTGCTCATTATCTGGTTTAATGGAAGCTCAAATACAAGGCAGATTGATGATGAAAAGTTAACCTTTTTTTTTTTTTTTTTGCCAGTCCTGGGCTTGAGCTCAAGGCCTGAGCACTGTCCTTGGGCTTTCTCAAGGCTAGAGCTCTACCACTTGAGCCTCAGCACCACTTCTGGCTTTTTTGCATGTATGTGGTACCGAGGAATCGAACCCGGGTCTTCGTGCATGCTAGGCAAGCACTCAACCACTAGGCCAAACTTCCGGCCCACCTTTTTTTATTTGTTTTAAAGTTAACATTTATCTGTCTCATTTATCTGTCTATTGGCTAACCATCCTGGCCTGCTACAGAAAAGACCACAATCAGAGTGGTCACCTCAGTTTGCAGAAGAAGCATCCACCTAATGAGAGAGACATGCATGCATACATAGACAAATTGGCAAAACAACCTCAATTAATATTCTAAGTCCAAGACAGTTACTTGAAATTTCAGAAAAATACGATGTGGACATGTGTTTGAACTGATAACTGATTGAGAGAGGTGAGGTAACTGTTGAGACATCCTTTTGTTTTTTTGACACATTTTCAGAATTATTCAGATGATATCATCTATTTCACTAGACAGGTTTGGGATATACCATTCCTTAGGAGAGGAAATGTAACCTGCTGGTTTATAGAAACACATTCAAAATGCAAGGAAATAGTAAATGTGTAAATGTGTAGACAGCTGCCCTAACCCTAGCACCTGACTTTTGTGTAGCCACGGTGAATTCAGGGCTCTTGATTATTTTCCCTAGATGTGAAGTGAGGAGATGATCACAGATTATCCAGGATTGCTTCATGTAACCCCCAAAGTCCTTGTAGATAAGAGACAGGTAGAAGACTTAGAGAACGATTCAGATGCACTACTCTGCTGCCAAAGGATGAAAGAAATCTCTAGAAAGTTCCAAAATGAACGTGGCCCATATGACCTAACACCACTCCCACACCAACTCACATCTGGTGAAACTCATCACAGCTGTAAGAGAACTGTTGTGCCACATCCCCAAGTTTTTGACAATGCTGCTGAAGAGGTCAGAAACAGATGCAGAGAGCAATTATGCCGATGTCAGTGGAAAGAAAGGGACAATTTTTGTTTTTCCCACTTATTACAATTTTCCTTCTCTTGTGGCATGTATTTGCAAATATTTAAAAAAACTGACTTTTGATTAAGGAGAGTGACTCATGAGAGTGTCTTAGAAGCAACGAAAACTCTTGATTAAAATTTCAACTTGTGTGGTAGATCAGACTTGTCAGATGCCAACTAATGTGACCAGAGTTGGCACGAACCTTTGGTTTCCTGTGGGGAAACAGAGAGGCCAGTTGGTGGCTTTTTTTTTTTTTTTTACAGCAAGTATCACTAATTACAGCTCATGCACTTCAGCTCTAACTAGGACACAATATGGAATCTCATGGCTGTTCTAACTCTCTGTAAGTTAATTACGTGGTGACATGAGGCAAGGTCTTACAAACTCCCTATGACACAAAAACATGGTACATGTAAATGAGAAAAAAAAATCAATACCACTGCTCTGCTCTTGTCCCACAAGAAAAGCAAAGAGGACACCGTTCAATGAATGGTTAAGAAGTCTGTGATATCTGCTAAGTGACTACTGCTCATGTGGTACCTGTTTGACTTGTTCCACATGGAACATCAAGTTTTTACCAGCACCCTCAATGAAACAGATAAGGCCTATGGATACACTTAATAAATAAGATATTAAATAAGTCACCCAAATCCACAAAGCCAGGGAGCAGTGGAGCTGGACAAGCTCACTAGAAAGGTCCTCTCCCTAGCTTTAGTTAGTATTCTTACCATCTCAAAAGAGGTATTTGGGGGCAGAATTTTGCTGTGCAGATTAAAAACAAATCCCAAGGGGAAAGATGGGTACTGATAAGCACTGAATTTCAATTTCTTTCAATAAATGAACCAGTGAAATTACTAAGAGGGAAACAGCAATAGTTCCTGCTCTTCCAGGCATGACTCATGGGAGGATTTGATTTTGAGTATCTTACTGGAAAGAGCTAAAGGGAAGCTCTCAAAGGAGTTACGAGGTAAAAGTGCCCTGACTACATAGCACAGAATTAATTGGTAGGGGTCCTTTCGTTGCTCCTCTCCTGCAGACAGTGGAAACCCTCCGCCCCCGTACCACACACACACTGCTTGCTATTCAAGAACAAGCCAGTTCTGGCTCCCGAGAGTTATGGAGCAGAACTCTGAGCCAGCCAGTAAGACTTCAGTTGGCCTTCTTGGGGGTGATCTTGGAGAGGGTCTTTTCATGATTGTTCTTGTCTTTGTTGGATCAAGGTAAAATATTATGACCTCACAGTCTACCACTGAGACGTGCATATGTCTGGAGACAGACCTGGAAAACAGCCTTGGCAGCCACCTAGCTGAGTAGCCTTAGAAAGAAGGTACCAGAGCACTCTGACCTCTGTTTGTGTTCCCAGAGTTGCTCTGTGCATTTATAAGGACTAAATGAGACATTGTGGGAAGTGCCCAACACCTGTCCTAACTTTACGTGAGATAGCAGGGCCCACTAGGTTTGCATATAATCATTTCAGGAACTCCAGGGGTATTTGTATTAGCTTACACCTATCAGTAAAAAGGAAAGAAAACTTTAATCACTTCACAGCCAACAATTTTTTTTTGTCCTATTAAAGCTTGAAGTCAGGGCCGCACATTTACTAGGCAGGTACTCGACCACCTGAGCCACAATTCCAGTTCTGAGGAATCTTGGCAATGCTCAAAGACAGTGCTCTAAAACTGGTATGACACAGTACTGTAGACTCAATTTAGAACATTTTACAGAGGGACAGTCCAGCTTGATTCTCCTGTCTCCACTTTGTCCAGGACTACTGTGACAGGCTTGCATCCAGGGGCATTTTCATAGCTCACAGTACCTACCAGGATGCGTCTTAACCCAAGCACGTGTAGTTAAACCTTTAACTTAAAAAGCTCACTTAAGAGGTAGGTACCTGTGGTTCACCTCTGTAATGCCAGCTACTTAAGAGGCTGAGAACTGAGGATAGTAGTTTGAAGCCAGCTTGAGAAGGAAAACCTATGACTGTATCTCCAATTAACCACCAAAAGGCCTTGACATGGAGGTGTGCCTCAAGTGATGGAGCATTCAAGCCCTAGGATTGGCATGTTTGTGTGTACACATGCACACGAGTGCACACATAATTACATTTAATTACATTTAAAATAACTGCCGATAACTTCCAACATCCAGCCAGTTAACACAGACCCTTATACGTCTACCCCACGAGCCCCTGTGGACAAAGTCACGCCATATATTTCCTATTCCGAGGGATGTACTACACAGTGACATTATTCTGGCCTCTTGGGCACACTCACAAACTCAGAACTGCAGTGACTCCCTTGTGAACAGGGATACAGTACTACTGTAGAATTCTGAGTGTATAATACATCACGCAATTTTATTTAAGTTGTGGTAGAATACACACAACAATAATGCTGATGATAGCATCACATTGTTATCCTAAGTTCTGTGAGTAGAATGAAGTGTTACCATCTCTTCCTTTCCCTTCTCCCAGCCCCTGCCACCTTCCTGTTTACTCTGTCTGGGAGTCTACTCCAGGGACTTCATGTGGACGCAGTATTTGACCTTCATTTACCATGATATCTTCAGAGCTCATCACCTTCTAAGGGGTGTCCTTCCTGTTCAAGGTTGAATAAATATTCCATTGTAGATATACACCCCATATTTATTTATCTATCTGTCAATGGGTATTTGGGTTGCTTCCATCTTTTGGCCACTGTGAATACTGTTCTGTACATGAGTGTGCAAATACCTCCTTGAGTCTGTGTTTTCAGTTTTTCTGGGTTTCTACCTGGAATCAGAGGTGCTGGATCACATGATAACTTTAGTTTTCATCTTTTAGCATTACGGAGATTTGAACTCAGGGCCTCACACTTGCTAGGCAGATGTCCAACAACCTGATCACACACCGGTTCTTTTCTTCCATCTACTTACAGTCATAGTTTCTGGATATGTGGGGATGGGCTTTAGTATAAAAGCTCTTTTTGCTCTTTGACTGTCCTGAGGCAAGCAGTGTTCCCTGTTACTGGCTTCTGTCACAAACTGGTGCTTCAACACAGGTGTAGAAATCACATGCATATATGTTCTTCATTTGGGGTTTTCAAAGAACAGAGTTTCATTTAAAAAGTGTTCTAAGTGAGCAGGGTATATCAATGGCTCGTGCCTGTAATTCCTAACTACTCTGGATGCTGAGATTGGAAGATCACGGTTCAAAGCCAGCCTGGAGAAGGCTGGAGACTCTTATCTCCAGTTTTCCAATTAGAAAACTGGAAGGGGCACTGTGGCTCAAAGTGGTAGAGTACTACTAGTATTGAGCTGAAGAGCTCAGGGACAGTACCCAGACCCTGAGTTTAAGCCCTACAACCTACTGCAGAACCAGACACCTATTCACTTGTCCATTTCAGCATGGCCAGCTCTCTGACTTTCTGTATCATCTCATTTGGCATAAAGCATGAAGCAGGATCCCCTCTTTAAAAATTCTCCCCTGCCTCTGAGACCCTCACACTAAGCTGCCCAGTGTGCTGCCCACTCTCTCTCATTGTCTGATAAGTGACTTTTACCCCTCCACATCCTCACCTTACCTGCACAGTTGGCGGCAAACCCCTCCTGCAAGTGCTGGAGTCAATGGGCTGCCCTGTGGCATGGCCTTCCTGGTTGACTAATTCTTAGTCCAGCTGATTCTGCCTGTTTCTGTGCTAGAGACGGGGCAGCCTCTCGTCTCTATCCCTGCTGTACCCCCAAACAGCCCAAGTTCTCTACCTAATTACCTACAGAACATCTCCACGGGGATATCCAGTGGGCAATCCAAACCTCCCACATCCAAAACGAACCTCTTGGTTCCACCCACAGCAAATGGAATGCAAGGCAATAAATAGCAGCAACCAAACCTCCCTGAATCACCTCTTCACAGTAAATCTTGTAGCAGAGAACCACACAGCAAGTTACCTGACACCAATCACTGAGATTCTTCATTCAGATTTCGTCTTTCTCTCTACTCACTGTACCAGCAAACTTCACAGGCTTCTTTTCAAAATGTGCCTTGAAGCCAACCACTTCCTTCCCCCTACCACCACTCAGTCCTGACCTGCCTAACGCTGTTTTTACCTCTCCCAGCAAGTGATTAGTGAGACAAGACGTCTCAAAGTAATAAACTTTAGTGAAGGTCATGGAATTGCCAGGAAGGCAGCCTCGCCTTCATCTGTCTGATGAAATGGGAAGGGGTGGAGGGGAGAAAGCAGGGAAAAAAACCATGGGAAGGGGTATCAATGTTCAAGGAGTACTATACCCACTACCTGACACACATAACTGTAACCTCTCTATCCATCATCCCGACAATACAATTGAAAGAAAAAATAAGTCACCTGCTTCTTGAAAATTCTAGAATTCAACAGTTTATATTTATTTCTATTTATCCCAACCTTTAATTTTAAAAAAATATACTGTTGAACACTGAAACAACACAAAACATACATGGCCATTTCAGCAGAGCTGTGAATACAAGACTGTCTTCTTACATAAGAATGTTCGTGTTTATTATCAGTGGTAATCACCATTGGCACGGTGAAAGACAAAAGTCTGGTATGACAGTGGGACAGTGTGTAGAAATTTAACAGATTTTCTGAGAGCAATATACTTGTTTTAAAATTGTTGCAAGCTACATATATAATTACAAAAACCTCCTACAATCCAAAGAAAAAAGACCAACAAAGCAGGCAAAAGACACTGACATTTGGACAGGCATTGCAAATGTTGGCTAAACAGAAAATCATTCTGTTTCATTCATCATCTAAAATCAGATCTTAACACTAGCTGAGTAAGAATGGGAAAGGTTGATATGCAAATGTTCTGAAGGCCAACATGAGTCATGTGTGCCTTTGGACAGTGAAAAAAATAAGAGAATTTGGGAAAAGAAGTAAGGATTATTCTCCAAAGCCAAACATCAATCAGTACAACGCCGTGATTCCACTCCTACTTAGATCCCAGTTTCCTTCTCATATGCCAGGGACCTTCCACGAGAGACTTACAATGGTTCAATGAACAGTGGAAGATGAGAATGGAGACAGACATGAATCACCCAGTCAACAGCGAGAAAATGGGCAGGTGGTACATACGTACAATCCAGAATTGTACAGCAGGGAGAATGAAGCAATTGGCACATACCTAATCATGTAGGTAACTGTAGTCTAAAGACTACATGGTTCCATTTTCATTGCTTGAGACCAACACTGTTCAGGCTTATACACATGCTAGGTGAAATTCATTTGCAAAGGAAGACATTAAATGACTGTCATGTAAATAAATGGGGAAGAAGAGACACAACTCACAGGCAGAAAGATTCTAAGTAACTTGGGTTGGCTGCTCTTCAAGAGGTTTGTGGAGCATTATGGACTTTCTTCCACAGAGGATGGGTAGAAAGGATGGAGCTACTGGAGGGGAGAGGCTTGTGAGCTATCCAGGTTAACATCAGCAAGGATAGTCACAATGACAATGTCGACCTTTGAAAACAATGTGAGTAAGAAGGGTGCTTCACCTCTGTGGTCTTGCTTCAAACAATCCATTATCTTCTGACTGGTTATGAGAAAAACAATCATGTAACTCTTAAGAGGGACTTTCTACAGAACACCTGATCTCTCAAAACCATCATGTTCATCAAAATAAGGAGAGTCTAAGTTAAGTCTAGGCGGACAGGTGGACTACATATCATGTGATATCCAGAGAGGGTCCCTGGATTAAAAAAAAAAAATTAAACTTCCAAGGCAGCAGAGGTGTTAGTTAGTTCATAATAAAGTGGCAGCACTGGTTCATTAGTTGGGTCCAGTGTGCCACAGTGATGGATGAGCTAACAGGAGGGACATGAGGGGGAGTGGACACTGGACATCTGCCCTGTCTTCCCCATGTAGCAAAGGGACAGTGTGGAATACTGAACACCACAGTTTCCATAGTCCAGCAAGACATCAGCCTTTGAGACATGGACCAGTGAGTGCTGTCACTATGCCCTAAAGCGAAAGAATGGCAGCAACCCATGTGTTCTGTTCTTATCAAATACATTAAATCTCACAAAGGTAGTACAGAGGCTTCAAAATTACAGGGGCATTTGGAGTTAGCATTTCCCCAAGTGGTATTTGCTGGTGCTTCCTGGCACACTTAAGGAGCTATACCGTTAAGTTCATACTCTAGTGACACTGGTGGCGGGGCCCTGAAGGAAGGCATCAGTTCCTCTGGGGTTTGATAAAAAACAAAAACAATATCTACATTTGGAAAGGTCTCAACCACAGAGATGGAATATATGAGCTGACATCCAAAGTTGGGGTTTCTATTAAAGGTGACATTTGGGTGATCTTTCTGCAGGCAGAAAAGAGAAGTGAGTGCCAACCTTTCCCCGTGCACAACGTGCTGCGGGTCACTAGGAAGACACACACAGCAAGTTCATTCACACCACAGCCGGAGGGATGGACTGCTTCTGCCAGGACAGAAACAAGGATATGGAGCTGTGACAGGGGTCATTTGTTTAAGATGCCAGAGCCAAGCAAAAGCAAGCTGAGACTTCAACCCTAGTCCTTGGCCTAAGGGTAGTGCTAGTATGGACACAACCATGAAAACAGTCACTTTATTTCCAACATCTGACATGCCTTACAAAGCTGTCCATTGTTTTGGGGCCTTGCTTCTTAGACTTAGCAAAGAGCTAAATCTACGCAAAGAGCTAAGACTAAGACAAAGCTTAAATACTGCATTCCACATGGCTTTGATAAATTGCTGACACAACATATACATGCGTGCACTATGTGCGACATGGATAAACACATGCCTTTGTGTGTGACACTGTGTGTGAGACTGTGTGTAAATGAAGTTATGTATATATGTGCTCATAAACAAGACTAATGTAACTATGCATCATGTGTGATTATCGGGAGGCACTAGGATGTAATTGGGTGTATTAAACTCTCTATATGTGTGGTTGTTCTATATGCATATATGACTGTGTATATGATACTATATGTGTGTGGTTTTATAGGTATGTGCATAACTGGGTTATGTATGAGATTATAATTGTGTATTTAACTATATGTGTGCATGTGACTATATCATATAATTATGTATGTATGGGTACACATATAACTGCATGGCTGTATATGACTGTGTGCATTTGACTGCATGTAACCATGTATGTATGTATGTATGTATATATGGGTATGTGTGTACATACACACGGGGATGGGGGCTATCATGGAGTTTTAATTGCACTAATCCTACAGTCAATGCATATAGCTTATGTATTATTTTCATATAATCAACATTAAATACAGTGTACAGTTTGTGGATTATAATTGTGTGTAAATACAAAAAGGTATGATTAAAGCCGGGCATGGCTGCTGACACCTATAATCCTAGCTACTCAGGAGGCTGAGATCTGAGGATCAAGGTTCAAAGCCAGCCTGGGCACAAAAGCACCTGAGACTTTTATTTCCAATTAACCTCTAGAAAACGGGAAGTGGGGCTTGGCTCAAGGATAGCCTTGAGCTAAAGAGCTCAGGGGCAATGCCCAGGCCCAGAGTTCAAATAAAAAAAAAAGTTTGGTTAAGATCTCAAGAAAATAAGTTAGAAACTTTCTAGATCTCCAGCTACAGACTATTGCAAAAGAAAAGGAAATAAGCTGTCCTTTAAAATATTTGCTTTCACAAACATGTTTAACTTTGATTCTTGAGGTACATATTACAGAGAATTACAAAGCTGGTGCAGACCACCTTGTACAAGATGAAGCAAACATGTACTCTCTGACTAGTCCTTCGCATTGCACAGTTCAGTACAACAGCAAAACCAAGACACCAACATGGGAAAGAGTGTATAAATAGTTCTGCCATTTCATCACATGCATGGGTTCACACAGACACTCCACAATCAAGACAGAGAAGACTGTATTCTCCACAGAACTTCCCCATGCTTTCCTCCTTTCAAGTTACCAATCACTGCTACCCCCAGAGTAAGCTCTAGCCTAGCTTCAATCTCCATAACATTGATGTTGAGAATGTTACGCGAGAGGATTCATGCAATATTTGACCCTTTGACATTTCCTTTTTTAAAAAAAAAAACGAGAAGGCTTTTTTTTTTTTTTAGGATAAAAAGACATCGTGATTTTTTGGTTCAGGATCGAGTCCATGTTCTGTGGGTATTCGTATAGGATGTGTATTCTGTCTGTGGTCCCCGGGAAGAGTGCTGTGCTACTCAGATCTTATTAGCTGATGTGGTGCTAGGTTCTTCTATGATCTTGCTGCTGGTCTGTGGTGCTATCCTACCACCTGTCTGAGAGAGGGCTGTGGAGGTTCCAAGTTCAACCACTGACTCAGTTCCCTCATCGTGGCAGCACATGTGGATTCACTCATCTCATAGCCCTCATGTTTGGAGGTGCACACTAAAGGGTACTTTGTCTTCTTGGAGGAATATGGCCCCTCTGTAGCCTTGATAACACGTAGGTGTTCTTTATCTGGAGATCATCATACTAGATCTTTCTTGTCTGTGACAAATACCTGAGAGTACAACTAGAAGAGAGATTTTTAATTTTTTTTATTGTGTTGTAAAGGTAATGTACAGAGGGGTCAGAGTTATATAAGTAAGGTAAAGAGTACATTTCTTGTCAAGTCTTGTTACCTTACCACCTCTCTCATTTTCTCCCACTTTCTCTCCCCTGCCCTGACTCCTCTCCCAGCCAAGTTGTAAAGTTCATTTCCAATACAGCATCTTGTGAGTATCGCTACTGTTCTAGTTCACTCACTATTTTGCTATTCCCCTTACCTTCTCCTAATCAGGTAAACATATATACAAGACATAGGATACCAAATTTTAAAAAACAAACAAAGAAAACAACAGGGATAAACCAAAGGAAGAAAAACAAAAAACAAAGGAAGAAAGTTGATTCATTCATCTAATGAAGGGCACCTGGGTTGGTTCCATATGTTAGTTATGGTAAATCATGCTGTAATAAACACAGTTGTGCCAGTAGCTGTAGTGTGGCCTCCTAAAGTATCCAACACCTCCAGAAATAACACCATTGGCTAGGGAACCGGAGCCTTCAACACACAAGCCCATGGAGACATTTCATAGACACAATAACACTACTATATAACCATTCTGGTTTACTTTGTGAATAATCACAGTACACTTTTCTTGTGGTTTTTGTTTTTTTTTTTTTTTTTTTTGGCCCCCTTCTCTTTCTGGCCCCGCTCGCTCCGGCCCCGCTCGCTCCGGCCCCTTCTCGCTCTGGCCCCGCTCGCTCCGGCCCGGCCAGCTCTCGCTTGCTCCTGGCCCCGCTCGCTCCGGCCCCTTCTCGCTCTGGCCCTGCTCGCTCCGGCCCTGCTCGCTCCGGCCCTGCTCGCTCCGGCCCCGCTCGCTCCGGCCACCACTCGGTTGGGCTCCGCTTGCTTGCTTTCGCTCTCTGTCGCTTGTTGCAGTCTCCCTGTCTCTGCCACTTCCGACTTGGTTGTGTATGTGGGATACCGAGGAATCGAACCCGGGTCTTTGTGCATGCTAGGCAAGCACTTTAACCGCTAGGCCAAACTCCCGGGCCCTCTTGTGTGTTTTTTTAAATCTTCAGGATATTTACAAGTATATAAAATGTCTCTAAAGTGTGTCAAGTTTAGACAGGCAAAAGGAAGCTTTATGCTAATATCAAGAAGGGTCCAAACGTGGACAGGGTCCATGAATTTAAGCCCTTTCCCACATTATCTAGTATGTGGTTCTGATTTGGGAATAGAATTCTAGTGGTTTACTTTTGTAGAGAAAAACAAGTGAACATGCATTCTATGTATCAGTCTTTAAATTTTCCATTCCTGATGGTAAAAATGATAGGCCTCCCACAAATATACTGTCCATACTGAAAGAAACTGTCTGACAGATGATGCTCAGCATTTTCAAGGATAAGGAATGCAATTACTTTGGATAACCAGAAGCTCTATCAAAACATATTATCATACTTTTTCAGTACTGGGGTTTGAATTCAGAGCTACCATCTTGTTTAGGCAAGAGCTCTACTGTACAAGCCATGACTTCAGCCCTCCTTTGCTCTGGTTATCGTCTGAATATTTTTGTTTTCTGTCTGTGCCAGCCTGTACCATGATCATGTTATCTATTTATGCTTCTTTTCTGCCATAGCTATGATGACAAATGTTTATCACCACATCCAGTGTTTTTTGTTGTTGTTGTCTGATGAAGTTTATGCATGGGCTAATTTAATGGAACTGCTGTACTTCCAGTCAGTTTCAGCCTCCTGAGTAGGTAAAATTACAGGGTTGAGCCACTGGGCTAGTCTCCATTAAGACCTTACAAAGATGGGAGCATTAGTCTTTAATATCAGCCGCTACATAAGGAATCCAATCCCAAGGGTACGAGGCTCTGACTAGGTAACAGAATATGATTTGGGGAAGGAAGGGGGTCTAACGTACTGAAGCTTGCACATACTGTATTCTGAAGTTTAAGTATTTCCCTTCCTGAGAGAACCTGAAGTGGCCTAGATAATGTCTCCACTGAGAGTCCCCACAAAAGGCTCTGAAAGGAGAGAAATAAACATTCTTTGCAGTGCGATTTCTCTGGGGATCCTATTCTAAGATCTCACAAATTCTCAAGCTAGAATCTCAAAAGTGAAAAACACAAGAGTAGGAAAAACTTTAGAGCTCCCATTTCTGGCATGTACTGAGGGCCAAAGTACCTAATGCTATTTCACTATACAGAAGATACATCCCACTGACAGTTAACTCATTATCAGGGCCAAAGACCAAAATCTCTAAATAAACTCAAATTAGTCACGGATCCCTCAAAGGAAGATTGATATAGCAGCACAGAAGCCTAGGCACCATATGCCCACTCCATACTGGTCTGGAAAGGACCAGCTTAGAAAGAACCTGAGTCTCTCCAGATGACTTTAGACTGTTGTAGCAGGCTTCCAAAGGCCTAGAGAGAGAACTCACTCTGTCCCCAAGCACTAATCCTCGTTCAGTTATCTTCTATCTAGGTTTGACCCTCTGAAAGTAAGGCCAGAGGTCAGCACAGAGTCACAGCCCAGGACATGCGTGCATGTACATGTACACACATACACATGTGTATACAGAAACTTTTGTTATGAGTACAGGCCAAAGAGGTTTGCCACCTATCTAACCATTGTTTTAAAATTTTTCAAGTCTAAGATGCAGTCCCTTCAAGATGGCCTGCATAATCTTCTCACAGAGATAATGAGAAGAGGCCTCTCCAGTCCCAGGCTTTGGGCAGGAAGGCCAGTTAGCTATCCCCGCTCTTAGAATCAATGGCTTTCTCTACTAGTTCTTCTTGGTGAGCACAAAAAAACCTAACTCAGAAACCTCTGGGTAGGGTTTCCATCTTGGAAACTCTGAACAAAGCAAGCTTCACTGAGGGCTGGGCTTTTAGGTCTGCTGTATTCTTTACTCATTCCCCCAGCTCAGCACTGGGGATTGAGGCAGAATCCAGTACAAGGGTCCCTTTACCCCAGATTGTGTGTACAGAGATCACACAACTTATGGTTAGCCATGAGACCGCTGTATTGCAATGAACAATGAAGATACTTAAGACATCCTACTCATGACAGTATATTATTAAGGCTCCACCAGCAGCCACTACTGTAATATATAAATGAGATACCAGAAGCAGTTAACAGTTCACCAAAATATGTATGTACAGGAGAAAACAGAGCATCTGAAAGGATCTGGGAGTACTCACAGTACTAGGCACCCACTGAGATCCTGGGGTGCACCCTGCAGGTATGGAGGGATTGCTGTCTATACAGATGTAATTCTAAACATTCCTGGATATGGTCAGTGGGAGTGAAGGGAGGGGTGGCTTGTCATTCACATGTGAAAGGAAAAGAGAATAACTGAAAACAGAACCCAAAGTGGAATGCTGGCAGCAGAAGAGACAAGCTATTTAAGAGGAAGAAAAAAAAAAAAACTACTAAAAATGCCAAGTCTATAGACTCGCGCCACCCCATGTCCCTGGAGGGGAAGAGCTGTCTGGGTACTTGAGAGGGATGTCACCACTTAAAGAGCCCTCTGGCTTGAAGTCCATGCTGGCACAGAGCTGCTGCTGACAGTAACTTGGGCAGGCTGTGACCTTCAGACAGGAAGGTCACAAAGCAAAAGCCATGTTCAGGAAATAGCCAGTCTTTCAAAATTACAATCACACTTACTTCATGCAGTACGATCCTATCATTGAATGTGTCTCCTATCAGGTGTCACTGAGAGGCCTGGAGGACACATGTCACCTCATAAGAAGATGCAGGGTATAGGCCTTTCCAGGATCACAGATATGGCAGAAGATGGAGCTACCTATTCCCACAGGCACGGAGGGGGGGAGAGTCCTTCCCTTTGGGGTCAAAATATGCATTTTGTTTCTAGCTTGGTCCTTCATTCACTTAGCACCAAGAATCATGCCTCAAAAACTGTGATTTCATATGGTTCGAGTGATTCATATTTTTATATCCAATTTAACATCTTGCAGCCAGTAATATTTCAAAAGAAAATATTTACACTAATATAATAAAACTCAAGGGGGAAATCTATTCTCAGTGGAAGAAATCTGAAATTCAGGCTGCTTTGGCCCCCAGCAGTGAGGCCTTCACGTGGCATGCAGGCAGAGGTTCCATGACCTGAGACCTGTACTCGAGTGCTTCAGGACATCAAAGATATATGTACCCTGCAGGTCAGCACACTTCAGTGGTATCCTGTATGGTATTCTCACACTGACAGATGTGTGCCACATGTGTGTATCTCAGGGCAGGGGCTGTGGGTTTTTAGCAAAATAGACAATGTAAAGTTCATTAGGAGGTAAGAAGATCCCCATCAGAGGTTGGCCAGGGCAAACAAGACCCTATCTAAAAAACAAACTAAACAAAGCAAAATGATGGGTATGGCACAAGAAATAGAATACTTACCTATGAAATACGAGGTTCTGAGTTGTCCCTAGTACTATCAAAACTAAAAAAATTAAACAATAAAGCTCTATGTGATCTGCTTCTTTTACTATTATTTTCTCATATCCACATTATTTATATGCCTCATCTGGGGCTTCTTCAAGTAAAACAAAGTACTATTAGGCCAGGGTACCTACAGTTCAACATCTATGTGTTAAGACAGGGTCCTCATCCAACCCTGGACAGGTAAGAAAAGTAACCTCTCTTCTTGTATACAACAGGCTCATTCTTTTCTTGTATACAATGTATCGTAATAAATGAAATCCACATACATCTGATCTCAGAGAAAACCCATGGCATTTGTTTTCTAAAATCTTAAGGTACAAATTCAGAAATTATCACAGACCTCGAGAATTCAAAGATATCAAAGACCCCTATCCGGGCGTGGGACCATGAATCATAAATCCTATACACTCAAAAACCTGGCAGTCAATGACTGATGGAAGAGAACGGTACTCAGCACAGCACACCTCACAAAGAGACAGCTCACAACCCGGGTGGACGGAGGCAGGAGGATGTCCGCACACTTAAAAATTGCATAGAGGGCCTGCAGTTTAGCCTAGTGGTAGAGTGCTTGCCTAGCATGCACGAAGACCTGGGTTCAATTCATCGGTACCACATACATAGAAAAAAAGCCAGAAATAGTGCTGTGGCTCAAGAGGTAGAGCTCTAGTCTTGAGAAAGCCCAGGACAGTGCCTAGGCCCTGAGTTTAAGACCCAGGACTGACCAAAAAAAAAAAAAAGGAAAGAAAATTGCATATAATTTAAAACAATGGATTTCTGATTTCTAAAATTTTCCACTGCATACTTCCACAGAGTACCTGACTACAAGGAAATGTAACTACTGAAAAGGAAACCTCAGATAAGGGAGGATTACTTTAGTTAACAAGTAACCAGAATATTACACATCCAGAGCCTACACTCTGTCATAAGAAAAGCAGGTAAGACAGGAAGGCAGTAACCTTAATCTATTATTATTATTGTTGTTGTTGTTGTTGTTGTTTTCTCTTTTTCTAGGAAGCCACACTGCAAAGGCACAGGAGAAACAAAAAGGAAACTGCATGGTTTAACTGGGGTACAAGTTCAATCGTGAGAAAATGAAAAACTCATTGACCAAGTGTACAAAGGTGCTAAATCGCAGTGGTGATAAATGCTCTCTCTACTCAGGCTCCTTGGGAAATATGAGGATCCAGAGACAGCACGACACAGGAAGTGGCCATGAAATACAAAGCCCTCTTGCCTCTGCGCAGAATCCCTCTCCCCCAGTAAGTCTGATATAAGTCAAGAATCCCTAGCCCCAGATGACCCTCCACACAACTCAGGAATAGCACTCCTGTGACTGGGAGGCCTACTGTATGCTTCTAGCCTCAGTCCAGCCTGGAAGGTCCAGTGTAGTCCCTGTGTCCTCCCTGGAAACCCTCTCACAGCCTTCCCTCATACAGCCTTTCTTCATCATCCAAAACAGACTCCCGTTACTTTCTGAAATCAGTATGCCTGACTGGAGACTGTTCTACAGGGGAGAGGGTAGATCAAATGAAATCTGTGTTGCTTTAAAAGGGAAAGGACTTGGGTTAAGATGGAGTGGACCCCCAGCCCGCTCTGCCTCCCATAAATGTGGCTTTCACCAGCTGCTTGATTTTCTACAGCCTCATCCAGATTCAAGCTAAACATTCTGGGAATGGATTGTCACTCTTTTGTCATTTCCAAGTACATCTGGGATGACAGGAAATGAAACAGCAAGAACATGGGCTTATGATAAGCAAAGCCAGTGAGCTTTCTGTCTTCTATGCCATACATGGGGTAAAACATCTCAACTTGAGGCTAGAAAAGCTACACCGAGGTGACAGGCCTTGCACCTGGTGTTTGCAAATGCAAAGGCTGCTTCCAATGAGGGGATAACTATTCCATCCATTAGCAGAGATCTAGCTACTACAAATCCTGGAGCACCAAAGACTGGTACGATCTTGTGAAACTTGGAACCCACCTGTAGAGGAAGAGGCAGTCAGTCCAAATAAACTATCCAGGGTGTGGGCTGATGTCAAGGGAGCCAGGTGTTCTTTTCTTTTTTTTTTGGTTGGTCCTGAGGCTTGAACTCTGGGCCTGGGCATTGTCCCTGAGCTCTTTAGCTCAAGGCTAGGACTCTACCATTTGAGCCACAGCACCACTTCCAATTTTCTGGTAATTCATTGGAGATGAGTCTCACCGACTTTTGTGCCTTGGCTGGCTTTGAATAGTGATCCTCAGATCTCAGCCTCCTGAGTAACTAGGATTATAGATGGGAGCTACTAACACCCAGCTTTTCATTTCTACTTTCACAGAAGTCACTTTTAAGTACCAGATCACCTCTAGCCCTATACCTGTAACAGCAGCTACAACCCTGAAAACTTAGGGACTAAGCAATGGCCTCCTATGTAACAAGTCTTTCTCAATAATTCTTGAAGGGTAGGCAGTCTTCAAGAGAGCCAAGAGCTGGAGTATAATGTAAGGAGCTGATTTCAGGCAATATTTCCAAAACTATTGTTGCCATCTGGATATAGTTTGAATGTGACCCCCAAGGACCGGTGTGTTAAAATTTGATCTCCACTAGAGGTACTGAAGAGGGTAGAAACTTGAGCTGATTCATTTTTTTCTTTTTTACTGGTTGATTAGGATTAGATTAAATCATCAGGGTGGATCTCCATGAATCCCAGCAGCTTTGTATAAAGGACAGACTAAAAGACAGACACAAGTTCTTGCCATGTGATGCCCTGCTCAACTTCAAGATGCTTCCAGGAAGGTCATAACCAGATAAGCTGTAAGAACCTCCACAACTGTAAAGTAAACAAGTTCCTTTTCTTTAAAAAGTTACTCATCCCCAGGCATTGCACTGCAGACATAAAAACAGACTAGTAACATTTTTAAAGTCTAGGAAAATTGTTCCTATGAAATTGAGACTCCTGTGAATATAACTAAAAGACATATGAGTGGATACATTCTTAGGAAGACCAGAGCATGACTGGCTTGGCTTTTCATTTTCCTCTGTTGAATTAAGCAAAGCCACTGCTGTTTCTGTGCAGGATGGAAAAGGATGTGTGCAGGATCACAGCTGACATTTACACTCCAGCTATTCCTGTGAGCAACTGAAAAGTTTGTGAAATCCAGGTCTTGTTGGCTTAGCTCAGAAATCTTGCTGCCTAAGCTGACTTTCCTCCCTGACCACCAGCATTCTTCCATACGTTAGAGTGCTTTTCTTCTGAAATAGACTCCAATAGCTTATTAGCGTAGAATACAAAGTTCTTCAGGTCCTTCAATCCCAGCAAGTGAACAACTGTGAGCTCCCAACAACAGAAAGTGACAGTCCACTTTCAGAAGCTAAGAGGAAGAATAAAGAGCAGCTTGTGCATTTGTAAACGATGATCTGTTGTTGAACAAGGGGTGTGCTTCTGTCCTCGTCCCGTGGCCAACCACTCCCCAAAGTGGGCATGGTGGAGGCAGGGAGCTCCCATGGCTTTGTCCCTTGACTTCAGTAGTGAGATGAGGATCTAGACCCAAGAACTGCATCTAGGAAATAGGTGCCTAGAGATCCCAACTCCCTGAATTGCTTCCTTAGTTCTACTTCAAGCACAGTTCCAGGTCACATATCTTGAGTACCAGTAACTAGGAAAAACAGTCAAGGCTGACATTCCACTCACCATCCTTCCAAGCCAGCACAGCTTTCCACCTCTTGACACAGCAAATGATAGAGTTTTTCAAAGACCAATCAGCATATCCCTGGGCCCCCGATTCAATGCTACATGTCTCTAGAATCCATTAGACAGCTAGTCCATACAGTCTGCAGTCTCTGCCCATGTATCTTCACATGATCATAAACTTATTCCAGCTGTAGCGTCCTGTAGCTTCTCTAACGTCCTTCCCACAGGGTCTATGAAGCCCTACTTCAGGTACCAGGGTATGGCTATATTCTATTCCTACAGCTGACAGACAGACCCATAATAGCAGGGCCCCAGCCTATCCCGAAGACTGCAAGGATGGTGTCTGGAACTCAACATTATCTGGTTTTGTAGGTACTAAAATACAACACTAAAAGAACACTTAGGAAGCGCTACTATATGTCTGGTGTTTGCAATAAGTAATTACTACACAAGTAAATAATCTCATAATTTTCTCAGTGAACATTTTTCAGAAAACCAAAGTGAATTTGAATAGGAAAACAAGGTATTTTGGTGTAAAGTTTCTGAAATAAACAGTACTTTACACCAGTGTAGACATTCTGATTCGTAGCCTTGCATATATGTGTATGCATGTGTGTTTGAGGTGTGAACCCAGGTTCTCATGCATGCCAAACACTACCACTGAACTATGTCCTCATGCCACAAAAATGTTCATTAAACAACAGGTAGACACCTTTTGCTTGGGAGTTAATGTTAGGTACTTGTTAATCATCAGGAGTCTGAGAATTTTCTTATGTAATTAAATCTCAGGGTTGGGACAGGACCATTTACCCCCCACTCCTACCCCACCACCCCCAATACCCATGGTATTGATCTTGTATTGTCTTGAAAACCCCAGGAAGGCAGGTGGGGACTAATAGCTCAATGGTATCCCTGTTGGCCAAGCCTAGGAATCAATCATCCAGCTAGTCAAACACTCTTATTTCCACACCAAGCTGGCTCTGACAGCATAATAAACAATGTACTAAATAAATGGAACAATCTACCATTTTCTCTAGACGATATCAAAGGGCTATCAAGATGAAGATGAAAGCACTGGGACACTTAATCTTACCCTCATGAAATATTACATGCTCTCACGAAATACTACATATTCACTTGTTAGCCTTCTGAATGTGATACATCAAAACAGGCATAATTGCAATTAAGAAGGTTCCACAAACATTTTAAATGTGATGAGAGCCAGGGATTGGTGACTATTGCCTGTAATCCTTCCTACTCAGAAGGAGTAGAGATCCTACTCTGAGGATCATAGTTTGATACCAATCTGGGCAGGAAAATCCATGAGATCCTTAAATCCAATTAAGTCATCCCTCCTTCCAAAAAAAAGCTGGAAGTGGATCTGTGAATCAAGTGGCAGAGTGATATCCTTGAGCACGGACGGTGCCCAGGCCTGAGGATTGAATTCATGTGCGTAAGCCGTTCAAACACCTACATACACAATGCAGTTGAGGAGACAGAGCATATTATCAAAGCATTAATTAAAAAGGAACTTGTAACAAAGTAACAAACTGAAAACTGTTACTTATGCCAAGAAATTTCAGTTTATAAATTTAACAATAGGATAGACAATCTAAATAGTAGCAGCAAAGCATGGCTTTCAAGGAAAAATGAAGCAGTGGGTGTTATTCCGCAGTTTGAGACATAATCAGCTGTAAAATGGTGTCTCTCATGACCTAGTCTGACAGGGGCATCTGATGAACTGGATTGCCCGAAAGTAACTCACAAGCAAAGATGTCCACCTATTGTTTAACAAACATTTTCGCTGAATGAGGACATAGTTCTGTGGTAGTGTTTGGCATGCATGAGAACCTGGGTTCACACCTCAAGCACACATGCATGCACACATATGTATACATATATTCACACCTATGAACATACACACAAGAGTTTTGCTACACAGCCATGTTTTTGTTCCATGATACGATGGAACTTCTGGGTGTCAGAATCCGTGATAATTATCGTTGCAATTTCATCATAATACTTATCAAGCAGATCTCTCACACAACAGAACCTCCCTAAGAGTTCTTCCTCTGTTTCTATTTTATTTTGATGTAGACTTATTTTCTCAGCATTGAAAGTGGAGTGAAGGCTTGGCTAGGGGAAAAATAGTGCTTACCAGTCCTACAACAGCTCAGGCTTCAGTTCAGACCATGTTCTAGAAACATGTGGGGAGCCAGGTGAATGGAGGTCTAGGACATGTCTAATGTTTTATATCCTTCCTGTCTACAGCCCTAACTCATCCACTGAAAGCTGGAAACGCGAGGCCATCTATTTTATGATTGTTTGATACCATGGATTCAAACCACAACCTCTTGCATGCTACTCAAGTGTTCTGCCACTTGTTCCCCATCCCAGCATTTTTTTCCTTCTGGGTCAGTAATTGGGATTTGAACTCAGGACACAGGTACTGCCCCTTTGCCCTCTCATTCAAGTTTGGCATACTACCACTTGAGCACTCTTCCACTTTTTAGTGCTGGTCAGGTGGAGATAAGATTTTCTTGCTTGGGCTGACTCAGAGCTTCAATTTTCAGATCTCAACTTTGTGAGAAGCTAAGCTAGTGCAGCCAGTTACCAGCACGTGACTTATACAATTGTTTTTTACATAAAGTGCCCATTACTTTTCCCAAAGTGGCCTCAATCCTACTTCCGAAGGAGATGAAATCACAAACGTGAGCTACTACCTCCAGCAGCAATTTTGAACCGGGTCCCTCAGAAGCTTCAAATTAAAGTACTTCAGCAAATGTGAACTGTGTTCAACTGCTATATTCCTAGTTTAAAAACTACTGGGCAGGCCGGGAGTTTGGCCTAGTGGTAGAGTGCTTGCCTAGCATGCACAAAGACCCAGGTTCGATTCCTCAGTACCATATACATAGAAAAAAGCCGGAAATGGTGCTGAGGCTCAAGTGGTAGAGCTCTAGCCTTGAGAAAGTCCAAGGACAAGTACTCGGGCCCTGAGCTCAAGCCCAGGACTGGGGAAAAAAAAAAAAAAAAAACAACTACTGGGCAAGCCAGGCGCAGTGGCTCACGCCTGTAAACCTAGCTACTCAGGAAGCTGAGATCTAAGGACCACAGTTCAAAGCCAGCCCAAGCACTAAAAAGCCATGAGACTCTTATTTCCAATTAATCTCTAGAAAATGGGAAGTGGGGCTGTGGGTCAAGGGTAGGGCAGTAGCCTTGAGCTGAAGAGCTTAGGGAGAACACCCAGGCCCCAGAGTTCAAGCCCCATGACCTCTCCCCCCACCCATAAAAAAACAAAAAAACAAAAAACAAAAAAACTACTGGGCAAATTAAGTACTTAAGACAAGAATAGCAAATTCATCTGCTTGTTTGATGAAGAACACTGAAGACTTACCTTTGGCACACAGCAACAAGAGGCGACTGGCAAGACACAGATGAGGTTTTCAGCAGATAATGTCACCACTGAACTTACAAAGATGAGATCTACAAATTCTCAAGTCCAACTCAGATCTCAGTGAGTCTTCATCTGGAACTTCATGTGCATGAAAGGAATCGATGAAATCTATAAAGAAGTAGAGAAGAACATGTATTAGACATACAATCCTAGCTACTCAGGATGTTGAGATCTGAGGATCACTGCCTAAAGCCAGCCTGGACAGGGAAGTCCAATTAACCACCAAAAAGCTGGTATGGAAATGTGGTTCAAGTCATAGTGTGACAACCCTGAGATGGGGGGAGCTAAGGATCAGTACCCAAGCCATGAGGTCAAGCTCCATATGCATGTGTGCGTGTGCGCACACACACACACACACACACACACACACACACACACACACACACATATCTCACACACACAAATGTGAATGTTTGAGTGAAATTAACCACTTTAAATAAAGGAAAGTAGACACTGACTTGCCTGAACCCAGTATTTGTATATTTGTGAGCATACTCTAGAGGAACATCCCATCTTCCCTTCCCTGCACTAGTTCTGCAGCAGGAATCATGTAGGGCCAGTCACATACCCTATGGCCAGCAGGTGGAAGAAAGATAGGAAAGAGGGGCAGGTGGCAATCACAGAGGGAACTTAGGCTCCTCAGTGCCTTCCAGCCTTCCTCTCCACAACCCAAGTGCAAAGGGGGCAGGGTCAAGGACCATCAGAAAAAGGACTGGAAAGCAGGAAACCATGGCTATTTATTGAAAGGAAACACCAAATAGATCCCTGATCTTAGGCTAAAAGCACAAGAAAGACCACATCAAATTAAAGGGAGGGGGAGCTGACCAGGGACCACAGTGCCTCCCCTGTTGTACAAAGTCCAACACCATGTGCCTTGCCAATTCTGAAACATCCCTGTCCTTGACCGGCATTTTTGAAGAGACCCCAAAATGCTCTGTAGACTTCTGAGTTCACTGGCATCTTTAATTACATTTCAAACCCAGAGGGGATATGCCTTGACAGTTCACTCAGAGGCGATCTATTAATTCATCTTGAGCAAGATTATGATCCAAAATGTTAAATACCCTGCAGGAAAAAAATCGAATTCTATTTCAGTTAGACAGAAAAAGATAATTCAAGTAGGGCTATCATAAAAATGCTAAAAGGCGAGTTCATAAATTTTGACTTAAATATCCGTCTTTATGTATTCACTTGTATTATCATAAAATCTCCATTATTTTTAACAATACCTATGATTTAATACAAGGCAAGGTGATCAATAAATACAGTGGGAGTCTAAATATGGTCAAGATTTAAGTGCACACTACAAAAAATTACTCCTCCCCACCACATGCTTATGATCACATGTTGGGCCCTAGAAGTGCAAGTTCTGCTATGTGGACTTGGGTCTTAAGCCAAGGTTCTTATTTCTTCTTGCTGACATCAATGGTTTTATTATCTATGCCACTTACCAAGGAAACACAATACACAACAGTACACAATACACAGGCTGCCATCCCTCCCAAACCACTGCCAATTCGTATTTTTATGAGCTACTTTAGAGACAGGCAACATTTCTAAGATTTGACTTGGAAAGTGAACTGGTCTGGAAGCACACTTCCCTAGTCCAATGCTAAGTTCATAATCAGACAAATGATATTTTGAATCTTTCCAGCATTTTATTTTCCTGCTAAAATATTAACAGCCAAATTTACTCAGGAGTTAACTTTCTCAGTTTTCATGTCAGTTGGCTTTCCATCACTATAACAAGTATCTGAGATTAATGCTTTATAAAAAAGTAAGGTTTATTTGGGTTCAGAGTTTTAAAGTTTCCAGTCCTTTGTCAACTGACTATTGTTTGTGGGCCTGTGACGAAGCAAATCAAATATATCTAGTTCATAGTAATTAGGAAAGACAAGAGTCCCCAAATCCCCTTCTGGACCCACCCTCAATAACCTAACTTCCTTCCATTCCTACCTCTCAACAGTGCTATGACCAGTAACCAAGTCTTTATCACACAGTATTTGGGAGATGATAACAAGGTCATTAAAGGTTCCCCTAATAGATTTTAGAGTTATGAACTCATTTGGTTCTTCTAAACCCCAAATTTAGTGTACACACACACACACACACACACACACACACACACACACAGCCTGGCCTCTTCTGTGAGTGCAGAAGAAACTGTATCACACTAATAGAAAACCAATATTACCAAGTGAGGTGCTAGCCCTGAGCAAAAGAACATTGAAATGAGTTTGAGAAGCTGAATCTTTTGATAGTGGGCCAAGTCAAAGCACCATGCCTATAAGTACAAACCAGCAAAAGGAAAGTCCAACAGAAGGAGAACATGACTTGGTGCATAGCTGCATAGCTACAATGCAAGTACAATTCACTGCAAGGAGACAAGGGCCACCCTAGATTCAAGTGTGAGAAATGAAGGTTGCAATGTTTTCCTGAGAAAAGCACTATGGTAGTGCACTATATGCCCCAGAATCAGGAACAAATATGGTGACCAAAACTTCACTCTCTATAAATGACGTTCTCTACTGGTTCTGACCAGGGAAAGGGTATGTTACTCAAAACTTGGGTTATGTTACCAACTGTGATCTAAACCCATCAGGAAAGCTAACTCTGAAGCCAAAATACCACACATCCAGATAGTTAGCATCAGATACATGCTCACATTCAGAGTAGAAAGCCCAAAAGCTTTCACCACAGAATTTACTCAAAAATTTTCTCAACAGGCAGGCTCACGCAGATTAGAATATTTGAAAGGTGTGTGTGTGTATGTGTGTGTGTGTGTGTTTAAAACACACACAAGGCATTTTGCCTTGTTTAGAACTAAAAAGACAAATTAACATGAATATAATACGTATCTTTGCTATAATTTGGAGCCCGGACAATATAAAATTTGACCACCGAAAAATCCAAAGGAGTGTCTGACTTCTCTGTGACACTGGAGCTTCACAGAGCCTGTTGGAAGGGATGCACTTGGGTCATAGCTTAACTGTAAAAGCAAGGTGATGCCTTGGCCTAGAGTTCTGTACATCCCAGCAATGTAGCTGTCTGAGGTACACAAGTACAAACCAGAAATTCCTATGCAAGCTATGATAATCCATTAGGACCTATCACAGTGTCAGTGTGGCCTGAGCCCCTTTCTTCCAATCCCAAAGTTCACATGAAGGCTCGGAACCTTGTTCTGAAGAAAGCCAAGGATCTGTATCTCGTGGGCATCATACTGGCAAAAACTATGACTTTCTATGCTTCATATCATCATACCTGCCCAGGTTTCTGATGACTTCAAAAGACAGATGTCACTATGTAGACAATTTAGGAGGTCCTACTTGTCCTATCCCCAAGGGACAGAAACATACTAACAGAGAGTATGTCCACTGACCCTCCTAGGACATTCACTGTGACTTCACCTTAACTCCAGCCTCAGTGTTCCTTAGGTCAGAAATAGCCCACCACCAGACACCCTACCACCACTGGAACACATCTGTGTGATTTCAAGCCAGCGTGCTCTTGCTTTGTAAGAATCTTCAGGAAAGAGCTAGCAGACAGTGTCAGTTGTTGCCATGTATCTAGCATGCCTGACACCCTGGGCAGCCAACTTTAACCTTTCAAACTGAGTAGCATCAATGTCAGGCTGTGTCAAGAAGCAAGTTCAGGAAAGCATAAGACTTTCATGACCTTCATTTTCAAAGGCACGGCTTGCCTTAGATGTCTGCACAGAAGAAGAAAAGAAAAAAAAAAAAAGACTTGTCAAATAGCATTATCTGGCTGTAAAGTAATGCATAGCCTAAACACCCAGATATATTACTGGGTACTGGCAGCTCACAATTGTAATCCTAGCTACTCAGGAGAGAGCTCTAAAGAGACAATGTGAGCAGGGGAATCCTAAAATCTATTATTTACAATTAACTAGCAAAAAGTCATAAGTATAGGTGTGGTTCAAATTGTAAAGTGTCAGCCTTGAGAAAAAATGCTAGGAAATAGTACTCTAGTTTATAGTTCAACTCCCAGTTCCAGTATTTAAAAAACAAGCCTCATGAAGATATGAAAACAACTGAACATCCACTGAGGAATGGCAAGGTAACAAAAATAAGTGATACATGCAGAAATCAGAATATTGTTCAGTCCAACAAAGAAAATGTCGCCACTACTACATACAGTGTTAAAGCTAGTCCTAGTGAAATAAGCCAGGCACCCAAGATAAATACATCATTTCACTTACATGTGAAATCGAAAGATGTTAAACTCACCAAAACAGAGAACAGAAAAGTTAGTCACCCGTGACTTCAAGGTGGTCAAAACTAGAATATTTAACAGACACAGCATTCCAGTGAAAAGATAATTAAGTTCTATAAATCTAATTTATATTCATTTCAATTTTAAAATTAATGGAATTTTAAAAGACTGACAGTTATGAAAACATACCCAAGGGGCCAGGAGTTTGGCCTAGTGGTAGAGTGCTTGCCTAGCATGCACGAAGACCCGGGTTCGATTCCTCGGTACCACATACATAGAAAAAAGCCAGAAGTGGTGCTGAGGCTCAAGTGGTAGAGCTCTAGCCTTGAGAAAGTCCAAGGACAGTGCTCAGGCCCTGAGCTCAAGCCCAGGACTGGCAAAAAAAAAAAAAAAAAAAAAAAAAAAACATACCCAATAGGCTTATACTTATTCTAATTACACAAAAATAATTTAATATTTTCCTGCTTTTGGGATAAGATTTAACTTTCCCAAATATTCCTAAAATTGTCAGAGCACAGTCACTGTCTCTCCACACGGGGTATGTGCTTTGTGTCTTCGTTTTTCCCCTCTTTGGGGAATGCCTCAGTGCCCTTGGGGCCCATAAAGCCCCTGCCCTGCCAAATCCCATTCATGGTTCATGAGTGAATTTAAATGTACTCCCTTCAGGGACGCTGACCTCTCTGCCTTATTAAATTGTACTCGATAAAATCCTAGATTGTTATGGATATTATCTTCCACACAGAAAGGGCTTCTATGTACGCATGCAATGTCACAGAGCAGGCTCACATCTGTATGACTCCCAGCAACTTGCCAGTGCCCACACCTCTCTTCTTTATTGTGTCTCTAAGACTGCTGGCATTTCCCAACACTCTGAAGCATCTGGTAGTATACTTGCCCCCACAAATGTTCCCTCAGATTCCAATTCAAGACCCCAAATCTCGTACATAATTGTGCCTCTGAGCCAGCTCATAAACATCAAAATGGAATCCTAAACACAGATAATAATGTCAATATGCCCAAATTAAATGACAATTTCACTTACAAACCATAGTTCTTCATTCCAGGGCTATTTTTCTTACATATCTCATTTAGTCAATGAATTAGCAATGAGCCAATGAAAGGGACGGAGTCCAAATGTACTTCTAAATTCTAAAGCTCAAAAGCATATAGATGACTTCCTATGGCAGCCACCCAACTAATGCCATCCACACACAAAGTCATTCAAATACTGTCTGGGCTGAAATCCAATTAAGCCACTGCTGTCTGAATATCCCCCAAAGAACTGCCTGCTGAGCTGGAAGTAGAAATAATCAGACATGCCAATTTAGCTGTGAAAGCACTTTCAAGGCTGAAGCCAGGCAAGAGCAGAGTAATCCGCAGGCCTCCCCTTTTAACTGGGGACAAAGAAACAAGAGACTACATTGGCCACCTGGCAGAAAGCCACGCCCATCTCTTGTCCAGGCGGGTCTTCCAAACAACCCTCATCTAGCACAAGGGTCAATGGAAACCTACGGTCTATTCATCCACACGCATGTTTACAACAAGCGGCTTTGACTCCATAATGTGAGTCTGTACACCAAGTAAACATTGTCAAGAAAGCAGTGATGTTTAAGCTTTCTCTGGATTTATAATTCTGTTCTTATCAATGCCTTATAAAATAAATCCATAAAGTCAACAAATCTTCTCTAAAATGTGTCCAGCAAAAAATGAGCAAGCAAAATGAGTGAAAAAATGCATGAAATTATACTCCTTTTCCTTGAAATGATGAACCAACTCACAAACCAGTATGTTCAGGTTAAACCATGAGGGAGGGAGGTAGCCAGGTCCTCCTAGCCTAGCTGTCCAGGCCTACAGAATTACAATAGCTGCAGTTTATAAGCACTCTCAGGTGGTTATGATGACTAGTGATACCTTTGCAAGTAGCAGAGGCTAGCACAGTGGGGCTGGCCCTTCATCCTACCTGTGGGGTGTGGTTTCTGAGGGGAAGCAGAAAGGCCTGTGCAGATCACATTGGCCCATCCTATTTTATATAGTCAGTCTCAGTCCATGTCTGTGATCACTGGTGGATGACTCACCATTCCCTTCAGTCTTCAACTGCCCAGCTGGTTGAGCATGTTTCCGGGTTTGTGTCAGAGCCGTTTGTACAAATCGTGGCCATGGTTAGTGCATATTTGAGGCTTTCTTCAAAGAGCAACAGGGCAAAAAAAAGAGAGGGGGGAAGGGAGCCCTTGGGTCTGGTCATTCAATCACTGCAAACCTACATAACAGTCCTATAGGCAGTTAGATAAGGGCAGACTGAAAAAGCAGTGACTTAGGAATGAATCACTACCCCTTGCCTGGAATAGTCATACACACCTGAGACCCCAGCATTTGAAAAGCTAGGGCAGAAAAATTATAAATCTGAACCCAGTCAGGACTAAATGGTGAAGTCTTTTTGTCTTTGTACAAGTACTGGGACTGAGCTTAGGGCCTTTGGTGCCGTCCCTTGGCTTTTTTGCTCAAGTCTGACATTCTAACACTTGAACCACACCTTTACTTCCAGCCTTTTACAAGTCAATTGAAGAGGAGTCTTATGGGTTTGTTTGCTCAGGCAGGTTTTGAACTACAACCCTTAGCTTTTAACCTCCTGAGTAACAAAGGCAATAGACATGAACCACCAGCATCCATTATAGTATAGTTCTTTGGAGCCACGGTTACAAAGCAAGACCCAGTCTCAAAATAAAGAAAACAGCAAACAAGCTCCATCACTTACTGGTGACAAAAGTAACTGACTCAGCTGAATTTTCTGACTTTTAAAGTGGAAGGTAAGACAGAAGAATTATCTTGAAGACTGGTTACACAGTCTAAGTAGGTTCATGAAGAAAATATGACCCTCTTAATCCCACCTAGACACTATAAACGGGGCTTACTCAGGAGTCACTTTGGTCTTGAATATCGAACCCTTGAGTGCAGCCTTCAAGGAAGGCCAAGATTCATTCCAGCTGCTATGACGAAAAGGAAACAGGAAAGAAGAGGTGGGGGCCCTGAGCCTCCCTTCCCTCATGTGGCACAGTAATATTTCTTACCTAATTGATGATGATGGTTACAAGATAAAGGAGAAAATGTCCCCAGTCATGCATTGTGTGCACAGGATACTACATAGCCCTGAGAGGCAGGCTGTGCTATGTTGACACAGGGTTCTCGGCAGATAATCACAGACTTGTCTTTGTGCCCAAAGAGGATGATCAAAAAGCCTCCAGAGGGACAAGAGAGAGGAGGGTACAGGGTGAACAAGGATTTTTGCATTACAGATTAAAGGGCACATGCACAGGAAGTCTCTGCCAACAGCAAGCCATACTGCATCCATGTAAGGCAAAAGCTAAGGCTCACTGCTGCTAGCCTGTAATAAATAATTGTTATGTAATTATTTATTAAATAATAAATTGGGTATGAATATATAAGCAAGCACAGTAGCTAGGGTTTGGTGGTATGAGACGACACAGGCCACACTAAGACCATACACGCTAGTTTCCAATGCCTTCCACATTCAAGTTCCTCACATGGTGTCTTGGAGCTGCACATGCCAAAGAGGATGGGAATGGATAGTCTTTTGCCATGTGCCACAGACAATGTTACACACTTATCATTCATTGTTGCATTCAGTTTTACCAGAAGAATGATGCCACATCCCCCTATTCGCAGCAGAGGATTATGTGTGGCAACCTGCATGAGGCAGACAAAACCCAAGTGGCATACTCTGAATTGGTAAGCTGCTGGCTTTAGAATCATGGCCGTGGCCTGTGTGTCTCTTGCCTTCTGTGGTGCAGGGCTGATAAGCTGCACTGGCTTCTCCTGCCTGTGAAGCATGTGCAGAGAGGAAATAAGTAGTAAACGACGAGAACAAGGCTTCAAGTAAGAGATGTCCTTGTCACCCAAAGCTGAATTCGGGAATTCTTACGTACTTTCTAAAAGAACTTCTAGGAATTTTTATAAACTTTCTAAAATACATACATTTTATTCTTTTGTCTCTCTCCCTCTCAAAAAATATTATTCCATTAGTGGTTTTCAAATTACCTCCCATAGTCAAGAACAAAGCAGAAAGATAATAGAAGGGCAGTCAAGGCAGGTCTTTGTACAGTAGTGGAATTTGAACTCAGGACCGTGTACTTGCTAGGGAAGTCCTCTACTACTTAAGCCAGGCCCCCAAACTTTTATGTCATTATGTTTTTATTTCTCGAGTAGGTTTTCACACTTATTCCTAGAGCTGGCTGTCTCTCAACCCATGATCCTTCTATCTCCGCCTCTTATACAAGTGGGATTTTGACACAGGGCCTCCATTACTTTTGCCTACAGCTAGCCTCAAACCATCATCCTCCCATCTCTGCTTAATACATAGGTGGGATCATAAACTTGCCCTGGAATCAATGATTTGTTTCAAACTTCTTTCTCTCAATAAATATTGAACATCCTTTTTCAGGGGTAAGAGGGGGGTGTCAGTCTCTGAGCTTTTTTGCCCAAGGCCTCAGAACTTCCAGTTTTGTTATTGTTGTTGAGCTTGGATCTTTCCCATTTTTATTTCCCACATAGCTAAGATTACAGACATAATTCCATTCCTGGCCAACATATGTATGAGAGAGAGAGAGAGAGAGAGAGAGAGAGAGAGAGAGAGAGAGAGAGAGAGAGAGAGAGAGAGAGAGAATGTGTGTGTGTGTGTGTGTGTGTGTGTGTGTGTGTGTTGGTCCTAGGGGAAGCCTGGATATTATCCCTGAGTTTTAAATCCCTTTGCTCAAGGTTAGCAATCTACTACTTGAGGTACAGCTCCACTGTGGTTAATTGGACATATGAGTCTCACAGACTTCTCTGCTCAAGCTGTCTTCAACCTGTCATCCTCAGATCTCAGCCTACTGAGAAGTTTAGGAGTACAGGGCTGAGCCATGGGCATTCACTACTACGGCCACTTTTGAGCAAGAAATGGAGAAAAATCATTTGCCCTCTTCCTCATGCTGAAACTATAAAGTGGATTTTTAGTGCTACTGTCTCATTTTCTTATGTGGATCATACTTCTTGGTATCTATGAAGATAGCCCTGGCTACAAAACTTGGTAGATGCTTCAAGCCCCTTATATAAAATTATATAGTATTTGCGTACCTTCTAGTAAACTTTAAATCATCTCTAGACCATTTATATAATACTTAACACTATGTAAATGCCATACAAATACTTGTTATACTATCCTGTTTACCAAAAAAAGAGAAAAATACATCTTCATATGTTCAGTTCAATGTAATCTTTTTTCAAATAGTTTCCACCTGAGGGTGAAGATTCTGAAGTTGGTTGAGTCTGAGGAGGATACAGAATATGAAACTGTTCTTTTTCCCAGACTTTTGACATAATGTTTTAATTCATTTCCTTTAAAATAACAGGAAAAAAAATTTTAAGTCTGGGAATGTGGCCTAGTGGTAGAGTGTTTGCCTAGCATGCACAAAGCCCTGGGTTCAATTCTTTGGTACCACATACACAGAAAAAGCTGGAAGTGGTACTGTGGGTCAAGTGGTAGAGCTCTAACCTTGAGAAAGCTCAAGGACAGTGTTCAGGGCCTGAGGTCAATACATAAATACATAAAATAACAGGAAGTTATCAAAGGACTCCTCTGATACATCTTGAAATGGAATGGAATGGAACATAAGGAGAGGAGCTGAATATAAGCAACAGTAACCCAGAAAGAAGAACATGGGATTTAGCAAGCAGTGAAGGCTGCTACCTCTTGTTACTGGGGCAAAGAGCCAACAAATGACAATGAGGGATTGTGATAACCATCTGGAGAAAACCCGAGGCTACCTAATACCCAGCAACAGGATGTTAAACACAGCTACAGTTGTACACACAGCTACGATTTACAGCTAAAAAAAATACAAGAACAGAAGGAACATGAAAGGCAGGCTTCACACCCCAAAGAACTTAAAGAACAACAAAATCTATGACTCAAAACTCCCAATCTAGCTGGGGAGTAGTGACTCACACTTGTAATCCTAGCTTCTTGGGAGGCAGATTCCTGAGAGTCACAGTTCAAAGCCAGTAAGAGCATGTGACTCTGATCCCTAATTAACTGGCAAAATGCTAGAAGCAGAGATATGTCTCAAGTGGTAGGGGAAAAGCCTTGAGAGAAAAAAAAAAAACCTACAGCTAAGGGACAGTACCTAGACCCTGGTTCAAGGCTCCATTTGGGCCCAAAACAAATGACCCCCCCCCCAAAAAAATCAAGAAGATAGATGATCATATATACATAGCTACTGAGCTATTGTGATCCACTTCTAGAACTATCTTAGACCTATACTAATTATTACAAATGAGGGAAACTGTGGAGACTCTGTTTCTTTGGGTCTGGCTTACTTTACTTAATATGAGTTTTTTCAAGTCTTTCCATTTCCTTACGAATGGGGAGGTGTCATTCTTTCTGATGGCAGCACAGAATTCCATTATGTATCCATACCACATGTTTTGGTCCATTCATCTACTGATAGGCATCTGGGTTGGTTTCATATCTTAGCTGTGGTAAATAATATTGCAATCTACATTACCGTATGAGATTATGCTAAGCAAAATGAACTCCAAGATGTGGAAACAAGAGGTTTTTCTTAGTTGTGTTTTTAATGTACTGTGTCAATTTCTTTCTTTCTTCTTTTCCCCCTTTGGTTTATCCCCTGTTGTCACTATATTTGACTTTGGTATCCTGTGTCATATATATGAATCTAATTGGGGAAGGGAAGGGTGACAACAAAATGGTGTTACAAAGGACAAAGAGTTATTAGTCAATGTAATAGAGATATTCACAAGACAATATGTTGGAAATGAACATTACAACTTAGGTGGGGAGACTGGGGAGAGGGAAAGTGGGATAAAAACAAGGGACAATGTAACAATGTTCAACAAGAAACATACTACTTTACATATGTAACTGCAACCCCTCCATACATCACCTTGACAATAAAAGTAAATTAAAAAAAATAAAAATACTGGTATGATTTAAAAAATAAGATAGATGACTTTAACAACATAAACCCTAAGACTCTTTCACATGAAAAAACACACCATAGACAGATTCAAACAATGAAAAGCCAGAAAACAATATTCCCAATTTAGGAAATGAAGGACAAATCTAACAGAGTCAAGAATTTCCTTATAATTTATTCTAAGGGAAGCCGATCAAGCCAAGGAAATGAAGGATAAAGGAAACAGAAAACAAGCATCAAGTTGCCCAATGTGTTAGACATTGCCAGAGGTCCTGGTAAAATAAGTGTAAACTATAATACTAAGATACCACCTGTCACCTGTCAGCCTGGAAAACATGAGAAAGTGTGATGATAAATCCCAGTACACAGAAAGGTGATTTCCAGATTTTAATAGATGAACTGCTATTTATTTCACATGCAAGGAAGTCAGGTAAGGGCTACATAGGAATTGTTGGTATTACTTTTAAAGTGCTTTTGGAAAGCCTGTATTTATTTCAAACTTTAATATTAAAATAATGAACAAATTTCGAGAGTGAGAGAAGAAGACCAAACTGTTAAGACTGTGGGGAGGCAGGTCTCTTCGTGCCTGTGGCAGGAAGGTAGAATGGTATAGTCCAGAAAGGACAAATTGGTTAAACAGAGCAAAACAGAAACAGCCTGAATATCCATCAGCAACTAAGCACACAGACACAATACACCTTTAGACTAATAGGTAATTCTCATGTAAAACTGTGATCTCTGCTTTAAATTAGGAAAGACTCCTAAGACAAATTAACTCAGAAAAATAAGGTAAAAAGACTCTGTATGATTATCCCCCAAATTTATCTATCTACAAAGAAAAGAAAGGTTTGCTGCCTGGTTAAGCAGTTTTACAATATGTACAAACTGTCTCTACTCATTAGTTTGAGATTCATTTTCCTACACTGATTTAATTACCATAAACTTGGTAGGTTCACTCCAGGCTTCCCCAGCTAAGTGATCCATAAAAAACATTTTTTTTTTAATTCTAAGCTAAACAGGTCTTTTGGGAACCTCACTATACATAGATAACGATATAAAGATTCTGTGTGTGTGTGTGTGTGTGTGTGAGTGCGCGCGCACACACACATGCACACTCACATGAGCATAGGTGTGTGTGCTGACACTGAGATTTGACTAAATTCAGGACTGGGCATTATTCCTTAGCTTTTCCAGTTAAGGCTGGTGCTCTACCACTTGAGCCAGGACTGCACTTCTGGCTTCTTGATGGTAAAATGTAGATTAAAAGTCTCATGAACAAAAGGTATCATTGCTTGTGAAGTAATGCACCTTCTATCTGGTCAATATGATGTAATCCTATTAATTCCAATAAAAAAAATCTAAAAAAAAAAAAGTCTCATGAACTTTCCTGTGTGGGCTGGCTTTGAACTATAATCCTCAATCTCAGTCTCATTGAGTAGTTAAGATTACTAGACAGAAAGCACTAGCGCTTGGCTTCAGATTTTGTAAACAATTATTTTCTTTTGGAATCAGCATACATGAGAGGGATCCTTGGCGATGACATACACAGTGCAGTTTGGACAAATTCATTCCTTCCAGCATATTCCTATTCCTTCCCTGAAAGATGAGAAAAATTTTAAAGGTGTATTTCTTCTTTGTATGCCAATACCTAAGTTCTACGGTGACATTTTATTAAATTTGAGGATAATTCACATACCATCAACATTTGTCATTTGTTAAAGGGCAAAAGGGCACAATCCAGTAATTCGATTTGCTTTTTAAGTGTAGACTTTAGGAGCTAGCTATCTTTATTACATAAAAAGAAATGGACAACTGGAAAAAGACAAAATGACTCAGGTAAAATCAGCTGTTAAATGCTTCTAGAAAATTCCGAACTTATACATAAACTGAGAACCTTGTCTCTGATGAGGTTCTGAGTACTGGGAATGGGAGGAAAGTTTCTTTTCAAGTGTTGTTTAAACTATATGTTACTCCGTTTTTATTGCTGGTGTGTGTGTGTGTGTGTGTGTGTGTGTGTGTGTATGAATAACTGTAGTACAGAAAACAAAATTTTGTAACAATTTTATAACATTAGCTCCCATTCTTTTTATAGATTAAATTCTAAAGTCACTTATGTTCAAAAACACATCTTCTCCAGGTAGGAGATAATTTAATAATGACTGAAATATATGGATCATAACTGTAAATTAATGAAAATATAGTTGTAATTTTGTTCTCTCAGGAAATGAACTGCGTCAGATTAATACAACACATCACCCTACAGCCAGACCTTACGTGGAATGATTAAACTACTAAATCTGTAGATAGTGCCTCAACCTTAGAAACCATTGATTAATACGCCAATGTCCACACCAAATTACTTAAAGAGTTCCTGAGTGCTAAACCTGTGAAGTGGTTTTCTTTTCCAGGCACATTCTTATTTCTAGAGGAGGGAACTGACAAGAGAAGCAAGCTGCTTTGTAGGCACTTTCTTAGCCTGAGCATAGGGTAAAAGAAGACTTGCATCTGATCCCACTGGGGGGTGGGGGGCACGGATCATAATATCCCATATTGCTTAGGAACCCCCTCAAGCCAAGAAATCTCAAGTTCCCTAATAGTCCACTCTGTTCCCAAGGGTAATACAGGAAGCACAACAAGATAGCCCTCCCCCCTCCCCCCTCCCTACCTATCCTCACCCGAGGATGTCATCAGGAGTCTGGCTTCCCTTGAGCATTTACAGAATATTGGGGAATACCTCCCACTTGCTCACACAGCCTGACAGCTGGCTGGCTGCTTGGCCAAGCTAACTCTTGCTCTTAAGAACAACCTGGAGGCCGGGAGTTTGGCCTAGTGGTTAAAGTGCTTGCCTAGCATGAATGAAGACCCGGGTTCGATTCCACGGTACCACATACATAGAAAAAGCCAGAAGTGGTGCTGAGGCTCAAGTGGTAGAGCTGTAGCCTTGAGAAAGTCCAAGGACAGTGCTCAGGCCCTGAGCTCAAGCCCATGACTGGAAAAAAAAAAAAGAACACCTGGAAACCATCTTTGTCTCAGCACTGCACAATACAGAAGTGCATGGCTGTCAGTTCCTTCCAAGTCACATGACATGGCATGCACTATCCAGACACAGCACAAACTGGCTTAACCAAATCTTCAATATTTGAAAACGTCATCAAAATACAAATATAGCTGAGTTCTGTTCATGAGCCTGAATATAAACAGAAACTTCAGAAATCACTGTCTACTTTGGAGGGACAAACGGATGAGGAAAAATAATAAAAGAATCATGGTTATAAACTGAGAGCCTAGGACCTAAGAAGCAAAATCCACTTTTGTCTCACAGACATAAAGTTATAATCAAGGAGGAATTCTGATGACTAAATCCACCTCTGAAAGACCACCCATGTAAACATCATTCAAAGCACCCACAGGGGTGCTGAGCCAACCAGACAGAAGAGCTGAAGTTTACAATCCATCTACTCATAAAATTTTTTGTTTATTTGTTCATTTTTGTTGTTTTGGCCAGTCCTAGAGGGGGCCTGAACTCAGGGCCCGGGCACTTTCCTTGAGTTTTCTCAAGGCTCTAACACTTGAGCCACATTGCCATTTTCAGCTTTTTCTGTGTATATGGTACCAAGGAATCAAACCCAGGGCTTCGTGCATGCTAAGCAAGCATACTCCCAGCCCACAACCAGCTTGAGAGCAGAAAACCTGTGTATTGTCACCACTAATGTCTATGAATACTCTAATTATATATAGTCCCTTCTCAGAAAATCAAATTTATCTTGCACTTACTTGTGTCAAAGAGAAATGTTATTTTTTTTTTCTTCCCACTCACTGAATTCACCTAATAGAAGTCTTGGGAAAATACAAAGGAAAAGAAGATAATAATGCTGAAAACTTTAGGAATAACAGACCATCAGGCATTCTTCTTACTCCCAGATCTATAAATGTTCCTGGGTCATCTCTCTGCCAATGAAGCATATCTCCAACCCTTCATGACAGTATGTATGTATGTATGTATGTATGTATGTATGTATGTATGTACGTACGTACGTATGTGACCTTTAAAAGGGCAAAGGGACTGAATCACTGACTCCTCAGATTAAATGACATTAGTCATTATCACTTAAGGATGGAGACAGGATGGGAGAGATGCATTCACTGGTAGGTGATCACATCATTGTGGGAATATCACAGACTAAGACCACGACCATGTATCTAGAAAATATAATCTTATGGGTCCACCATCATATCTATGGCTTTTTATGGGCTTTAAGTGGCTTAAGTGATGCGGCTCAATTTCATAAGAATGTAGAGAGTAACAAGAAGTACTGAAGCAAGAGAAGTTTACACTAACCATCAGCGTTTTTCATATCTATTAGTGGCAAGTCACTTCACAAGGGCAGAGCTGACCACCTTCCCACCAATCACTCCACATCTTTGAATAAGCACCTTTCAATCATAAAGGGAGATATCACCCTAAGTCCTAAGGCCAAAGTGCCTAGAACACACCAATGCACAAAACTGACTGTAATCACTTAGAAACATCCAGTAGGCATTCCATGTGCAAATACCTAACAAGAAAGCCGGCTTTTCTGTGATCTGTAACAAACCAAAATTCGTTTTCCAAAAAGTACTTGGTTACATACGTGATTTATACTGGAGTAGATATAACAGAGCTCTTAAGAGCTAAATTAGGTATGCACTCTATGACTGCATGATTAACACACACACACACACACACACACACACACACACACACACACACACACACACACGTTCTTTTGTCTTTCCATTTTAAATGATTCAAGTTTTTCCTAAAGTCCTGCAGGTAGATGTCCAGTTTTCCTCTAAGAGCAAAGAGGAAAGTGAAGGAAAGGGACAGGAAGGAAGGGGAAAGAGAGGATGAATGGAAGAGGAACCCAAGCCCTCAACGTCCTTGAGGATAGGTAATCCTCGGTTATGGGACTGTTTTAAACATAGGTGTTTAGTAGCAGACCTACCCTGACTTCCTTGAGAGAGGCAAACAGCACTGTATCTAGACATTGCCAAATGTCTACAATAATCTTGGCTGGGGATCACTGAACAAATGCATGTAAATCATACAAACAGCAAGAATAACACAGGAATATTCATGCATTCTCAAGTTTGGCATATGATTTAAATATTTAAGCACCAGCTACTATAATTACCCTTTCCAAAATAACTGAATAAATAGGCATATTGAATATGATTCAATGTCATGATTATCTAAGGTTATAATATGCCACATAGTTGGGAGATACTCTTAGGATCTCACCTTGGGAAAAGTATAGAGTATGCTATTGTTTATATTTTTATTTAAAGAATTTATTAACATTGATTTTTACATCATATTTCAAATGACGTGTCAAACCCCACAGCCAATAAAAAAAGAAAAATGAAAAAGCTAGCTATTATTTATTTTTAAGGGAAAAACATTAAAATTACAAGTTATGCATATATGTTTCTGTTGATACTAAAAAGTAATAAATACCAAACATCTGTCCAAATCTGTGAAATTCCAACAGCAAGAGTGGACTGTAAGCTAAGCACCACCTCACTTCTATAATCCCAGCTACTCAGGAGGCTAAGATCTGAGTGAGGAACCCACTTCAATGCAGCACAAGCAGGGAAATTCACAAGACATTTTTTTTTCCCAATTAACCAGCAAAAACGCTCAAAAGTGAAACTGTAACTCAAGTGGTAGAGCACCAGCCTTGAGAAACAGAGCTAAGAGACAGCATCCAGACAGAGTTCAAGTCTCAGCACTGGCACAAACAAGAAGAGTGAACTGTAATATAAACTATGGTTCTAGATGATAATGGTGTCGCACTGTAGATAGACACCTAGTATCCTAAATGCACCATCACTGTGGCGATGCTAAGAAGTACAGAGAGGGCTGGGAGTTTGGCCTAGTGGTTAAAGTGCTTGCCTAGCATGCATGAAGACCCGGGTTTGATTCCTCAGTACCACATACATAGAAAAAAGCCGGAAGTGGTGCTGAGGCTCAAGTGGTAGAGCTCTAGCCTTGAGAAAGTCCAAGGACAGTGCTCAGGCCCTGAGCTCAAGCCCAGGACTGGCAAAAAAAAAAAAAAAGAAGTACAGAAAGGTGCAAGTCAGGAATGTTCAAGTCCCTTCGATAACATTGCTGTATTTTCCAGGAGCCTATACTGTACATTTTCCCATCCTCCTGTATACTTCAAATCGTCTTTGGGTTGTTTACAAGTGCTCATACACTGTAAATGGTGCACAAAAAGTTATTACACTGTGTGATTTATGGAACAATGACAAGGCATATTCTGGACATCTTCAGTACAGAAGTCCCTGTGAGAAACAATGACACAGTGTAACATTCTCCATCTACTATTTACTGAGCTGTGGATCCAGCACCCCGCGGACCCCAACACCCACAGATATGGAAGGATGAATGCAATGCAAAACTAGCTTGCTCTGAATAAACATTGCTTGGTTAGGAAACCACGTAAATAGTTTACATCATAATTGCCTAGTGCTAGCTTTTTAATGTCCAAAAGCAGACTGAAGCAAGTATCCAAATTACATACTAAGTTGGTTGCATAAACACAGAGAGGAATTTGAACTTGAAATACAATAATTTGACAGTATTTCCCTACTGAGATAAAACCCAAGGACAAAACATTTTTCAGCTATTTCAGCACACATAGTGTTAGCAATATGATGTGTACTGAATATGTTCATAGATACAATACATTCAAGCCCCTGCCAGTACTGGGGCTTGAACTCAGGGCTTCGTATACTCACTCAATTTTTTGTTAATGGCTGTTTCTCTACCAATTGAGCCACAACTCCAGTATTGCATTTTTCTGGCTAACTGGAAACAAGAGCCTTAAGTATGTTTCTGCCCAGTCTAGCTTTGAACCCTGATGCTCAGATCTCTCAGCCTCCTGAGCAACTAGCATTATAGATGTGAGCCACTAATGACCCTCTAGAGTTATTTTTAATATGAACATGTATTGTGCATAAAAATGAATAATCAAGCAAACAACTGTGCAAATATATGCAGGGACCAAGATTCTCAGCAGAAGACTAATAATGTAAATGTAAAGCTTTTATAATTCTAATTAATATTACAAAAAATGTAATTTACCAGTATGTTTGAAAACAAAACAAACCAACAGAACCAGCAAAGAAAAACAACAAAAACCCATTGTCTGCTGCAGAGGTCAAGAAACAATAGCCAATCCAATCAACACTCATCTTCAATCCCACAGTGTGATGTCAGGTTCCATTTCCTGCTAATGAGATCCTAAAGAAACAGAGAAGGAGGGGGTGACACTGATCAAGATGCACTCTACTTATAAATCATATGTTTAATAAAAAAACCTCTTTGTACATCTACTTAAATGTAACAGCAAACAAAGGGAAAGGGAAAGAGAAAGGAAGCGCCATCTGGAGGAATCTGTAGCCTACAGCTCTCTGGTGTGACATCACAAATGTGAATAAAGGGTTAAACAACAACACAGGTGCCCATGCCAGGCAGTTCTCACTGGCCAAAGCCGGGCAATCTGGATGTCAACTATTCCAGATGAAAATATCTCAAGAGTTATGTTAAGTCATAGGTTCACAGTTAAGAGTCTCAATGCTGTATGTCCATAAACCACTGCACATTGACAACACATTATTAAGACCATCAACTACTGCATCTAGCCCACAAAACATCCTGGCTCAGCCCTGCACATTGTGGACTGCTTGTTCCCGTGATTATGGGCCGATTAGGGGTTGTGATTCTTGCTGTTGTCCAGCAGGCCAAAACATTACCATGCTGCTAACTGCTAGCCCCCCAAAGACACAAATTCCAAATTCAAGGTACAGTTTCTTCTACATATTATTCTTAAATCATCCTAAGGTCAAAAATGATGTCAAACTATCATACATTAGGAAGATTGTGTCCTCTTAAAAGTAAACTCATTAACTGGTTTTGGAGATGTTAGGAACCCCAAACATATTACTCTGAATAATTTCAGAAAGACAAAAAGACTTTCTTGTATAGATCAGACTTTAGGGTAAGAGGTGAGTATGCCTTTTATCCAGCTGGTAAATGTGGAAAGAAGAACTGGCCAATTACCATTTTGTAATCCTCACAAACTTACACATAGAGACCAGGACTACCAGGCTGCTCACAGGTACTGCCCCGACAGAAGCAATCATACAACAGAAAATAGTCTTTCCGGAAAACTACAGCAGATGGACTTGAGATCTGAACACCACAGAAAAAAACTCCAGATCCGATCCAGGAATCACAGAGATACAGTCAGCACACACCATTCCATGAAATGCCAAAGGAAAATTTGTGCTTTCTACAAAAAAAAAAAAAGACGGGGCAGGTGGTAAATGGGGTAAATAAAGCAATGGGCCATCCAATCCAACTTATAGATCTCAATTGCTTCTTGGCTTGTCATAAATAATTACTTTTAAAGAAAATGGTTTTTCTGTGTGGCAGAAATCTGAGCACTTGACTGTATGTTTATTATGGAATTATTGTTACTGAAATAACATGTTTATAGATGACATGAGTCAACATCTGGAATTCACATTAGAAATCAAATGGGAGCTTAGATGAAACAAGACTGGTCATGAATTGATAAATGCGGATGTAGGCAATTCTATAATTCTCTCCACCTTAAAAATTAACACTGAATATGATTAACTTGGCAACTAAGACAATCATATCTTTGTCAAGATCATCATAAAAAGTGACAATTTGAAGGGCCTTTAAAAACTACCAGGCTGCAAACTACCTACTATGTGTGAAGTCCAGCAAACCACAGCCCTTCCCAGGGTTACAGTGAGTGATGTGGCCAAGACCCAAAATCTCACCCATCTCCAATCATCCAGATTCAGGGTGACCAATGCCTACACCTAAGTCCAGAAAGACTCTGAGGAAGGTCTCTGATGGATCTGTGCAAAGCCCTTTACCCATTCAGAATCCATCAGCTCGTCCCTTAAAATTAACTTGCTAGCTACTTCTCAGCTTACTCCTTAGAACTTGCTAAGATATTAAAGCTCTTTGTTTTGCTTTTGAAAATACCCTCCTGTCCCTTCCCCCAAAAGAAATAGTCTTGGTAGCTTAAACTCCAATAACCTAAAATAAAGTAACTACTTTGCTCTTAAGAATTAACTTGGATATGCGAAGAATTTAGTGACACACAAAGCGTACCTACCAATAGCAAGGGGATCACTGTTACACAAAATAAACTGCATTTGCCTCTCACAGGCTGTAAAGAGAATGTGCATCACCAGTTTTCCAGTTATCACAGTGGAAATACTAAGCCCTGTAGTGGCCCTAAGTTGTTGTGATAAATGTGTCAATCAAAATGCTCCTTACTCTAGAGAGGTTTATGACATAAAAATGACCAAATACTATATAATAAACTTATCTGAAGTCCACAGGAAGAGTAAGGACAGTGGAGAGGCAATGGGCAAAGCTAACACTTCCAGCCTACACTGGTGGATGAGGGTGGTGAGGATATTAAGAGGGGAAAGGATATAGTCTCCATGTTGAGGGTTTAAGCACCACATATCTTCTGCTCCTACCTGCCCCAAATAGCAAAAAACGTTCCAGCTTTCCTTCTCAACAAGTCACTCATTTTCCAGACCAAGGAAAAAAGAAAAGCAGGCTCTAGAAGTTCTTTAGGTGGGATAAAAAAGAACCCACTACTTTTAAGTGAGGTCGTCATCTATATTGCTTCTCTAGATGAATGAACTTTCTCTTAGAAATCATCTGAATTTAAATCCTAAAGGGGACAAACTAAAGACCTTCAATTCCAACCCTCTCACAAAGAAAATGAAGGTGCAGAAACAGCAGAGCCCAGGCCACCCCAGTTTCAGGATGACTCCCTCTCGCATTTGTAGTTATTCTCTCAGCGACATTCCTCAAGGGTACTTAGAATCCCAAAGTTTCCTGAGCTGAGCTGTAGTCAAAAACACCCACATGGTGCTGCCCAACGCTCATCAACCTTTAATGCCAAGAGCTCAATCCTAGTTTCTGTCTATGGCTGCCGAACACCGAGGGTAAAGAACTTCTTAGTCAAGAGTAGAGGTCATACTGACCAGGCAGGCCTTCCTCTGGAACTACTCAGAGACCTAACATTTCATATCCCTCATGGGTTTACTGAAGACAAGGTACTCAGCCAACATCCTTAAAAAAAGAGGCAGAGAGGCATAAGGACACACTCCACTTATTCACACATCTCCTCCAGTGCTGGAAATGGAGGCCAGGGGCTCAAAGCTCCAGGAACCCACCCCAGTGAGTAACTCCTCCACCTAAGAAGGGAGCAGGTCCATCAGATACCCTACTAGCACTGAGAGGCCTTAAAGAGCACTGCATGGCCCAGTTCACAAAGGGCCAGGAAGAGAAGAGTCCAACTGTGGCTTTTCTCAGATAGAGGTGGCCTGGCTACCACTCACATGCCCACCACCACTATCAGTGCCAGGGAACAAGATGGGACCTGTCCTGAGAGTCTGACCACCTGCAAGCAAGCCTCAAAGCACCAAGAAGCCCATGCTCACAACCACTTCTCACTTTGAATCAGCCACGCAGGATGGACTATAAATAGATGGAAGGCAATTACACAAGCTGCAGGAAGTCCAGAAATGAGACTGTCCGTTTAAGCTGATACAAAAAGTTCTAATGACAACACCACTGTTTCTTAAGGGTTTACTTTCATGTCTATAAGTTCGGGTCTATTTATAGGCTTTGAGAAACCAGTCTACATATTTTTAGCTCACAAATCAACTTTTAATTCTTCCCCACCCCAAAACAAGAAACAACACTGCACATGGTAGAAGCAATAAAAATCAAGGTGTTTCCAAGATAAGCAAGTTCTGCCTCTTTGCAGTTAATATATGAATATATTACAATGATTCATGTGCATCTCTTCCAAGGAGTTAGTGGAGAGCAACTTCAACCTCTGTGTGTAGAATTTAGCTGAGGATTGCTCACATCCAATCTGTATAACTCTCTGTACCTGATGGGAGAGCAGTCATGCTGCACGTTTCAGAAACATAAACTCTGGGGCCCACTCCAGACAACTGAAGCAGAAATTAGACAAGTGTAGGGGCAGCGGCCCGTGTGTGTGTGTGTGTGTGTGTGTGTGTGTGTGTGTGTGTGTGTGTGTGCACTTACTAAGGCTTATTTGCTACTCAGGTCTTGGGCACTGTATTGCTTTTTGTTCAAAGACAGCATTGTAACACCTGATCCACAGTTGCATGTCCAGCTTTTTTTTCTATATTTTTATTGTAATTAATAGAAAGGTTACATTATATTTGCCAGATAGAAGGTACATTACTTCACATACATTGATACCTTTCTCACGTTTTGGTCCCCATTACCCTACCCCCACCCCTGTCCCTCATCTTGTTTTCCCCCCCTTCCCTATCCTATTTCAAATAACCAAATAAGCATATATACAGTATATCAGATAACAAGGTAAAATACTGTAACAATATGAGATAACCAAGGGACAGCAAAAGAGATGAGAGATAACATAGGCATGTCCAGCTTTTTGCTGATTAATTGTACGTAAGAATCTCGTGGACTTTACTGTTCAGGCTGGCTTCAAATCATGACCCTCAGATATCAGCCTTCTGTGTAGTTAAGATTACAGGCTTGGCTCACCTGTGCCATGAAGCCTAGGTCTTATGCAGCAAACCTAAGTTTCAGAATACTAAACAAGGTATATCTTCTTCTTGAGCACATCATGATGGACAATAAGGGTTTTACAACTTGAACCTCCAGCATATATCCTTGCCCTCTTAAGCTACTATCTACACAACTGTTTCAACAGAAGAACTCATCAGGAAGGTATCCAGATGCAAAGAAGTTGGATATACTCTTGTGAAAACACCTGGGGATTCAAGTGCCAAGTATAACTGAGACCTTAGCCTCTCATTGACCACCAGGAAGCTAAGAAGCAGGAGCCAAATATCTGGTCAGTCAGCTGAGGCAGGAAAAGATGGGCCGTCTACACACAAGTGAGCAGGTTCTTCAAGGGTCCACGTCTGCAACATCCTGTGTAATCTGTAAAGTCCTGTGTAATCTGTAATAGTACAAAAGACACAACTGCAGATGGATGGGGATGCTAGGAACTTGTTAAAAGGAAGTAAAGATTTCAGAATATCAATCCCTATTAATGACGGATGACCACTAAATTAATCGTGGTCATCCATCTTGCAAATTTCAGACCACAGAATGGTCTGAAAACAACCCATGTAGACTAGAAACCATTCTTCCTTCACATTTTGGATCTTTGTTTCCAGAGTAACCATATGCAGCTGGATCCTCTCTGAGGATTCTGGGAAAAGGTAACAAACCACAGATCTCAGTCAGCTCTACCATCACAAGGGGAAAAAACCCAAGTCTTCAGTGTGCTGTGTGGCCAGCATTTTTCACCTAGGTACTTAATAAATGATACGAGATACCAAACACAATATTATAACACAGGCTTTGAGTGTGATGCTTCTGCTCAATGAAGGCTACTATTAAGTGTACTAGGCATGTTTAAGGTAGGCTGGGAAGCTTTGTACTTCAGATTGCTAAATGTATTTCCAATATATTCACTGTCTGCCAACGTGTAATGACACCTATATACAAAACAAAGGAAAAATAAGCAGAGAAAAAAATGAAAAATCAATCTTAATGTGGCTGACAGAAATAAAGAAACGAATTCTAACAGCAACACAATGGCTTTACCCCATCAAAGAGTATTTTATGGTTAGAAGTTTTTAGAATCCCCAAATCCCAACATCTACGTGTTCTAACTTTTCCTTTCAATTCACAGAACTGATTTGAAAGACTCATTTTATTCTAAATTGATCTCCTTCTTCCTTCCCAACCTCCCACTTCTAATCCTTTCTAAGGATTCAAATAGACAAAATGAAGCCAAGGAGAGAAACTTTTCCAAAGCAAACATCCTTCTTTCTGATAGAAGCAGCATGACCTAGAAACGGGGTGCAACCCTGCAGTGATCTGTCACTGGCTAGAGGAAAGTGGAGCTGATGAAGGAATCCCCATATCCACGTGATACTGGAAACAGGCCTCTGAAATAGGCTTTGGTGGTCTAGATGTGGAATTCTCGTGACTTAGACCAAATTACAAGACAGCAATCGACTTCACCTCCAATTCCACTCCTTCACTCTCATCAGGGAAAGAGAGCAGGCTTGCTTCCCAGCCTGAGGGAGCCCAGCCAGTAAGGAATCTTTGTCAGGCGAGGAGGTCACCAGCATCCCAGTATTTGCTGAGCAGCTCCCTAACACAGCAAGGGTCCAAGTGAGACAACAGTTTTGCTCAGATGCTCTAAGAAAATGTCACAGATATTTATGTCTCTTAGTTCTAGAGGCTACAAGTTCAAGATCAAAATGCAAGCAGATTCATGGGGGGCCGGGAGTTTGGCCTAGTGGTTAAAGTGCTTGCCTAGCATGCACAAAGACCTGGGTTTGGTTCCTTGGTACCACATATATAGAAAAGGCCGGAAGTGGTGCTGAGGCTCAAGTGGTAGAGCTCTAGCCTTGAGAAAGTCCAAGGACAGTGCTCAGGCCCTGAGCTCAAGCCCAGGACTGGAAAAAAAAAAAAATGCAAGCAGATTCCAAGATCAAAATGCAGGCAGATACCAATGAAGACTTTTCTAGTGGCTTATACAGTCATCTTCTTACTGTGTCTTCCCCGTGTGGCACAGACAACAATAATCTCCCTGCTGCCTCTTGTTACAGGACACTGATCCCAATGTGAAGACTCTACCCTCACTTAACCTTAACCCCATTTTTAGAAGCCCAGTCTACAAATGCTGCCAACCTGTACTCTGCCATATGAATCTTAAGGGCTACTCAGGAAACATTTAACTCACTGTTCTCTCAGACAGAGCTGGCCAGGGCTCCAGATGGAACCACTACATAAGAGCTTAAGTCAGGTCCACATTTTCCACTGTGTTGAGCTGAGGTCCCCTCAGCGCAGGGTGAGGGCACCAACCAAAGAGGCAGACCCAGACAACGCAAGGCTGGGACTAGAAGTGAGGAGAACCCATCATGGGGCCAAAGATAGAACTAACTTACAAAGGACACCTCACCACCACCCTATCACCCCTAGAAGATACCAAAACTTAACTCCTGCCAGTCTAACCACAGTTCTATGGACCTGATGTTGGCATCATCATAGAGACGAGGTACTAAGCAGCAGAAGTCCTGGCCAAGGCTAGCAGCCTTGAGGAAGGGGCAGAAATATCTAGGGGCAGCAGAGCCATAAGAGTAGGGAAGAGAAGGAACCCAGGAGCCGGGAGGGAGAGTCCAGGACAAAGATAAGAAGGAGAGGCCAAGTATGGAGGAGGTAAAATATATGAATAAGCACATGCGTGCGCACGCACACACACACACACACACACACACACACACACACACACAGTAGTAGTGGTGAGAGTCACACCCTGGACTCCCAGGGAAGGCAGGCCAGGACACAGCACTATGGGCAGTCATAGCCAAAGCCCCTCCTCACTCAACCCCTGCAGAACACCTCCCTCTTCTTCCTTGGCCTAAATGGATGGTCAACTTTCCGCTAAATGATCTGCTTGGTGTCTTATGCCTACAGAGGAACAAAGAGCCCTGTGAGGCTCAGGGTCGACTTTAAGACTGGAGTCTAAGAATCCCGCACAGAAATGTGTGCAATCAGCCCTACTTTTCTCAAATCTCAGGCTTCAGAGTGGGCCTCACAGCTGCTCCCCAGGGCTGAGGAAAGAAGCCAGTGCTTAGAGCGGTGAGCAAATAGCAAAGTGCTCTATGTAGACTCAGAGCAAGTGTTTATCTGTCTGCTCCCAGAGGTGTCTGTGCATGGATTTCCTCCCTCCTTCTACTGGGTGCTGCAATATCCTCAATTGACCATTCCATCCATAGCACTGCAGATGCAGCCCTTAGCAGAACCAAAGATCAATAAAAGGCCAGCTGGATGAATGGATTCAGTGACTGACCATCTGCAGCAGTGGAAAGGACACAAGGATAAGACAGCGCAGCAGAAACTCTACACATGGATGAAGATTAGCCACATACGTGTCTGCAAACAGCCGTGTGTGTGTGTGTATACACACACGTGTATGCATACGCACACAAATGTAGTAGCTGCAGGAATAGGGAGGGATTGCCTGGACAAAGTAATTTGTATCTCCTCACTCACCACCACCAGCTGTAATATTTATTTTCTTCAGCAAAGCAGATAAGAGCTGATAAATAGACACAGCACTTACTAGGAATTGGACATCTCTCATCTGGCCTCATGTTAAGCTCTAGGGTGACATGTGAGTGTGACAGACTTCTCCAGGCTTTTGCTCACGGAGCACAAAGGCAAATGTGACCATGTGCTAGGTAGAGCCAGGCACACTACTGAGCAGAGCCACCCAAGCAGCTGCTGAAGTCACACAGCTTCCACTCATTTGTGGCCTGTGACACGGACACTCTTCCCGCATCCGTGGCAGGAAGCTTGTCTGTGGCTGCTCCTGAGCTCTCAGAAGAGTGCACGTGGAAACATAAACCTAGGGTTGTTCTTCTATAGGGTTTTTCTTTTATTTTTGGTAGAGACACTCTGGATGCTATTTCAGTTTCACAGATCTGAATAACAGTAATGACTTATGCCCTTCCCCCTACCAGCAAAGGCCTCACCACCAAGCTACACAGTGTCTGCAGACATCTCAAGGGAAAATACCTTACAACCAGGTCCCTGGTGTACTGTCCACATGGACACAAATGCCAGGGTCACCTAAGCTTCCAAGCAATACTACAAAGAACTACCTGCCAGCTTCAAAAGTCATGCTGAAAGCCAGGTGTGGTAGTTCACACCTACAACCCCAGCTACATGGAAGACAGTGGTAGGAAGATCATATGGAAGCCAGCCCTGGGTGGGGTGTCAAGATCCCCTGAAAAATAACTAAAGGAAAAAGTCATAGGGCATGGGGCTGTGCCCCAAACAGTAGAGTACTTTAGTTCAAACACCAAAACCACTAAACAACATTTTAAAGAACATTTTACCTTCTGAGGCCACGCCTCCCAGTACACACTTGTTCTTAGCTCCATCCATGTATCCCATGCTGTCAGTACGTCTACATACTGTAAGAAGGTTGAAAGGATACATATGCATCACAGTGACCAGTAACCTGGATAATATAGCTGACGTACTATGTATCTAGAGCTTCTGCCCCTTGGTTTACAGCTGCGTCGGACTAAGTGAGAATGCTATGTGGAAAACACTCACAATCTTCTGACCTAACCACACACTCTGGTTTTAAATGACCACAATCAGCCGAGTGCTGGCTCAATACTAGCCATTTGTGAGGCCGAGATCTGAAGATCTCAGGTTTGAAGGTGGCCTGGGCAGAAAGTCCATGTGACTCTTAACTCCAATTAGCCAGTAAAAAAAAAGAAAAGAAAAAAGCCAGAAGTGGAACTGTGGCTCAAGGGGTAGAGAGCAACAGTGCCCAAGCCAAGTCCTGAGTTCAAGTCTAGCACACACACACACACACACACACACACACACACACTGACCTCAATTATAGTACTGCCAAAATAAAACCATACTTATACTTATCTGCATGGTAAAGACCCATAAACATCTCTAGGTTGTACCTCCTTTACCATTTCCCTAGTAGGAAAAGGAAAGGAAAGTAGGACATGTCACACCCCTCCCAAACACCCCCACCATGTTTCTGGGACATAGCAGAAATCAACATACCCCTTTGTTTTGATAAAGTCAATATTAATAGTTCTTAGCCCAAAAAGCCTGCATGAGACAGCCTGCTACATACGCAATTAGTCCTGGATTCCTGGTTTTCCCCAAATCCATACTCTCCAACAGGTATGAAAATACTGTTCCCTGGGGATGACACTAGGATGGAACCAGGACAGGAGTAATGCAGTAGATGCTTTCTTGGCTATAAGAGAATCTCATCCTCATCGAATGCCATGCCCCAAGGCCAGGGTGTCAGCAGCATGCCAAAGGGAACAGGGAACTACCCACCTTAACTCAGGATCCCCACAGCAACAAGGTGACCTGAAAAGACAAATGATCCTATGTTCAGCAGGCAAAGGGAGGTTTCGTTTCATCCTGGAAATCCCGAATTTCTCTACATCACTCACAAGGCAATCACACGCAGAGAGAAGAAAAGGGCCTCTCCATTTTCTGAGAATTTCCACTGGTAAATCCCCCACTGAGGGAAAAGGGGAACGGAAGTCACTTGGGGACAGTATCCTAGCACTACTTCCCTCTTGAAAAGCATGAGGTCTTCATTTTGAATCTTTTTCTAGAGAGAGAGAAAAGAAGAGATGATCTATTTATATCAGGTTATTATCCTGCATATTTATTGTGTTTCTTCTTGCTAACATATTTCACAATCCTCAAATGCATAAGCTCAATCAAATTCACCATTGTTTCCCACTAATGGCCTCCTCCTCTGTAATTACACGCACCTTAGCAGGGGCTACATTATGTGCCAAGTCTATACCAGCAGGTATCTGGATGCCCAGAGGCTCAGGGAGCACTGACTCTGCCTCCAGCTATTTTTTAGCTCAAGTATAAAGCATATTGTGCACAGCCCTGGATGAATGTGGGCATAACTTCATAACTAGCTTTGCTTTTCACCTTCATGGGGACTGAAGGTAACACACATTTACCTACAGAACAGCTACTGTCAATATCTCACCAGAACAAAACTGACAAAGGCTTGCTATGCCAGCCCTCTTCTGTCCTCCACCTCCCCGGAACTGGAATAAGTTCATTTGAAACATTTCCTTCTCCCATAGCTGACCTATCCAATTCTTCTTTTACACTACCTTTGGTGACTTGCTCTTGTCCCTCCATTCCTGTTGCCAACCTAATTTACAACCTCACCTCACATAGCTGCTTCCAGGAATGAGGACAGCAGCCAGCCTTGGTGTGCTCGATCAGTGTTATGTCACAATCCCCACTCACAGATTCTGTCTCTCTGTGCCACTACTGGGGATTGAACACAGGGCTTGGGTGCTGTCCTGTCCACTTCTAGTGTTTTGTTGGAGATAAAAGTCTGATGGGTATTCCTGCCTATGCTAGTTTTAAACTTTGAGTCTGAAAATCTCAGCCTCCCTGGGTAGCTAGGATTGCAAGCATGAGCCACTAGCACCTGGCTCACCTACTTTCTTGACAAGGAAACTGGGTTTGAATGGAAATATACCATAGTGTGTGAGGGTGGCTCATGCGCCCTGCCCTCAAGACAACTGAGTTCAGTCCCTCCCCAGAGCAGCACCCATCAAGTCACGGCCTGTAGGTTCCACACTGACTCCCCCAAACTTCTACTTCATCATTCCCTGTATCTCTCCACGGAGAAGCCTCCCCTAATGCCAGGCTGGACGTAGGCCTGTGCTCCTATTTGCTGACTTGGCTCCCTGACACCCACATATGCTGAAGGGTTTCCCTAAAAAGGCTTCTCCTACATGACTAATGAGAAGGGACAAATGGTAGCCACATGCCATGGGCATCTAGATTCACAGGGATTACTTGGAGAGAGTATAATCATCATTCTATATCCATCCAGGATGGATCTGTTCCAGAACCCTCCTTGGATTTCACTATCTGTATATGATTTAGTCCCTTATGTAAAAATGGCACAGTATTTACAGAGAAGCTTTACACCTCCTTCCAGAGACTTTAACTCATGTCCACATGATTGCCATACCTACCTCGATGCAGAGGCTATGTACAATGTCACTGTGCTCTGTTGTTTAGAGAATGGCAAGAATCAAAAGCCTGCAAATGTTGAATATAGGTAAAACTTTGCTCACTATATTTCCTATCCACAGATGTAAACCTTTAGCAAGCTGACTGTATACACCTGATAAGCCATATACTCCCAGAAAAATCCCTCAGATCAGAGCAAGATAGGGGCCCCAGCCCCCAGCAGGGCTGATGTAACATCTCCTAAGACAACTTTCAGTGGCTCCCAACTCTTCCTTTCTGTTTCACAGGAAGCAGCACTGCCCACAGATGTGTGGGGTGGCTTTACACGCAGCCTGTCTCTCTCTTACCATGTCTCCTGCTTGGCCTGGGCTCAGTAGCCCCCTCTGCTGTCCAGGTGAAGACAGCAGTAACAGAAAAGCAAACAACCAAATGAATCACCCTCAAGTTCCCTTTAGGCTCCTAAATAAGCCTTTGGCACACAGAACTTAGAACTCCAGGCAGGGAAGGGTGACATCACTCAAGTAGTCTGAGAAAAGACCTGTTTCCTCTAAGAGCAGAGCCCTGACCCTTTTCAACACATCAATTATCAAAGCTCTAATTCACACGTAATTGACTTTTTCGAAAAATGTAAACAAATGTGCTTTCAGCTCTTTTCATGCATGGTTGAGTACATATGTTTCTCTTACTGAAAAATCAAGAATAGCCAATGCTCTGGCCACGCACACTTCCAGGATCTCTTATGAGAACCAGCAGTGTCACATCACAAGGACACAACACCCAAGGCTTCAAGTAAAGGAATGAAAGCCAACTCTCACCCCAAGGAAGCTAAACAAACTAGACCATCTTTTGCTAGTTCTTATCAACAGAAAAGGAATTTATCTACAGCAACGCTGGAACAGATTTGTGAATTTGCCAAATGTTTTGTCTAACAGACGGAAGCTGAGCTTTGTCATGAAGATCACACCCTCCAACGGCAGTGACTCTGCAGCAATGGTCTCCTTCCAATGTCTCTTTCTACCGGAGAGCACCAACATCTAAGAGTGAAACCAAGGTAAGGCCAGCAGGCCCACCAAAAAAACATTTAACCAATGTTCTTTCCATTATAGAGATGGGCCTTTCATGTAACGCAACATGTGAAGACACAAACACACAGGGCATATGGTCAAGTGATGACCAAGGCAGGGTGATGCAGCTGCAAGCTGAGGAATAAAGATGACTGTTAACAATCCCAGAAGCTGGAGAGACAGGAAGGACATCTTTACAGGCTTAAATTTTAAGCACAGCTCTATCCATACTGTGGCCTCAGACTTCCAGCCTCCAGGATTGTGAGGCAATAAACTTCTGTTGTTCTAAGCTTCTCGGCTTATGGCACTTTGTTACATCAATTTAGGAAGATAGGGAGTATATATCAAGGCAATATTGAGGCTATCATTCTGAAAGATCTTCTCTCTGCCTGCCAGCAGCCTCGCTGCCAACAGCTATGGATCCTACAGACATCAAGGGGCTCAAGCAGGGACAAAGAACCAACGTATTTTCTCTTCAACTGAAACAATATGGGAAGCTTCCCAAATGACCACAAGTTCAAACATGGAGCCTATGGAAGTTTGCTATTTAAGTGCATTCAATGAAATTCAAATACTGGTGATCACACAAGGAGAGAGATACTGTAACTGTTGCTGGGTCCAGTAACCACCCAAGTTCTGTGCCCTTCCAAATGCCCTGAAGAAGTTTCAAAAGGCATGACTCAAGCACTTACACCAAATTAAAAGCTCTGAAAGGGAGAAATCAATAGACTGTCATCACCAAGGAATAGGTTGGCTTTCTACTGTGACAAGTAAGTAATTTGAGAAGCTTCCTTAGCTTATCACTGAAACAAATGCCTGAGACATTCAATTTACAAAGAAGAAAGGTGAATTTGAGCTCTCAGCACATGGTCAGTTGTCATCATAGCTTTGATCATATGGAAAGAATGAATGCTGAAGCAAACCATTTGCCTAATGGCCAGGATCTGAGAATGGAAAGAAAGGGAAGCAGCTGGGATTCCACCATCACCTCCAAGAGCATGCCCCAAGTGACTACAGGACCTCCCAACATCTTCCTCTCTTCCAAACAGTGCCAAGCTAAGACTGCATCTTTAGGAGCTGTGTCACATCCAAATGACAGAAGATGCTATCAATAGCGAAACTTGAGTGTGTGCTGTCATTGCAACTTTTCTGTAAACCTGAAACTATCCTAAAGTTAATTATTTTTAAAAAGCTACCATCACAAATGAGAGTAACATTAGTAACAGTTAAAGCCAGACATGGTAGTCCACACATCTGTAAATCCAGTTAGGTAGAGGCATAAGAAGGAAGATCACAGTCAGAGACTACCTTGGGCAAAAGAAAAAAAAAAAGACCCTATCTAAAAAATAACAGCTAAAGTATAAAAGGGTAGAGGCATGACCAACAGCTAAGTGTAAAGCCCTGAGTTCAAACCTTGTTACTGATTAAAAACAAACCTAATATCACATTATTTTATACATCAAATAGACAATGTTTAGAACACTCTACAAGTTCCAAACACTTTTCAAATATGGCTGGAGATATGCAAACACATCACATCTTATTTTTTCCATATAGGTCCTAAATTGTCACTATCCAACAATGGCTTCATGTCAGATTCTGCCCTGTGCCATCCAATGCCACATCCACCTGTGGGAAGAACACAGCCTGGGATGGCTGGCACTGTATTTTACTATCTAGAAATCACTAAGGACATAGCTGGTAACTACTGTAATCAACTCAAACCCAGGACCCTGATTTCCAAGGATGTATGAGAGGTCTTGCTACAGTTTAGATAAGTGGGACTACCAGGGATTTGTGTGTTAGAAGCCCATCCTTAATGTAGATGTTGGAAGGTGCTGAGACCTTTAAGAGGCAGGCCTTAGGAAGAGGTGACTGGGGTGAGGAGGTGCTGCTCCAAGGAGTAGTTCTTGAGAAATTCCAGTTAGTTCCACCAGAGATCTGACTTGAAAGAATGAACCTGGTCTAGTTTCTAGTCTCACCTGTAGTCTCTCCCACTCATACAATACACCCCTTGCCTGCGTTGAGGTCTTCACCAAAAGAAAAACAAATGGCACTCTCAATATTAGACCCTTGGCTTCCAGAACTCTGAGATCAATAAACCCTTCTCAGATATTTCATTGCAGTAACAGGAAAGAAATGAATGCAACCTCCCCCAATTTAATCTAAAGTTGCCATCAGACTTTCTGAGCACATCCACTGGGGTACAGAGATGACTCAACTGCTAGCTCAGGTCTGTGGGGAACACCATCAATCTTTCCTCATTTGGAATAACCTGACCCATCAAAGGGAGAAAGGGGGAGGGGAGAAGAGATAATAAGAGGAGAAGAGAGAGGCAGAGATGAGAAAGAAGAGTGAGAGGGAGAGAAGAGACCATCCATATTCCCTCATAAGGAGTAACATGATCCTTCTAGGTGGGGGGAGGAGGGGGGAGAGAAGAGAGAGGAAGAGAGAGGAAGAGAAAGGAAGAGAGAGGAAAGGGAGGGAGGAGGGAGGAGACAAGAGGACAGAGAAGAGAAAGACCAAGTTAAGTCTCACCAGTGTACAAGCTCACTCTAAGCACTAACAGCATTTAACACCACCACACTTCAGTTTTTTACTGTTTCTCTCCATTTTTTACATATTTCTTCAAGGATATCCACAAGTTAAAGTTTGCCACCTTTTTTGGTGCTAATTCTGGGACAGCTGAGGCATAGCTCATTCTGCTGGTCCAGGTGTTTTGGCAGAAACAAAGTAGAACTCAGAAGACTGCGTAATGCATTGCAGAGCTCTGGCTTTTGTAACTTAGGTCTCCTGACAAGCAGCTTCCTGGTCTACCTTGTTCCTCAACTGATTCCCTGTCGGCAACAGCAAGAATGTTGTTATGGAAGCCTCTTCCGAAAGAGGCAGTCCTGCCCCAGAGTCCATCCAGTCCACCAAAAACAAAAGGCCACAGAGGATGGGGCTTGTCAACAACAGCGCATCAGAAGTCGTTCCTCAGAGTTCTGCAGGCTGACGAAAAGATGAAAGCACAGGGAAGCTGAGTGACTGGTGATGATGTGCTTCCTGGTTCAGACAGCACCTCTGCCTGTGTCCTCAGCCCGGTGGAAGGGGGAAGGGTCACTCTTGTCTCTGTTACAAGGGCACCAATCCCAGTATGAAGACTTCACGTTCATGATCTAATCACCACATAACCGCAGAACCCTGGGGGCTAGAATCACAGCACATGAATTCTGGAGGAACCCAAAGCTTCAGGTGACGCAGTGGTCACCCTCTGACATATGACTGCTTTTCACCATTCACAGTGGTGTCCAGGTATAGGTTACAAAAGCATGTGTTTCAGGCTAGGAGTTTGGCCTAGTGGTAGAGTGCTTGCCTAGCATGCACAAAGACCCGGGTTCGATTCCTTGGTACCACACACTTAGGAAAAGCCAGAAGTGGTGCTGAGCCTCAGGTGGTAAGAGTTCTAGCCTTGAGAAAAATCCAAGGACAGTCCTTTGGCCCTGTGCTTAAGCCCAGGACTGGAAAAAAAAAAAAAAGCAAGCATGTGTTTCATTTAAGATGGACAAAACACAGGCCATGACGGAGAAAAAAGACGAGAATGAACTAAGTGAAAATAAAGGAGCATGTGCATGCACACATGCTGTCATGATGAAACTCATTCTTTTTTTGTCCCTTGTGGGGCTTGAACTCAAGGCCTGGGCACTGTCCCTGAGCTCTTTGGCATAAGGTTATTGCTCTATCACTTTGAGCCACAGCTCCGAGACTTCCAGTTTTTGAGTGTCATTTGGAGATAAGATTCTCCCAAGGACTTTTCTGCATAGGCTGGCTATGAACTGCAATCCTAAAAATCTCAGCTTCCTGAGTAGCTAGGACTAGAGGTGTGGGCCACCAGAGACCATTGGGTAAAACTCAGCACTCTGTACAATTAACATGAACTAAAAATAAAAAAGAGGTTAGGCAGGTATTTCCTTCAGGTAAATTTATATATACATGCAAACCAAATCAAATACATGAATGTGTGATAGGTATCTAACTATTTGTGACCAGATGGTGACAATAAATAAATCTAGATGCTGAAAGCAAAGGCTATTTTTTTTCTAATACCAGTATTTGAACTCAGTGCTTGCAAGGCAGGTACTCTACTACTTGAATCATACCTCAAGCCTGGCTTTTTGCTGATTCTTTGGGAGGCTGAGTCTTCCAAACTCTTCTATCTAGCCTGGCTCTGAACTGCCATCCTCCAAGTCTGTGCCTCCTGAGTAACTAGATTATAGAAAGAATGAGCAACGGATGAACACCGACAGCAAAAGTTTTAGTATTGAAATTTTCACTGGGAAAAAATATTCCATAGTAAACATTACTCTTGATTAATCTTAGAACCAGAAATTTAAAGGAAAAATGTTTCGTTTCTTTTTTTTTTTTTTTTTTTGGTCGTGGGCACTGTCTCTAAGCTTTTCAGCTCAAGGTTACAGCTCTACACCTTGACAGTGTCACTTCCAGCTTTCTAGTGAGTAATTGGAGATAAGAGTCTCACGGAGTTTTTAGTGCCCTGGCTGGCTTTGAACTGGGGTCCTCAGATCTCAGCCTCCTGAGTCGGTAGGATTCCAGATGTGAGCCACCGCGCCCGGGTGTATGCTTCATTTCTAATGTATACAAAATATGCTTAGTTAAGATAATAAGTACAGAAAAGATAAGTGACTGAATGGGACAAAAGAAGGGCAGTTTGTGAAGCACAGAAGCAAACTAAAGAAGTGGGGAGAGACAACCCACAGGTGCAGGACGGACTCCACGGTGAAGCAGGCATGTACATTTAGAATAGCACTACGAGCTGGCAGAAGGTTCATCAAATACAGGTTCACAAATCCAGTGATACTCTCAGGCAGGTCAGTTCTGCTTATTCCGCAGCTAAGGAAATGAATCCTGTCATACAGAATAGAGGATTCCACAAAGCAAAATCTTTGTTAGGGCATTGCTGTGCCTGTATTTGTGAATGTGCACTTCAAGCCACAGGCTCACAAAAAGGCCCTACTCAAAGGCTGTATTGTAAGTGCAATAAAGGCAGCTAGGTCTTTCTTCACCTCCTCCCTGTGCCACATTAAGGAACCGAGAACCAAGTTCCCCGTGTGTCTGCCCACAAGGTCAGGCATGCAGTGGAGCAGAGGTCCACACCCGCCCTAGGAAACCAGAGTCAGCTGGAATGCTGCAACCTGACAACCCATGGTTTGTCAGGGGGTAAATGGGAACACTGCCACATTTTGCTAGATAAGTGCTCTATGTGGTAATCAGATGGCAATCAACTTAATGCATCGCTTTTGCTATGGGCTTAATCTCACTGTGAAATAACTCAAAAGGGGGAAAATTTAATCTAACCATGGAAATTAGAAGTGGGGTCTCTGAGAAGTGATTAAGATTAGATAGGATCGCTAAGATGTGGACCCCATGACTGAATTACCACTGGGTTTCTAAGAAAAGGGACAAAGACCAAAAGACAGTATCTCTCTGCCTCTTCCTCTCCCTCCCCCCACCTCTCTCTCCCTCTCTCCTTCCCTTTCCCTCTTCCTCTCCCTCCCTCTTCCTCTCCCTCTTCCTCTCCCTCCCTCTTCCTCTCCCTCTCTCTCTCTTCCTCTTCCCCTCCCTCTCATTCTCCCTCTCTCCCTCTCCCTCTTCCCCCCTCTATCTCCGGAATACCCTGACCATAACTAGCAAGAAGTCATCACCATACAGTCCCTTGACCTTGACCTCCTGGTACCATGAACCAAACTAAAGCTTTCCTTTTTATCACTTATTCTGTTGTTCACAGTAATAAAAGCCAAGTAGAAACCCTTTCAAATGAATGGAAGGCCCTGAGTTTGAGTCTTTAAGGTAATCATAATAAACACATCTTCACATCTTGCTATTCTTACTCTATTGTTACGTCAATAAGAATTGTTTTCAATTATTTCTCAAAGTCAGTATTTTTTTTTTGCAGTCCTGGGGCTTGAACTCGGGGTCTGGACACTGTCCTCGGACACTTTTTGTTCAAGGCTAGTGCTCTGCCACTTGATCCACAGCACTGCTTCCAATTTTCTCTGTGTATGTGGTACCACGCAATGGAACCCAGGGCTTCCTGCACACTAGGCAAGCACTCTACCACTAGGCCACACTCCTGGCCCTCAAAGTTAAGGACACTGAATTTTTTATCTTGAAAGAGTGAATGTTTTTAGAGCACATTCACAAAGTGCTTTTGGTGGTAGTCGGGATCTTGCTGCATGTCATTGCCCAGCAGTAACAAGGACCTGAACTCCCAGCCCAGGGAGAAATGTACAGAAACTGCAGGTAATTATGAGCGTGGTTGGCGCCATCATTGTATTCGTATTACTTGTGGCAGATTGCCCTGCTTGCAAATCCCACTTGACTCTGACCAAAACTAATGGCTCCTGCCTGGGCCACTACTGCCCAGCCCCTGGTCCCATGCATGAGGTGATGATAATCAGGGCCGGTGTATTCTTACACAACACTACCTCCTCCTCCACAGAGCATGGTCAGCTAATTGCCTGGGTGGGTAGCTGACTGAACTGGGCCAAACATGTCCCTTCCGGAGGGTAGAATACTGAGCAGGTCAGACCAGTCGGCGGATACACACACCGGATGCTGGGGAGGAATGGCTGATCTCTTTATAAGGTGTAGACAGGGAAGGGCTGAGAGGTAATGGGCTTTCAAGATTCTCCCAACTCCCCTTCAAGCCCTCAGACTCTGCCCCAGGAGCCTGTTTGACTTTCTTCACATTGGCTTTCTCCTTACCCCAAATTCTTCTCTTGATTCAAATAGCTCAGGCTATTCTGACACCCACCCGAAGATCCTGTGAGCTTGGTTCACGAAGAAAGGAAGAGACCAGAGAACCAAGAGCCTCACAAAAGCTAGATCTACAGCAAAGGACTTTCCGTGATGGTAAGACAAGCAGATACTGAATGAATAAGTGAAACCAATTCACTGTTAGGGGACTCCCGTTAGCTATCACTCCAGGGCTTCTCTCCTGCACAGCCCAGGCCATCACAGGATTTTCAAGATTGCGTGTGTGCTTCCTCTACAACAGGAGTGAGTAACCGCACCAAGGCTTCAAAGAGTGATTCTGTCCCTATACCTACAAGAACCAGTGTACATTTTTACATGCAATACCTGGTAGGAGAGGTGCACAGGGCAGAGGTATCCAGTCTCTATTCCCTGAAGCCTAGCTGCACATCAATATTTTATAGCCATTCCTGCTGGTTAAAATGGGTCATGTCAAACTTCTGTTTCGGATTTTCCCATCTAAGTGGGTGTGCGTATCTGCAACATTAGCATATTTTCCATACTCCACTTCCCCTGACCCACACAGAAAAGATGAACAAAATCTACCATGATCCACCCACTCCATACCAGGTGGCCAAACACTGGGTCATTAATACTGCCCACACTCTTGGAGTCTGTGTGCTAGCTATGACCTGCTGGTATCAGGGCTGCACATGCCCTACTCTGCATAACTGGGACTAAAAACCCTGGAAGCTCCATTTTTCTAGGCCCTTGCCAGCTAGATTGTGGCAAGGGTCTACTGAAGGCCTTCCATGTGACACAGAAAGACAGGAGGAAGGACAAAACCTTACCCACTCCCCACTTCTGCTAGTAGTCAAGTTTCTAAGCTGTTCTAGCCCTTCATACTCATTAGTAACCATTCTCCCTGGTCTGGACTATGCCAGTATGAAATACCTACCAGGCTTCTATTTACTCCCAGAGGCCGGCAGTGATGCAGAAGTCATTCAAACAACAAAGCCAGAAGTGATGACTACTGGTTGAGTCAAAACAGAAAGAAACCCCGAGGGCTGTGTCATTCCTCAGTCACCAGTGGTGTGGCTCCAAAACATTCCTAGAGCTTGGGCACACACCAGCCCTGCTGGGATGGCTGAGCTAGAACCAGCCAGGCCAGCTGGGGGAGAAAGGCACCTGGCTGGCCCACCTGCCTGAACTGGATGAGCCATAGACATATCAAGTCCTCTTTCACAGAAGTCCTCAGGGAGGCCAAGGGACCGGCCATGGCAGCCAGTGTGCAGCAGCTCTCCATGGGTGCCAGGGTGTAAGGAAGCAGCCTGACCACAGGTGGAGGACTGCAGACTCTGGAAGGCAGCCAGGACAAGATGTCAACAGCTTGGTAACAAAGTCAACAGCTGTTTCCAGAAGTGGTTACAATTTCAAGACATTTAAAGCACCTCTGGAAATAAGGATAATAGCCAATAGCATACAACTGCCATAGTTGTAGCAAAAACTGGGCTGTCCCAGGTAGGGCATTTAGCAATACACAGGAAATAAGAGCTGATGATGATCCTGACGGTAGAGCAGACCTAAGGGGTTTCCTGGAGAGGGCCCAGGCATGAGTGGCGCACACCTGCTTCTCCCAAGTGTTGCCTGCAATGAGGAATACTCGATGTTACAGCCAGAGACAGTCCATACCAACACACACTGAGTGCATTCTTTCCAGTTATTTCCTATGTGGAAGACAGTATTAATTTCCTAAGCCAATGAAGGTCACTGTTGCCATTTATTGTTTGGGTCTGAGTAAATAAGGGGAATCTTGACAAGCAGCTCTCTAACCCTCTCATTTCCAAATGAGACGGCATGGACAAGAAAACAAACATTCCCATCACCAGGGCTCAAGTGACTTAGTGTAGGTCTGGCAATCTATGCTCTATTCCTCATTGTGACAGCCAGGCACAATGGGTAAGAAGGAGAAAAGGTGGGAAGAAAATCTCCAAACAACTATGATTAGCTGATTCCTTATCCCTTGAGAAGGACATAAAGTAGACAGCTCCTCAGTCTACAGCAGAAACTAATCAACCAAGTCATAAATAATATTTAAAACCCAGAGACAAGAAAGAACATCTCAAAGGGTTACAATGACAACTGAGAAAGATACTCAACTCTGAGGCAAAACAATTATATTCAAGCAAAAGCAATGTATAATTAAATTTTTTAATTCCATTCAAGTTAAAAATAATATCCATATTAGCTACCAGTGTCTCACTCCTATAATCCTAGCTATTTGGGCAATCTGAGAATTGCAATTCAAAGCCAGCCCAAGCAAGAAAGTCTGTGACTTTTATCTCTAGTTAACCATCAAAAGACATAAACAGGGCCGGGAGTTTGGCCTAGTGGTAGAGTGCTTGCCTAGCATGTATGAAGACCCAGGTTCGATTCCTCGGTACCACATACATAGAAAAAAGCCAGAAGTGTCGGTGAGGCTCAGGTGGTAGAGCTGTAGCCTTGAGAAAGTCCAAGGACAGTGCTCAGGCCCTGAGCTCAAGCCCAGGACTGGCCCTTGTACACAAAAAGCTACAAGTATACCAAAACGGAAGAAGTTGGGTATAGTGATTCAGCCTGTAATCATAGCCATTTGGAAATAAGAGATGAGGCCAGCCAGGACACAAAGGTCAATCCCAACCAACTGCTAATGGGATGTGTTGCATATGCCTATTATCTCAGCTACAGGGGAAGCACAGTGGTTGGCACAGTGGCATGTGTCTGTCATTCCAAAGACGAACAAGGAGGAGGAACACAGCTACAGTCATCCAGCAAATAAAGTGAGACTCGACTTTAAAAAATCCAGGCAAAGCCAGGCACTGAGAGCTCATGCCTGTAATCCTAGCTACTGAGAATCATGGTTCAAAGCCAGCCTGGGCATTTCAAGAAATGTCTGAGACTGTTATCTCCAATTAACCACAAAAGGCTGAGAGTGAAGTGGCAGAGCACTAGTCTTGAGCACAGAGTTCAGTGACAGTACCTGTGCCTGGAGTTCAAGCCCCAGTTCTAGAATCACGTGTGCTTGTGCGTGCATGCACACACTCTGCTTAACAAGTGTGAATGTGTTCAAGTTCCAGTACCACCACCAATAATAACAATAATATCAAGAAATGATAAGCCAGGCATGAGTGGCTTATGCCTGCAATCCTAGCTATTTGGGAGGCTGAGACCCTGAGGACTGATATTTAAAGCCAGCCCAGGCAAGAAAACTTGTGAGACTCTTACCACAAATGAACCACCAAAACTGAGAAATGAAGCTGTAACTCAAGGGATAGAGTGACACAGCCTTGAATGAAAAAGCTTAAAGACAGTGCCTAGGTCCAGCGTTCAAGCTCCAATATAAGCACAGAAGGAACGAAGGAAGCATAGAGGAAGGGAAGAATTAGATTACATGACCTAGAGATGTCATTTGTTTTAAGTAGCTCAGGGGGGCGTAGCTCAGATGGGAAGGTGAAAGTTTGGCACTGAGCTCATGCATACTCACACCTCGTGATGGCCACAGCACACCAGATTTGGAATACTTTTTAATTTAGAAATCCCCATCTTGAAAAGTTAGAAATTCACACAGAAACAGGCAAGTTCTTGTCAGGGACGCACTCACATGCCACACACAGGCAGATTATTTAGAGCAGGACTAGCACCTCAACACCACCTCTCCTCAACTGTCACATCTGTGATGACTTTTTACAAAATCCAGTTAACATCCAAGGGCAAGGCATTCAACTGACACGGTATGACTTGGTTTCTAAATGACTCCTCCATCTGGTAATAATTCTGTGAGCACTTTTTTGTCTGGAATCCATGTAAAATTTCCCAAGCTATATTTATTTAGCTAAACATACGAATCAAAAAGACTTTGTTCATTGTTGTCCCTTGATCTCCACAGGGGTCATATCCAGGGAACCTCTGCTCTCCCCAATTACCAAAACATTACCAAACATCACACTAAGTCTTCTGTGTAAGATGGTGTAGTGCTTGCACACCTCCTCCATACTACCAGTCATCTTTAGATGATTGAGAATACCTCACACAATGTACATGCCAAGTGAATAAGAGCTATATTGGAATGCTTATGAGATACACACAAGAGAAATGTCTGTGTGTGTTCAGTACATACTATCATCTGACATAGTTCAGGTCAGCAACAACGTCACATTATCAGTCTCAGATTGATAAGATATGTAGAAAGTGACAGCCATAGACTGTACTAAATGTCCAGAGGGTGTGGGATATGAGGAGGAATCCACACTGCAGCAATGCCATGAGGAAAGGTTCAGAGACAGACCAAACTTACACACTTACCTGAAAGGGAGAAGAGAAGACAGATGGGCAGCTAAGAAGCCAGAGGGAAAGAGGGACCCAGTGTCAGAGGAACAAGAGACAACTGCCTTTGTTTGTGAGGAAATGGCAGATGAAAGCTCCTGGCAGTATCTAAAAAGAAGAAAAGTGCCTGGCAGAACATGTAGGCTGATGGTGGAGGGACCAGGAAGGTGGGCAGAGCCACCCAGGATGCAAGGAGGATGGGAAAGACTCCGACTTCAAGGTCACTGTCAGGGGCCATGTATCTTTGTCATTGTTTTTTCTGTATCTGCTACATTAATGATGATAAGCTGAGCCAATGGGAGTGCCATGCAAATCTTGACTCAACAGTGTAACTAAAACATAAGGCAAACCCAGTACTGAGGCAGAAGAGAGAAAAGAGCTAGCATGAAGCCCAGGAAAAAGCCTATATTCCCAAAAAGGAAAGAAAGGAATATTCTCCTTTCTCTGGGCTTTATTCTAAAAAGACACCCAGCAGATGGCTCAGTTCTGGTCATTGCAAAGGCTGGAATTGGTCCTTTGGGATCAAATAAGAAAGCCCATGTTTCACTGAGCCTTGAGAAAGTCAAAGTCAACAGTCTAAGTTTAAAGTCCATGTTTCTCAAACTCAGGGCCAGAGATCAAGAGTTCCCATGAGAGACTTCTGGGAAGATACCGGAAGAAATCACTTCAACCTCCTCCAGACACCATCCTGCCCACCCTCCTTGAGACTATTCACTAGGCAAAGTCACAGCCCTTTCCCTTCTGCCCCAGCAGGGTCCCAGAAGGCAGGCTACAGGCCAGAGTGGTAGTTATTACGGGAGATCCAGGCCACTGCCACAGGCCTAGTTAAGAGGCAGAAAATAGTAGAAAATAACTTCTTTCCTGTGAGGGAGGAAGTCAGCCTGGGGAAGCTCTGGGAAGCAGCTGAGGATAAATACACAGGATTTCACCCAGGAAAGAAGGCTTTGAGAGTAGGCAAGTTTTTATGTCAACAAGAAAAGGTTAGGAATCATTTTCAGTGGCCCATGAGCTAAAATGTATGGGCTCAACTGCCTCTATGAACATTCACCCTAATAAAAAATGCCTTTTGGTCATAAGAAACACAGATTGGTTTCTACTGAAAGGACATAATAAGAGTGGGAAATACTCCTAAAAAAATATTTGTCCAAATTCGTTAGCAAGTTTCTTGCTAGAAACTCAGAATGAAAAAGGTATGAGACAGCTATGCATTGCTAGTGGCTCACATCTATACTTCCAGCTACTCAGGAGGCTGAGATCTATAGATCAAAAGTTGAAGCTGGATGAGGCAGGAAAGTCCCTGACTCTTATCTCCCATTAGCAAGCATGAAAAAAGCCAGAAAAACAAGTGGAAGTGTGACTCAAGTAGTGAAGTGTGACTCAAGTGGTGGAGTGCCAGTCTTGAGCACAATAAAAAGCTAAGGGTCAGTGCCTACACACTAAGTTCAAGCCCCAGTACTAGAGCATGGGAGCAGGTGTGCATGCACACATGTACACATACATAAACAATAGAAAAGAGAAAAAGGAAAAAAAAGTGGAAGAGAACACAGAGCTAGTGATATTAAAGTGACAACACTGAACACAGAGGTGATGACCTAGCCTATTACCCAAAACAACTTAAAACACATCTTTGACATTATTGTTTCTCTAAACCCATTAGGATCTTAAATGTAAGATAATAAAAAAAATTCAAGTTACTATCAATGTCCACATACTAGACACTAAAATCTGGCATGCCATCACATGAAGATTCTCAATTGTGATCTAATCATTTTATTGATAAATGGCCTTTCTAGAGCAAACGTACACTAAAAATGGACAGCTTCTACAGTCCTGCTAAGCAACTAGCTTTAAATATGATCATTCATATAAATGCATCCACATTAAATATTAACGCTTACTTTAAGTTCGAGGTCTTCTTACAGAAAAGCACTGCTTTATCAGAGACATGCATTTTATTTATCCATCTGAAAAAGCCAGATGCACTTGGGCACAGGTGGCTCACATTTGTAATCCTAGCCATTTAAAAGGCTGAGATCTGAAGACTGCAGTTCCAAGTCAATCTAGCAAAGTGCATGAGATTCTTATCTACAATTAACTACCAAAAAGACAAAAGTAGAGCTGTGGCTCAAGTGGTAAAAGTATCAGCCTTGAGTGAAAAAGAAAATAAGAGACAGCCATCAGCCGTAGAGTTCAAGCCCAATACCAGCAAACACAAAATCAAAGACAAAAGCCAAATACAAACCTCAATCTTTAAGATCTTTGCCTTAGGCACAGCCACTGAAGGTGTCTCTAAGTGAAGTCCCATGGATGTTTCAACCATGCTCTTCAACTTTAAATCCATTTAAAAAATACTCTACATAAAGCCATGTTCAGAATACACTTATTTTATAACTTCTGGTCTTTAGAAGGCCTGTAGCAAAAGCTGTACTTAGCTTTATGAAAGTTCCCTTCTACCCTTCTCTCACTCTTGAAATATTCCTTCCTTTTACTTGTCGATACTATACATTATGAAACCAAAGGCAAAAAAATGCCTAAGTAATGCCATTTGCCAGGTGCGCCTCGATGTTTTGTTTTGCTTTGTGATGCCAGAGATGGAAACCAGGGCTTGATACCAATGGGGTGATTATAAACCTCCCTCGTCCTAGCCTGCCTGATTTTTTAACTCATTTTAATTTACTCAAGTCATTTCAAGTGAAGAAACTTAGGTATCAAGAGGTAGCCAACCTGAGTCAGAAAGAGAATGGCAAAGTCAAGATCTGATCCAAACACACTTCAGAAATTGTGAAGATTCCAGAACCTGTAAATAATACAAACCCCAAGGGTAGGAGTTTGTCTCAAGATTCTCAAAGCCCTGAGGTTCCATCCTAAGCTGGGAGAGCAGTGAGGGACAGAAATGAGGACTGGAATCATACAAGGAAAAAAGAAGCCACACTAAGGAGTTGAGGAATAAAGTCTTATTTTCCCCACTCTGGTTTCTCTCCTACAGTGATTGTACTAGTGCATTGATACACACCTGGGTTCCACCACCACCCACAGGCACCTCATACCTGGAGCTTCGTAAATCTATGGGAACCTGCTTGGCAAGTCAAGTCTGCTTCACCCAGGGGGTAGTGGGGAGGGCAGTAGGTTCATCTCCACACCCCAATCCACAGAAAACCTACAGTCAGAAAGGACTATCTCCCACAACCCAGTTATTCTGTAAATTAATCTAAGCAGAGTCACAATTTGTGTGCTACATTTAGGACATCTTGTATCTCTTAAGCCTTCCTAGAAATGTTGCTATATTTTCCCTCCATTTGCTTCCTGCTAACCAAGAACTGGGGGAGGTACCAGCACAGTGACAGTCATGATTAGTCAGCCAGAAGACAGAGAATGTAAAAGAAGACCTCTGCTCACAGAACAGGCATGTCTTAAATAGGACTCTACCATCTGGGGATAGAGAACAGTCGAGCTGCTAGCTGAGAATGCCTTGTCATCGTACAATGAAAACTATCTTTGGACTTTGTTCCTGATTTCTGGAACTGAGTTCCTAAACACCTTGGAATTTCTTAATGTGCCCCCATTTTGTGCCCCCAAGAGAACAATGGGTAGGGTCCATAGGGAGCCTAAGGATCAAGCTTGGTCAGCTGACCTATGCTCATCTCCACCACAGGGACTCACTCAAAAAAATGGGACTTGAGAAGTCCTGGGATTTCCCAGCCCAGTGTGTGCCTCCCTTCCCCAGCCTCCACCCACCCGTTCCCCACATCTGTTGGAGGGGGGGAGGGTTGGAGCTTTTATATTTCCCAATAAACTGGTAATCGCAAGTGGGGTATGGAAACCACCAACTTACAGGAAATAGGTCAGAAATATAGGAGACTCCAAGAACCTCCAACTGTGAAAACCTGCCAACTCTGAGAAGTTCATGTCAGAAATGCACTACAGGACACCTGACATCGGAGTATCAAAGACTGTCCACTGTAGTGGCCACTGGCCACAAATAGCTACCAAGTACTCAGGATGTGGCCACTGCAGTGGCCAGTCAAGTTACTCTGTGTGACTGGATATAACACACACACAGGACCAAAAAATTTAAATAAAATTAGTAATTTCTTACATTTTATATATATATATGTTGGCATATTATTTAGGTTATGTGAGACTGATCAAAAAAATCACTATTTTTTCCTTTAAAAAAAAAATGTGGTTACTAAGAAATTGAAAGCCACCCATCTAGTTCAGATCTATAGCTGGCATTCTATTCCCACCAGATAATATGCTAAGATGTTTTCATTTCTGAAATCTAGGCAATGAAACCCTTTTATATCTCAAATATTGATCTGGATTACAGCCAAAGATATAATAAGGTAGAGGGGAAGCACAGACATTTCTAAAAGGCTTATATCACGCCAGAAACTACCTAGTATCTCACATAACTTCACCCTGCTGAACCTCAGCAGAGGGCAGCCTTCCCATCCTGCTCTAGCAAATGGCACAGAGCCCTTGTGGGAGCAAAAGTTAAACAAGACCTCAAATTAAGCAGTTTCCAACTGCACCCCTGTGCTTCCCTCAACTCCAGGGTCGGCATACTTCTTCCACAAAGAACCTGGTAAGTATAGTGTTTCAGCCCTCGCCAGCCATGCAGTCACAATTCCTTAAATCAGCTATTAAGCAGACAACACATACACACACACACACACACACACACACACACACACACACACACACACACACACACACACACGCATGCACACTCTCCGGATCCAAAAAGCAGACAGGAAGCAGGATATAACCTATAGGAAGTGGTCTGCCAGCCCCTGATCTGCACACTAGAGAGAGAAAGGGACATACCAAAATAAATGTGTAAATTAATTATCAGTGTACCAAAACAGAACATTTACTAAAGAGACCTTTTACGAAACACTGATTGGGTAACTGCTGAAGCAAGAGTCAATGAAAAATGTAAAATTCTACATGGTAAATCACTGTCAGGCTTCTGAGCTTTCATTGGATCACAAATAAAAGCTACTAGGATAATGTCACTGGAAGTATTAAGTGAATGTCAAGTGACATTTGGCTCAATAATGGATGGGACATAAAAAGAATTTAAAGGGAAGGGAATGGAACCATGATTAAACAGAAAAGGGCCAGACCTTCCTGGCCAGAACCAGCATACTTCCAACCCAGCACTGTGACCTGGCCTCTCTGATCATACTACGCAGGTATCAGGCACCTGGTGACAGAAATCAGTCACACTTGAGCATGTCCTCTTGTCCCTGGGATTCCAAGTTCACCACCTCTTTCCTTAGCCCACCATTCTAAAGACAGCAGGCAGATGGAGCAGAATGCTTCAGTCAATCATGAACCTAGTCTGAAGGCCTTGGGAATATTAATTCATAAAGTGAACCACAGACAGAAATGGTATGGCGGAAACAAAATGTTGGCACACCTTCCTTAGAGGAAGGCTTGCAGATAGAAGGCAGGGCACCTGATGAGATACTGCTCACTGGATTCTCCTGCACATCCTGCAGGAGTCTGAAGTATATCTGGCGAGCAATGTAAAGGGGAAAGCAGCAGTTGCGAAAATAACCTCTAAGTAAGAAAGGAAGAAATAAACACATCAAGTTCTTATTCTCACTTTTCATCCCTCCCAAACTTCCCACAACCCAGACATATGCCAGGTGGGATGGGATGCCCACATTCACATATTCATGCTGCAAGCTAGCACTGTGGCCAGCTTTCCTCATCAACCCATTTATACCACCCTTCTTCATTCTTTCAGGTCCTCTAAAGATCTTTTTTTAAAGTACACTGCAAATAAGTAGCACAGTAGCTTCAGCTGTGACAGAACTAGCTATGCCTAAGGAGGCAAAGCTTTGAGGAATTTTCTTTGAAGAAGCAAATTCTGACAGAGCAATAGGAACAAGTTTGTCTATGTACTTACTGTGTTAGTCTCCTGCTGCTGAGTAACAAATCAATACAAATCTAGCAGCTGAAAGGTAGATCGTTTGTTACTTATGTCCCTGTAAGTCTCCAGTTTGTGCTTGGATCATTTGTGTTCTTAATTATACCAGAAGTGGCTACTACAAGTGACTATACAAGACTTATACACAGACATCTCTAAACAGCATCACTGATAGGTTATCAAGACTAGTATAGGCAAGATGAGCTGACCAAAAGAACACAGGTGTGAGTCAGCTAGTCACACATGCACTGGTAGTCCCAGATGAGACAATGTAGCTGCTATGTCCTGACTGCCTCTTGTTCTCATAATTAATTTAATTGTATGCTGATTTCATGACCCTAGGATGGATGGATGGATGGATGGATGGATGGATGGATGGATGGATGGATTGGTGGGTGAGTGGATGGATGGATAGATACGTGTCTCCATACATACATATAAATTCCCTATCATGTAGGTGTGCACCACAGTTATCTGGTATTTCTATACCATAGACATTTGTACAAACATGACTAAACTATCTCACGATGAATTTCTCAGAAATTATCCCATCATTATGTAACACTTGGATGAAATGGAAACTCTGAATGTCTTTACAGAACAGATTACCAACTAAAATAGTAATTTATCCAGCTCGGTGCTAGTGGTTGATGCTTATAATTCTAACAACTAAGGAGGCTGAGATCCATAGGATTGTAATTCAATGCCAATGTAGAAAAGTCTTCAAGACTTTACCTTCAAAATAACCAATAAAAAGCAAAGCTGGAGATATGGCTCAAGAGATAGAATGCCACCTAAACAAGCAAACTGAGAAATCAAACTCTGGTATCAGCAATAACAATAGTAACAATAACAATAAAAGCAGTAACAACAGCAATAAAAATAACAATCGTGCATAGCAGCTCGCGCCTATAATCCTAGCTACTCAGAAGGCTGAGATCTGAGGATCAAGGTTCAAAGCCAGCCGGGGCACAAAAGGACCTGAGACTCTTATCTCCAATTAACCTCTAGAAAACAGGAAGTGGGGCTTGGCTCAAGGGATGGTAGCCTTTAGCTTAAGAGTTCAGGGACAATGCCCATGCCCAAGCTCAAGCCACATTCAAATTCATTATAATAAATTCCTAGGTGTTGGCCTGGGAGTTTGGCCCAGTGGTAGAGTGTTTGCCTAGCATGCATGAAGATTGGGGTTCTATTCCTTGGTACCACATACATAGAAAAAGCCAGAAGCGATGCTTAAGCTCAAGTGATAGTGCTCTAGCCTTGAGAAAGTCCAAGGACAGTGCTCAGGCCCTGAGCTCAAGCCCAGGACTGGCAGAAATCCTAGGTGTTTTCTGACCAATGATTTAAAACATGGTAATTAAAACCACTGTCAATTTTATACCACATGCAAGGCTTCTGAGAAAAGTTTCCTTACAAAAATTAAATCACCTTTCAAGGAAATAGAAATGCCACAACTACAGACATTCCATCTGCTGTAAGGGAGTCCCTTAGAAGCATGGACCAAGACTGCTCCAAAGCAGTGAGGCATGTCTCAAGCCAGTACTGAGGTGGTACTAGGTCAATGACAAGAACCCTGCTTCTGAAACCTGAGGTCTGTTTCTGAGGAAGCCAATTTCAAAGGACACAGTAGTCATAGTGTGTTCAAATTCTAGTTGCTGTTTAAAAACAGCAACATTGTTTCCTAACTAGTCTGAGACAGGGTTCTCTGGTATAGATGAATGCAAGTAGTTGTTTGGAAGCATTTATACTAGGACCTCCAAAGGCAACAGTTAGGGTAAAGTAATACTTCTGTGCTCCTGAAAATTGGCACAACCTTTTTGAAAGGGAAAGACAAAAGGCCATAAGATGTCCACACCATGTATCTGGTTGGTCATCTCTGAGCAGTTTAGGCCAAGGAAATAATTCTATTGAAGAACAGAAGATACCCATAGATACCTTACTTACATGATAAATCAATAGACTGTATCTGCAAGGGATGGGACTTTCTACTTTATGGCACAACAGAAATACAAAAACGGTAAAGATTACTAATAAAATCGAGAAAAGAATCTTATGGACAAGAATCTGCAATTATATAACATGAATTATATGAAGAATATGAACTATATGAAATTATATAACATGAATTACATAACATATATATAACACAAGACATATATGAAATATATCTTTTTTTCATCTTTTAAATTTTGCTTTGTCTTGTTGCTTTGTTGGTACTGAGGCTTCAACTCAGGGCCTCACACTCTTGCTCATGGCTGGCACTATAGAAACATCTGAACCACTCCTTCAGTCCAACTTTTGACCTGTCAATTGAAGATCAATTCTCAAGACTTTGCTGCCTGCACTGCCTCAGATCTCTACCTCCTAAGTAGCCAGGATTATGTGAGGCACTAGGCCCAACTGAAAAAAGTTTCCTAAAATGGTAAAATTACAAGCTATCCTTTTTTTGCAAAAGCCATCTGAAGAGATAGTTTGCTCTGTATGCTTTAGTAGCACACGCACTAAAACACACATGAAAACACTGGAATAATACATAGAAAATTAGCTTGGCCTTTTAGCAAAAATGACACACAATTCTTGATGTATTCCATATGATTAAAAAATCAGTATCATTACAAGAAAAACCACACTTATACAAAGCAAACAAACAGATAGCAGGGCCAGAAAAATGTGTCACAGCAATCTGTGCCTTGACACATCTGTGCTCCATTTACCCTGTCAAGTTTTACCATAGCATTGTTGCATATCCCACTGAGAAAAACCAAAGCAAGAGACAAGGAGACTTCTATTCCTCCCCTTCTACCTTAATCAGTCAGATAAGACAGACTGACACATTTTGAGGTCAGCCCATCACGTTTTAGGGGCTAAACCCTAAGGCACCAGAGCAAGCTGCAGGCTCATGTGGGAATGTCTCTGGCAACAGTGGTCACTGAGAAACATGCAGAGTTCAGATAGCCACAGAGAAGGCACAGCCACTAGAGGTGTTTGGTACGGTGAAAGATGGGGGATGCCTGTCCACATGTCCGCATTAACCCGTACACTGCAAGGACAAAGGCTGTCATGGCCAGCACCCAACAATGAGAGAGAGATCCTCAACACCCACAGGAAAACACTCCAAAGCAAAACTGTGGTTGGGTAACATGCTTAGCTTCTTCAAATTGGGAAGTTCGTCTCTTCAACAGCATAGAGGGCAGCCACATAAGATGGTGGCCAGGAGTCTGGCCTAGTGGTAGAGTGCTTGCCTAGCATGCACAAAGACCCGGGTTTGATTCCTTCATACCACATACATAGAAAAAAGCTGGAAGTGGGGCTGTGGCTCAAGTGGTAGAGCGCTAGCCTTGAGAAGGCCCAAGGACAGTGCTCAGGCTCTGAGTTCAAACTCCAGGACTGGCAAAAAAAAATTGTTGAGTGAAACAGAATTAGACAGCAGATGAAATGCTCAGCCACAGTAAGTGCTCAATAAATACCAGCTATTATTCGTGCCACATTAGTCCTTTGAAAATGCACCTTCCTCCATACTGTAAGTGAAAATTTCTGACAGCTGGTATCCTCCGTTCCATATACAAGGGAACATCATGAATCAATTCTCCCTACCCCCCAATTCTTTTTCTACTTTAAAGCAAGCATCTCAAATTCACTAAGGACCACTTTGCCACAATACCCCTGAGAACTAAAAAGCTAAAACATTTTTTTAATGCATGAGTTTGTTTGTTTAAGTCACTGACATTTTCCTAACACTGGAAGTCATTACAAACCTCTAAACCCCAATCCACAACCCAACCCAACTGCCATTATATTAAATAACCACAGATCCCAAAATGCAAATTTACATTAGTGTTTCTTTTAGCTAATAAGCAGAATATGTACTTTCCTGCTACAACATCTTAAATAATTAATTAAAATTTACAAAGACAGTAACTAGGCTTTTATCCAACTTTAACGAAATTCTCAATTTTCTTTTAGAGAAGAGATTGTTCTCCTCTAATAAATACTGTGGGTAAAATACTGCCGCACACAAATGAGTTTTGTTGGGCAAACAGTTTTGAGTTTTGAATTTTCTACAGAGCCTGTACAGACCCCCGCTTGGTCCTGCTTAGGCCCCGCCCTCCGCCACACCTCCTTTCTCCCACAGCAAAGTGAGGACTTCTTGGGGCTCCTTCTCAGAAACACCCCACTGCCACATTTTAAATAGTCCTCATTTTAAACAAATTTAAAAATTAAGTTAAAATTAAGAAGTATTTGAGCTGGGCAATGGCAGGTAGCTTGCACCCATAATTCTGGTTATTCGGCAGGTTGAGATCTACAGGCTCACAATTTGAAGCCACCCAGGCAGAAATGTCCATGAGATTACACCTCCTCTTAACTAAAAAAAAAAAAAAAAAAAAAAGCAGGCCTAGAGGTGTGGCTGGAGTTGTAAAGTGTCAGCCTAGCAAGCTCAAGGCCATGAGATCAAATCCGAGGACCACCAACATACATACACATATAAGCTTTGTCCACCCCAAATCCATGACTCCCATCAAGTCACCCACTCCCCACGAGGAAGGTTCCTTAGGTTAAGGACTCCTTTCAGGAATCATTCAGTACTTCTTTGTCTCTCCATCCACTGGCTTCCCACCAAGACTCTCAAATGATACTATTATTGAAGGATGACAGGAAATAGGAATTAGCTACCAGCCTTAACTATGACCTTTTATGCACTCAGGATAGTGATCAATAATCAATACCCACCCCATCCCCTTTAAACACATACATACATACACACACACTTTCTTCTCTGGAAAGAGACCTTCCAAACCCTTCCATAAACAGCTTCTGAGACATCTCCCTACACCAGAAGCACATCACAGAACCTGGATGCAGGCTCTGGGAAGACGCTGGCCCATATCTATGGATGGGAGTTCTGTACCCCAGGATGCCAGGTCTCTTCGCAGTGGGTCAAGACCACTGTGTCAACCCTGCTATCCCACAGAGCACCACAGGCAACATTGAGACAAGGGTTATTACCCAGGTCCCAGGCCACAAAAGCCACTTACAGCCACTGCCCTCTTACTCCAACCAAGGATTTCTGCTTGAGTTGCATGGCTGTTTCAGAGCACAATGTATCAGACACACTGGAAAGCATAAAGATTTGCTGGAGGTTTCTAACCTGCTCCAACTTGCAGACAAGCCTGGCATTGAGGGGCTTCCTTACCATGGCTCAGGCATATTTCCACAGTAGAGCTCCCAGATGTCACTGCAGTTTTTCTGTTGTGCCCGAATTCCTAGGACCCCGAAAGAAGCACCAGAGGCCGAGGTCAAAGCGAAGAAGCAAGGGTTGTTTATTACGAGTTCGAACTTGGACCTCTGCGTAACCATAGCCGGCAATGCTAAGAGGCCCTGAACAAAGGTTTTACACAGATTTTATAGGGGAATTCCATAGTTACAATCACCTGATTGGTCATAAGGCAGAAAACAGGGTTGTCAACCAAGGGGACACCATCAACTGAGGATGTGGTGGTGTGCATAAGGCAAGGGAAGGTTTGGGTTCACCCCCAAGGACTGGCCATTCAGGCAGTGCTTGCCCATAGCCAGTATGCAAACCATGGGAGAAGCCAGCAACATGGGACAGAGGAGTTGTGGGACCCATTACCACACAAAAAAGATGAGTTCACAGCAAGGACAAGTAACCCCACAGGCATGGCAAAAGAAGCTGAAAGGTCTCAAGTGCGAATGGATTACTGTGGTGTTCAACTTTAAACAGACTAGAGTCACCTGTGGAATTCGTTCAATGGCGAATTCCTGACTCAGGAGACCCAATCAGTGGTCCCAGACAGATCTCAGGATTTTGGGTCTTCACATATCCCAGGGTCATATTCTAGAAGCCCCATGCTGAGCAGCATCTTCTCTCCTCACTCACCAGAATGCCAGGGTGGGGGTCTGTCTGTGCTGCCATGCCTTTTAACCTCCAGGGGAAACTTTCCTCCCATATCAGGGAGATGTGGAATCTTTCACATAGAAGTCCAAGGATTGACAGCAGAAAACAACCCCTCCATAGGATGAAGCCTAACTCCAGGCACCCTAATGACTTTCCTCAATGACAAGGTGGGGAAGAATGGAAAAGATGAACTTCATTGTAAAGAAGCATTACAAATATTACCTCATTCACATGGACACAGTCAACATTAGCAGTGACAAGTCATGCTGACATTTTCTACTACTGATGTGAAAAGAACGGAACTTTACCTTTGTGGTCACGATTTTCGTCTGGTCATGAGAAAATATCTGGTGACTTATTTAAGAGGTAGTCTACCAAACACCCCACCAATATCCCAAACTATCAAGGTCATCAAATTTTGATAATTGTCACAGACCAATTGAGTTTAGGATAAATGAAATATGAGGTCCTGGATAGGATCCTAGAACAGAAAAAAGAAAACGATGTAGCTATTACGGAAGTCCATTAAAGTACAGGCCTTAGTTAACAGTGATACATGCATGTCAGTCACAGTTACGGCCACTGTCCTCTGATATGTCAGATGACAAGGTTGTGGGGACTTTCTAAACTATCTTTGGAACTTTTTGACAAATATATTTACACACATCTATATATGTCATAAAAAACACACAAGCACAGAGCACACTACCATCAACTTTCAACTGAACTTTGGAAAGGTTAGTAAACCACGAAACTCAAGGAAAGGAGGGAGCCATGCGCGCTGATGCACACCTGTTAATACTAGCAGTTCAAGAGGTGGAGACAAGAGGATCAGGAGTCAAAAGAGGCCGACCAAGTTAGGCAGGAAATCCTGTGTCAATAAGGAAATATAAAACCAAAAGGCTGGGGACATGGCTTAAGTATTTAAGTACTAGAGTTTACTAGCATGTGACACCCTGGGTTTGAACTAACTCCAATATTGTGTACATACACACACACATAAAGGAGAGGCTAAAACTCAGTGGTAGGATACTCATTCTTGCTTAGCATAATCAAGGCCTTGAGTTTGATCCCTATCACTGTAGTCAGTCAATCAATTTCTCAATCAATAAGCAGGGAGGGATAAAGGAAAGCAGATAAAGATACCTAATGATTAGCTTCGTAATAGCAGCATGAGGTTACAGGCTGAAGCACATGCCTTATGTACACTTAAATATGTAAAATGATATACTGCATGAATTTCCAAATTTAAAAAAAAAAGTGTTCTCTTAAATGACACTGAACAAGGACTTATTTAACACATTACATTTTCACCTGAAGACCTAAGAACCAGGAATGTAAGTATTGTATCTACTTTGAAAATTACATCACAAAATTGTTATCTCAAATTAAACTTGTCTTATTCTCAAATTAAGCTCACAAGAAACACAAAGTACTAATTATAGTGTACCATTAATTATAGCATTGCACAAACAATATTTTACACTAATCCACATCATCAAAAGCTAAAAGAAATGCAGGCTGATTCATCATGAGGAACCACTAACGACGACTCTATTTGTTTTGAAAGCCAGCATTAATTTATTTTCAGATGATAAATGGAGCTTAAAAGTTAACACTGACACCTATCCACCTTTAGAAAATAATTGCATAATGCCTTACTGTCAAAATAGCTTATGTTCAAAGTGTGGTGGAGCACAATCAGCAATCTGAAGTATTGCATCCAAAATATACACAAGAGGTTCTGGGTTCAACCCCAACACACAGACACAGGCAGACAGGCAGACACCTGAGGTTACAGAATGAGGTTACAGGCTGAAGCACATGCCTTATGTTCACTTAAATATGTAAAATGATATGCTGTATGAATATCAAAAAAACTTGTTTTCTTAAATGATACTAAACAAGGAACTTAACACATTACATTTTCACAGAAGATCTAAGAACCAGGAATCCAAGAATTGTATCTACCTTTGAAATTACATCATGAAATTGCTATCTCAAATTAAACTTGACTTATTCTCAAATTGAATTCACAAGAAATAATATGAAGTACTGCATCCAGAATACACACAAAAGGTTCTGAGTTCAACCACACCCACCACCCCCCCACACACACACAAAACACAATCTATAAGTGAGCGATGGCTTAAATTTCAGAAGAAACTTACTCCACATTAGACCATAAGAAGGATACAAAGTAAACCTGTGAAATGTCTGCACAGGATTGATCTGCTGTATTCATCACTAATCCAGGAGTAGTAATTTGGTTAACTAAATCTTCTCTTGGTTAAAATGGCATTAGTATATTCAAGCCAGTGTCAATATGAACTCTGCAAATAATCCTTTGCTACCTGATGCCATCATTTCACTAAAAACATCAATAAAGTAGTCTTATCAATTTTTGAAGCGTTTAAAGCAAATGGCCAATATACAAGTTTACATTAACTAGGAGGTAGTCTCCCAGGATCCAGTGTTCATCATACATAAACCTAAGGTCTCCCTGCCTCATCCAGTCTCTGGAACAGTAGTAGTGATGAGAAAATGATGGCGTGTGCATGTGCCTCCAGTACAGCAACTGCCAAGGTGATAACTCCAGCCTCCCAGAGGTAATTTTACATCAGTTCCTGAGAACTTATAGAAAACACAATCATTTCCTTAAAAGACTTGAAATAAATTCTGGTCTTCAGTGGGAGACTTCTCTGGTGCCTCCTCCCACACACAGAAGTAAGGAACTGTCATTTATGTGCTCATTAATTAAGATTAGAGTTGACTGTACACTTGTAAGAGTCTCCACAGTATTGGTTTATAGGTTTTTTGAGGACTTGAAGGTTTGGGCTGGTTCCCATAGCCCTTGGCACATAACAGGGATCAACTAGAATTAATTAATATAGGGCCTGGAGTGTGGCATAATGGTACAATGGTTGCATGGCATGCATGAAGCCCTGAGCTCAATTCCTTGGTACACAGAAAAGCTGGAACTGGTACTGTGGCTCAAGTGGTAGAGTGCTAGGCTTAAGAAAGCTCAAGGATAGTATCCAGACGCCAAGTTCAAGCCCCATGACTGGCAAAAAATAAAAAAATAAAAGAATTAATCAATGCAGTTGAACATATCCTGAAAGCAGTCCAATAGCGCATTCTATAGGTGGAATCATGATAGATAGATAGATAGATAAACAGACAGACAGACAGACAGATATAGATAGATAGATATCTGTATATAAATAGTGCATATATGCACAATTAGCATATATTATACAAATGGGCTTCGTTGTGTTTCCATAGACACATCAATGTACTTTGATCAAACCTACCCACTCTATTACTGTTTCTTATTCCTTTCCCCATTTTAAACTATTTTATCAAATTCCACTAGACTACTTTCATATATGTGTATGAAGTACCTGTTTATTGTCTTTCACTCATAAACAAAACTTGTTATCACATTCCTTCTTTCATTTTTCAGTACTAGATCCCATATGTGAGAGAGAACATGTGGTATTTGTCTTCCTGGATTGGGCTGATTTTGCTTGATGATCTCTGATTCCATCCATTTTCCTACAAATGACATCATCTCAATTCTTAATGGCTGAATAACATGTTATTACATATATATGTATCACAAATAATGCCATTTTGTCTATACACTCATCTTCTTCCAACCTCAAATACAGTCAGAAAAAAAGTACCAGCAACATACATTTAAAAGTCATTCACTCTGCCCTAATTTTAAGGAGAAAGAAAGGGGGGGAAAGGCCTCTCAGAAAGCATTAGCAGCAAAAGCAAAAATTTTGTAAAAGACAATGATGGGTGTCAAGCAGATAAAATGAATTAGGTAACTTAGCCAAATCAGTACAAGAGGAAAAGGAGCCTCTGCATCTCTATTTATATGAATCAATATTTCTGAAGTTCAAATTTAAAAGAGCTATTCATCAAGTACAGCATGATACAATTTAATCCAGTTCCTATCACAATGGAATGTCAAGAAGAAACGGCCTAAAGATACTTTTTATTGGAGGGAGGATAAGTCACAATAGAGCTGAGTCTGCAGCATTAGATTTGGGGTATTCCTTAACCTGCATGCATCTAAGCCCAGATCCTTGGAAAGGCTTCCCCAAAGTCTCAGAATTGGGATGCCTATGGTCTGCAATAGTGGCCTGTAATTTTCTCACCTACAACGCTGATTCAGAACAATCCCTCTTTACACAGGCAGGAGGAACCCATAATAGAAAGCCCAGTATTAGAAAGGAATATACTTGCTGATATTTTGTAGCAATAACTTCAGAATGTTTCTTTCTGCCCAAAGAATTACTATTAATTTTTTAGTAAGCTTTCTTTGTCCACAAGAGATTAAATAAAAGATGGATTAGATTTCTAAGGACCTCAGGAAGTTGGCCAATTTCCAAAGTGCTGATTCTGTGTTTACCCTGGTAACAGAACAGGAAGAGAGGTGATAAGAAACAACAAAGTCAAAAGAAAGAGTACAAGAACAGGAAATAGTATGTACAAAACAGATCCAATCAAGTCAAAGAACTGTCCAGGTGGCAAGTTTCTTGATTTTCTAGGCTTTTATTACTTGACCAGGTAAGAGTGCATTTATAAAGAAAAAGAAAAAATTCAGACAGCAACATCATATCCCAGGCTAGCTAATAGGCAGCTTTGTAGACGCTGGAAGTCAGCAACTAACAGCAAAATTAGAACTCTCCCTTTCCTTTTCCTCCACAGGGTCTAATTTGTGGTATTTTTGTTCTCTCCCCTGAAGAGTTTTAAAACCATACCAAAAAGAAGCTAAATATTCAAAAGCTAACACATGACCAACTCAAAAATGATCGGACTGAATTCAGAACCCTGTGAACTTCATTAATAACAAAACAACATTTTCAAGAGATAATCACTAATGTAAGTTTCTGAACTAAATTCATTTTGCAGGGAGGGATAAGGAGGTGGGGTAGGCTGCTGTACCGAGCTTTTGTACTCTACCATGTGAGCCACAGTTCCACTTTCTGCTCTTTGATAGCTCACCAGAGCTAAGAGTCTCATGTGCTTCTCTGCCTAGGCCAGCTCTGAACTATGATCCTCAGATCTCCACCTCCTAAGCAAGCAGGATTACAAGCGTAAGCCACCAGCATCAGGCTACAGAGACTGATAAAGTCTCTCTAATACTCTGAATCACGGGTTTTCCAAAGGTTCTAATCACATCCCACCCAGCTCTCCAGACATTTCCCAGAAAAATCATCTTGTCCTACATGTATGATTAAAACATGCTAAGTCAGATTCTTTAAAAATAAAAATAAAGCAGTTTGTACCATGCTTTAATACACTGACATTACAAAGAAAACTCGGTTACTAGTCAATTACATATTTAACTGCACAGATGTACAAATGATGTTTTAGGTCTCTACAGATGCATTGCTTTTAAAACAGAAGAATGAAATTCGCCTCCAAAAGGCAATGGTGTAAAAGAGTACATATGTCACCGACTTAAGACATCTAACAGAGTGGAGAGGCTTCACTTACCTCTAGATTGCTTAAATACTGGCATTTTGAACCAGCTAACTCATCGCTGTGGGGGCTGCCTTTTTTTTTACAGGATGTTCGGTACATGCTGGTCCTATACTCTCTGAATGCCTCCCAGCAGCATCCCTGGGCACAATTTAAAATGCCTTCAGACAGCTCCAAATGTTCCCATAGGAAAAAGTGCCCCAGTGGGAGAACCAATACGTTCACTTACACAAATGGAAGGAGTTCATGTCTTGGTCAAGTATTTCAAAACATTGACCTTGAAAAAAGTACTGTGGACTGGCAGAAGAGATTTGTCTATATTTTCTAATCCAAATCTAACAGCCAACCCAATCCACTAATAGGAATCTACATGTATTCACATACAGTGTGTTGAAACTGCATTTTCCGGAGGATTGGTTTTTTGGTTTTGTTTGTTTTTCCAGTACTGGGGCTTAACCTCAGGACCATGGGCACTTGTTTGCTCTACCAATCAACCACACCTCTTGCCTGAAAATGTTTTCTTTCTCAGTGTTGAAAATGCGTTTTCTTAGAACTGGAACCCTGACCTACCATAGGCAATCATGAAGACACATGCTTGGACAGAACATGAATTCAGATTCTCTGCCCATGGTGGCTGAGCACCTGAAGTACACGGCAGAATCCAGCTTAAGAAGTAACACCACCACACTCAATCTATACATGAGCTTTAGTTCCTGCCAGAAGAGCTCCTAAATCAAAGTGACCAGACAGAGTCACCTTTATTTTTTAACACAACAATGTCCTTTTCTTCATAGCTGCCACTGGGTCTTGTCTCATGCACCCTTACACATCAAGGCTTCTAACTCCAAGCTATGTAGGTTCTAAGAAAACAGTAACTGAAACAAGGAAAGGGAAAACCACAAGTGTCATTCAACAGACCAGATGGCAAGCATACCAACTTCAAGATAAATGGCCAATTGCTAAGATATCACAGAGACATATATAACTGTGAAAATATAAGGGAAAAAGCCAAAAAGCATGGAAACAATGGGAATGAATGAGTCTAATTTCCTTTAACCTCTGGCTAAATTTTGCTAAATCCTAGCTACTTCTCAGAAGGCTGAGATCTGAGGACTCAGGTTTGAGGCTGCCAGGGTGAACAATTCCTCCATACTCCTGTCTCCAAATAACTAGCCAAAAAAAAAAAAAAAACAGAAGGGTGTTGGGGCTGAGAGTTTGGCCTAGTGGTAGAGTGCCTGCCTAGCATGCACGAAGACCCAGGTTCAATTCCTCAGTACCACATACATAGAAAAAGCCAGAAATGGTGCGGTGGCTCAGGGTAGAACACTAGCCTTGAGGAAAGCCCAAGGACAGTGCTCAGGCCCTGAGCTCAAGCCCAGGACTGGCAAGAAAAGAAAAAAAGAAAAAAAAAGGGGGTGTTGCTCAAATGGTAGAGCTCTACAGGAGGAAAACAGAAGCAAAAAAGCCTGGATTTCAAGTTGCACAAGTAGCACCAAAAGGGGAGGGGGAACTAACTTCCTGAATCCCTCGTTTCATAGTTTCTGAGGGAAAAATAATAATAAAGATTCAAGGAGCTAATAATTTTATATCAATGTCCCCAAACTGGCTTCCCTCACTTACAACATAAGAAAGAGCAATTTGCACCACTTTTGACCACCCCCGCCTCACACTGTCTTGAAAAAGGAATGCAGGCTTTTAAAAATGATTGTCCTTCAAAATGAACACAGCTGTCGAGGAGAGAAACAACAAATGCTCTTGTCTTTCATAGTCAGGCTCTAAAGTGACATAATTAAAATACTTGTTGGCTGGCAGACATCCTTAAATATACAACCAAAATTCGTATTTTATTAAACTGAAGCATGTCCTTAGGGAAAATCAATGAAGATACCAGTGGACTTTGTCCTGTCAGATGGCCAGCACACCTTTCTAGGCATTTCATTGTGGCCCTACTGTCTGCTAACTTATTTCTCACTGGCTAGCTGCACCCATCCTGGCTTCAGGTAGTCATCTCTCAATGCACTACAGACTCCTGGCTATGTCTTAGGCCCACGTGCTCAGGAAGAAGTTGACCAACCAACCCCCTGATGGCCCTAACAGCCTTTGAAACATGGAAGGGTAGATTTAGATGGCCTGGCATATACAAAACTAATCGGGATGGCAGTTCCCATAAAGACCTGAAAGCAGCTGCTTAAAAGACTCAATAGATTGAGACATGACGAGAAGTAGACCCAAAGCCAATGCCATCTTGGTGTCATAGGACACCAAGGAAAAGGATGGATTTCTATCAGCTTTCACACTGGCAACCAAGACCCTATTCACCTACACAGAGATAACAGAAACTCATCAAAAAAAAAAAAAATCACGGTTAGAAAGAGGTCTTTCAGCCCTTCAGAGGTGAGGCAACAATCAAAAGTAACAGAAGACACTGGCTCCGGCTTCCTCAGCCCCCACTGGACTACCTACCACATAGCCCTCTATGACACACGCCCATGACATGGTACCCACAGGACAAGCCAGCACCATACAGGATGAGCACTTCTAATCTAGGAGTGGGAAATCTGAACTACTTCAAAATCCAGCACTTCCTGAGCACCAACATGATGCCACTAACGGAAAATTCCACCTTAGCCTCATATAACAGGACGCAGTCAAAGCAGACACACACTAAAAATGTTCTAAATAACCTTTAAGCTAGGTGCATAACGTGTATGAGAATCATAAATAAATCTCCTGATTAGATTTGGCTCCCATCCTCAAGTTATCTCACTATGTATCTTCAAATATTCCAGACTCCAGAAAAGAATCCCGTACCTGAAACATTTCTAGTCCCAAGCATTTTAGAAGGGATACTCCATCTGTACCAAGACAAAAATGCCTCCCCAACTCCCCAGTGCTCGTGCAAGTTCCTCCAGTGGAACTTTTCAAAGTACAATGTCCATACCAACACATCCTATCACCTGAGAATTGATTAAAACAGCAAATTTCCTGGTCCCACCACAAACCTCAGCATCAGTAATCCAGTGGAACTCTTCCTCTAGGGAGCTGATGCTCACATAAGTATTGGTCAGTTCAGCTTAAACAGCAGGACAGAGTGGCCAGAGGAGAGAAGCCACATCAACACAACTCTTCACAGCTACTTGCCCATGGCCACCTGAGCAGTTATTATGCATTTCATTCATCCAAAGTCCAGGGCCTCCTCCATAGCATCGCTGATTAGAAGTCCCCAGCATGAATCTTTATATCCAAGTTCCACTCCCTAACCACGAATCCCTATCAGTGTTTCTCAAATCCTATGTAATCATAAAAGTTTATGGCTCTATTTTTTTCTTTTCCCAGTCCTGGGGCTTGAACACTGTCCTCTACTACTTGAGCCACAGTCCCACGTCTGACTTTTTCTAGTATGTGGTACTGAGGAATCAAACCTGGGTCTTTGTGCATGCCAGGCAAGCACTCTACCACGAGGCCAAACTCCTGATCCCGCTAGCTCTGTTTGAGTGTTCAGATAGACATGTATTAAGACGATGATGGCCTGATGAGGGTGAATGAGAATTCCATGAGGCCAAAGGCTACCTACAATCCTTTCCTAATCTTTCCATAAGGATAGAAACAAAGTTCCTGACTGAGCTCTGATGAGGATGCAATGAGTTACTACAAGCAAAACACTAATTACAATGTCTGCTATGTGGTGTGTCCATGTCTATGTGTGAGGAAGAAGTTAATGATAAGTTTTTATTTTTAAAGATGTGATTTTAGCTACCATACTTATGGACTAAGCACTTAACTTGTATCAGAAATAGAGTGAAGACTGATTCCTCCAAAAGATATTTTGCACTAGCAATTTAACCTCTAGAATTAAGACACACCTAAATACACAAGATATGTCTATTATATGCATTCACTTTCAACCAAATATGATTTTAGTATTCTACAAAATGTCACATTATTCTTGAAAACTCCATAGGTTATACCTTTTCCAATAAAGCACGATGATAATGACCACTATTGTTATTCTAAGTTACTTTCCACTATGTCTTTTTAGCTATCTTAACTTTGAACATGTGTAACAAATAAGACATAAATCATGAAGACTAGAGGCCCCCACTCTCCAAGCTAGTAGCTCCAGTCACATGTGCCAAGAGACCAGTCAAGACAGAACCAAGTGAAGCCATAACAATATAACACATACTAGATTTCGAAGACTTCACAAAGAATGCTCATTTTCCTATTATGTTTTAGATTAATGATATGTAGAAATGAAAATATTTTAGACATAGAGCTATCAAGAGAGTGAAACTCAGTACCTCAAACCTATAATCCTAGCTCCTTGGCAGGAAAAGACAGAGGGTTCATGGTTCAAGGCCAGCCAGGACCAAAAGAAGTACTCAAGCAAGACTCCATCTCAGTCAGTGGCTGGGTGTGGTGGAGTGACACAGTGGATCCAGCTGCAAGCTCTGTGGGCATGTTTCTGATATCCTTGTTGACAATGACACAGGAAGCATGGGAGTGTCTACTGGACTGCCCATTCTACAGCTCCAGCTAGATCTGTCCTTCCTGCCCTTCCTTCCTTGATTCCCTTTTTCCTTACTTGTTTTCCTCTTTCCATCCCTCTATTCACATGAGTTGTCACTAGGCTTGTCATCTCTATTGACAAGGAAAGCACAAGTAAAAGGGCTGAATCTAGGCCAGCCTGAGAAAACATGAGACCCTACCTCAAAAATAACCAACCTAAAATAGGGCTGTAGGGAGGGCTCAACTGGTAGAACACTTAGCAAGCTCAAGGTCTTTGGTATAATCCCAGTACTGCTAAAAAGCTGTGGCTCAAGCAGTAGAGAGATATCCTTAAGCCCAAAAAAAAAAAAAAAAAAAAAAGCTTAGATACAATACCCAGGCCATGAGTTCAAGTCCCAGAACTGGTGCACACACGCACAGGACCAGTGACAATTCATGTCACAGGGGTGGCAATCCAGGTAAGACAAGATCTCCACCCAGGAGAGCTTTATCCAGGGCTGGGAAATGCCGCCTTCCTTCCTACACAAAACCCAACATATCTCAGCTGTTTTTCTAGCATTTTATCATAGTTCCCATAAAGAAAAATGAACCAGATCAGTGTGCCCAGCTGAATCCACACATGTGGAGAGGGAGGAAAAAAGCACCTGTAAATGGAACAAGTCAAGATTCTCTCTAATCATTCTGCTTAAAACCTGACTGGCCTTTGGGAGGCCAGCACCAGGCCTATTACAGGGATCTCAGACTACCACTTAATGAACTGACAGTCCCTGTGTGCCTCTGACTGTTCTGAAACCATCCCTGGCAGGTGGCCCTGTATAAAACAGACTCCAGATCTGGGATAGTGGGAGGAATGGCACATTCTATGGTCGGCCCTGTTGGAGAACAGTCAGACTTAAAGGCACAACCACCATATGCCCCTCCCCCCACTAATATCTGTTAAAGCTTTATCCACCCCAGGTCATAACATAACGACCTGTTGGTAGAAGATTGGTTCCAGGCTCCCTGAAGTCTGCACATGCTCAATGCCCTTACATAAAATGACATCACATTTGCATATTGCCTACACACAGCACATCCTCCTGGTCACTCCAAATCATTTCAAAGTCTCTTATATATAAAACAATGTTATTGTAATTGTTCAAGAAAAACCACGTCACCCTCATCTCTCAAAAAGCCCTGTACCTATTCAGTGAAGAAACCAATTTTTTTCCAAATATTTTATCTGTGATTGAATATCCTGGGGTGTACAGCCCAGAGTGGATATTTGGAGACAGGAGATTTAATAAGAAAATAAGGTAATGAGAATGGAGTCCTGATCCAATGGGACAGAAGTCCTTCTGGGAAGAAGAGGAGACACCAGAGACATTTCTGTGTAGGCAGAGAAGGTCATGTAAGGGCAGGGATAAAGGTGAGCCAGGAGGAGAGGTCTCACAGAAACCAACCCAGCCAGCATGCTGATCTTGGACTTTCAGCCATAGAACCACGGGAAGGCATATTCTGTTGCTTCCATTCCTAGTCTGTGGGATTCTTTCCCAGAAGCCCAAGCAGACTAATGTACACACAGGCAGGAATAAATACTCCAGAGTAGGAGGTGGCTTTCCAGACCAACTGTGGTCCCTATCAAGAACACAAAGACCCAGTCACTGCTCCTATCTTCCCTCATCATGTAGCTCTTCTTCCAAGAGTCAGCTCCCATATAGGACACACTCCCATCAAGATCTGCACATACCTGCAATATGGCATGGCACACTCTCAAGGCCCAGGACACTCTGCTCCAACTGGGCCTGCAATGAAAACAGCTTCCCCAGTGAATGTGGTGTCTTGTCTACTGCCTGTTTAGTTAGCTCTCAGCCTCAGTCTCCTTACATAGAAGTATGGATGAGTGCCAATTCTGCCATGCTATTCAGAACACTAACTCAGCACATGTGAGAATGCTATAAACTATAAATTACCATACAACCGTCAGTATATATTACCCTTTACTCATTATTTCATCTTAGGCCTTCATTAACAATTAGCTGGATAGTAAAAGCATCTACACTTCTAAAACTATCTTTAAGACAGACACTGGTGGCTTATACCTATAATCCTAGCTATTCAAGAGGCTGAGATCTGGGAAGTGCAGTTTGAAAATGAAATTCTATGAGAATCTTATCCTCAATTAACCAACACACACACACACACAAAAAAAACGTGGTGAAGCACCAGTCTTGAGTGAAAACATTAACAGATTGAGGCCCTGAATTCAAGCCCAGTGCAGGTACCAACAACAATAATCAAAAAAAGGAGGGGGGGGGGCTGGAGAAGTATTTCAGATTCTGAACTTGTCTCTGAAATTATGGAAATACTGAAATTCTGAAAATTTGGAAAATAAATGTTTTGCTTATATCTCAGCCCATTTCTTTCTCCATTTGAATCTGCTAATACTTTTAAGAGAAGACTCAAGTCTAAGTACACTTTGGACCCAAGCTAAATTTCCTTGCTTCTCTTTTACCTTACCCATTCAACCTCAATAACTTTTTTTTTTTTTTTTTTGTCAGTTGTGGCATGAACTCTGGGCCTGGGTGTTGTCTCTGAGCTCTTCAGCTCAAGGCTGCCGCCCTACATCTTGAGCCACAGTGCCACGTCCAATCTCAGTGATCTTATCTTATTTCAACCTGACATATCAGGTCAGGAATTCTCCACATGCAGTGCCAAAAGGCTTTCGACTTAGGGACATTTCAGATGTTCAGATTAGAAAGCCTAGACTTGTATTTCAATACCCAGTGGGCTTGAGGCTTCTTTCCTTAAAAATACTAATAGTAAAAAGTGGTGCGTCCCTGAAAAACTAACTTACAGCAGTATAATCAAAGCCTTCAACTTCTAGTTTGAAGTGCCAGTGAGATTCATCTACCGATGAGTCTCATCAACCTACCAGCTATGAAACTGGGTTTGGTTGGTTTGTTGAAGTTAAAATATACATGCTGTGTGTTGGGTGTATATGAAAGAAACAAATGCATTTTCTGGTTCTGTTTTGTAAGTTCAACTTGAGGATGATAAATTATTTCATAGGAGAGAACTTATCAAATATTTTGCCACACCAAATTATCCCACTATATGGACATCCGAGGGACCAGGCAATCCAAGAAGTGGCAGGAGTACAAGGATTCTGGAGTTACTGCCAACACCTCCATGAGAACCTAGCACCCCACAAGTACAGGCCCAGACCCAGTATTTCTGTAGTCAACAAGTATATGATGTATATAACGTGTGCAAAAGGTGTGTTGGGTGGTTTGGGGCCTAGTAGAGATGAAGACAAAATACAAGATTGTCACAAATACCAAGTTAAAGTCCAAGGTAAGTACTAACTCTGAAAAGAGTTTGGAAGATGTGGGAAGAAAGGGGCACTGGGAAGGATAAAAATTCGAGACCAAAGAGCAAACACAAAGGCTAGTCAGAATACTGTGACCCCAATCGTGACACTGATGTCAATCAAATAACTTTTTTTCATTTCCATGGCTGGCAGTCTAAAAGTCTTAAAGTAGGAAAGCATGGGCCATCCATGGCTGTGTGTTTATTATCAGTTGGACAGACAAAGGTACTTTGGGATTTGTTCAAAGTGAAATGTAGAAAAAAAAATTAATTCTTTAAATTACACTACCACAATGGCCTGAAAAAAATGGCAAATTATTTCTCACTGTAGCTATATACTTCTGGTTAAATGTTAAAAGGCTGCTTGACCTCCTTCTCAGCTGCCTTAATTCAGGCATTTTAGCTTCAAAAATGGTATCAATTTTTAGTTTAGGCACTTTGAAAACATGCTGTGAAGTATTTCCATCCCTCATTTTAGGAAGAAGAAACATTTTAGAAGTTACATTTGCAGTCCCTCTGGATAGGAAAACTAATTTCCTAAGCCTCTTGGGGGAGTTGTTGGGAGTTTCCAGTTCATTTGTGAGAAAAGTTAGCTTACTAGTTTTCCCAAACATCACTTACCACACTCTCCCCTGCAGTTCCAGCAATGAAATCCTCAGCTCTTCCATTATGAAGCCTCATTTTTTAATGTCAGAAAACTATTTGCATAAGCCTTGCCACATTGGGGGCACACTGCTAGCCATTCTGAGCAGTTAGAAGTATTTGTATCCTATCGAGCACCACATGCTGGTCTTGCCAGGACAAATTAAGCTAATGCAAGTGATCAAGTAAAGGACTTCAGGTTATTCTGAGCAGGATGGGAGCGAGTCTTAAGGCATCTTAAAGAGTTATCTAGTCTGTGTGTGGGTGTGTAGGCAAGGAAGATTTCCCCTGTGGTTTTTTTTTTTTTCTTTTGTTACTCCTGGGCTTAAAACTCAGGGCCTGAGCATTGTCCTTGGACTTTCTCAAAGCTAGAGCTCTACCACTTGGGCCTCAGCATCACTTCTGGCTTTTTTCCTATGTATGTGGTACCAAGGACTCCAACCTGGGTCTTCATGCATGCTTGGGTAAGCATTCTACCATTAGGCTAAACTCCTGGCCCCTCCCCTGTATTTAATATGGATGACACCGACTCTCCCTGACTGTTTATATAAGATCTACTATTTGTGCAAAAAGTCCTGTAACCACCAACATAAATGAGGTTGGGAATATGACACAGTCAGGAAGAAAGCAAAGCTCAAAGCCTAGAAACTGACTTCAGCTACTTGAAAAAAGGTCTTTCACAAGCTCCACCCATTTTCATAGGGTCATTGTCTCCACCACTGGGCAAAAGTTACGGAGAAGCCAATTCATTCTCAGACAGCAATTCACCATTCAGTTCCACCCTGTAGGCCACCATTCAGCCCGTGGTTGAGGAAGCTCAGCTTCCTCCTGCTGAAACTCTCAATTTCAGCCTCCGGGAGCCACCAGATCCCAAGGGCAGGCCTCTTTCTTCAACCAAAATCCAACTGACATCTACCTACTTGGAGGAAAGTGACATAAGGTAGAATTTTCCTTAGCGGTCACACTCTCACAAACTGAGTCAATACCAATTCTTAGGAAATCCCTGCTCCAAACGTCAAAAACCCATATTCCAGGTCCAGGACTGGAAGAAATGCATTTTCTACTCCCCCCCCCCCCGTGTTCATATCTGCTTTTTTATATTTTTATTGTGCTCAGAGTACACTTCAAACACCTGCTTGAAAACCCTGTTACTAATTCATTCATTTTATCTACAAACACTTTGTAGGTGAATCATGAGAGTACTCAAAAGCATAGTTTAAAGCCATTTGCTCACTTACAGCAGCCCGGGTTAATTTTTCCTTTCAGATACTTTTAAGGCTTAACACACACTGTTTGGTGACTGTACTGAAAAACCCTGGCGTGAAACACACCTCGAACTACTTTCATTTCTACACCAAATAAATCCCACCAGAGAAGCCTATAATGGGGAGGGAAATGGGGACAAAAACATGAGAAGGGGGTATCGATATGCGAGAAGTAACACACCTACTACCTGGTGAATGTAACTGTCACCCCTCTATACATTATGCCCGACAATAAATAAATAAATAGACTGATCAGGTGAAGGGCTTCCCTGGCAAGCCACGCCCACTGGCCTGTGGGGTTCCTTTTCTCTTTGGGTCAAAGTAAGCAGCAGCCTGGGCCCCTCCAGCCCACACGGGGGCCTACTCCCAGAACACCGACGCCAACCGGGCAGAAATCAGCCTTAACACCTACTGGGAAAATAAACAAAGCCAAATAAAGGGGAAACTGGCCACGCTCCAGGGCCCTTGGCCAAAGCCAGCTCTACTTAGGACCCGGCTTTGTCTCTGAAGCTATTTACAATACTAATTTAAATCAGGTGTCCATCAGCCAGGGACTCGTTCCACCGGGCGCAACCCTTCCAGGAGAAGCGTTATTGTCTACGCATCCAAGCGCTGTGCAAACGTTAAACCCCTCCAACACGATGCCACAATAACCGTGCTGGAGGGGAGTTCGCCGCCGTCAGTGCCTTGGAAGTCACACATCCAATTCTTCCAGATTTAACCGAGGCGGATAAATCGCCCCGAATACAGGCGACAGGGCAGAGCGACGGGGAGAAACTTTGGTTCAGGTGGCTGCAAGTCTTGGCAATCCGGGGCACGGCGCCGGGACTGAAGCCGGCACAAAAGCGCCCTGCGCCGAGGCAAGGACTTCTTTTATGCGATGTGACAGCAGCTTTGTGCGGAATCATAAATAGTTCTAACACACACACACACGCACACACACACACAGTAAGTTCTCTCGGCCAGCGCGGCCTCCCGCGCGTCCCGGCCCTGGGGCCCGCGGATCCTCCGCTCACCCTTCCGCAGCACACAAGCCCGGCGACCCGGGCACCGCACGGTCCCACGCCCGCCCCGAGCGTCCACTCCACCGCTGGCACGCAAGGCCAGACTTGCCTGCCCGTCCAGGGTCTCCGGCCCGGGGGGGGGGCCTGGTGACCCCCGCGCCCCGGCCCCCCGACTCTCCGCCCGCGCCCTTGGAGGGCGCCCCGCCCCCACGCGGGCCCGGGGGTGGGGATACGGGAGCGCGGACGGGAAGGCGTGCGGTGTGGAGGGGCCGGGCGGTCCGCAGGGGGGACGCTCAGGCCGCGGCGGGGCCGAGGGCGTGGGGGAGGGACGCGGAGGGGGTCTCACCGCCCCCCCCTCCCCCCCGCCAGCCCTCCTCTCCGCGAGCCATGGCTCGCGAGCCCCACCGCGCTCCCAACTCCACCGACCGGCCCCAAGTTTGCAGCCCCCACCCAGCGCCCGCCCGGCCGCTCTCACCTCGCCGCGGGCCGCCCGCCGAGGCCGGAGGGCAGCAGCGCGGGTCTCGGGGCGGCGGCCGCACCGCGCCCGGCCAGGCGCCGCTCTTTGTCTGCGCCGCTCCCTCCTCCCGCCGCCCGGCGGACGATGCGGGCCCCGGCGGACCCAGCCGGTCCGGGTGTCCAGAGCCTCCCGGCCGCCGAGCCGGATTCGCTTCCCGCCGCCCGCTCGGCCGCGCAGCTCGGGCCCCACGATCCCGGCGGCGGAGCGGCGGCGGTGACGACCCTCCCCCGGCGCGCAGCGCCCGCCCCCTCCGCGCTCTGCCTCCTCCTCCGCGCTCCTCCCCGGCCGCGCCTTGACGCCGCCCAGGGGCCGGCCCAGGCCGAGCGCGTGCGGGGCGGGGGCCGAGACCCACCTGGGGGCGCCCGGGCCCCGCCAAGCCCCTCACCCGGCTCCCAAAGGCGCGCGCACGCGGACGGGATTGGCGCCCGGCTCGGGGATGCAGCGCCTGGGGGGAGAGGGCGAAGGGGGATCCACGCCCGGCGGAGGACGGGTCCACACCTTGAACCACCCGGCGCCGAGTGGGGGCACGGGGAACGAAGACCCGAAGGAAGATGCTAGCCACAACTTCCAGCCCCTGAGGATGGCAGGGTGGTCTTGGCATCCTCTGTTTGGTTTGATTTTTCTTATCAAGGCGCCCTGACTGTTTGGCGCCCGGCCCCCTCCCGGAAGCATTCCCACGGCACTCGCAGCCAAGTAGGCCTGGTGTCCATCAGAAAAGTGACTTACATAAAAATGTCACTTCCTCTCTGTAATTGCCTGTGGGCATTTTTATTTATTTGCTTTGCTTCTATTTACTTTCCCAACCAGACACGTTTTCACTCCATCCTCCCTGACTCTGCCACTTTGTAGGGGGAGGAGGGGAAACCAGACCCCCAGCCGGTGGGATGGGATTCTCAGCGGAACTCTCCTTGCACACCCGAGGGGGTGGAGGGAATCATGGTAGTCCGCCCTCCAGTTGTGCCGGCCCTGTTGGCAAACTCACAGGAGGCTAAAAACCAGGAGCAAACGCATGGATCCAGATGTTTCTTCTCCAAACACTTTCCCATATGGTTTCCCAAAGGAAATCCTAATGTTGAAATGATTCTGTTTCCTTGGTGAGCTAGCCAGCATCTATGATAGTGAAATGATTTCCTTAGTCTCCTGGCTTCTTCTTATTTAAAATAAAGGAGAACTCACCCACGGTGACCAGAAGGTACTATTTGAAGCATTCCTCCTTTGCCTTCTTCCCAAAACAAAGTACCTAAATGTGACTTAACTAGAAATGGTGTGACAGGCTCTCCACAGACAAAGTGTGTGGCAGCCAGCTTCCTCGACTGTGTCACCTTACACAGGTGCTTCTTAACCTTTCTAAAATTTATCAAGTGAGGTAATGTTTGCTTAGCACCTGTGTAAAGTACCTGGCATGCAGCCCTGGACGTGGAAGGTGGTACTGGCCTCTGGGAGGAATCAGGGAAAGGATCAAGAAATCTGACAACCCCTTCCTTTGTTCTGACCTTTGGAAAATAAGCTGCCTCTGGTCATTCCTTTGAGCAAATCTCATCATTACATCTAGCTGCACACTGATGAACACAAGATTCTAATCAGTAGAGGGACCCTATGTTAAAGTAATTTACTCAGAAAATAGACATAACAGCTTTGACGCAGTCTTTCACTTGTTTGCTTTTACTTTCATGGAATCATGGATCTTAGGCTCTTGTTTGTTTTCTGTTTCCTCATAAAGTTCTCCAATGACATTCTCTGTCTAAACTCAATGGTTCAGTCTTAAACTATATCCCATTCAAATCTTTGGCACATGGAATTTCAGTTGTTTCCTAAAATCTCCATTATCTTTTTGTTTAATACCTCTATTCGGATTCTACTAGAGTTTTTAAGTGTTCACATGGCTCCTTTTAGAGAATAAGCTTAACTCCCAGCTTCTAGCAGCAGATGTAGCTCTTTGTTTTTATTCTGAAATACTTTTTTTTTTTTAAAGGAATCCTTCCTGGTATGCTCCTGGTCTTAACTTCCAGTGCTGTGATTTTAGAGCCTGTGGCTTATTGGCCCTCCTTGTAGGTGGCTTGCTTGCTCTTCCAGAAGGAAAGTGTTCAACTCCATCCTTAGACTTCTTGAAAACACACAGTAAAGTTGGGAATGTTGTCCAAGACATGAAACTAATGTTCTGAAACTAACTCTGGAAGCTTGGCCCAAAGTTCACTTTGGGTTGCAGGAGATAGCACCATGCTATCTTGACCTCCTCCATTCTTCTCTTTATGTTCTCCACAGAAAAATAGAAGAAAGGGCACTGGAGGACCCCAGAACCCCACTCAATCCACTCTATGATTCTAGTTCCTTTTCGACTCCCCAAACATTTCTTGCGATGTGTCTTCTTTTTTAGATCCAAATGTAGCGTCCAAACACATGATTCCCAGCAATACTTAGACTTGACTGAATTCTTGACACCGGTCAGCTCTAAATCCATAGACATTACCATTATTCTCTTTTTTACAGATGCAAAAAAAACTGAAATAGTAAAGGAAAGAGCTAGGTTCAGACTTGCAGACACCAGTCTTCAAATTTCCAGTTCTTTTCCCTACACCCATGTTTCCTGGCTGGTCTACCATTGGCTACCACTTCTGTTCCTCACATTCTTACTACAAGTCAGTCATCCCAACCTTCCTAATTGCTTCCACCTGCTCTTCCATTGCCTGCCACCCTCTTCTCAAAAGTCCTCGCCTGGCAAAAGGCTAGAGCATTTGTTCTGGAAGGTTGAAAAATGTATCCCTGCTGCATTAGTGTCCTGGGGCCTTAACAAACAGACTATGTCATGTAAACCATTTTATTCTCACAAAGGCCTAGAAGTCAGAAATCTCAATATCAGGAGTGCCAGCATCTGCAAAGGCTGCAGAGAATCCTTCTTAGCTTCCTCCAGGTCCTGGTGGATTCTGGCTGCTCTTGGCATGTAACAGCATCACTGCAGACCCTAACTCTCTCTTCACAGGCCTGACTCCTGTTTGTCCTCTCTCCCTTCTTTTTTTTTCTATGAAAACCCTTGTCCATACATTGAAGTCTCTTTCAAAATCCTTAGCTTACAGTGTTACAAAGGCTTCTTTTATGAACCAGACCATATTCAAGCTTCCACATGAACACATCTTTGGGCCACTTTTCAAATGCACTACCAGCCCCCACTGTCTAAGACACATTTTTTGAAGCCTATGTTTCATCTAAAATTGCATACAATATTCGTGTCTGCTTTCTGCTGCATTCCTGTGTTCATTGTTTTACAATGAACATTTCACAAAAATGTTTTTGGTAACACAGTATTAAAAAGCAAAAAGTGTAAATGGTTTTTTAAAGATAATATCAGCATTAATCCCTATGATTTGTTCTCTAGAGGCATCGCACACTTGCTCCTGCCCTAATATAAACTTCTTTTTTCAAACTCTGCCCAATATAAGCCATCCACTTCAGTCACTGTGTACTTCCCACAGGGCCCTACCGAGTACGATTTCCACCTCCTAGAGTATAGAGGCAGCTGGTCCCCTCTTCTTCCTGGAGATTTCCGACAAGATTTATTCCAACTCCATCCTTAGACTTCTTGAAAACACACAGTAAAGTTGAGAATGTTGTTTAAGACAGAATTCAGAGGCTCAACACCTCCTCAATAAGCCTGTGACTCATTTACCATCCGGGGCCTCAAGTAATGCAGTTGTCCCTCAGTATTTGTAAGAGATTACTCCCAAGACTACCTGTCTTCTCACAATGTCCAAATTCAATGGTGCTGAGTTGTTCCCCCATGCCAAAGTCCACAGTGACTCAAGTCCCTTATATAAAATGGTCTAATATTTGCATATCACTTACCCGCATCCTCCATGTACTTTAAAGCATCTCTAGATAACTTATAATGCAAATAGGATGTAAATAATATGATGTGCAAATAATTGTACTTTATTACTTAGGGGACAACAACAAGGGAAACAACTTACATATTCTGTGCAGATAGTTATTTTCCAGAACATTTTTTCAGTGCGTGGATTGTTGACTGGCTGATTCAAGATCTGACTCCACTAGTCTTCTTGCAAAGAACTCTTCTAATTAAATGTGATAAACATGGCTCAAGTCAACAATGTGCTGGCTAGGGTAAACACTTAGGCCAGAATTTCCCTGACCTTTTGTCTTAACCCTCACTTCAATTAAGCATGTCTGGTATGTTTCCATTGTAAGATTCCATCCAGGATTCATTCATTAAGTGTATACGCCACAAAAATGCCAAGGATAGGAATAGTAGGTGTGAATTTGCATTACTCCAAATGGTAAAGAGCCTAGAGTGGAGTGAGTGGCTTTAAAACAAATTAAGTTCTAGTGGCTCATAACTGTAGTCCTAGCTGCTCAGGAAGCTGAGATCTGAGGATCACAGCTCTAATCCAGCTCAGGCAGGAAAAGTCTGTGAAACTGTTATCTCCACTTAACCACCAAAATGCCAGTAGTGGAGCTGTGGCTCAAGTAGTGAAGCACCAGCCTTGAGCAAAAAATAAATAAATAAAGCTAAGTCTGGGTCCAGAGTTCAAGGTCTAATACTGGCACCAAAGGGGAATAGTGGTTTAGGAAAAAATTGACAGGAAAAACTCAAAAAAGGTAGTAAAACTACACACTAGGGGCTAGAGGTGTGACTCCGGTGAGAGCATCAACCAATAATCGAAAGCTTCAGAAGTATCAAGAGTTTCAATCCTGCTCTCCAAAAAAACCATACATCAGCAATTACACTACACAGTGAAATACGAAAGCTTTCCATGCCCTGGGAATCAGAAGAGGCTTTCAGCTCTAGGAAGGATGCTAGCATTCAAAATGGGCCAGGAAAGACTTGGAAGCTAGAATTTGGCTGTCCCCATCCAAACTCCTTCATCATTTTAGGAAGGGACCACATCAATGCTAGAGGGAGGCAGGTGAATTCTTCTCTCCCTCCGATCATGCCCTGCAGATACCTGTGAGAATGAAGAACCTGGGTCTGCTCAATAGAACTTCCCATTCATACTTTGAAACTGGAGAGGGTGGCAAGGGCAAGAGCAAAGGAGATTTGGCTAAAATGGTACTAGCACCTCCCTGTAGCAGCCATTAGTAACTCACTTGGTTCTTACTCCTCTTACTTCACTAGTGCTACTTGGTATGTTTCCAATAAATTCTGTTCTGCTTAGGGTAGCACAAGACACTTCCTCTTATGGCACAACCCCCTAAATGAAATAAAATGTACAATTCTGAAATGTCAGAACAGAGTAATTCCCAGTGGGAAGCATCATAGAATTTTGCAGAGAGGGAGATTGTATGAGGACCCCATGGGAACTAGAATGGCTGTTTAGTCTACATGGAGCAGAGGATTCTGGGAACAAATTCTGAAAAGAAGCCAGGAAATGTTGGACATCTTAAACTTCTTTGGTGCATGCACCCAAAAACACCTGGAGTAAGGAAGAACAGGTATAAGTTTGCATTACTTATAGAAGTAATAACCCAAATGAGGTGTGTCATATATCACCAATTGCCTGCATCTGTTAGCTATAGCAACCTTCAGTCAGGAAATGGATGGGAGCATGGTTTAGGAGAACGGAGAAGTACTCAAAAGGATTTGACAGCCATTGGATATAGGCACCAAAGAGAATAAGAATGAGGATAATGCTGAGCCTTTGGATGTAGATAACTGTAAAGATGGTACCAACATCAAAAAAATAGGAAAGGTAGCCAGATGCTAATAGATCATGCCTGTAATCCTAGCTACTCAGGAGCTACTGAGATGTGAGGATTGCAGTTCAAACCCAGCCCTGGCAGAAACATCTGTGAGACTCTTATCCAATAAACTACCAAAGAGGCTAGAAGTAGAGCTGTGGTTCAAGTGGTAGAGTGCTGGCCTTGCACAAAAGAAGCTCAAGATCAGCACCCAGGCTTTGAGTTCAAATCCTAGGACTGGGACAAAAAAAAGCAGTGGGGGGGGGGAGTTAGGGAAACTGCCTTGTGACAGATGAGCAGCTTTTAGTTTTGTATATTCTGTTATATTTACTTAACGTTTATAGCCAACTTCCTACACGGAGGGGCACTACAGAAAGTTCATAATGAAGTCAAAAGTTCCTGTCCTCAAGTGACTTTTTGCTAGAAAATTGGCCATTACTCACATGAAAATCCTTTGACGTAATAAACCCTTTTTCTCTTTAACTGTGCCTTTTGTCTTATATCTGTGTGTGTGTGTATGTGTGTGTGTGTGTGCATGCCCATGCTGCTTTCAAGCTATGATATCCAAACCTCAGCCATGTGAGCTTCTAGTATTCCATTTTATCTGATGGGCATTGGGGGAAAGAAAAGACAGAGACAAATGCATCTTCAGATGGCATGGGGATGTCTTACCCAAACTACTAAATACTTTCTCTTTCTTGTGACCCAAGAGGAAGCAAACAAGTTGGAAACCTGGGTAACCTTCTCAGTGGCTAACAGTACTTAACAATCGAGGTACAACTCACTGGTAGTGTTTGAGTAGTGTGCCTGGGTCATGAGGTTCCATCTCCAGCATGCCAAACAAGTAGAAGCAGGCACACGTGTTCGCACATGCACACACACACACACACACACACACACACACACACACACACGCACACACACACAATTGCAAAAAATTACATTTGTAAGCATCCCTAAAAGTGAGATGCCTTCATATAAGATCAATATAATTCTCCTGCTTGTAGCTTTAAATTATGATCTGGGATCCAGGAAACAGCTATATACTTACTAATTATTTAAATGAGGAAGAAAGAAGACAAGGCAACACTATAGAGTTGAATGTAACTCCAGGTAAAAAGACCATATGCTGATTAATCTTTCAGTGTGTGTTTGGCCAGAGTGTTATTGTGGTGGCAGACTGGAGGCATCCTAACTTAGAACCCTAAAGGCTGACTTGTTCTGAAACATATAAATGATCAAACATGAAATTGGGTGTTGATTGCTAGCAATAGGGCCAAATTCATCTCAGCTAGTAACCACCTAAAGAGAATTCTACAACTGTAGAGATGCCAAAAGTATTTCACTTAGATTTCCATTTTGAAATCTACCTTCAGATGATCATCAGTGTTGGAGACATTTCGGTTACACAGTCAGCCTTCAATTAATCACACAGCACAGGAAGACATTATTCTACTAAATTACTTTCTCTCTGTTTGTTAAAGATTAATAAGAAAGTCCCTTTATCTGGTACATAAGTTGAAAGTTAAAAATATTCCTATATTTCCCACTGATATTTCACCTTATAGTAAGGGATTCGAGTATTACAGTGTCAATATTCTGAATCATACAAAGCAAGTGAGTAACGGACTGGATGGTGTCTTGTGTGAATCAGAGCCATGTGCGGATTATCTTTTCAAAAGATCAACAGAATTTACTTGTTTGGCTATACTTGTTGCTGCCTTTTTTTCCCCAAAAGCAGTGTTGAGAGATTTCCATTGCATAAGGATCCTAGTTAATCCATGTCTAGTTATTTAGTGCATATATGCATATTTTAAGAGGAAAGACTTCAAAAATACAAGGCAGTTCCCATCTAAGGCACTGGATGGTTTCTTTATAATCCATTCTTTCCTGAACAACAAGTAAGTAGGCTTGTGCCAATAGCTCATGTTTGGAATCCTTGCTACCTAGAAGGCTGAGAATGAAGGGATCCGCCCAGATAAAAAAGCTGCTGACACTCGTTCTAGCTAGGCTTGGTGACATGCCCTATGGGATACTGAAATTAGAAGGATCTTCATGTCTGGGCAGAAAAGTCCTTGTGACTATCTCCATGGAAGGAAAGTGAATGTGTTGGCATACATCTGTGAAGATGAAAGTCTACGGATGACAGGTGGTCAGTGAGACCCTGTTCCCGAAATAACCAGCGAAAAGCAAAGGTGGATGTGTGGTTTAGCACTGTGTCAACAGCCTAACATACATAAGGATCTGAGTTAAATTCCGGCACAGTTGAAAGAAAAGGGGGAAAGAATAAGGTAATAGGAAAACATGCTTGGAGGTACTATTTATATAAGTGCCTTCTTTTTCATAACAGTGCCCTGTGCAATGTAGCTTCATTGAATCTGATGGAAATGTTCTGAGTGGAAGTTAGCTATGTTTGAGAATAATCTACTGTAGTTTCATTCCTGGTGGTCCAGGCCCTTCCTGCCTGACAGCATTCTCCATTCATGATTCAGAAGCAATTTTTCCTTAGAGCTCCTCTTACTCTCCAAACCTCTGCGGGGCACCTTGCCAAAGCTGCCTTGTTTTCTAGTAATTTATGTCCAGATGATATTCCAAGATAATACACTGATTAAAGGCAAGAATGATGGGTTTGAACCTCCCACAGGATCTCATCGACATCCCACACGAAGCTGGAAAGTCAATAATACTTTGGGAAGGACAGGTAAGAAATAAAAGTCAGCCACTTAGGAAAATACTGGTTTGAAATACAAATGTGTTTCTCTGTGTGCTCTAGGTTTAACATCCCCATTCAGAAAATTCAAAATTAGATATATGCCAAATTCCAATAATTTTTTCAGCATCCTATCAACCTGATGCCCAGTGGAAAATTTCTCACTTGACACCACTTGACAGGTCAAAGACATAAGACAGATGCATCTTTCTATTCATGCTTCTTCTTTTGAGTCACTCTTCCTCCCTCCAGCTGAATGAGGTTACCTTTCCTTTGGATTTATGGATACAGTCTCCCTGTGGAAAATCCAAGGCAACCTCCCAAGTTCAATGCTTATACCTAACTCACCTCTGTGAGTTAAGTAGAGACATAGTCACAGGTCCTAGAAATTAGGGTGAGGATGCCTTCCTAAATCCTAGAGTGACTTCCAGAAAGACTTGCGTGGGGGTGGGGGTGGATATGGCCAGAATGCCATGTGCTCAGTCAAAGGGATGGTAGGCTGGCCTCAAGGGCATGGAAATGAGAACTTCTTTCTGGTAGTGCATTCTGGAATCCCTTGACCCAGAGCATCATGAGTGAGGACACTTTCTTCTCCCCCTAAGGTGAGGTTCATTTCCATTCACAAGTATGCACCCCACGTAAGAACCTCTCAGAGGCGTTCAGAGAAGTTTGTGGTTTCTTGAGTGAGGAAGTGACACAATTAAAAAGATATTTTGGATCCAACCATAAAATTACAGGAAATCTAAAGGATATGCCCAACTATATTAGGAATGTAATTAGCAAAATACAGACTGTAAGGAGCTTCAAGCTAAAGTCCTGCCTCCTTCCACCAATATTGCCAAGAAAGAAAGAGAGGCAGACATTGGAGCAATAGGATAAAAGACTCAATACTTACATTAGCTCCAGTGAAGGGAAAAGCAAAAAGATCACAATGTTCTCATAAGGAGAAGGAATTTGAAGGGCCTTTTAGACTCTCGGCAAGGGCTGTGGCTATAAAGGTGTTTATGGATCTACTTTTCACTATCATTGAAATATGAGAGACTGGGTACATTTGTACAAAAGAAGTTTCTTTTCCCTCGTGGTTCTGATTCAAGGTTGCGGGGTCTCATGATATTGGGCTTTTGTCCTGGCTGAATCCCAATGTGTCTGCGGACATGAAATGACAAGAGGCAAGTCGAACGTGTGTCTTTTTTTTCTCTCCCCATTTCTAGGAAGCCAGGACTTAAGTCAATTGTGGGGGCTTCCCCCTAATTAGTTTATCTCATTCTAATCACCTCCCAAAGGGATCCAATCCTCATTTCAACACCTTGGGGGACACTCTCACATCACATCCAAATCATAGCTACTATTTGACGTAGAAGAGTGGATTGAACCACTCGTTTAGGAAGGTGCTCTGTAGTTAGCAAGGCCATAAATGTTGAAGTGAGAGGCGATGGTTTTGAGTGGAACATAAACAGGTGCAGGGATGGACAAAGAAGTGTAGAAGTCATGGTGTTGATAACAGAATAAAGATCCTGGCTAAGCAATTCAGACAAAGACCTCCTCCAGTTCTGTATACAGAACCCCAGACATTTCATCACCCTAGACTTCAGTAGACCTGCGTGTATGTTCCTGGGCCTCTCATGGCCCATTGCTCTGGAAGACTTGATTGTGAGCATGATCTAGTTGGACCCCAGAGGTCTAGACCAGGATGGTCACCCTGTCAGAGGAGCTAGAGGATTCGTGGGGAGCTCCTGCAGGTTGTGTGGAGCCTATGATTACGTCTGAAAGCTGCCCCATGACCTTGAGACTCGTCTAGCTTTTTCCCAGAGACAACCACTGTTCCGTTTACCCCAGATGCTACATATGAGGAAGAAGGACCTGCTCTACCCTACTGGCATCTGGCTTCTTGCTGTTTCCAGATGAGACTGCTGTCAGCAGTTTAACCATATAGCCCCAAACAGAAAACCTGAGACAAGAGATTGCATGTAAGTAGTTTGTTTGAGGAGTAAAGAACTTGGGAAATGTGTAACAGAAACAGAAAGCCAGAAAAGAAAAAAACTCCTAAACAATGGCCTTGCCATTTCTCACTGAATTCATAGTTCCCAATGCCTTCGGATGGATGTTCCAATGTGTTCCTCTCCTTTTCCCAGTTCTCATTGGGGTGCTGGTGGAGAAACATCCAAGCATCCGTTTGGTAATGAAGAGAAAATGTACCAATACTATGTTCTTCAGCGAAGGGAAACTGTTCTGGAGGCTATCAAATTTGCAGGTGAACCTTACATGTTGTTTATAAGTATGGGAAAAAGGAATACCGAATTGGCAAAATGTTAGGACTCCCCTGACCATTGTGTGTGTGTGAGTGTGTGTGTGTGTGTGTATACACACACATGCCAGCCAGTACTAGGCTTGAACTCAAGGCCTGGGTACTGTCCCTTAGCTTTTTTGTTCAAGGCTGGCACTCTACCACGTGAGTCATGCCTCCACTCCAGCTTTTGGTAGTTAATTTGAGATAAGTCTCACAAGTTTTCCTACCCATGCTAGTTTCATACTGGGATCCTCAAATCTCAGCCTCCTCAGTGGCTAGGGTCACAGGGAGGAGCCACCAGTACCCAGATAGCTCCCCTAACTTTTGAGGGAGGCCTCGGGGAAGCTTCCTTGCATTGCTCATTTGACATGTTTGTACCACATTCAAGCAGCCAGGCTCACATTTCTGCGAAACAACAGCCAGCTGGATATCCTTCTGGAAGCCCCATGGTCTTGCAGGGCAGCTCATTGTGGAGGACACTCCTCCAGTTCCCCAGGGCACTGACACTCCACTCCACCCTCTCTGTGCATAGCAGGTCTCAGTCTTTATAGTGAAAGCTGCCCCTGTGGAACATCTCTTCTAAGTTACCCTTAGATTCACTCAAACCCAAGGCATGCATCTTCCTTCCTTCCTTCCTTCCTTCCTTCCTTCCTTCCTTCCTTCCTTCCTTCCTTCCTTCTTTCCTTCCTTCCTTCCTTCTTTTCTTCCTTCCTTCCTTCCTTCCTTCCTTCCTTCCTTCCTTCCTACCTTCCTTTCTTCCATCCTTCCTTCTTTCCTTCCTTCCCCCATCCCCCCTGTCGTAGGGCTTGACCTCTGTGCCTGGGTGCTGTCCCTGAGCTTTTCAGCTCAAAGCTAGCTCTCTACCACTTGAGCTGCAGTGCCATTTCCAGGCACACATATTTCTAGCATGAGTTGCCTTAAGACCCTGGAACCTTTAAATCCCTATGTTATTTATAGATGGAGTCTCAAAATAGCATAGAAACTGGTAGGGGCATGCTAGTAAATTCCTTTTCCTATCCAGTTAGTGAGAGAAGGCAAAAAAATGTGATACTACTGAAGGAACTGGTTTAAAACCCATACTAATTTACAAACCCCAAAGTAATCTAAAAGTGGGTGCTATTGTTTAATTCAGAGCATCATAGTACCTGCTGCGAGCACACACCAACCTGGCTTCCATCCACTTAAAGATCATCAGCACTGTTAATAGACAGGCCACTCACCCTTCTCTTGGCCATGGCCTCCTATGTCAGGCCTTGCTTGCTCTCACCTGGGCCTTCTCTGGCTATTACAATACGTTTGTCCCGGGAGGGTTGTGTGTGAAAGGCAGAGTACTAGGGGGCTAAGAACTCATGGAGAACCCACCATGAATCCACCATGGGGAAGTGTGTCTGATGGTGAGGTAATTCTGAGGTATCTGCTACATTCTCCCCCCCCAGCAGAACTGAGCCACACTTGATCACAGATGGGATTCTTGTTTTCCTCCTTCCTTCCTTCCTTCCTTCCTTCCTTCCTTCCTTCCTTCCTTCCTTCCTTCCTTCCTTCCTTCCTCATCTTACCTCTTAACTATTTCCTGTACTTCCTGGGACACTTGATGTATTAAATTTCCAGGGATGTCCTAACAAAGTACCATGGACTTTAACCACTTGGCAGGGATCTAAAGAACTGTAGGCAGATCTTCCAGATTCTTCCCATCACGGCTATCTTCAGACCGGGGCCCAGCCAAGTCACAGTGGTGGGTCTGGGAAACAGTGCATCTCTTGACATGGGATCTTAACGAGTCTCATCTTGCAAATATCTAGTTGCTGCTTCTTAAATGTTTGTAATTCTGCAGTGACAGGATGAAACCAAAATTCACTTTCAGGGACTACTAAATTCATTGTGGCTTTTCTTTTAATTAGTGACCAAACCATAACCATTAATACATGAAGAACGTAAAGAACATTACTGATATACAAAGGGAACTTCCCTTTGTGTGTGTGTGTGTGAGAGAGGGGGGGCAGGGGACAGAGAGGGAGGGAGAGAGAGAGAGAGAGAGAGAGAGAGAGAGAGAGAGAGAGAGAGAGAGAGAGAGAGAGAGAGAGAGAGAGAGTATGTACTGGGGCTTGGACTCACATGGCCTGTGTGTTATCCCTTAACTTTTCCACTTAAGGTTGACACACTACCAATTTAGCTACAGCTCCACTTCTGGCTTTTTGGTGCCCAATTGGAAATAAGAGTCTCAGGGCCTTTCCTTCCCATGATGACTTTGAACCCCTCTACCCTGAGATCTCAGCTGCCTAAATAACTAGGATTTCAGGCATGAGCCACTGGCATTTGCCTCTTGTAGGATTTAGGATTTTGGAGTCATTACCGTCCTTTGTAATTAAACAAATATGTGCCGCAGTTGAGTCCCCATGGATGACCTACACAGGACCTGCCACCTGCTTCCTCTTGTAGTCCCTTCAGCCCTGGATAGTTTATTTTGGTGGCATTTGCTGAGAGAATGTGTCTTTTCTTTTTTTTTTTATTGTAATTAGTAAAAGGGTTACATGATATTTGCCAGATAGAAGGTGCATTAATTCACATACATTGATACCCTTTCACATATCTTGGTACCCGTTTCCCTCCCCCCCACACCCCCCACCCGTCTTGGTTTTCCCCCCGTCCCTATCAAATTTCAAATATCCAAATACAAATAAATTCAATATATCAGATAACAAAGTGAGATACTATACCAATATGAGATAACCAAGGGACAGCAAAGGAGATGAGAGACAACATAGTACATTAAGGACAACAATCATTCATTATATTGCTTTTGTTTCACTATCCTGGAGGTCCTTTCAATTAGCTTCACATTATATGTCCTTATGGATCAAGATTTTGCTCTATTGCAAATCTCTGCTAGGAGAGCCCAAGGTTTCTACTGATTATGACAAATGAGGGAAACCATTGAGCCTAAGTTCCTTTGAGTCTGGCTTACTTCACTTAATATCATTTTTTCTAAGTCTTTCCATTTCCTAACAAATGGGGCGATGTCATTCTTTCTGACAGCAGCATAGAATTCCATTGTGTACAAATACCACAACTTGTTGATCCACTCATCAACTGAGGGACATCTAGGTTGGTTCCATATCTTTGCTATGGTGAATAGTGCTGCAATAAACATTGTTGTGCTAGTGGGTTTAGTATGTCCTTGTTTCTGGGTGGTTGGGTAAATGCCAAGTAGTGGAATTGCTGGGTCATAGGGGAGTTCTATGTTTAGCCTTTTGAGGCACTGCCACACTGCTTTCCATAGTGGTTGAACGAGTTTGCACTCCCACCAACAGTGTAGTAGTGATCCCTCCTGGCCACATCCCCTCCAGCATCTGTTGTCATTCGTTTTCCTGATCCTGGCCATTCTAGCTGGAGTGAGGTGGAATCTTAGAGTTGTTTTGACTTGCATTTCTTTTATGACCAGAGATGTTGAGCATTTCTTCATGTGTCTATAGGCCATTTTTGTTTCTTCTTCAGAGAAGACTCTCTTTAAGTCTTTGGCCCATCTTTTAATGGGATGGTTGTTACTTTGGAGATCAGTTTTGGAGTGATTCAATTTTTTGAGCTGTTGATATATTTTATATATGAGACCTTTGTCCACTCTTTGGTTGGTGAAGATCTTCTCCCACTCTGTAGGCTTCCTATTTAATTTACTAGCTATGTCCTTTGCCATACAAAAGCTCTGCAGTTTAATGCAGTCCCACTTATCCAGCCTTTCTCTGATTTGTTGTGATTCTTGGTCCTTATTAAGAAAGTTTCGACCTGTGCCAAGGAGGCCTAGTGTATCTCCTATTCCTTCTTGTAAAGTTTTCAGTGTGTCAGCTTTTACCTCCAGGTCTTTAATCCATTTGGAGTTAATTCTAGTGCAAGGTGACAAAGAAGGATCCAGCTTTAGTTTTCTGCAGGTGCTTAACCAGTTCTGCCAGCACAACTTGTTGAAGAGGCTGTCTTTCTTCCATTCTATTTTTTTGGCTCCCTTGTCAAAGATTAGGTGGCCATAGGTCTGTGGTTTAATATCTGGGTCCTCAGTTCTATTCCATTGGTCTTCAGGCCTGTTCCTGTGCCAGTACCAAGCTGTTTTGAGAATTATAGCTCTGTAATAGAGTCTAAAGTTTGGAATTGAAATTCCTCCAGGGCTGTTCATTCTGCTAAGAAGTGTTTTTGCTACATGGGGTCTTTTATTATTCCATATGAAATTTTGGATTGCCTCTTCTATTTCTTTAAAGAATGACATTGGGATGTTGATGGGTATTGCATTGAATTTGTAGATAGCTCTTGGCAAGATTGTCATTTTCACAATGTTGATTCTTCCAATCCAGGAGCATGGGAGGTTTTTCCATTTCCTTAGTTCGGCTTTAATTTCCTTTTTTAGGGTTTTAAAGTTTTCGTCAAAAAGGTCCTTTACATTCTTAGTTAAGCTAATTCCTAGGTACTTTATTTTCTTTGAGGCTATTGTGAAAGGAGTTTCTTTCCTGATTATTGCCTCGTTCCTCTCACTGTTGGCATAAAGGAAGGCAGTTGATTTTTGAGGGTTGATTTTATAGCCTGCTACTCTTCCAAAGCTTTGAATCAGCTCAAGGAGCTTGGGAGTAGAGTCTGTAGGATTCTTTAAATACAGAATCATGTCATCTGCAAAGAGGGATAGTTTTATTTCCTCTTTCCCTACTTGGATCCCCTTTATGCTTGCTTCTTGCCTTATTGCACTGGCTAGGAATTCTAGTACTATGTTAAAGAGGAGTGGAGAGAGTGGGCATCCTTGTCTCGTTCCTGATTTTAGAGGGAATGGCTTTAGATTTTCACCATTAAGTGTAATACTAGCAGTGGGTTTCTCATACACAGCCTTTATTACGTTGAGGAATGTTCCATGGATTCCTAGTTTCTCCAGAGCTTTTAACATAAAGGGGTGTTGGATCTTGTCAAATGCCTTTTCCGCGTCTATTGAGACAATCATGTGATTTTTGTCCTTGCTCCTGTTGATGTGTTGAATTATATTAATTGATTTGCGTATGTTGAACCAGCTTTGCCTCCCTGTGATGAATCCAGTTTGATCATAGTGTATAATTTTTTTGATGAGTTGTTTTAGACTGTTGGCCAGTATTTTGTTGAGAAGTTTTGCATCGATGTTCATCAAAGATATAGGTCTATAGTTCTCTTTCTTTGATGAATCTCTGTCTGGTTTGGGGATGAGGGTTATACTGGCTTCATAGAATGAGTTTGGTAAGGAACCTTCATTTTCAATTTCGTTGAAGAGCTTGAGGAGTATTGGTGTGAGCTCTGCTTTGAAGACCTTATAGAATTCAGCTGTGAATCCATCTGGCCCTGGGCTTTTCTTAGGTGGAAGGTCTCTTATTGCCATTTCTATTTCAGAGCTTGAAATAGGCCTGTTGAGTTGGCTTAGTTCTTCTTCGTTCAGGGTGGGTATGTTAATATTGGCTAGGAATTCATCCATTTCATCTAGATTCTCAAATTTGTTGGCATAAAGGTTTGAGAAGTATTCCCTCATGATGTTCTGGATCTTGGTAATTTCTGTCGTGGTATTACCATTTTCGTCTGCGATTTTGTTTATTTCGATATGCTCTCTTCTTTTTTTGGTAAGATTTGCTAAGGGCTTGTCAATTTTGTTAATTCTTTCAAAGAACCAACTCCTTGTTTTGTTGATTCTTTCTATAGTTTTTTTGGATTCCAAATCATTTAGTTCTGCTTTGATTTTAATTATTTGCTTTCTTCTACTGGGATTAGGGTTGGTTTGTTGCTCTTTTTCCAGGAGCTTAAGGTGAGACATTAACTTGTTGGTTTGCAATTTTTCCAACTTGTTGTTGTAGGCACTCAGCGCTATAAATTTTCCTCTGAGTACTGCCTTTGCTGTGTCCCAAAGGAGTTGTAGCTCTGCATGTCTTCCATTTCTTCTCGTCTTGTTCTAGTTGGCTTATGCTTCTCATTCCGTTCAGATAGGTTTCCCCACTCCACTGTGATTGAGTCTTTCTGTATTCTTTCCCCTTTTCTGTAATCATCATTTCATTATAAATCTACCTCAGTTCCATCTGCCTGTCTGAACTGTATCCTGATCATTATCGGGTTTTCAGACACATGACCTAAATGCAGAGGTGCAGAATGACACCGGAGAAGATTCACTTGAAGACATGTTGATTATTAAAAGGTGCTGTCCCCAGGGGAGCCGAAGCAACCACTCCCCAGCCCACTGCCCATGCAATGCCCCATTCACCACACAAAGGCCTGCCTTCCAGAAGTATTTTTTCGGCCAGCACAATCTGATCTGCCTGTATGGGTGGCAGAAGGTTGGGATGTTTAGTGCTACCAGAATCACCTCAACTTAGGGCTGCGGGGAACTGATATTTGATACATTCTCTCATTCTAATCTCTCTGGGCTACCTCTGAGATGCATATTCCACACTGGTCCACAGATCCCAGTCGAGTAAGTGCCAGGTGTCCTGAGCAGTCTCCTGGTTCACAACAGACCTTACATTGTTCCCCGTGCCTCTTCTCTTCTCTGCTGCTGCTGTTTCCTGGGATTCCTTCCTAAATGACCTTCTTGTAATCTAATACTTGTCTCAGGTTGCTTGTGGGAAAACCCATTTTATGATATGCTAGAAAGTCCTTTTCCCTTATTTAAAAGCATCAGTTTTTTAATTAAAGGAAACATTTTACCTCTGGTACCACTTGAATTTCTAATTCTATTGCCTGAAGTTTACACTTAAATAACTGGGACCTGGACAGGCCATTTTCTTTGTGGGTTCATTTCTCATTATAAAGTAAGGATTTGTACTAAAGCTGTGATTTTTTTCAAGTCGTGGGATTCCTCCGAACTACTTGAAGGATTCTCCAGACAAAGGTGAAATGTGAAAGTGAAAGACATTTATAAAATCATTCAAATTAAATGACAAAACTGTAGGGGAAGGCAAAAGGCTTCTCCCCTGGCTTTTGAGAAACAGCTCTCCAGAGCTCTCATGTTTCTGCACATCTTGCAGACAGAGGCACTGGCAACTTTTCTCCCCGATTGTCTCTTCAAAAGACAATAGAGGTAGTACCTTCCAAAGGACCACTGGGATGCGTAATTTTTCTCCAGCTAAGTGATTGTACAAGCTCAAGATCCCTGAGTTCTTGGGGTCCTCGGTGGTGACAGACCCTCTGCTATCCGGGCCCCTCTGTGCCATCTCATTACAGGAACCAGAAGATAGGGGAGCTAAATGGAAAGCTCTTATTCCTTGCTGTCCCATTCTAAAAACACTTTGTCTTAGACTGAAGAATCTTGTGTCGACCAGTAATCATGGTATTATAGGATACTCACTTTGTGGTTGATAAGTTGTACAAATTCTCTGTGTTTAATGTTATTGGCTGTGTGTTGCTGGTATTACCAATACATAGAGACTGAGAAGAGACTTATGTAACATAAGGATCACTATTGTCCATCCGAATGATGATCTCAGGATAACCTGAGATTATAATACCATTTTTACATCTCAAATAGACAGGTGTGTGGAATCACACCTTTTGATTGTTTCTATCTATATACTTGAGGGGAAAAAGGATAATTGTCACAGTATAAAATATTTACCATTGAAAGATCTAGTAGGAGAAGATAAGTAAAGGATTAGGACATAAATAACACACAACAAATAACTGTGTGGCAATGTTTCCAGATCCTTGGTTGCTCATATCTGTAGCCTCGCTACTCGGGAGGCTGAGATCTGAGGATCAGGGTTTGAAGCCAGTCTGGGCAGGAAAGGTCCATGAGACTGGTATGTCCAATTAACCAAAAATCCAAAAGTAGAGATATGGCTCAAATGGCAGAGCACTAGCCTTGAACATAAAGCTAAGCAAGAATTTGAGCTCCTAAGTTCAAATCACAGTACCACTCCCCTGCCCCCCACCCCCGCAAATGTGTGGCGATGTCTATATAATGAATGAGAGTAGTGGTAAAACAAACAAACAAACAAATCTCAAAAACATCCTATAGAAATCAATGCCAGTATGTGCAAAAGCAGCACATTTGCATAACAAGCACATTTTCTTGGATAAAACTAGAGAAAAGCAACTGTGATTTTTGAAGCGACGGGTGATGTCATAGAAATGGATAACTTTATTAAGGGACTGGCTTCACATTTCAGATCTTTCAGTGATAAATGTGGTGTGTTAAAGAATCTCCTTTTCTGTTGAAATACACTGGCTGTACTAAAGGGAAGGTGGTGACTCCAAGATGGAAATTAACTATTGTGTAATAGGAGTGTGTTAGTGAAAACTCTTAAATATACCGTAGTTACATTGGTTTACATGCCTTGGTGATATTTTTTGAATAACTAAATATGCAGTAGAAGGACTCTATATCATTGAGAGTAAAATTTTCACTAAAATGCCAGTATGAAACCAAGAGATATAGATTGGAGTCAATATGCCAGAGGAAATTAAACTGCTTAGAAACATCAAATTATGATTTGACCATGCACTATGGATTACTGTATCAGATTAGTGGGAAAGCAATATGGTACTGGAATATGAAACGGCCTAGTGGTTTTCTTTGGCTTTTTCATTCTACCATCCAAGATATATCTCTACTTCTAGAGTTTTTCTGGTTAACTAGAGATATAAGACTTTTGTGCCTGGACTGGTTTGGAACCACAATCCTCAGATCTCAGCCTCCTGAATAGTTAGGATTACAGATTTAAGCCCTTAGTGTCCAGCTTATGCCTTTTCTATTATACAAAGGTACGTTGAAAGAGCCATCTGCCTAGGAGTACAGTTGGCTAATATATGTCAACTTTAATCATTATCAAGTAAGAATTGTTGGGTTTTGTAACATTTGTGAAACATGCTTAAAAATCACTACTACTCTATAAAGTATCTGAATTAGTACAACTAGTGTGCATATTTAATTATGAGTTATTTTGAAACTCCTTACCACTTGAGACTTTGTTTTTGTGAATGACAATTGTGTCAATAGTCTACAACCACATCAAAAGGAGTCTAAGATATGCACATTTCTCGAATCTGAAATTTCCACTTCCTAAATTGTACATGAATGTTTTCAATGAATTTTATTGTGAGTAATCTAATGAATTTGAATGTATAAAATGTATTTATGATAACAAATACCATAGTTTCCATTATTACTACTTGTAAAAAGCTTCTGTAGATAACAGAAAGTTATGTAAATCCTCGAAGTCATTGATTTTTAAAGTTCTTTTATTGCTAAAGACTAGACAGATTCCTCTAATATGATTTTGACCACATTTTCATAATTTCCCATAGACTGGGATGTTATTCAAATTATATAGTCAAGTGAAGTATCTCTAATTCTAAAAAAAAGACCAGTCACTCGCTCACTCACATCTTAGAGACGGCCCAGATCGGTCAGTATAATTCTCGATGCCAGGAGAGGAATAAAACTCTGTTTAACTTCCGCTTTTGTGTCAGACTCGTTCCTTTGATCCACCCTAATATTGGGGAACTAGACCCTAACATTTGGGGGCCTCGACCGGGATCAAAAGATGAGGACTGAGCCAGCATCAGAATTTTGAAGAAAACCTCCGGAGGTAAGATCTTGAGCGCTAGTTTTGTCTTTGGTCTTTATGTTTTGTCCTTTCTGTTGGGGAGCTCAGGGGAGCGGCCCACCGGGGAGAAACTGGACGCAGCATAGCTCCCCAGGACTGCAGTGGATGCGGGGACACCCCATCACTCCAGAGGGGCGTTGCAAATATAGGGAGTTTGAGTCTCCCGGGCATGACATCTGGAGATTAGGGAGCGAGAGTCTCCCAGGTGGGACAGTTGTGTTACTGTAGCTTTGTGTTTGTACGGCAGTTGTATTCGTCTTGGTAGTTGTGCGTCTTGGAGCTGGTCCTTTGTCTTGTAGGAGTTGCCATTTTTGTGTTTCTCTTTACCGTCTGATAGGATCGTCCACCTCTGACCTCTTATTGGGTCTTTCTCTTTACTGTCTGATAGGAAAATGGGTCATACAGGGAGTAAGGAGCTCACAACGCCCCTAAACCTTATCCTACAACGTTTTAGGGACTTCCGAGACAAGGCTGCCCAGTCGGGTGACAAAGTTTACCCGGAAAACTTAAAATGTTCCGCCAGCTGAAATGGACCACTTTCTTTACAGGATGGCCACTGAAGGAACCTTCCCCTGCTTAACAGAAACTGTTTCTCTCCCTCTAAAGCAGGTCACATCTTCAGGATCAGAAAAGGAGGAGAAAGGGGAGTCTGACTTGGAGAACTCGACCCCCCCCCCACTCCTTATCTGTCCCTCCCCAAAGTTTTGTGTTTGGTGCATATAAAGAGATGAGCCAAGCAGCATCCACGGAGGATCTTCCCCTAGACTTGATTTTGCAATGTTTTAAAGGTTCTAAAGAGAAAATTTGGGTTCACTTAAAAGGCCTCTGTTTCTCTGCCCCTGTTTTATGATTCCCTAAGGTGATTGTCTGATACTGTTCTTGAAATCTGTACCAGTCCTAATGTGTTCTTGTTTTCTGTGTCTTTGCCACTAGCCATTTGAACATTCCTGGGGGCCTGGTATGGCTCCTCCCACTCAGATGCACAATCTGGAGCTAATTGGTGGCAGGACACAGGCATCAGTCTTGGTTCCCCCAGGTTTAAATTTGGTCCTATAGACTGTCATGTGAGATGGCCTAGTCAAATTGGGAAAATGACTAGAGCTCTAGGTGGGCTAGATCTGGCACTGGAAGACTCCCACCAAATAATAATTTCAACTAAATTGCCTTGTAAAAGTTTTTTTTGAACCTGGTTCTCACCTGCAAGAGTAAGATTGGCAAAACTCTCTTGACACTAAAGCTTCCGGAAAACGAACGGCTGATATTAATTTTGCACGCTTGAAGATCTTTGAGTATGAATGTGTGTGAATGAGTGAGTGAACAAGGTTAAATTGTCAGCATGCTGTAGAAAACAATGGGTGAGTTTAAACTTGAAACACAATTGGGTAAATCTAAGTCTAAATTTCAAGAAAATCATTAGGTTTGAGAAGTTCAAACATCTCAAAGGATCATTGCATTGTTTTAAAGGGGAACTGGTAAAAAGTATTTTTCTAAAGATCCTGAAATCTGCATTTTAAAAATCTGGTATTGTAATGCATAGAGCTGTTTACATTGTAAACACTGTGGCCTGTTTAGCCCAGAGGCGTTAGGGAATTTGGAATTTATTTCCTTAAGTTAAAGTTTGGAGACATGTATTAGAGATTTAAATGTAAATTTGTTTACCAATGTAAGAAACTTTGCCTGTCTTTTAAAACTGTTTAGGTAATCAGATTCAAAGAGAAAGAACGGGAAAACTTAGGATAGTCCTATATGACCATCTTTGGGAGTGAGAGGTGAACTGGCAAAAGTGCAGCTCTGGAAGCTGGCATGAAGGCTGTTCACTAAACAGATGGACTGAGTGGATCATCTTCGTCCTTTTTCCTTGCAGACTGACACTAAAAATCTGATGGTAAAATGTGGGTAATGTGATTAGTATTTTAAAGGAATGTTTAAAAGTTTATCTCCATATGATTTGGTTTCATGCTACTGGATTGCAATTGGACGAATTTTAGAAAAAGAAGGAAACTAAGTCCAGACTTAGACCTTTGGTGCACTGATGATATTTGTAGTTCTTGCATTGAGGAAACACTTGTTTGAGTTTAAACTGTTATTGGAGTTCTAGGCAGTAACCTAAATTGCAGAAAAAAAAAAAAACTGCCTCTTCTGAAAGGAGACCTGAAGACAAAGGGCGTTCCTTGAGCCCCAGGAGGCCTGGAGGCATGGAAGTGCCTTGAGCCCTTAAAGGTTTTTCAAATGCTTATAAAGGCTAAAGTGTTTAATGTTTAAGCAAATATCAGTAAAAGTTTTAAAGAAAATTAGAAATGGGTTTCTGAACAAAAGTAAAGTTGTCCTAAAGGTTTATTTCAAAAAGAAAACAAGTAAAATCAGGACTACCAAAATTAGGTTGCTTAATTGCTATTTCAGCTTACTCTTGTAAGTTACTTTATAGCAATCTCCAGCAGGCCCATGGAGAAGGACAGCAGATCCTCATTCAGTTGTAATTTTAGCCCTCACCAAGTTCCAGGTAAGATCATGCTTAGAGACTATTTCTGTGTTGACCACCTTGTTGCTTCAAATTGGAGTAAAGTGGCCTTTTGTAGGACTCATTGATCTGAAAGCCACAGTTTTGAGCCAGCCCAGGCAAAGCAAAGTCCCTGTGAGACTGTGGTGTCTAATCTGGCAGCAGAGTGCTATTGAGACAGAGTTGCTTTGGAGCTCAAAGTGGCAGAATGCTAGCCTTGAGCTGGGGAGCTGAGGGACAGTGCCCAGGCCCTGAGTTCAAATCCAGCAACCAAGCAAGTGAAATGCCAATGGGATGTTTATCCCTGTGTGGAGAGACACTACTGAGACAACGAAGCATCCAGATGCAGAAAGCCTCTGCGTGGATGGCAGAGGTGGTGTCAGATCCTAGAGTCACTCGTGCTGGGCCATTCAATATTAATCAGAGCCGGGAGGTCACAGAATAGTTTGTAAGCATGCCTTACTAATGTCCATGTTCATTTACTCCATAACTGGGCAGGAACTTGTCAGTCATCTGTAATAGTGGGTAGTTTACAATCCTGAACCCCATGGTTGCTCAAAGCCCTAACTGAGCGAATTTTGAATTGATACCAGGCACAAATTCAGGAAAGAAGTTTGTGGACCTGAGACTGTGTCCCTACTGATCTGTCTAGGCCTACAGTGACAACTGAAGCATATAGTTAAGCTTCCCAGAAAATCAGGAAAATGCTTTTGCAAATGGGTGCTAAGTAAGCTACACCATTGTAGCCAAAGAGGGTTTGTGCAGTTGTTAAATGTTGAATATGATCTCTAGTTTGGAGCAAATCATTGTTCCTGATAGCTAATCCTGGCAACCCCTTGGTAAAATAGGCTAAGCTTTTTAAGGTCCCTGGTCAAGTACAGAGACAACGCCCCTGAGTCAGCTTGAAGAAGTTACAGAAGATGGATCTTCGCCCATCAACTCCCCTTAAGACGAAGGGACCAGAGTCACTTTTGGAAAGTGAGACAGGATAAATTAGAGGTATGGGAAAGAGTAGTAACAGATGTGCAAGAGTGGAGACTGCACTTGTGGGGAGTGGCAATGGCTACAGGTTCAAGTCTTCTATACCTGTCTAGAGAATCCTAGCCCCATTTAAAGGAAATCTGGTTACTACTTTGAAATCTCAACCCTATACCGCCCTGAAAACCAATGGGGTGCCAGCCTGCAAAAACAAGTATGCTCAGGGAAAGCAATTAGGAGACCATTGGGAGAATTCACCAAATTCAGGCCTTAGGTTCAGCTTCTTTATCCAGCATGCAGGAATTTGGAGGTAACTTAGGAGGTGTGACGTTCCATTGGAGCTGCAGAGAGGCAAGGCTGCTGCTACACATCCTGTCCAGCCTGACTCCACAACTCTACAACTGCTTTCTGACTGGAACTAAACCCTTGGTGGTGGGACACTGTATCTGTGCTAAGTTCAAAGTCCCCTAGGTCATGGGAGAGAAAATAAAGTGAGGCTGCACCTAGCCTTTTGCAGCCATGGCCATCTTGGTGCCTATGGCTTAGTGAGGGGAATTCTCCACCTTGTAATGAGAAGTCTAGGGGTGAGAGGTGTTAAATGTGAATGAGGGCGATGCTCAAATAAAAAAAGAGAGAAAGGTTAGTAAAGGTTTTGGGAGAGGAGCTGAAAAAAAATGGTTTATGAGGGATAAGAAAAGATCTGGCAGGAATTGTCTTCAAGAAATGTTCATGTGAACTATAGAAGGTTTGAGTATGAGCCAATGGTATGAGTATGTCTTGAGTAAAGCTGGTATGCAGTTAATGCAGTAATGTAAATAGAGTGCACTGATGTGAGGGGTTGCTATGCTTGGTTGTATATTTCCTAATTGTGAGGGTTTTTCTTGGGTGCAGAACTAGGAGGGCACATTGTATGCTCCTCCAAACCAAAGAATGTTGTCTACCTGAGTCTGATAACAACTGTTTCCCACCCCCCCCCCCAGCTATGTGTTATCTCAGCTGACACTGTTAACCATGATTCAATCCATTTCTCACAGGCCTTACAGGTTGATTGGGGGACATGTTCATCATCTGGTTTCTAACATCCTGGCACTCAAGTATACCTGCACTGTTATACCCAGCATTCCCAACCACTGTAAAAGTAGCAGGAAAGAGCTACTGGATTCATCACTCCCAGATGGAGACAGCATGTTTGGACAAACCATGATGGAGTAATGAAAGATAACCTGGCAGCTAGAAAAAGGAGACTTGAGCAAGAGAGAAGCAGGGGTCCCAAGGATGGTGTATAAAAGCTTACCCAGCTGGTCTCCATGATGACATCCCGAATATCTGCAATTGCAGGATCCTTAGCTTTACTAATGTTGCTCTTGGCCCTTGCATTGTAAACAGCATAATGACCATTTTTACAAAGGAGACTTGAGTGGTCAAAAGGCCAGTGCTGAGGACTCAATATGGCCCTTATGACAGGAGGACATAGGGTGGGAGGAAGAGTCAAAGATTTGACTCATTTTCCAAAACGAGGGGGGAATGAAGGGACCCCTTTCTTGACTTCCCCCAAATCCATCCACTCTAGGCATTTCCCATCTTTGTGACAAAGGACTTGACCTAAGGCGGGGGCTGCAGAATCCCTGATAACAGCTCAGATTACAAGAGCAGTTAAACCAGATGAAGTTACCAGAATTCCTCCCCACCCCACCCCCCTTGGACTGCCAGGGAATTCCCTCCCCTTCCTTTGTCATCAGAGCAGTGCTCCAGAAGCCCACCGAGATGATAGGTCAGTTCAAACAGCAAAGGTGTCAGTGGTCGCCCCAGCCATCAATCAACCATGCTGAATTCCATTGGCCACCTGTATATGGCCGGCCCAACCACATGGCTGGGGCCTATAAAAGTAGCCTGTAAGATCAGGCGGGGTCGCTCTCACTCACATCTTAGAGGCGGCCCTGACCGGTCAGTATAGTTCTCGATGGTAGGCACGGAATAAAACTCTGTTTAACTTCCAAAAAAATAAAAAGAAGACCATAAGTATGTGCTCAAGGCAGAAGCTATAGACTTTTTTAACCTAACAGCAAGGCTACATCACTTCCATGTCCACACTACTAGAAGCAAGGCCTAAGGGTGAACCCATTCTCACGAGAAGGGTATGACTCTAGGATATTGACCCAGGGGGTGTAGATTATCAGAGGTCACTTCAGAGCTCTTCCCCACAGTGGGGTTAGGAAGAAACCCGATTTTCTCCTGCAGTCCCACTCTCCTGCCTGTCCAGTTGCAGACCTAACAGATAGCAATCCAAGTCAACCCTCAATCACAGAGTAGGCTGCTATTGTTTGAGTGGCCCTTCATATATCATATTGGCATTTGCTGCTATTAATGTCACCAAGTCTTGAGGCCGGAAGGTTCTTGGTTTTGTTGAAGTACGAGATTCAAGGAGAAACAGAGGAGGAAGCAGGAACACAGGTTTATTTATTCAAATTACAGCAAAAGAAGAGCAGAAGTGCACTTTCCAAAGACAAGAGAGCAGGCAAGCTTAACAGGGAGCACTACACTGGGCACCAAGACCTCAAACTTTTGATGAGGTCTGTAGATACAGGGGTGAGCAAGCCTTAAAAAGAACTTCTACACATCAGACAGGAGCATTCTTGATCTTAGATTATCAGACTAGGTCTATCATTTTCCACAGGCTGAAGGCACCAAATTCCATATATATACAATATTATATATAATATGTATATCCATATATTTATATATTATATATTATCCTATTAATAATGACAGTCCCCCTAGTGATTTTTAATCAATATACAAGCCAAAGAACACAGCCATCACTTTTCTTACTTTCCTGCCAAACTCGTAAATCTGTAGAAGATGGGATCAAGCAGGAAACCTGAGAGGTGAATGGCTTAGGAGAACTCTACACTAGCAAATGGAGGAATCCATTGGTGGATTAATGAATTAGTGGACCAATTAATTGCCTTGGGAGTGGCCTTGCTGTGAAATTCAGCTCTCTCTGGCACAATCGCTCTGCTCCCTCATATGATAATTTCCACCGTGAAGAGGCCCTCACCTCAGGTGCTTGGATCGCCTAGTCTTCAGAACTATGAACTAAACAAACGTGTATTCTTTATAATTTTCCAACCTGGGGTGTTCAGTTAGAGCAAGAGAAAGCAGAAGAAGGCAGACTTCTGAATGTCCATCACAATCTACTCCTGAAATGCTAAGGACCAAGACTCTCCTGTTTTATCTCACCAGCATCATGCAGCCATCAAGTCTATTATCCAGCAGGCAGGTACAGCTGAGCCTCCTTCCTAAGTGGCCAGCTGCCTCTCTGGTTATGAAGCTTGCTGACTGGTATGCATCATGATTTTAGTCCTGTGTTCACTTCAGCTGCTGCTGAAAATGCCAAGATATCTGGGTGGCCCAGACCACCAATTTTACCGGTTAGGAACAGCTACACAAAGCCACCTGGGCAGGGCTTCATTACCTCTCAGCTGTCATTGGCATCTGCATCACGGAGTCAAAGGAAATTCAGAGTGTACATGTGACAAGATGTGCATACGTATTGAAATACTCATGTCATGGGTTCACTCATATCCTACAAAGAGGCCATGACAGTCTCCACTTGAGGACAAGGTGGAGAGTCACTCTTGTTAAGAGCCACCCAAGGAGAGTGATATGGGGACACTGAATAATTTCTATCCGTTTGAGTAACAACACTCAACGTGTGTGCAGCTCCACATGCCTTGCCTGTGACCATCTTCCTTTCAGAACGTGAAGTTGAGGTTTCAGGCTTTGCCAGGCAGGATGAAGCATAAGTGCCGGAACCTTTGCAGTTATGTGGGGTGCCAGGGGCTGCAGCTAGAAGCAATCTGAGTCTATGAGGGGGAGCCCCGCCTCCCTTGGGGCAGGTCCTAGAAAGGGGAGGGAGAGGAAGAGTTCTGTCATGTCAGGAGCTATTTTAAGGCCATGCATATTCACTAAAGAGATGGAACTATTCTTAGCCCAAGTATATAAACTTTCATTACCCTTAAACCTGAGACTGAAGATTAGAGTGAGCAGCTGGGTCCTTCTCTTTACCCTAGGCATTCTTTCCAAGTCTTTCAAGATCATTCTTGACCCAGCACGAGACACATTCTGAAATATAAAAATTAGCCATTCATCAGGCAAACAGTTCGAAGCACGTCCTTAATTAGATCCTCAGTATGAAGCCAAAGTTGTATTAGAGTTCCCCAAACAGGTCTTCAAATAGCACTTTTTTGTTTTGGAGTGGGGCCAGTACTGATGCCTGAACACTGGGCTAGGTACTGTTTCTTAGCTTTGTCACGCAAGGCTGGCACTTTGCCACTTAAACCATAGCTCTTCTGGCTTTTTTTGGAGGGGTCGGGGGTTGATTGGAGAAAAGAGTCTCCTGGACTTTCCTGCCAGGCTGGCTTCCAATCAAGATCCTCAGATCTCAGCCTCCTGAATAGACAGGATTCCAGAAGTGAGCCACCGGTGTCCAGCTCAACACTATTTTAACAGCTTAGTCCAGGTATAATTGTGTAACTGACGTCTTGCAAATTATATCTTAAAACTATACAATGTGATCCTTTTGACATGCTTATCTAGCCCAAAGCATTATTTCTCCTTTCTCCTCCTTCTCCTTTTTCTCTCTTCCTCCTCTTTCTTCTTGGTACTAGGGATTGAATTCGGGATGACACAATCAAGCCATGGAAGCCATAGTCAAACCCAAGAGTGCTGGCTTCTTACTCCTACCATGTGGGAACACAGTAAGAAGTGTCTGTTGTTGAGAAATGGGGCCTCATTGGGCATCTGCTCTGTGAAGGCCTGCAGAACCTTGAGAATATCAATGCTTGTTATTGATGAGGCACTTATCATATGAGATCTCCGTGACCCATCCCAGGCCTCACACTTGCTTAACACATGCTCTGCACCATGTGTTATAATTTTCATGTGTCACTGAGTGAGGAAACCAACACCCAGCTGCAGGATAGTGTTCTGACTTCTTCATGCAAACTCTTCACTGTCTTCTTGTAGAGATGCTTTTCCATATTTGGAACTACTTCCTCTAACTTAAATCTTGCAAAGTTATTAGAATAAGGATATGAATATTTTACTGTTTTTCACATTCCTTTAAAAATGTAATACAGAGACCATGACTGCATGTATTACACTACACCCTGATTAGACTTGGGTAATAAATCTATATCGATATCTATATTTACTATCTGCTATTTCAACATAAACAGTAGAAAATGTCACTTTGTTGCTTTTATTTACCCAGCTTTGATTACAAATGATCCTCCCTGAGGTTTCTTTCATATTTTGATTAATAATTTTACTTCTCTATTTGGCTTTGTTTTTAAATGTCCTCCAAAGGCCCACTGCCAAAAGCACAGTCACTATTCTGTGGCACTATGAGGAGGTTCTGGGACTTTTAAGAGGTAGAACTTACTGGAAGGAAGTTAGGTTATGGTGGCATAGCTTTGAAGGGGCTCATTTGGACCCTTGGCTCTTTCCCTTTTTTTTTTTTTTTTTTTTTTTTTTTTGCCTGTCCTGGGCTCGAGTTCAGGGCCTGAGCACTGTTCTTGGACTTTCTCAAGGCTAGAGCTCTACCACTTGAGCCTCAGCACCACTTCTGGCTTTTTTCTATGTATGTGGTACCGAGGAATTGAACCTGGGTTTTCATGCATGCTAAGCAAGCACTCTACCTCTAGGCTAAACTCCGGGCTCCTCTTCCCCATTTTTTATTATTTTTTTCCTCACCATGAGGTTCTGTCTCTGCTTTCACTTAAGGGAAAGGTGTAGTTATAAAATCTTCCTGAGGCCCCTGGCGTCTGTTATCACCCTGACCTGCCTGTCTCTTCTTCCTGTGGCCTGGAACTCACAAATCCCTAGTGAGAAAACCTCTGCCAGTGCACGAAAGTCTCACCAACTATTCTCTGAAAAGCTTTCGAAAGCACATAGATATTCTCATTATTTTTTTTTCTGCAGAGTATAATTACTATCCTGCCTAGGGCAGAGAGAGGAATTGGAAGATATCTCAAGTCTTGTTAAAAGAGTGATCTTCATGTATTTCAAGCCATGGGTCCACACTGGAGACAAGGAAGAAGGATCTATGTCACTAAATGTGACATGTTCACGAAATTACATTTTTAATATTTTTTTCACTTAAAAATGTTTAACCTCAAGAAATGATTTCTCCTTCCCTTTAAAGCTCTGAAAATATTTGGTCTTATGGCCTGCTAGTCATAGCAGTCTGCATATGAATATGTATTGAGTTCCTGCCGTGATCTGTCCCTTCCCCCTCCCAGAACCCAGATGGCAAATGGCAAATGAATGGCCAGGATGCATTTTTTTTTTTTCATGAGCTCTGGAAACAACCTCTAGAAATGGGTCTGAGCTCTGGGAACTCCAGTGAAACACAACTTCATTTACTTACAAAGTGTATTCTCATTTCACTTGACACATGGTCATCATACGTACATATGGCTGTGATACTACATTTCAGTATCTGTGAGTAATGTGTGGTGACCACATTCGAGTAACTGGCCCTGTTTTTTTGTCTCAGACATTTATCATTTCTTGGTGTTGGGGACATTCAAAATTCTATGAATTGTTTTGAAATACACAATCAATTATTGTCAGAGTTATCTCATTGTGCCACAGAACATAAGAAGCAGTTCCTGCAGTTGGATGCCAGTGGCTCACATCTGAATTCCTTTCTATCAGGAGGATGAGATCTGGACAATTGCAGTTCAAAGGCAGCCCAGACAGAGAAGTCCAAGAGACTCCATCTCTAATTAACCATAGAAATATTGGTCAAATGGTACAACACCAGCTGCCAACTAAGCAAGAGTTCAAATCCCAGTACCCACACATATACTAATAGTAGCTATTCAGCTGCACTTGGTCCTTGCTAAACATCCCCTTTTCTAACTTAGTTTTTTCTTTTTTTGTGGCTCATACCGATAATCATACTCAAGAGGCTGAGATCTGAGGATCACAGTTCAAAGCCAGCGTGGACAGGAAAGTCCATGAGACTTTACCTATAATTAATCTCCAAAAAGCTAGAAATAGAGCTTTGGTTCAACTGATATAGCATTGGTCTTGAGCAAAAGTTCAAGGATAGCACCTAGGACTGATACAAAAAATTAAATTATTCTTTGCCACTTTTGTGATGGAAACTTATTCTTTATCACTCACTTGATACTGTTTTCAGTATAGTGAGAAATGTCATTTTTATGCTTACAGATTATGAAAATGTATTTAGCTTACCTACTGCACGTCTGTATTGATATTCTAATAAGCTATTTTTTGCCAGTCCTAGGCTTGAGCTCAGGGCCACAGCACTGTCCTTAGGTTTTCTCAAGGCTAGAGCTCTATCACTTGAGCCACAGCATCTCTGCTGGCTTTTTTTTCCTATGTGTGTCGAACCAAGGAATTGAACCTGAGTTTTCATGCATGCTAAGCAAGCAGTCTACCACTAGGCTAAACTCCCAGCCCTAACTATTTTTTTAAGCAAGTTTTGAAGCCAGGCACTGGTGGATTGCACCACACTTCTAGCTTCTTAAGAAAGTGAGATCTGATGATTACAGGCTGAAGCCAGCCTAGAGAAGAAAAGCCCATGAGACTCTTATCTCCAATTAAGTACCAAAATGGTGGAAGTGGAGCTGTGAGTGAACTGGAAAAGCACTAACTTTGAAAATAAAAGCTCAGATATAGCATCCAAGCTCAGAATTCAAGCCCCAGAACCAGAACAACAAGTACAAACAAACAAAAAACCCTTAAGACTTGACTGGAAGATCTAATACCTACCCTAAACATTGCCTTACATTTGAGGCTGTGTTATTATCCATTGAGCTTACACTTTTATTGATGGATCTTTGAAAAGTACATGTTATGTCCTTGGAAACCTAAATTATTTAGTTGGAGTGATTTAAAGGTAAAATGCTTATACAAAAATTGATAAATTGGAAAACAAATATCCCTTTCATAAACATTAACAAGCAATGACAGCAGTGTAATAAGGACATTATGCAGGAAAATAACACTTTTTGGGAATCAATATTCTGTTAAGAGCAGGCCATCTATATACAGTGGGCTCAAGGTGGCTCCAAAAAGTATTCTCTTCTTCTTGTTCCTCCTCCTCCTCCTCCTCCTCCTCCTCCTCCTCCTCCCTCCTCTTTTCCTCCTCCTCCTCCTCCTCCTCTCCCTCCTCTTCTCCTCCTCCTCCCCCTCTTCCCCCTCCTCTTCTCCTCTTCCTCCTCCTCTTCTCCTCCTCCTCTCCCTCCTCTTCTCCTCCTCCTCCCCCTCTTCCCCCTCCTCTTCTCCTCTTCCTCCTCCTCTTCTCCTCCTCCTCCCCCTCCTCTCCCTCCTCCTCCTCCCCCCTCCTCCCCCTCTTCTCCTCTTCCTCCTCCTCTTCTCCTCCTCCTCCCCCTCCCCCTCCTCCCCCTCCTCTTCTCCTCTTCCTCTTCCTCTTCTCCTCCTCCTCCCCCTCCTCCTCTTCTCCTCCTCTCCTCCCCCTCCCCCCCTCCTTTTTCTCCCCCTCCTCCCCCTCCCCCTCTCCATCCTCCTCCCCTTCCTCCTCTTCTCCTCCTCATCTTCTTCCCCTTCCTCCTCCTCTTCTCCTCCTCCTCCTCCTCTTCTCCTCCTCCTCCTCCTCTTCTCCTCCTGCTCCTCTTCTTCCTCCTCTTCTCCTCCTCCTCCTCCTCTTCTCCTCCTCCTGCCCTTCTTCCTCCTCTTTTCCTCCTCCTCCCCTTCTTCCTCCTCTTTTCCTCCTCCTCCCCTGCCTCCTCCTCTCCTCCCCTTCCTCCCCTTCCCCTTCCTCCTCTTCTCCTCCCCCTCCCCCTCCTCCTCCTCTTCTTTCTCCCCCTCCCTCTCCTCCTCCTCCTCCTCCTCCTCCTCCTCCTCCTCCTCCTCCTCCTCCTCCTCCTCCTATTCCAGTACTGGGATTTGAATTCAGGATCTGGGTTTTGTCCCTTAGCTTTTTTGCCCAAATTTGTCTATCACCTGAGTCACAGCTCCACTCCTGGCTTTCCGTTGGTTAGTTGAGGATAAGAATCTTATAGACTTCCCTGCCAGTGTGGGCTTTGAGTAGCTAGGATTACAGGCAGGAGCCGCCTGGCTTTTATTCTTCTTTAACAATAAACCCTCAGAGCATGAGAAGGAACTTGATGCCCACCTTCACTCACCCAGCTCTCTGGCAGGTAGATGGATTGTGCTTCCTGGAATTTTTTTCCTTCAAAAAGAAGCTGCATGTTCTACATTCTTTCTGCTTACCACAGATCAACTTCAGACTGGCCAGGGACGAGCCAGCAGTGATCATGAGGGTGAGGGTGGTACCCCAGGGTATGACAGAGCCATTGCAGGGAAGGTGCTTAGGATCCTGGGTAGTCTGTGGACTAGGGCCTACGGATCTTGACCTGGAGAGGACATCATACAACAAGTAATTATGAATTGTTGTCAGGTACAAAGGTGAGTGCCTATAGCCTAAGCTTCATGGGAGGGTGAAACCAAGAGGCTCATGGTTCAAGATCCAGAAACAATGTTGCTCCATTTCAGAGAAAAAGTTGGCCATGGTAGCATATACTTGTTATTTCAGCTCTGATGGGAACCATAAAATAGGTGATTTGCAATCCAAGATAATACATGGGCAAAAAAGCAAGACTTTATCTCAAAAAATGACCACTGCAAAAGAAAAAAAAAGACCAAAGGGATGGATAAGTCAGCAATAGGGTGCCTGCTTAGCAAGCAGGAAACCCAGAGCCAAATGCCAGTACTATCTGCAGGAAGGAGGGAAGGACAGAAGGAAGGAAGCAAGAAAGGAAGGAAAGAAGGAGGGTAGGGAAGGAAAGAAGGAAGGAAGATAGGGAAGGAAGAAAAGAGGGAAAGGAGAGAAGGGAGATGGAGGGAAGGAAGAAGGGGAAGAGGAAAGGGAAAGGAAAGAAAGGAAAGGGATGGAAAAAATAGGGAATTATGAACTAGAAGAAGTCATTGACCACTACAGTTACAGAACACAGGAAACATTCAAATAGGAATGGGGCTGCGGCTCAGGGGTAGGGCAGTAGCCTTGAGCTGAAGAGCTCAGGGACGGTGCCCAGGCCCAAAGTTCAAGCCCCATGACCCACAAAAAAAAGAAAGAAACCATACAAATAGCACATAGGAAAAGAAGAAAGATACTTCTTGAACATATGAAGAAATGTTAATATACTCTTTAAGAAAGCAAATTAAAATACAATTTTAAACCTAGACTAGCAAATAGCATGATTAGACTTAAAAAAAAATCAAAGGTGGGTGCAGTGGCTCACACCTGTAATCCTAGATATTCAGGAGGCTGAGATCTGAGGATCAATGTTCAAAGCCAGCCCAGGCACTAAAGTCCATAAGACGCTTGTCTCCAATTAACCATCAGAAAATTGGAAGTGGCATTGTGGCTCAAAGGGTAGGATAGTAGCCTTGAGCTGAAGAGCTCAGGGGCCAGAGTTCATGTTCCATGACCAATAAAAAAAAAAACACCCAAAACAAAAAAAACAAAAACAAAAAAACTCACACACAAAAATACAAACAAAGCAGTATGGTCCAAAGAAATGAATGAGAAAATGACACAAACCCTAGTCATACAGGAAAAGAAACACTTAAAATAGAATGTCAAGATTTCCATATATGAACTGGCAATGAAGCCAATATGCTGGAGAATGCATGAGTCCAAACATGTGTAGATGATGAAACTGGGCCCAGCCTATTGGGAGAAACATACAATTAATTTTTTGCTAAACTTCATCAATGCATTACAATGAAATGATCCAAAAATACAGCCAAGATTATCATCAAGAAGCCATTCATAACAATACCATTAATAACAGTGAAAAGTTAGCATCAAGGTGCCCAAGGCAAGAGAAAAGGTTATTACATATCCATTCAGTGGAAGACAAAGCAATCATATAAAATGATGCTTCTGAAAAATGCAACACATGACAAGAAGACTTACACGATTTGGGGTGGAAACAGCAAGCTTTGAAACTGGATATATGTTATTTTGCTGTCACAGGGTGCCTCCATCATCCGTTCTGAATCCTCAACCCCTGTCTTCTCAATATTCTATCTTTTCAATACAGTCCTAGATTTTAAATAGCTTATTTTCCTACCTGGATGCACCTTTCTTCTTCGTCAAGAAATCTTTCTTCCCCAAAGATTTTCTGCTGCTAAATTAATTCCTTCAGGAGGAGAGAGTGGCTGTGATGGAGATTTTAGAAAAGTCATTCCAGGGGAAGAAGGGAATGTGGCTGGCCGTGGTAAAACAGGGAGGGCCGTTACAGGACAGGTCTAATTGCCTAGGTGACAGACAGTGGCAATGACCAGGGCAGTTAGAAGCAGTTGGCTTTGGCTCTCTTTTGAAGTAGAGCTGTGGGTATCCTAACGAGATGTGTAATATGTGCAAAGAAGAAAAGTAGGAGGGCTACCAACTTTTACTTGTGATTGGGAACATGTATAAAGCAAAGGAGTTTATTCAGGTGGAAGCTGGAAAGTCCAGAATCCTGGCACCAACATCTACTGGAGTCCTGGTGAAAGCCTGGTGCTTCCTGAGTTATGATAGAAAGCAGAAGGGCAAACAGGTCCCTGTACCTGAGAGAAGATGCACGAGACGATCTCGCAGTAATAGAACCCGTCTTTCAAGGAGAACTCACTCATGAAAGAAAGGCATTTGTGTCCCTTCATGAGAAGCAGATCCCAGCATCCCAACAAGTCCCATGAAACCCCACCTGATGCCCGTTAGGAATTATAGACGTTCAGACTGGAACACCCCTAACCTCTGTGTACATCCTCCGAGCAGCTGTGGCATTTCACCTTCAGCTCACATTTGTGCAGATTGTTCCCTCCTTCCAAACACTGAATCTCACCTCGCCTGATCTCCCTCTTCTTAACTGTTGAGTTCTGAAGACCTTACAAGGCAAAGGTGGTGGGTACATTTCTTACCATTTGACATCTCTATGTCTTTATTTATAAACAAGGAATAATAAAAACGATGCCATTGCCAATACTGGTAGCCTGCACCGGTGATTCTTCCTTCCCAGGATGCTGAGATCAGAGGATCATAGTTAGAAGCCAGCCTGGACAGAACAGTTCATGAGACTCATCTCCAATTAACCAGCAAAAAGCCTGAAGTGGACATGTGGCTCAAGTAATAGAATGCTAGCCAAGCAAAACCGTGAGACCCTGAGCCCTGGCTCTAGTCCTGGAACAATACCATAGAGTGTATATATGTATAAGTGTAAGTGTCTGTATGTATGTGTGTGTGCGTGTATGACACACTGCACTGTCAAGTAAATGTCAATTCACCATTTGATTAGGATATTAAAATATTGGGAGTATTCTTGATACTTTAAATAGCCACCCTTAAGTGGCTTGTAAAAGGCTTCATAGATATCAAATAGGCCTTAGCCTTCACCTTGGGTCTCAGATAACCAAGGGAAATATTTATGGGGCAACAGCTGACAGTGACAGAGTCTCAGACCACATTTGATGGCTATCAAGATGGATCAGAGAATAGTAGCGGGGACAGGAAGTTTTGAGCTGGGGCTGCCTGGGCCTCCCCACAGTAGTGCACTGCCTTCCCCCAGTCCTTATCTGTTCAGCACACACTCTCCCTGGAGCAGTGATACTCTGTCACTCTTACCCTGAATGCACAAGTAGCCCCTGCTGAGTCATGCTTATGGCCTGGTGCAAGCAAAGACCTGCATTCACTGTGACTCTAGCACATTATCTTTTCCCGTGTGGTTATGCTCATAGTGACAATAGAAAACCCAGGGAAACGAAAGACACAAAAGATTACTGGAAGCTACATTTACAATGGGCCCCAAAGGTCCTTTCCTTCTCCCCACTGTGACCCAACTCCAGGAGTGACCCCAGAAAACATATAGACCTACAATCTCTACACTCACAGCACCAAGTCAGGGCCGAAGCAAGTGACTTCCTTGAGTCATTCAACAGAGAAGTATCTCCATGCCCAGGTCTTATGGAAGATGGGAAATTTCAGTACTTGTAAGGTCCCAGAAGGTCAAAGCTCCATATCCATCTGGTTTACCACTATTGCGTCTTTGTATGTGAGTGTGTATATATGCTCTAACCAGTACTTGGACTTGAACTCAGTGCCAGAGTGCCAAACCTGAGCTGTTTCACGTCAAGCCAGCATTCTGGAACTTGAACCACAGCTCCACTTGCAGGTTTCTTTTTCTTGAGTAATTGGAAATAAGAGTCTCATGGACTTTCCTTCATGGTCTGGCTTTGAACTGTGATCCTCAGATCTCAGCCTGACTAGCTGGCTTACAGGTGTGAGCCACTGATGCCAACCCACTGTTGCATCTGATCTATTGAAAAGTCTTTGAATCTTTTTTAAACATCTGAGTTCCTCTGTTTTATTATTTCTGGTATTCAAAAAAATTATTAAAAAAACAGCCCCAACCCAAATGCCATCTGCATACATTTTATCCTGGGATCTGAAGTTTTGTCTGGAAATCCCAGCCAATGGTAGCACATGTGAAACTGGCATTCCTGGGAGACTGAAGTTAATATCCAAGGAATATCATGTGCCCAAAGGACACTTGCTGTAGGAAGTGACAGCAGGGACAGGAAGACAACTAGATGATTTAAAATTCAGATCAGACTTAACGAATTTCCCCATGTGAAACTCACAATGCAATTCCTTTTCTTTAAAAGAAATTTCATTGTGGAACTAGGGTTGAATTTAGGATCTTACACTTGCCAGGCAGCTATAATACCACTTGAGCAATGCCCCAACCTCCTCTTCCCCCCCCTTTTTTCTTAATCTCTTTCTCTTTCTCTCTGTCTTTCTTTCCTTTTTCCTTCCTTCCTCCCTCCCTCCCTTCCTCCCTTCCTTTTTCCTTTCCTTCCTCCTTTTCTATTCTTTTTGCACTGGTGATGGGGTTTGAACTCAGAAACTCAAATTTTCACTTGAATTTTTGCTCAAGACTGGAACTCTACCACTTGAGCCATATCTTCTCTTCTGGATTTTTCCTGGTTAATTGAAGCTAAGACTCTCATGGATTTTTCTATTTGAGCGATCTTCCAACCAACTCTTTGGACCTTAGCTTTCTGAGTAGCTAGAATTACAGGTATAAGCTACTGGCACACAACATCTTTTTACTGTTTTATTTTTATTTTTATTTTGCCAGTCCTGGGGCTTGAACTCAGGGCCAGGACACTGTCATTGGATACTTTTTGCTCAAGGCTAGCACTCTGCCACTGAGCTGTCACACTTTCAGCTTTTTCTGAGGAATTGAACCCAGAATGTTTTGCATTCTAGGTAGGCTAGCACTCTACCACTAGGGTATACTCCTGGCCATCTTTTCCCTTTTAGTTAAATTTTCTGGCTTTTTTTTACCTTGCCAGGAACCAGCCTTAGACTGTGATTTTACTACCTCTAATTCCTGTGTAACTTGGATTATTGATGCACACTACCATATTTGGCTTACAGTTCAATTTTTAAAAAAGCTGAAGCTCTTTGAGATCAAAATACTACCTATGTTATGTTTCCTACCTATGCTATGTTTCCTTATCATTTGTTTATTGTCAGGAATATATTTGGGGTGCATACACCAGAGCACATGAATCAAACCCTAGGGTATAGTTCACAACTCTGCTTCTGATAGTTTTCAGGCAATGCAAATGATAATGGTCCGGACGTAACTCTTTGAGGTCTACATAAACATGAATTGTAAATCTCTTCTACTTCCTAAAATCTACTAGCAAGGAACCAGCCTTGGAATGAGACAAACTTGGACTAAAATCTTAGCTCTGCTCTGGAATTGGAGAAATAATTTCATTTCTAGAAGTTTTAGTTTCCTTACCTATAAGATGTGGATAATTAAAAAAAACTATTTGGGGGACTGGGAGTTTGGCCTAGTGGTAGAGTGCTTGCCTAGCATTCACGAAGATCTGGGTTCAATTCCTCAGTACCACATACATAGAAAAAAGCCAGAAATGGTGCTGAGGCTCAAGTGGTAGAGCTCCAGCCTTGAGAAAGTTCAAGGACAGTGCTCAGGCCCCGAGCTCAAGCCCAGGACTGGCAAAAAAAAAAAAAGAAAAAAAAGAAAAAAAAACTATTTGGCTGAATTGTTCAAGATTGTGAAGGCTGCTCAGATGCTACTGATATGAGCCACTAGAATCTCTGCAGCCCCAGAACCAGTTCTCAGCATAAGCCTTGCTGACATTGTCCCAGATTCCACCTTCTGTGCACATAACTGACATTCCCTGAAACAAGAATCCGGTGCAAGCAAGATTTGGCTTCTGAATTATATTAATATTGCATTTGGCTCTGGTTACTATCTTGCCAGAACACAGCCTGGAAAGCTTATAGTTGTGCATTGATTGTGATTTTTAAAGACAGCAGCCACCCAAAACACAATGACAAATGGCCCAGGATCAAGGGACACTGAGAATTTCATATCAAGTGTGCCACCTGTTAAAGCTGGAGATGCTTGATGTCTCATGGGTGGCAAAAATATCAGTGCCTCTGCAATTCATTTCCAGTAGACTCTGGTATCTGGGAGTGTTGCAGAAAGCCATGTAGGAGGCTCTTGAGCAGAACTTCCCCCCAACATCCCCTCATGTGATAACTTCTGACAGAAAACTGGACTCAGGCCAGTGATGAGTCAATGCAGTGACTAAAACCAGTGGCTCAGAGGGTGATCATGCACATTTGCAGCAGCCCTGGGGACTGCACAGTTTCCACGCCCCACATGGTTCAACACCATCACTCCAATGAGCTTTTAAAATGTTAACCGAAATCTTATCTCTCTTCTCTCAGCACTCCCGGGGCCTTTCAGGGCAGCTTTCTTCACAATAGCCAAATAGTAGAAACCAATGTCCATTGAAGGATGGATAGATAACGGGGTATGGAGTACACGCACCATGGAATATCCAGCCTTGAAAAGGAAGGATATTCTTCCATGTCCTTTGATATAGATGAACCTTGAAGACCTGTTTAAAATATGTCTACTACGTTTTACTACTTTTTATTGGAACTCACTTATAAATAAGTTGACTAATACTGTAAAGTGAAGCAACACAGTTGTAAAGTGACAAATGCTATATGACTCCCTTCACATGAAGTAATTGGACCAAGGGAATCCAGAGAGACAAGAAGCACATTTACAGCACATTGTGGTTGTAAAGATGGTAAAGAAAAAACATAAAAGAGGACCTCCTGCTTTGTGGGTGCAGAGTTGCCATTTAGAAGGATGAACATGTCTTGTAGAAGACTGGTGTAAAGGTTCTCAGTACCACAGAATCGCACAGTTAAAATGTTTAGATTGAGCCAGGGGCTGGTGGCTCACTCCTGTAATCCTAGCTACTCAAGAGGCTGAGATCAGGAGTGTCAAGATTTGAAGCTAGCCAGAGGAGAAAAATCTTTATGACTTTATCTCCAATTAACCAGGAAAATGTTCCACTGGAGGCGTGGTTCAAGTGTTAGGGTACCATCTGAGTAAAAACGCCACGCAAGAACATGAGGCCCTGAGTACTAGCACCCCATAGTAAGTCAGACTGGTAAATTTTATTATCTCTTACTACAATAAAATTAATTTTTAAAAGCCTCAAATTCAGCAGAGGAAAGTGACTGGCTAAGCTCAGAGAAGGAAGAGTGGTTCTATTTGTTTCTAAGGTGATATAACCTATCATCTGTCACCATGTTGCAAATCTACCTTACCACCCCTTTAAGTCTGTACTATAAGCAAACGACAGAAGAAGATAGCTGGAATGAGGGAAGATGTGGTTCTGATGAAACCAATAGGCATGTAATGTAACACAGGCATGTCGAGGGGTTTCTAAGGCGGGAGATGGCTGTTGAGAGGTCTGGGGATTGGATCTGTTACTTCCCTTCTGCACTTCAGACAACACTTTTCCTCACATTCACCAGCAGATTCTATTTCATATAATTGAATCTATGGGGAGTCTTTGGCTAATCTATAACATGAGTTTTATTGACAAATTCATTTAGCAAAAGCTGTAGAAGAATGGTCTGTCCCCAACTTTCCCCTTCAACAGGGAGAGCTCTCTGGCAGAGGCCACAGCAACTCCAAAATGTCTCCATCCTTGCTCATGTTGGCACTTGCCCATCTTCTGCCTACCCTTGCCTCTTCTTTATTTTTTGTGCCAGTACTAGAGCTTGAATTTAAGTCCTGATGCTCTCACTTGGCTTTGAGTTCTACTTTAACCATGGTAGCCATAGCTTCATTTCTGTCTTTTTGATCATTAAAAAACTCTCATGAACTTTCCTGCCTAGGCTGAATTTGAACTGTGATCCTGAGATCTCAGCCTCCTGAGGAACTAGGATTACAAATCCGAGCCATTGATGCCTGGCTTCCAGGTAAGCCTTGAACACACTTTCCTACTGTAATTGAAGATGTACTTAAGACACAGGGAGATGTGAGACTTCGCAGCTGGGCAGTGACAGCATTAACACTGTGTGGAAGTGCAGAGAATGGGGTCATTTGTGAGCACACCAGTGCTGGATGCTGCATGCAGACTTTTTCATTCAGTCAACACAATGCTTCTATCTTGTGGCCACCCTTATGTGATAAAGAGAAAACCATGGCTTAGACTTTAAAAAGAGTTAGGAGTTTAGGAGTTGGTGGCTCACACCTATAATTCCAGCAATTCAGAAGGTTGAGATCCAGAGGATTTACCACTCAAAGCCAGACCAGATATAAAAGTATATGAGAGAACCGGGAGTTTTGGCCTAGTGATAGAGTGCTCACCTAACATGCATGAAAGCCTGGGTTTGATTCCTCTGTACCACATACCTGGAAAAAGTCTGACGTGGTGCTGTGGCTAAGTGTTAGAGCTCTAGCCTTGAGAAAGCCCAAGAACAGTGTTCAGTCCTCAAGTTCAAGCTCCAGGACTGGCAAAAAATAAAGTCTATGAGACTCCATCTCCAATATAATTTTTTAAAAGCCAGCCTGGAGGCATGGCTAAAGTGCTAGAGCTTCAGCTGAGCAAGCAAGCCAAGTGAGTACACGACCCTGAATTTTTTCTTCTTTTTTTAAAATATATTTTATTGTAATTAATAGAAGGGTTACATTATATTCACCAGATAGAAGTTGCATTACTTCACATACATTGATGCCCTTTCTCATGTCTTGGTTCCCATTTCCCTCCCCCACCTCACCCCTCATCTTGTTTTCCTCCCTTCCCTATCTGACTTCAAATAACCAAATAAACATATACACAATATATCAGATAAGGTAAAATACTGTAATAATATGAGATAACCAAGGGACAGCAAAAGAGACGAGAGATCACATAGTACATACATTATGGGCAACAATCACTGGTTATATGGCTATTGTTTCTATATCTAGGAGGTCCTTTCATTTAGCATCATTCTATATGGCCTTACGTATCTAGGTATCTAGGTTTTGTTCTATTGTAAATCTCTGCTAGGAGAGCCCAAGGTTTCTACTGATTATGATAAATGAGGGAAACCATTGAGCCTATGTTCCTTTGAGTCTGGCTTACTTCACTTAATATAATTTTTTCTAAGTCTTTCCATTTCTTTACAAATGGGGCAATGTCATTCTTTCTGACAGCAGCATAGAATTCCATTGTGTACAAATACCACATCTTGTTGATCCACTCATCAACTGAGGGGCATCTGGGTTGGTTCCATATCTTTGCTATGGTAAATAGCACTGCAATGAACATCTTTGTGCTAGTGGATTTAGTATATTCTTGTTTCTGTACAATTGGGTAAATGCCAAGTAGTGGAATTGCTGGGTCATAGGGGAGCTCTATGTTTAGTCTTTTGAGGAACTGACAAGGCCATGATTTCAAACCTCAGTACTAACAAAAAATATTAGAATGAGTAGAATCTAACAATGTATCTTCAAGGTTCAAATTCTTCGCATTTTTGTTGTTGTCACTAGCAAGAAAGCACTGGTCTTCTATTTCCTCCCTCTATAACCTTTGATCATCTGAGCAACTGAAAAGGAAGGATTCATGCTTCCATGCTTGTTACTAAAGGCAACTGAGTGAGTAGGAAAAGTGGGAATTTATGAACTTTACAACTTGGTGGGGGGGGTTGGTGTTGGAGGTGGAAGGAAAGTGAGAGAAACATATTCAACAAGAAATGTACTTACCACCTTACCTATGTAACTGTAATCCCTTGGCACATCACCCTGGCAATAAAATTGAGTTAAAAAAGAACCTGTGGTATAATTTAGTACTTCCCACAAGAATAAGTAAATAGGAATGAGCAACAATGAATCAGTTCAACCTCATGGTACTTACAGTGATGACAAAAGGCAAAGGTAGAGATGGTAACAAATACTGGAAAAGATAGTATAAGAAAATGATATAGGGCTGGGAGTTTGGCCTACTGGTAGTATGTTTGCTTACCTGGGTTCTATTCCTTGGTACCATTATATAGAAAAATGCTGGGAATGGTGCTGTGGCTCAAGTGGTAGAGCTCTAGCCTTGAGAAAACCCAAGGGCAGTGCTCAGGCCCAGATCTCAAGCCCCAGACTGGCAGAAAAATGATATAAAGACATGCCCTTAGACACAAGATACATTGTGTGTGTGTGTGTGTGTGTGTGTGTGCCTGCGCATGTATGTACATGTCAATCCTGGGACTTGAACTCAGTGCATAGGCCCTATCCCTGAGCATCATTTTGTTCAAGGCTAGTGCTCTACCATTTGAGCTACATCAATATTTCTGGCTTCGTCTGAGTAATTTATTGGGGATAAGAGTCTGACAAACTTTTCTGGCCAGGTTGACTTTGAACTTTAATCCTCAGATCTCAGCTTCCTGAGTAATTAGGATTACAGGCATCAGCTACCAGAGCCCGGTAACACAAGACAGTTTTAAGAACACAGAATGATGTTGTATTTGCCAACTGTCAGTTACTACAGTTCAATACCAAAGGCAGGCTACTTTGTAAAGAAAAGGGGTTCATGTTGGCTCATAGTTTTTGAGGTATGAGTTCCAAACTCATCCAAGAGGCATAGGCTGAATCAGTTCTTAGCAAGAGTATGTACATTGGTCCGTGGTTTCTCTCTCCCACTTAAAAGCCACCTAGTTGGGCATGGTGGCTTGTGCCTGTAATCCTAGCTACTCAGAAGGGTGAGATCTGAGGATCAAGGTTTGAAGCCAGCCCAGGCACAAAAGGACCTCAGACTCTAATTTCCAACTAACCCCTAGAAAATGGGAAGTGGGGCTTGGCTCAAGGGTAGAGTGGTAGCCTTGAGCTGAAGTGCTCAAGGACAACACCAAGGCCAGGGGTAGGGTGGTAGCCTTGAGCTGAAGAGCTCAAGGACAGCGCCCAGGCCAAGTTCAAGTCTCATGTCCCACACACAAAAAAAGCCACCTAGATTCATTCATGGGAGATCTTCACTAAAGACCCAATCTACTCTGCTCATTCACCAAAGATTAGCATTAAGTCAATACTTAGAGGATTCAACATTTACATGTATTTGAGTCTGAACCATAGTCAAGCTAGAGCAGACATGTAACAGCAGAACAAGATGATGGCCTGAAGATATCTCTTGTTCTCCAGAAATGACCCAAGACAAAAGAAGCAAAACAAGCAAGTATGTGATGTCTCAGATCTCAGCCTCCTGAGTAGTAGAATTGAAGCTTTGAACCACTGCCTCACAGCTTAGTATAGTATTACTTTTTTTCAAATCTATATTGTATTAAAAGCCCTACCTGAGGAGCCGGGAGTTTGGCCTAGTGGTTAAAGTGCTTGCCTAGCATGCATGAAGACCCAGGTTCGATTCCTCGGTACCACATACATAGAAAAAAGCCAGAAGTGGTGCTGAGGTTCAAGTGCTAGAGCTCTAGCCTTGAGAAAGTCCAAGGACAGTGCTCAGGCCCTGAGCTCAAGCCCAGGACTGGCAAAAAAAAAAAAGCCCTACCTGAAGTTGTAGAAACAAAACTGAGGAGTAGAAGTATATGAAAGAAAAGAAGTGTTATATTCTCATGTACTATGGGAGTCTGTACAGCAAAAACTGTGCATCAAAGCCACCAGATAAAAGACCCATACTTCAAATACTTCATTCTTACATAACAGCAACAAGCAAAAAAAAGAAATACAGTTTAAGAAAGATATTATTTCAAATAGCAAAGTAGTTTTAACATACTTAGGGATAACTCAAAAAAAAAAGTACAAGATTATTACTCCAGAAAATCAGTTTAGGGAGGATGATTTTTACAGAAAATATATTCTATTTTTAAAAGACAAAAAATCATTCTGGCAAAATATGAGTGATTTTCAAATTGTGTAATACATTCCATGGAATTCCAGTGAAAATCCCAACAAATATTTTTACAGACCTTGATGGCGTCTCTCTGTGTCTGTCTGCTTCTCTCTCTCTCCCTCTCTCTCTCTCTGTTTCTCTCTCTCTCTCACACACACACACACACACACACACACACACACACACACACACACACACGCATGCATACCACAACAGCCAAAGACATTTTTGGAGAAGCACATTGCAAATAAGAGTACTAGGCTTCAGTATCTAGGTAAATAATGCTCGGGTGATGGCAAAACATGGTATCAATGCAAATATAGATAATTATGTCTGCCTACTAGACAGCAAGATCAGATGAGACTTAAGATCTATCTCACAGATTTGGTACAGGATAGAGCATTACAGGTTGTTGGAGAGAAATGTTGTAACTGAGGGACAGGAGACCTTGTCTGGAGTGGGTCAAATAATAAATACTTGAGGCTTTGTGGTTCAAAGACTCGTGGTTACAACTACTTAGCTCTGCTATTACAGTGGGAAAGCAGCTATAAATAATACATAAAATACTAGACGTGACCGTGTTTCAGTAAAAATCTTAAAAAACCAAGCAAAACAAAACAGGCAATGGATTCTGGGCTCTTTGACCAACAGTGATGAATTTGTTGTTGGTGGTGGTGGATGTGGGCTTGAACTCTGCCTTAACTCAGGCTGTGCCAGAGCCCCTTTGTGCTCAAGGCTAGCCCTCTATCACTTGAGCCCCAGTGCCACTTCCAGTTTTTTGAGTGGTTAGTTAAGAGTTTCACAAGGACTTTTCTGCTCTGGCTGCTTTTGAACCACAATCCTCAGATCTGAGGCTCCTGTGTAGCTAGGACTAAAGTCATGAGCCACGGGTGCCCAGCAATGATGATGTTTAACTGATTATCAAGTTAGAAAAAAAGATAAATGGGCCTTTTTGTAGTACACACAGGAGTTCTCTCCAGAGAGATTAAAGACTAAGATGTAGAGTAGGCATTTTTTGCCACATTTTAGACATGAGAAAACTAAGACATGTCAATATGACCCTGGCTGGATGGCAAAGAAAGCAGGAGTGGTTGTAGTTGGGATATGTGTTTCCCCCATAAGCTGACCCTCTGCCATGACACGAGGCCTCAAGATGGCCTGTGACAGGTGGGAAGGTCTTCATTCTTGCACTTCCCTGCCTACCGTGTGTAAGGAATCAATACTTGTTTCACCAGTCTCACAGCCTCAGGCAATCCTCATACAGAGGATCGGGACAAGGCTCTGGACTTGTGCAGAGATGAGTGGCTAGTGCCACTGTGTCACTCCTGAGCTGTGACCTGAAACACAGCCATCTTCCCATACCAGTAGGGCTTTTTGTCACTTTGACCACCTGATTAGTCCCTCATTTCACACTTCCTGGACCCTCTTCAAGCTCTGTCCCTTGAAACAACTAGCTCAGGGTCTTATTTGTCTTGAGCCAGCTATCTCAATTGTCAAGTGTATTTTCTAAAGCAGAAACCAGCACTCACAATTAGAAATCTCTGCCTTTCAAGAGGCTAGATCCCATTTTAGAGATTAAAAATTACGTTGACTAAAATTATTTTGTTTGCCATCTCTATTGTAACAGTCTTTGTGCGCGCGCGTGCGTGCGTGTGTGTGTGTGTGTGTGTGTGTGTGTGTGTGTGTGTGTGTGTGTGTATCAGTACTGGGGTTTGAATTCAGGGCCTATGTACAACCACTTAACTTTATTCACTCAAGGCTAGCACTCTACCACTTGATCTACAACACCATTTCTGGTCTTTTCCTAGTCTTACAGACTTTCCTGCCTAGGCTTAGAACTGTGACCCTAAAGATCTCAGTCTCCTGAGTAGCTAGAATTACAGTCCCGAGACAATTAATATTGTTATAACAGTATTAAACTCTAATTTTTTCTTGCAATTATGATATCTTTGACTATCAAACATGCCCACTGGGGAAAGAACAGCACTTCAAATTACTATTACAAACTTTATGGATCTGGGCACACACTTGATGCTTTACCCCCAAGGAGTAATGTCAAAATTCCCCATCTATTTTTTTATTTGAGTTTATCCATCTTTGTAACATGAGAGGATTTCCTTGTGATATTTCCATACAAGCACGCAGGACATTTTGAGTACATTTACCACACTGAGACAGAAGATTCTTATAAGGGAAAAAAACCACTAGGCATTGAAA